>NC_086451.1:167911935-168560245 GCF_028390025.1 Pseudophryne corroboree
GATATTGGCAAGGAAAAGCTGTCTTGTACCTTTGCATTTTTCTCCCTAACGAAGGACACTAGAAAGAAAATTTTAAAGCCTCCTGAATTTTCCAATGCGCAGCTCTTTGCAAAAGAGAGATATTGGCAAGGAAAAGCTATCTTGTACCTTTGCATTTTTCTCCCAAACGAAGGACACTAGAAAGAAAATTTTAAAGCCTCCTGTTAGGCCATCATCTACACGGCATAGCCCTGAATTTTCCAATGCGCAGCTTTGTGCAAAAGAGAGATATTGGCAAGGAAAAGCTGTCTTGTACCTTTGCATTTTTCTCCCAAACGAAGGACACTAGAAAGAAAATTTTAAAGCCTCCTGTTAGGCCATCATCTACACGGCATAGCCCTGAATTTTCCAATGCGCAGCTCTTTGCAAAAGAGAGATATTGGCAAGGAAAAGCTGTCTTGTACCTTTGCATTTTTCTCCCAAACGAAGGACACTAGAAAGAAAATTTTAAAGCCTCCTGTTAGGCCATCATCTACACGGCATAGCCCTGAATTTTCCAATGCGCAGCTTTGTGCAAAAGAGAGATATTGGCAAGGAAAAGCTGTCTTGTACCTTTGCATTTTTCTCCCAAACGAAGGACACTAGAAAGAAAATTTTAAAGCCTCCTGTTAGGCCATCATCTACACGGCATAGCCCTGAATTTTCCAATGCGCAGCTCTTTGCAAAAGAGAGATATTGGCAAGGAAAAGCTGTCTTGTACCTTTGCATTTTTCTCCCAAACGAAGGACACTAGAAAGAAAATTTTAAAGCCTCCTGAATTTTCCAATGCGCAGCTCTTTGCAAAAGAGAGATATTGGCAAGGAAAAGCTGTCTTGTACCTTTGCATTTTTCTCCCAAACGAAGGACACTAGAAAGAAAATTTTAAAGCCTCCTGTTAGGCCATCATCTACACGGCATAGCCCTGAATTTTCCAATGCGCAGCTCTTTGCAAAAGAGAGATATTGGCAAGGAAAAGCTGTATTGTACCTTTGCATTTTTCTCCCAAACGAAGGACACTAGAAAGAAAATTTTAAAGCCTCCTGTTAGGCCATCATCTACACGGCATAGCCCTGAATTTTCCAATGCGCAGCTCTTTGCAAAAGAGAGATATTGGCAAGGAAAAGCTGTCTTGTACCTTTGCATTTTTCTCCCAAACGAAGGACACTAGAAAGAAAATTTTAAAGCCTCCTGTTAGGCCATCATCTACACGGCATAGCCCTGAATTTTCCAATGCGCAGCTTTGTGCAAAATAGAGATATTGGCAAGGAAAAGCTGTCTTGTACCATTGGATTTTTCTCCCAAACGAAGGACACTAGAATGAAAATTTTAAAGCCTCCTGTTAGTGCTTCATCTACACGGTATAGCCCTGAATTTTCCAATGCGTAGCTCTTTGCAAAAGAGAGATATTGGCAAGGAAAAGCTGTCTTGTACCTTTGCATTTTTCTCCCAAACGAAGGACACTAGAAAGAAAATTTTAAAGCCTCCTGTTAGGCCATCATCTACACGGTATAGCCCTGAATTTTCCAATGCGTAGCTCTTTGCAAAAGAGAGATATTGACAAGGAAAAGCTGTCTTGCACCTTTGCATTTTTCTCCCAAACGAAGGACACTAGAAAGAAAATTTTAAAGCCTCCTGTTAGGCCATCATCTACACGGCATAGCCCTGAATTTTCCAATGCGCAGCTTTGTGCAAAAGAGAGATATTGGCAAGGAAAAGCTGTCTTGTACCTTTGCATTTTTCTCCCAAACGAAGGACACTAGAAAGAAAATTTTAAAGCCTCCTGTTAGGCCATCATCTACACGGCATAGCCCTGAATTTTCCAATGCGCAGCTCTTTGCAAAAGAGAGATATTGGCAAGGAAAAGCTGTCTTGTACCTTTGCATTTTTCTCCCAAACGAAGGACACTAGAAAGAAAATTTTAAAGCCTCCTGTTAGGCCATCATCTACACGGCATAGCCCTGAATTTTCCAATGCGCAGCTCTTTGCAAAAGAGAGATATTGGCAAGGAAAAGCTGTATTGTACCTTTGCATTTTTCTCCCAAACGAAGGACACTAGAATGAAAATTTTAAAGCCTCCTGTTAGGCCATTATCTACACGGCATAGCCCTGAATTTTCCAATGCGCAGCTTTGTGCAAAAGAGAGATATTGGCAAGGAAAAGCTGTCTTGTACCTTTGCATTTTTCTCCCAAACGAAGGACACTAGAAAGAAAATTTTAAAGCCTCCTGTTAGGCCATCATCTACACGGCATAGACCTGAATTTTCCAATGCGCAGCTCTTTGCAAAAGAGAGATATTGGCAAGGAAAAGCTGTCTTGTACCTTTGCATTTTTCTCCCAAACGAAGGACACTAGAAAGAAAATTTTAAAGCCTCCTGTTAGGCCATCATCTACACGGCATAGCCCTGAATTTTCCAATGCGCAGCTCTTTGCAAAAGAGAGATATTGGCAAGGAAAAGCTGTATTGTACCTTTGCATTTTTCTCCCAAACGAAGGACACTAGAAAGAAAATTTTAAAGCCTCCTGTTAGGCCATCATCTACACGGCATAGCCCTGAATTTTCCAATGCGCAGCTTTGTGCAAAAGAGAGATATTGGCAAGGAAAAGCTGTCTTGTACCATTGGATTTTTCTCCCAAACGAAGGACACTAGAATGAAAATTTTAAAGCCTCCTGTTAGTGCTTCATCTACACGGTATAGCCCTGAATTTTCCAATGCGTAGCTCTTTGCAAAAGAGAGATATTGGCAAGGAAAAGCTGTCTTGTACCTTTGCATTTTTCTCCCAAACGAAGGACACTAGAAATAAAATTTTAAAGCCTCCTGTTAGGCCATCATCTACACGGCATAGCCCTGAATTTTCCAATGCGCAGCTCTTTGCAAAAGAGAGATATTGGCAAGGAAAAGCTGTCTTGTACCTTTGCATTTTTCTCCCAAACGAAGGACACTAGAAAGAAAATTTTAAAGCCTCCTGTTAGGCCATCATCTACACGGCATAGCCCTGAATTTTCCAATGCGCAGCTCTTTGCAAAAGAGAGATATTGGCAAGGAAAAGCTGTCTTGTACCTTTGCATTTTTCTCCCAAACGAAGGACACTAGAAAGAAAATTTTAAAGCCTCCTGTTAGGCCATCATCTACACGGCATAGCCCTGAATTTTCCAATGCGCAGCTCTTTGCAAAAGAGAGATATTGGCAAGGAAAAGCTGTCTTGTACCTTTGCATTTTTCTCCTAAACGAAGGACACTAGAAAGAAAATGTTAAAGCCTCCTGTTAGGCCATCATCTACACGGCATAGCCCTGAATTTTCCAATGCGCAGCTTTGTGAAAAAGAGAGATATTGGCAAGGAAAAGCTGTCTTGTACCTTTGCATTTTTCTCCCAAACGAAGGACACTAGAAAGAAAATTTTAAAGCCTCCTGTTAGGCCATCATCTACATGGCATAGCCCTGAATTTTCCAATGCGCAGCTCTTTGCAAAAGAGAGATATTGGCAAGGAAAAGCTGTCTTGTACCATTGGATTTTTCTCCCAAACGAAGGACACTAGAATGAAAATTTTAAAGCCTCCTGTTAGTGCTTCATCTACACGGTATAGCCCTGAATTTTCCAATGCGTAGCTCTTTGCAAAAGAGAGATATTGGCAAGGAAAAGCTGTCTTGTACCTTTGCATTTTTCTCCCAAACGAAGGACACTAGAAAGAAAATTTTAAAGCCTCCTGTTAGGCCATCATCTACACGGTATAGCCCTGAATTTTCCAATGCGTAGCTCTTTGCAAAAGAGAGATATTGGCAAGGAAAAGCTGTCTTGCACCTTTGCATTTTTCTCCCAAACGAAGGACACTAGAAAGAAAATTTTAAAGCCTCCTGTTAGGCCATCATCTACACGGCATAGCCCTGAATTTTCCAATGCGCAGCTTTGTGCAAAAGAGAGATATTGGCAAGGAAAAGCTGTCTTGTACCTTTGCATTTTTCTCCCAAACGAAGGACACTAGAAAGAAAATTTTAAAGCCTCCTGTTAGGCCATCATCTACACGGCATAGCCCTGAATTTTCCAATGCGCAGCTCTTTGCAAAAGAGAGATATTGGCAAGGAAAAGCTGTCTTGTACCTTTGCATTTTTCTCCCAAATGAAGGACACTAGAAAGAAAATTTTAAAGCCTCCTGTTAGGCCATCATCTACACGGCATAGCCCTGAATTTTCCAATGCGCAGCTCTTTGCAAAAGAGAGATATTGGCAAGGAAAAGCTGTCTTGTACCTTTGCATTTTTCTCCCAAACGAAGGACACTAGAAAGAAAATTTTAAAGCCTCCTGTTAGGCCATCATCTACACGGCATAGCCCTGAATTTTCCAATGCGCAGCTCTTTGCAAAAGAGAGATATTGGCAAGGAAAAGCTGTCTTGTACCTTTGCATTTTTCTCCCAAACGAAGGACACTAGAAAGAAAATTTTAAAGCCTCCTGTTAGGCCATCATCTACACGGCATAGCCCTGAATTTTCCAATGCGCAGCTCTTTGCAAAAGAGAGATATTGGCAAGGAAAAGCTGTCTTGTACCTTTGCATTTTTCTCCTAAACGAAGGACACTAGAAAGAAAATGTTAAAGCCTCCTGTTAGGCCATCATCTACACGGCATAGCCCTGAATTTTCCAATGCGCAGCTTTGTGAAAAAGAGAGATATTGGCAAGGAAAAGCTGTCTTGTACCTTTGCATTTTTCTCCCAAACGAAGGACACTAGAAAGAAAATTTTAAAGCCTCCTGTTAGGCCATCATCTACATGGCATAGCCCTGAATTTTCCAATGCGCAGCTCTTTGCAAAAGAGAGATATTGGCAAGGAAAAGCTGTCTTGTACCATTGGATTTTTCTCCCAAACGAAGGACACTAGAATGAAAATTTTAAAGCCTCCTGTTAGTGCTTCATCTACACGGTATAGCCCTGAATTTTCCAATGCGTAGCTCTTTGCAAAAGAGAGATATTGGCAAGGAAAAGCTGTCTTGTACCTTTGCATTTTTCTCCCAAACGAAGGACACTAGAATGAAAATTTTAAAGCCTCCTGTTAGGCCATTATCTACACGGCATAGCCCTGAATTTTCCAATGCGCAGCTTTGTGCAAAAGAGAGATATTGGCAAGGAAAAGCTGTCTTGTACCTTTGCATTTTTCTCCCAAACGAAGGACACTAGAAAGAAAATTTTAAAGCCTCCTGTTAGGCCATCATCTACACGGTATAGCCCTGAATTTTCCAATGCCTATCTCTTTGCAAAAGAGAGATATCGGCAAGGAAAAGCTGTCTTGTACCATTGGATTTTTCTCCCAAACGAAGGACACTAGAAAGAAAATTTTAAAGCCTCCTGTTAGGCCATCATCTACACGGTATAGCCCTGATTTTTCCAATGCGTAGCTCTTTGCAAAAGAGAGATATTGGCAAGGAAAAGCTGTCTTGCACCTTTGCATTTTTCTCCCAAACGAAGGACACTAGAAAGAAAATTTTAAAGCCTCCTGTTAGGCCATCATCTACACGGCATAGCCCTGAATTTTCCAATGCGCAGCTTTGTGCAAAAGAGAGATATTGGCAAGGAAAAGCTGTCTTGTACCTTTGCATTTTTCTCCCAAACGAAGGACACTAGAAAGAAAATTTTAAAGCCTCCTGTTAGGCCATCATCTACACGGCATAGCCCTGAATTTTCCAATGCGCAGCTCTTTGCAAAAGAGAGATATTGGCAAGGAAAAGCTGTCTTGTACCTTTGCATTTTTCTCCCAAATGAAGGACACTAGAAAGAAAATTTTAAAGCCTCCTGTTAGGCCATCATCTACACGGCATAGCCCTGAATTTTCCAATGCGCAGCTCTTTGCAAAAGAGAGATATTGGCAAGGAAAAGCTGTCTTGTACCTTTGCATTTTTCTCCCAAACGAAGGACACTAGAAAGAAAATTTTAAAGCCTCCTGTTAGGCCATCATCTACACGGCATAGCCCTGAATTTTCCAATGCGCAGCTCTTTGCAAAAGAGAGATATTGGCAAGGAAAAGCTGTCTTGTACCTTTGCATTTTTCTCCCAAACGAAGGACACTAGAATGAAAATTTTAAAGCCTCCTGTTAGGCCATTATCTACACGGCATAGCCCTGAATTTTCCAATGCGCAGCTTTGTGCAAAAGAGAGATATTGGCAAGGAAAAGCTGTCTTGTACCTTTGCATTTTTCTCCCAAACGAAGGACACTAGAAAGAAAATTTTAAAGCCTCCTGTTAGGCCATCATCTACACGGCATAGACCTGAATTTTCCAATGCGCAGCTCTTTGCAAAAGAGAGATATTGGCAAGGAAAAGCTGTCTTGTACCTTTGCATTTTTCTCCCAAACGAAGGACACTAGAAAGAAAATTTTAAAGCCTCCTGTTAGGCCATCATCTACACGGCATAGCCCTGAATTTTCCAATGCGCAGCTCTTTGCAAAAGAGAGATATTGGCAAGGAAAAGCTGTCTTGTACCATTGGATTTTTCTCCCAAACGAAGGACACTAGAATGAAAATTTTAAAGCCTCCTGTTAGGCCATCATCTACACGGCATAGCCCTGAATTTTCCAATGCGCAGCTTTGTGCAAAAGAGAGATATTGGCAAGGAAAAGCTGTCTTGTACCTTTGCATTTTTCTCCCAAACGAAGGACACTAGAAAGAAAATTTTAAAGCCTCCTGTTAGGCCATCATCTACACGGTATAGCCCTGAATTTTCCAATGCGTAGCTCTTTGCAAAAGAGAGATATTGGCAAGGAAAAGCTGTCTTGCACCTTTGCATTTTTCTCCCAAACGAAGGACACTAGAAAGAAAATTTTAAAGCCTCCTGTTAGGCCATCATCTACACGGCATAGCCCTGAATTTTCCAATGCGCAGCTTTGTGCAAAAGATAGATATTGGCAAGGAAAAGCTGTCTTGTACCTTTGCCTTTTTCTCCCAAACGAAGGACACTAGAAAGAAAATTTTAAAGCCTCCTGTTAGGCCATCATCTACACGGCATAGCCCTGAATTTTCCAATGCGCAGCTTTGTGCAAAAGAGAGATATTGGCAAGGAAAAGCTGTCTTGTACCTTTGCATTTTTCTCCCAAACGAAGGACACTAGAAAGAAAATGTTAAAGCCTCCTGTTAGGCCATCATCTACACGGCATAGACCTGAATTTTCCAATGCGCAGCTCTTTGCAAAAGAGAGATATTGGCAAGGAAAAGCTGTCTTGTACCTTTGCATTTTTCTCCCAAACGAAGGACACTAGAAAGAAAATTTTAAAGCCTCCTGTTAGGCCATCATCTACACGGCATAGCCCTGAATTTTCCAATGCGCAGCTCTTTGCAAAAGAGAGATATTGGCAAGGAAAAGCTGTCTTGTACCTTTGCATTTTTCTCCCAAACGAAGGACACTAGAAAGAAAATTTTAAAGCCTCCTGTTAGGCCATCATCTACACGGCATAGCCCTGAATTTTCCAATGCGCAGCTTTGTGCAAAAGAGAGATATTGGCAAGGAAAAGCTGTCTTGTACCATTGGATTTTTCTCCCAAACGAAGGACACTAGAATGAAAATTTTAAAGCCTCCTGTTAGTGCTTCATCTACACGGTATAGCCCTGAATTTTCCAATGCGTAGCTCTTTGCAAAAGAGAGATATTGGCAAGGAAAAGCTGTCTTGTACCTTTGCATTTTTCTCCCAAACGAAGGACACTAGAAAGAAAATTTTAAAGCCTCCTGTTAGGCCATCATCTACACGGCATAGCCCTGAATTTTCCAATGCGCAGCTCTTTGCAAAAGAGAGATATTGGCAAGGAAAAGCTGTCTTGTACCTTTGCATTTTTCTCCCAAACGAAGGACACTAGAAAGAAAATTTTAAAGCCTCCTGTTAGGCCATCATCTACACGGCATAGCCCTGAATTTTCCAATGCGCAGCTCTTTGCAAAAGAGAGATATTGGCAAGGAAAAGCTGTCTTGTACCTTTGCATTTTTCTCCCAAACGAAGGACACTAGAAAGAAAATTTTAAAGCCTCCTGTTAGGCCATCATCTACACGGCATAGCCCTGAATTTTCCAATGCGCAGCTCTTTGCAAAAGAGAGATATTGGCAAGGAAAAGCTGTCTTGTACCTTTGCATTTTTCTCCCAAACGAAGGACACTAGAAAGAAAATTTTAAAGCCTCCTGTTAGGCCATCATCTACACGGCATAGCCCTGAATTTTCCAATGCGCAGCTCTTTGCAAAAGAGAGATATTGGCAAGGAAAAGCTGTCTTGTACCTTTGCATTTTTCTCCCAAACGAAGGACACTAGAAAGAAAATTTTAAAGCCTCCTGTTATGCCATCATCTACACGGCATAGCCCTGAATTTTCCAATGCGCAGCTCTTTGCAAAAGAGAGATATTGGCAAGGAAAAGCTGTCTTGTACCTTTGCATTTTTCTCCCAAACGAAGGACACTAGAAAGAAAATTTTAAAGCCTCCTGTTAGGCCATCATCTACACGGCATAGCCCTGAATTTTCCAATGCGCAGCTCTTTGCAAAAGAGAGATATTGGCAAGGAAAAGCTGTCTTGTACCTTTGCATTTTTCTCCCAAACGAAGGACACTAGAAAGAAAATTTTAAAGCCTCCTGTTAGGCCATCATCTACACGGCATAGCCCTGAATTTTCCAATGCGCAGCTCTTTGCAAAAGAGAGATATTGGCAAGGAAAAGCTGTCTTGTACCTTTGCATTTTTCTCCCAAACGAAGGACACTAGAAAGAAAATTTTAAAGCCTCCTGTTAGGCCATCATCTACATGGCATAGCCCTGAATTTTCCAATGCGCAGCTCTTTGCAAAAGAGAGATATTGGCAAGGAAAAGCTGTCTTGTACCATTGGATTTTTCTCCCAAACGAAGGACACTAGAATGAAAATTTTAAAGCCTCCTGTTAGTGCTTCATCTACACGGTATAGCCCTGAATTTTCCAATGCGTAGCTCTTTGCAAAAGAGAGATATTGGCAAGGAAAAGCTGTCTTGTACCTTTGCATTTTTCTCCCAAACGAAGGACACTAGAAAGAAAATTTTAAAGCCTCCTGTTAGGCCATCATCTACACGGTATAGCCCTGAATTTTCCAATGCGTAGCTCTTTGCAAAAGAGAGATATTGGCAAGGAAAAGCTGTCTTGCACCTTTGCATTTTTCTCCCAAACGAAGGACACTAGAAAGAAAATTTTAAAGCCTCCTGTTAGGCCATCATCTACACGGCATAGCCCTGAATTTTCCAATGCGCAGCTTTGTGCAAAAGAGAGATATTGGCAAGGAAAAGCTGTCTTGTACCTTTGCATTTTTCTCCCAAACGAAGGACACTAGAAAGAAAATTTTAAAGCCTCCTGTTAGGCCATCATCTACACGGCATAGCCCTGAATTTTCCAATGCGCAGCTCTTTGCAAAAGAGAGATATTGGCAAGGAAAAGCTGTCTTGTACCTTTGCATTTTTCTCCCAAATGAAGGACACTAGAAAGAAAATTTTAAAGCCTCCTGTTAGGCCATCATCTACACGGCATAGCCCTGAATTTTCCAATGCGCAGCTCTTTGCAAAAGAGAGATATTGGCAAGGAAAAGCTGTCTTGTACCTTTGCATTTTTCTCCCAAACGAAGGACACTAGAAAGAAAATTTTAAAGCCTCCTGTTAGGCCATCATCTACACGGCATAGCCCTGAATTTTCCAATGCGCAGCTCTTTGCAAAAGAGAGATATTGGCAAGGAAAAGCTGTCTTGTACCTTTGCATTTTTCTCCCAAACGAAGGACACTAGAATGAAAATTTTAAAGCCTCCTGTTAGGCCATTATCTACACGGCATAGCCCTGAATTTTCCAATGCGCAGCTTTGTGCAAAAGAGAGATATTGGCAAGGAAAAGCTGTCTTGTACCTTTGCATTTTTCTCCCAAACGAAGGACACTAGAAAGAAAATGTTAAAGCCTCCTGTTAGGCCATCATCTACACGGCATAGACCTGAATTTTCCAATGCGCAGCTCTTTGCAAAAGAGAGATATTGGCAAGGAAAAGCTGTCTTGTACCTTTGCATTTTTCTCCCAAACGAAGGACACTAGAAAGAAAATTTTAAAGCCTCCTGTTAGGCCATCATCTACACGGCATAGCCCTGAATTTTCCAATGCGCAGCTCTTTGCAAAAGAGAGATATTGGCAAGGAAAAGCTGTCTTGTACCTTTGCATTTTTCTCCCAAACGAAGGACACTAGAAAGAAAATTTTAAAGCCTCCTGTTAGGCCATCATCTACACGGCATAGCCCTGAATTTTCCAATGCGCAGCTTTGTGCAAAAGAGAGATATTGGCAAGGAAAAGCTGTCTTGTACCATTGGATTTTTCTCCCAAACGAAGGACACTAGAATGAAAATTTTAAAGCCTCCTGTTAGTGCTTCATCTACACGGTATAGCCCTGAATTTTCCAATGCGTAGCTCTTTGCAAAAGAGAGATATTGGCAAGGAAAAGCTGTCTTGTACCTTTGCATTTTTCTCCCAAACGAAGGACACTAGAAAGAAAATTTTAAAGCCTCCTGTTAGGCCATCATCTACACGGCATAGCCCTGAATTTTCCAATGCGCAGCTCTTTGCAAAAGAGAGATATTGGCAAGGAAAAGCTGTCTTGTACCTTTGCATTTTTCTCCCAAACGAAGGACACTAGAAAGAAAATTTTAAAGCCTCCTGTTAGGCCATCATCTACACGGCATAGCCCTGAATTTTCCAATGCGCAGCTCTTTGCAAAAGAGAGATATTGGCAAGGAAAAGCTGTCTTGTACCTTTGCATTTTTCTCCCAAACGAAGGACACTAGAAAGAAAATTTTAAAGCCTCCTGTTAGGCCATCATCTACACGGCATAGCCCTGAATTTTCCAATGCGCAGCTCTTTGCAAAAGAGAGATATTGGCAAGGAAAAGCTGTCTTGTACCTTTGCATTTTTCTCCCAAACGAAGGACACTAGAAAGAAAATTTTAAAGCCTCCTGTTAGGCCATCATCTACACGGCATAGCCCTGAATTTTCCAATGCGCAGCTCTTTGCAAAAGAGAGATATTGGCAAGGAAAAGCTGTCTTGTACCTTTGCATTTTTCTCCCAAACGAAGGACACTAGAAAGAAAATTTTAAAGCCTCCTGTTATGCCATCATCTACACGGCATAGCCCTGAATTTTCCAATGCGCAGCTCTTTGCAAAAGAGAGATATTGGCAAGGAAAAGCTGTCTTGTACCTTTGCATTTTTCTCCCAAACGAAGGACACTAGAAAGAAAATTTTAAAGCCTCCTGTTAGGCCATCATCTACACGGCATAGCCCTGAATTTTCCAATGCGCAGCTCTTTGCAAAAGAGAGATATTGGCAAGGAAAAGCTGTCTTGTACCTTTGCATTTTTCTCCCAAACGAAGGACACTAGAAAGAAAATTTTAAAGCCTCCTGTTAGGCCATCATCTACACGGCATAGCCCTGAATTTTCCAATGCGCAGCTCTTTGCAAAAGAGAGATATTGGCAAGGAAAAGCTGTCTTGTACCTTTGCATTTTTCTCCCAAACGAAGGACACTAGAAAGAAAATTTTAAAGCCTCCTGTTAGGCCATCATCTACATGGCATAGCCCTGAATTTTCCAATGCGCAGCTCTTTGCAAAAGAGAGATATTGGCAAGGAAAAGCTGTCTTGTACCATTGGATTTTTCTCCCAAACGAAGGACACTAGAATGAAAATTTTAAAGCCTCCTGTTAGTGCTTCATCTACACGGTATAGCCCTGAATTTTCCAATGCGTAGCTCTTTGCAAAAGAGAGATATTGGCAAGGAAAAGCTGTCTTGTACCTTTGCATTTTTCTCCCAAACGAAGGACACTAGAAAGAAAATTTTAAAGCCTCCTGTTAGGCCATCATCTACACGGTATAGCCCTGAATTTTCCAATGCGTAGCTCTTTGCAAAAGAGAGATATTGGCAAGGAAAAGCTGTCTTGCACCTTTGCATTTTTCTCCCAAACGAAGGACACTAGAAAGAAAATTTTAAAGCCTCCTGTTAGGCCATCATCTACACGGCATAGCCCTGAATTTTCCAATGCGCAGCTTTGTGCAAAAGAGAGATATTGGCAAGGAAAAGCTGTCTTGTACCTTTGCATTTTTCTCCCAAACGAAGGACACTAGAAAGAAAATTTTAAAGCCTCCTGTTAGGCCATCATCTACACGGCATAGCCCTGAATTTTCCAATGCGCAGCTCTTTGCAAAAGAGAGATATTGGCAAGGAAAAGCTGTCTTGTACCTTTGCATTTTTCTCCCAAATGAAGGACACTAGAAAGAAAATTTTAAAGCCTCCTGTTAGGCCATCATCTACACGGCATAGCCCTGAATTTTCCAATGCGCAGCTCTTTGCAAAAGAGAGATATTGGCAAGGAAAAGCTGTCTTGTACCTTTGCATTTTTCTCCCAAACGAAGGACACTAGAATGAAAATTTTAAAGCCTCCTGTTAGGCCATTATCTACACGGCATAGCCCTGAATTTTCCAATGCGCAGCTTTGTGCAAAAGAGAGATATTGGCAAGGAAAAGCTGTCTTGTACCTTTGCATTTTTCTCCCAAACGAAGGACACTAGAAAGAAAATGTTAAAGCCTCCTGTTAGGCCATCATCTACACGGCATAGACCTGAATTTTCCAATGCGCAGCTCTTTGCAAAAGAGAGATATTGGCAAGGAAAAGCTGTCTTGTACCTTTGCATTTTTCTCCCAAACGAAGGACACTAGAAAGAAAATTTTAAAGCCTCCTGTTAGGCCATCATCTACACGGCATAGCCCTGAATTTTCCAATGCGCAGCTCTTTGCAAAAGAGAGATATTGGCAAGGAAAAGCTGTCTTGTACCTTTGCATTTTTCTCCCAAACGAAGGACACTAGAAAGAAAATTTTAAAGCCTCCTGTTAGGCCATCATCTACACGGCATAGCCCTGAATTTTCCAATGCGCAGCTTTGTGCAAAAGAGAGATATTGGCAAGGAAAAGCTGTCTTGTACCATTGGATTTTTCTCCCAAACGAAGGACACTAGAATGAAAATTTTAAAGCCTCCTGTTAGTGCTTCATCTACACGGTATAGCCCTGAATTTTCCAATGCGTAGCTCTTTGCAAAAGAGAGATATTGGCAAGGAAAAGCTGTCTTGTACCTTTGCATTTTTCTCCCAAACGAAGGACACTAGAAAGAAAATTTTAAAGCCTCCTGTTAGGCCATCATCTACACGGCATAGCCCTGAATTTTCCAATGCGCAGCTCTTTGCAAAAGAGAGATATTGGCAAGGAAAAGCTGTCTTGTACCTTTGCATTTTTCTCCCAAACGAAGGACACTAGAAAGAAAATTTTAAAGCCTCCTGTTAGGCCATCATCTACACGGCATAGCCCTGAATTTTCCAATGCGCAGCTCTTTGCAAAAGAGAGATATTGGCAAGGAAAAGCTGTCTTGTACCTTTGCATTTTTCTCCCAAACGAAGGACACTAGAAAGAAAATTTTAAAGCCTCCTGTTAGGCCATCATCTACACGGCATAGCCCTGAATTTTCCAATGCGCAGCTCTTTGCAAAAGAGAGATATTGGCAAGGAAAAGCTGTCTTGTACCTTTGCATTTTTCTCCCAAACGAAGGACACTAGAAAGAAAATTTTAAAGCCTCCTGTTAGGCCATCATCTACACGGCATAGCCCTGAATTTTCCAATGCGCAGCTCTTTGCAAAAGAGAGATATTGGCAAGGAAAAGCTGTCTTGTACCTTTGCATTTTTCTCCCAAACGAAGGACACTAGAAAGAAAATTTTAAAGCCTCCTGTTATGCCATCATCTACACGGCATAGCCCTGAATTTTCCAATGCGCAGCTCTTTGCAAAAGAGAGATATTGGCAAGGAAAAGCTGTCTTGTACCTTTGCATTTTTCTCCCAAACGAAGGACACTAGAAAGAAAATTTTAAAGCCTCCTGTTAGGCCATCATCTACACGGCATAGCCCTGAATTTTCCAATGCGCAGCTCTTTGCAAAAGAGAGATATTGGCAAGGAAAAGCTGTCTTGTACCTTTGCATTTTTCTCCCAAACGAAGGACACTAGAAAGAAAATTTTAAAGCCTCCTGTTAGGCCATCATCTACACGGCATAGCCCTGAATTTTCCAATGCGCAGCTCTTTGCAAAAGAGAGATATTGGCAAGGAAAAGCTGTCTTGTACCTTTGCATTTTTCTCCCAAACGAAGGACACTAGAAAGAAAATTTTAAAGCCTCCTGTTAGGCCATCATCTACATGGCATAGCCCTGAATTTTCCAATGCGCAGCTCTTTGCAAAAGAGAGATATTGGCAAGGAAAAGCTGTCTTGTACCATTGGATTTTTCTCCCAAACGAAGGACACTAGAATGAAAATTTTAAAGCCTCCTGTTAGTGCTTCATCTACACGGTATAGCCCTGAATTTTCCAATGCGTAGCTCTTTGCAAAAGAGAGATATTGGCAAGGAAAAGCTGTCTTGTACCTTTGCATTTTTCTCCCAAACGAAGGACACTAGAAAGAAAATTTTAAAGCCTCCTGTTAGGCCATCATCTACACGGTATAGCCCTGAATTTTCCAATGCGTAGCTCTTTGCAAAAGAGAGATATTGGCAAGGAAAAGCTGTCTTGCACCTTTGCATTTTTCTCCCAAACGAAGGACACTAGAAAGAAAATTTTAAAGCCTCCTGTTAGGCCATCATCTACACGGCATAGCCCTGAATTTTCCAATGCGCAGCTTTGTGCAAAAGAGAGATATTGGCAAGGAAAAGCTGTCTTGTACCTTTGCATTTTTCTCCCAAACGAAGGACACTAGAAAGAAAATTTTAAAGCCTCCTGTTAGGCCATCATCTACACGGCATAGCCCTGAATTTTCCAATGCGCAGCTCTTTGCAAAAGAGAGATATTGGCAAGGAAAAGCTGTCTTGTACCTTTGCATTTTTCTCCCAAATGAAGGACACTAGAAAGAAAATTTTAAAGCCTCCTGTTAGGCCATCATCTACACGGCATAGCCCTGAATTTTCCAATGCGCAGCTCTTTGCAAAAGAGAGATATTGGCAAGGAAAAGCTGTCTTGTACCTTTGCATTTTTCTCCCAAACGAAGGACACTAGAAAGAAAATTTTAAAGCCTCCTGTTAGGCCATCATCTACACGGCATAGCCCTGAATTTTCCAATGCGCAGCTCTTTGCAAAAGAGAGATATTGGCAAGGAAAAGCTGTCTTGTACCTTTGCATTTTTCTCCCAAACGAAGGACACTAGAATGAAAATTTTAAAGCCTCCTGTTAGGCCATTATCTACACGGCATAGCCCTGAATTTTCCAATGCGCAGCTTTGTGCAAAAGAGAGATATTGGCAAGGAAAAGCTGTCTTGTACCTTTGCATTTTTCTCCCAAACGAAGGACACTAGAAAGAAAATTTTAAAGCCTCCTGTTAGGCCATCATCTACACCAGAGCCGGATTAAGGGGGGGGGCCTGGGGGATACGTACCCCGGGCCCCCCTTTCCAAAAGGGCCCCCTGCCACACCGCAGATCGGATCTCTCTTCCGATCCGATCTGCGGTGATGTGCTCCCCAGCTCCCGTCCTCACTGCACAGCTGCACACAGACAGGACAGCTGAGCTGAGCGACGGCTCAGCTGTCCAGGTACTGCCGATCCATCGCGCCGCTGACTGATATTTATTTATTTATTTTGTCACGGAGGAGCTCCGCAGGCTGTTTCTATCATGCGGCAGCTACCTCCTCCAATACACTGAGACGCTGGCTGAATGGACACTAGAGGGAGCTGCAGCGCACAGCTCCTGTCAGCCTCAGGAAGCTACTGTACTATCATGGAGCTTTGAAGCAGAGAGCTGGCCGGGTGAGGCTCCACGGACTCTGCAATAATCCTCCAGGTGTGTGTCTCACAAGTTGGGGGGTGCTGATGGGTCCCGAGGAGGAGGAGTGGAAGGGGGTCTGATGCTGGCCTGGTCAGTGCTCAGACACTGTATTCCACTCTGCAAAAGAGTGTACAGCATAGGTAGAATCACAGGCCTGGGGATGTGGGCAGCGGTTTTCTGTGGGGGGGGGGGGGTTACTTTAATAAAAAATGGTGGTTTATTTTCTATAAATGATGGTGGCTTTGTTTTTTTTTTACCTTAGTGTGAAAGAGGTGTGTGTGTGACAGTGTGTGACATAAATGTATATTTACTGCATATACTGTAACTGTGTGTGTGTATTTATGACATTCAGGTGTGCTATAGTGTATGTCCCCACGATTCCAGACCAAGGAGTGCTGCCAGTGCTATATATATATATATATATATATATATATATATATACACACACACACACGGCACTCCGTTGATAGCACCAACATTCGCTTGTCAGGGTGCACTCATATATACAGTGTGTATGTGTGTGTGTGTGTGTATGTGTATATATATATATATATATATATATATATATATATATATATATATATATGTATTTATATAGGAAACCCCCCTGTAAAAATCCTGCGTTTGCCCCTGTACACCCCAACATACCCTACTCCAGTCCCCCCATACAATACACCCCATAACCCTCTACCCCTGCCACACACCCTATTCCCCCACATACACCCCATAATCCTCTACACCCCACACACGGCCTAGTCCCCGTGTTCACCCCACATCCACCCAAATTCTCTAACCCCACCACGCATCCTACTCCCACTGTCTCCCACATTCACACCCCATAAACTCCCTCCTAACCCCCACACCCGGGAAGGGACCTCTTCTGGGATATACAGTGGAGGGACGGGGACCAAAGGGGTGTCAGGTACAGGAGGCACAGGGGAGTGGGTATGTGAGGCTGACAAGGGGCATGGTATACAGCCGGCTCGAGGCTTGTGTTGTACCCCACTAGTCCCTGCGAGGCCCTGGTGTGTGTGTGTGTGTGTGTGTGTGTGTGTGTGTGTGTGTGTGTGTATATATATATATTTATTTTCTGCCTTCTCTATTAGGGGCCCCACTCTGTTAAGTGCCCCGGGCCCCCCATGGTCTTAATCCGGCTCTGATCTACACGGCATAGACCTGAATTTTCCAATGCGCAGCTCTTTGCAAAAGAGAGATATTGGCAAGGAAAAGCTGTCTTGTACCTTTGCATTTTTCTCCCAAACGAAGGACACTAGAAAGAAAATTTTAAAGCCTCCTGTTAGGCCATCATCTACACGGCATAGCCCTGAATTTTCCAATGCGCAGCTCTTTGCAAAAGAGAGATATTGGCAAGGAAAAGCTGTCTTGTACCTTTGCATTTTTCTCCCAAACGAAGGACACTAGAAAGAAAATTTTAAAGCCTCCTGTTAGGCCATCATCTACACGGCATAGCCCTGAATTTTCCAATGCGCAGCTTTGTGCAAAAGAGAGATATTGGCAAGGAAAAGCTGTCTTGTACCATTGGATTTTTCTCCCAAACGAAGGACACTAGAATGAAAATTTTAAAGCCTCCTGTTAGTGCTTCATCTACACGGTATAGCCCTGAATTTTCCAATGCGTAGCTCTTTGCAAAAGAGAGATATTGGCAAGGAAAAACTGTCTTGTACCTTTGCATTTTTCTCCCAAACGAAGGACACTAGAAAGAAAATTTTAAAGCCTCCTGTTAGGCCATCATCTACACGGTATAGCCCTGAATTTTCCAATGCGTAGCTCTTTGCAAAAGAGAGATATTGGCAAGGAAAAGCTGTCTTGCACCTTTGCATTTTTCTCCCAAACGAAGGACACTAGAAAGAAAATTTTAAAGCCTCCTGTTAGGCCATCATCTACACGGCATAGCCCTGAATTTTCCAATGCGCAGCTTTGTGCAAAAGATAGATATTGGCAAGGAAAAGCTGTCTTGTACCTTTGCCTTTTTCTCCCAAACGAAGGACACTAGAAAGAAAATTTTAAAGCCTCCTGTTAGGCCATCATCTACACGGCATAGCCCTGAATTTTCCAATGCGCAGCTCTTTGCAAAAGAGAGATATTGGCAAGGAAAAGCTGTCTTGTACCTTTGCATTTTTCTCCCAAACGAAGGACACTAGAAAGAAAATTTTAAAGCCTCCTGTTAGGCCATCATCTACACGGCATAGCCCTGAATTTTCCAATGCGCAGCTCTTTGCAAAAGAGAGATATTGGCAAGGAAAAGCTGTCTTGTACCTTTGCATTTTTCTCCCAAACGAAGGACACTAGAATGAAAATTTTAAAGCCTCCTGTTAGGCCATTATCTACACGGCATAGCCCTGAATTTTCCAATGCGCAGCTTTGTGCAAAAGAGAGATATTGGCAAGGAAAAGCTGTCTTGTACCTTTGCATTTTTCTCCCAAACGAAGGACACTAGAAAGAAAATTTTAAAGCCTCCTGTTAGGCCATCATCTACACGGCATAGACCTGAATTTTCCAATGCGCAGCTCTTTGCAAAAGAGAGATATTGGCAAGGAAAAGCTGTCTTGTACCTTTGCATTTTTCTCCCAAACGAAGGACACTAGAAAGAAAATTTTAAAGCCTCCTGTTAGGCCATCATCTACACGGCATAGCCCTGAATTTTCCAATGCGCAGCTCTTTGCAAAAGAGAGATATTGGCAAGGAAAAGCTGTCTTGTACCTTTGCATTTTTCTCCCAAACGAAGGACACTAGAAAGAAAATTTTAAAGCCTCCTGTTAGGCCATCATCTACACGGCATAGCCCTGAATTTTCCAATGCGCAGCTTTGTGCAAAAGAGAGATATTGGCAAGGAAAAGCTGTCTTGTACCATTGGATTTTTCTCCCAAACGAAGGACACTAGAATGAAAATTTTAAAGCCTCCTGTTAGTGCTTCATCTACACGGTATAGCCCTGAATTTTCCAATGCGTAGCTCTTTGCAAAAGAGAGATATTGGCAAGGAAAAGCTGTCTTGTACCTTTGCATTTTTCTCCCAAACGAAGGACACTAGAAAGAAAATTTTAAAGCCTCCTGTTAGGCCATCATCTACACGGCATAGCCCTGAATTTTCCAATGCGCAGCTCTTTGCAAAAGAGAGATATTGGCAAGGAAAAGCTGTCTTGTACCTTTGCATTTTTCTCCCAAACGAAGGACACTAGAAAGAAAATTTTAAAGCCTCCTGTTAGGCCATCATCTACACGGCATAGCCCTGAATTTTCCAATGCGCAGCTCTTTGCAAAAGAGAGATATTGGCAAGGAAAAGCTGTCTTGTACCTTTGCATTTTTCTCCCAAACGAAGGACACTAGAAAGAAAATTTTAAAGCCTCCTGTTAGGCCATCATCTACACGGCATAGCCCTGAATTTTCCAATGCGCAGCTCTTTGCAAAAGAGAGATATTGGCAAGGAAAAGCTGTCTTGTACCTTTGCATTTTTCTCCCAAACGAAGGACACTAGAAAGAAAATTTTAAAGCCTCCTGTTAGGCCATCATCTACACGGCATAGCCCTGAATTTTCCAATGCGCAGCTCTTTGCAAAAGAGAGATATTGGCAAGGAAAAGCTGTCGTGTACCTTTGCATTTTTCTCCCAAACGAAGGACACTAGAAAGAAAATTTTAAAGCCTCCTGTTATGCCATCATCTACACGGCATAGCCCTGAATTTTCCAATGCGCAGCTCTTTGCAAAAGAGAGATATTGGCAAGGAAAAGCTGTCTTGTACCTTTGCATTTTTCTCCCAAACGAAGGACACTAGAAAGAAAATTTTAAAGCCTCCTGTTAGGCCATCATCTACACGGCATAGCCCTGAATTTTCCAATGCGCAGCTCTTTGCAAAAGAGAGATATTGGCAAGGAAAAGCTGTCTTGTACCTTTGCATTTTTCTCCCAAACGAAGGACACTAGAAAGAAAATTTTAAAGCCTCCTGTTAGGCCATCATCTACACGGCATAGCCCTGAATTTTCCAATGCGCAGCTCTTTGCAAAAGAGAGATATTGGCAAGGAAAAGCTGTCTTGTACCTTTGCATTTTTCTCCCAAACGAAGGACACTAGAAAGAAAATTTTAAAGCCTCCTGTTAGGCCATCATCTACACGGCATAGCCCTGAATTTTCCAATGCGCAGCTCTTTGCAAAAGAGAGATATTGGCAAGGAAAAGCTGTCTTGTACCTTTGCATTTTTCTCCCAAATGAAGGACACTAGAAAGAAAATTTTAAAGCCTCCTGTTAGGCCATCATCTACACGGCATAGCCCTGAATTTTCCAATGCGCAGCTTTGTGCAAAAGAGAGATATTGGCAAGGAAAAGCTGTATTGTACCATTGGATTTTTCTCCCAAACGAAGGACACTAGAATTAAAATTTTAAAGCCTCCTGTTAGTGCTTCATCTACACGGTATAGCCCTGAATTTTCCAATGCGTAGCGCTTTGCAAAAGAGAGAAATTGGCAAGGAAAAGCTGTATTGTACCTTTGCATTTTTCTCCCAAACGAAGGACACTAGAAAGAAAATTTTAAAGCCTCCTGTTAGGCCATCATCTACACGGCATAGACCTGAATTTTCCAATGCGCAGCTCTTTGCAAAAGAGAGATATTGGCAAGGAAAAGCTGTCTTGTACCTTTGCATTTTTCTCCCAAACGAAGGACACTAGAAAGAAAATTTTAAAGCCTCCTGTTAGGCCATCATCTACACGGCATAGCCCTGAATTTTCCAATGCGCAGCTCTTTGTAAAAGAGAGATATTGGCAAGGAAAAGCTGTCTTGTACCTTTGCATTTTTCTCCCAAACGAAGGACACTAGAAAGAAAATTTTAAAGCCTCCTGTTAGGCCATCATCTACACGGCATAGCCCTGAATTTTCCAATGCGCAGCTTTGTGCAAAAGAGAGATATTGGCAAGGAAAAGCTGTCTTGTACCATTGGATTTTTCTCCCAAACGAAGGACACTAGAATGAAAATTTTAAAGCCTCCTGTTAGTGCTTCATCTACACGGTATAGCCCTGAATTTTCCAATGCGTAGCTCTTTGCAAAAGAGAGATATTGGCAAGGAAAAGCTGTCTTGTACCTTTGCATTTTTCTCCCAAACGAAGGACACTAGAAAGAAAATTTTAAAGCCTCCTGTTATGCCATCATCTACACGGCATAGCCCTGAATTTTCCAATGCGCAGCTCTTTGCAAAAGAGAGATATTGGCAAGGAAAAGCTGTCTTGTACCTTTGCATTTTTCTCCCAAACGAAGGACACTAGAAAGAAAATTTTAAAGCCTCCTGTTAGGCCATCATCTACACGGCATAGCCCTTAATTTTCCAATGCGCAGCTCTTTGCAAAAGAGAGATATTGGCAAGGAAAAGCTGTCTTGTACCTTTGCATTTTTCTCCCAAACGAAGGACACTAGAAAGAAAATTTTAAAGCCTCCTGTTAGGCCATCATCTACACGGCATAGCCCTGAATTTTCCAATGCGCAGCTCTTTGCAAAAGAGAGATATTGGCAAGGAAAAGCTGTCTTGTTCCTTTGCATTTTTCTCCCAAACGAAGGACACTAGAAAGAAAATTTTAAAGCCTCCTGTTAGGCCATCATCTACTCGGCATAGCCCTGAATTTTCCAATGCGCAGCTCTTTGCAAAAGAGAGATATTGGCAAGGAAAAGCTGTCTTGTACCTTTGCATTTTTCTCCCAAACGAAGGACACTAGAAAGAAAATTTTAAAGCCTCCTGTTAGGCCATCATCTACACGGCATAGCCCTGAATTTTCCAATGCGCAGCTCTTTGCAAAAGAGAGATATTGGCAAGGAAAAGCTGTCTTGTACCTTTGCATTTTTCTCCCAAATGAAGGACACTAGAAAGAAAAATTTAAAGCCTCCTGTTAGGCCATCATCTACACGGCATAGCCCTGAATTTTCCAATGCGCAGCTTTGTGCAAAAGAGAGATATTGGCAAGGAAAAGCTGTATTGTACCATTGGATTTTTCTCCCAAACGAAGGACACTAGAATTAAAATTTTAAAGCCTCCTGTTAGTGCTTCATCTACACGGTATAGCCCTGAATTTTCCAATGCGTAGCTCTTTGCAAAAGAGAGATATTGGCAAGGAAAAGCTGTATTGTACCTTTGCATTTTTCTCCCAAACGAAGGACACTAGAAAGAAAATTTTAAAGCCTCCTGTTAGGCCATCATCTACACGGCATAGACCTGAATTTTCCAATGCGCAGCTCTTTGCAAAAGAGAGATATTGGCAAGGAAAAGCTGTCTTGTACCTTTGCATTTTTCTCCCAAACGAAGGACACTAGAAAGAAAATTTTAAAGCCTCCTGTTAGGCCATCATCTACACGGCATAGCCCTGAATTTTCCAATGCGCAGCTCTTTGTAAAAGAGAGATATTGGCAAGGAAAAGCTGTCTTGTACCTTTGCATTTTTCTCCCAAACGAAGGACACTAGAAAGAAAATTTTAAAGCCTCCTGTTAGGCCATCATCTACACGGCATAGCCCTGAATTTTCCAATGCGCAGCTTTGTGCAAAAGAGAGATATTGGCAAGGAAAAGCTGTCTTGTACCATTGGATTTTTCTCCCAAACGAAGGACACTAGAATGAAAATTTTAAAGCCTCCTGTTAGTGCTTCATCTACACGGTATAGCCCTGAATTTTCCAATGCGTAGCTCTTTGCAAAAGAGAGATATTGGCAAGGAAAAGCTGTCTTGTACCTTTGCATTTTTCTCCCAAACGAAGGACACTAGAAAGAAAATTTTAAAGCCTCCTGTTAGGCCATCATCTACACGGCATAGCCCTGAATTTTCCAATGCGCAGCTCTTTGCAAAAGAGAGATATTGGCAAGGAAAAGCTGTCTTGTACCTTTGCATTTTTCTCCCAAACGAAGGACACTAGAAAGAAAATTTTAAAGCCTCCTGTTAGGCCATCATCTACACGGCATAGCCCTGAATTTTCCAATGCGCAGCTCTTTGCAAAAGAGAGATATTGGCAAGGAAAAGCTGTCTTGTACCTTTGCATTTTTCTCCCAAATGAAGGACACTAGAAAGAAAATTTTAAAGCCTCCTGTTAGGCCATCATCTACACGGCATAGCCCTGAATTTTCCAATGCGCAGCTTTGTGCAAAAGAGAGATATTGGCAAGGAAAAGCTGTATTGTACCATTGGATTTTTCTCCCAAACGAAGGACACTAGAATTAAAATTTTAAAGCCTCCTGTTAGTGCTTCATCTACACGGTATAGCCCTGAATTTTCCAATGCGTAGCTCTTTGCAAAAGAGAGATATTGGCAAGGAAAAGCTGTATTGTACCTTTGCATTTTTCTCCCAAACGAAGGACACTAGAAAGAAAATTTTAAAGCCTCCTGTTAGGCCATCATCTACACGGCATAGACCTGAATTTTCCAATGCGCAGCTCTTTGCAAAAGAGAGATATTGGCAAGGAAAAGCTGTCTTGTACCTTTGCATTTTTCTCCCAAACGAAGGACACTAGAAAGAAAATTTTAAAGCCTCCTGTTAGGCCATCATCTACACGGCATAGCCCTGAATTTTCCAATGCGCAGCTCTTTGTAAAAGAGAGATATTGGCAAGGAAAAGCTGTCTTGTACCTTTGCATTTTTCTCCCAAACGAAGGACACTAGAAAGAAAATTTTAAAGCCTCCTGTTAGGCCATCATCTACACGGCATAGCCCTGAATTTTCCAATGCGCAGCTTTGTGCAAAAGAGAGATATTGGCAAGGAAAAGCTGTATTGTACCTTTGCATTTTTCTCCCAAACGAAGGACACTAGAAAGAAAATTTTAAAGCCTCCTGTTAGGCCATCATCTACACGGCATAGACCTGAATTTTCCAATGCGCAGCTCTTTGCAAAAGAGAGATATTGGCAAGGAAAAGCTGTCTTGTACCTTTGCATTTTTCTCCCAAACGAAGGACACTAGAAAGAAAATTTTAAAGCCTCCTGTTAGGCCATCATCTACACGGCATAGCCCTGAATTTTCCAATGCGCAGCTCTTTGTAAAAGAGAGATATTGGCAAGGAAAAGCTGTCTTGTACCTTTGCATTTTTCTCCCAAACGAAGGACACTAGAAAGAAAATTTTAAAGCCTCCTGTTAGGCCATCATCTACACGGCATAGCCCTGAATTTTCCAATGCGCAGCTTTGTGCAAAAGAGAGATATTGGCAAGGAAAAGCTGTCTTGTACCATTGGATTTTTCTCCCAAACGAAGGACACTAGAATGAAAATTTTAAAGCCTCCTGTTAGGCCATCATCTACACGGTATAGCCCTGAATTTTCCAATGCGTAGCTCTTTGCAAAAGAGAGATATTGGCAAGGAAAAGCTGTCTTGTACCTTTGCATTTTTCTCCCAAACGAAGGACACTAGAAAGAAAATTTTAAAGCCTCCTGTTAGGCCATCATCTACACGGCATAGCCCTGAATTTTCCAATGCGCAGCTCTTTGCAAAAGAGAGATATTGGCAAGGAAAAGCTGTTTTGTACCTTTGCATTTTTCTCCCAAACGAAGGACACTAGAAAGAAAATTTTAAAGCCTCCTGTTAGGCCATCATCTACACGGCATAGCCCTGAATTTTCCAATGCGCAGCTCTTTGCAAAAGAGAGATATTGGCAAGGAAAAGCTGTCTTGTACCTTTGCATTTTTCTCCCAAACGAAGGACACTAGAAAGAAAATTTTAAAGCCTCCTGTTAGGCCATCATCTACACGGCATAGCCCTGAATTTTCCAATGCGCAGCTCTTTGCAAAAGAGAGATATTGGCAAGGAAAAGCTGTCTTGTACCTTTGCATTTTTCTCCCAAACGAAGGACACTAGAAAGAAAATTTTAAAGCCTCCTGTTAGGCCATCATCTACACGGCATAGCCCTGAATTTTCCAATGCGCAGCTCTTTGCAAAAGAGAGATATTGGCAAGGAAAAGCTGTCTTGTACCTTTGCATTTTTCTCCCAAATGAAGGACACTAGAAAGAAAATTTTAAAGCCTCCTGTTAGGCCATCATCTACACGGCATAGCCCTGAATTTTCCAATGCGCAGCTTTGTGCAAAAGAGAGATATTGGCAAGGAAAAGCTGTATTATACCATTGGATTTTTCTCCCAAACGAAGGATACTAGAATTAAAATTTTAAAGCCTCCTGTTAGAGCTTCATCTACACGGTATAGCCCTGAATTTTCCAATGCGTAGCTCTTTGCAAAAGAGAGATATTGGCAAGGAAAAGCTGTCTTGTACCTTTGCATTTTTCTCCCAAACGAAGGACACTAGAAATAAAATTTTAAAGCCTCCTGTTAGGCCATCATCTACACGGCATAGCCCTGAATTTTCCAATGCGCAGCTCTTTGCAAAAGAGAGATATTGGCAAGGAAAAGCTGTCTTGTACCTTTGCATTTTTCTCCCAAACGAAGGACACTAGAAAGAAAATTTTAAAGCCTCCTGTTAGGCCATCATCTACACGGCATAGCCCTGAATTTTCCAATGCGCAGCTCTTTGCAAAAGAAAGATATTGGCAAGGAAAAGCTGTCTTGTACCTTTGCATTTTTCTCCCAAACGAAGGACACTAGAAAGAAAATTTTAAAGCCTCCTGTTAGGCCATCATCTACACGGCATAGCCCTGAATTTTCCAATGCGCAGCTCTTTGCAAAAGAGAGATATTGGCAAGGAAAAGCTGTCTTGTACCTTTGCATTTTTCTCCCAAACGAAGGACACTAGAAAGAAAATTTTAAAGCCTCCTGTTAGGCCATCATCTAACACGGCATAACCCTGAATTTTCCAATGCGCAGCTTTGTGCAAAAGAGAGATATTGGCAAGGAAAAGCTGTCTTGTACCTTTGCATTTTTCTCCCAAACGAAGGACACTAGAAATAAAATTTTAAAGCCTCCTGTTAGGCCATCATCTACACGGCATAGCCCTGAATTTTCCAATGCGCAGCTCTTTGCAAAAGAGAGATATTGGCAAGGAAAAGCTGTCTTGTACCTTTGCATTTTTCTCCCAAACGAAGGACACTAGAAAGAAAATTTTAAAGCCTCCTGTTAGGCCATCATCTACACGGCATAGCCCTGAATTTTCCAATGCGCAGCTCTTTGCAAAAGAGAGATATTGGCAAGGAAAAGCTGTCTTGTACCTTTGCATTTTTCTCCCAAACGAAGGACACTAGAAAGAAAATTTTAAAGACTCCTGTTAGGCCATCTTCTACACGGCATAGCCCTGAATTTTCCAATGCGCAGCTTTGTGCAAAAGAGAGATATTGGCAAGGAAAAGCTGTCTTGTACCATTGGATTTTTCTCCAAAACGAAGGACACTAGAATGAAAATTTTAAAGCCTCCTGTTTGTGCTTCATCTACACGGTATAGCCCTGAATTTTCCAATGCGTAGCTCTTTGCAAAAGAGAGATATTGGCAAGGAAAAGCTGTCTTGTACCTTTGCATTTTTCTCCCAAACGAAGGACACTAGAAATAAAATTTTAAAGCCTCCTGTTAGGCCATCATCTACACGGCATAGCCCTGAATTTTCCAATGCGCAGCTCTTTGCAAAAGAGAGATATTGGCAAGGAAAAGCTGTCTTGTACCTTTGCATTTTTCTCCCAAACGAAGGACACTAGAAAGAAAATTTTAAAGCCTCCTGTTAGGCCATCATCTACACGGCATAGCCCTGAATTTTCCAATGCGCAGCTCTTTGCAAAAGAGAGATATTGGCAAGGAAAAGCTGTCTTGTACCTTTGCATTTTTCTCCCAAACGAAGGACACTAGAAAGAAAATTTTAAAGCCTCCTGTTAGGCCATCATTTACACGGCATAGCCCTGAATTTTCCAATGCGCAGCTCTTTGCAAAAGAGAGATATTGGCAAGGAAAAGCTGTCTTGTACCTTTGCATTTTTCTCCCAAACGAAGGACACTAGAAAGAACATTTTAAAGCCTCCTGTTAGGCCATCATCTACACGGCATAGCCCTGAATTTTCCAATGCGCAGCTCTTTGCAAAAGAGAGATATTGGCAAGGAAAAGCTGTCTTGTACCTTTGCATTTTTCTCCCAAACGAAGGACACTAGAAAGAAAATTTTAAAGCCTCCTGTTAGGCCATCATCTACACGGCATAGCCCTGAATTTTCCAATGCGCAGCTCTTTGCAAAAGAGAGATATTGGCAAGGAAAAGCTGTCTTGTACCTTTGCATTTTTCTCCCAAACGAAGGACACTAGAAAGAAAATTTTAAAGCCTCCTGTTAGGCCATCATCTACACGGCATAGCCCTGAATTTTCCAATGCGCAGCTCTTTGCGAAAGAGAGATATTGGCAAGGAAAAGCTGTATTGTACCATTGGATTTTTCTCCCAAACGAAGGACACTAGAATGAACATTTTAAAGCCTCCTGTTAGTGCTTCATCTACACGGTATAGCCCTGAATTTTCCAATGCGTAGCTCTTTGCAAAAGAGAGATATTGGCAAGGAAAAGCTGTCTTGTACCTTTGCATTTTTCTCCCAAACGAAGGACAGTAGAAATAAAATTTTAAAGCCTCCTGTTAGGCCATCATCTACACGGCATAGCCCTGAATTTTCCAATGCGCAGCTCTTTGCAAAAGAGAGATATTGGCAAGGAAAAGCTGTCTTGTACCTTTGCATTTTTCTCCCAAACGAAGGACACTAGAAAGAAAATTTTAAAGCCTCCTGTTAGGCCATCATCTACACGGCATAGCCCTGAATTTTCCAATGCGCAGCTTTGTGCAAAAGAGAGATATTGGCAAGGAAAAGCTGTCTTGTACCTTTGCATTTTTCTCCCAAACGAAGGACACTAGAAAGAAAATTTTAAAGCCTCCTGTTAGGCCATCATCTACACGGCATAGCCCTGAATTTTCCAATGCGCAGCTCTTTGCAAAAGAGAGATATTGGCAAGGAAAATCTGTCTTGTACCTTTGCATTTTTCTCCCAAACGAAGGACACTAGAAAGAAAATTTTAAAGCCTCCTGTTAGGCCATCATCTACACGGCATAGCCCTGAATTTTCCAATGCGCAGCTCTTTGCAAAAGAGAGATATTGGCAAGGAAAAGCTGTCTTGTACCTTTGCATTTTTCTCCCAAACGAAGGACACTAGAAAGAAAATTTTAAAGCCTCCTGTTAGGCCATCATCTACACGGCATAGCCCTGAATTTTCCAATGCGCAGCTCTTTGCAAAAGAGAGATATTGGCAAGGAAAAGCTGTCTTGTACCTTTGCATTTTGCTCCCAAACGAAGGACACTAGAAAGAAAATTTTAAAGTCTCCTGTTAGGCCATCATCTACACGGCATAGCCCTGAATTTTCCAATGCGCAGCTCTTTGCAAAAGAGAGATATTGGCAAGGAAAAGCTGTCTTGTACCTTTGCATTTTTCTCCCAAATGAAGGACACTAGAAAGAAAATTTTAAAGCCTCCTGTTAGGCCATCATCTACACGGCATAGCCCTGAATTTTCCAATGCGCAGCTTTGTGCAAAAGAGAGATATTGGCAAGGAAAAGCTGTATTGTACCATTGGATTTTTCTCCCAAACGAAGGACACTAGAATTAAAATTTTAAAGCCTCCTGTTAGTGCTTCATCTACACGGTATAGCCCTGAATTTTCCAATGCGTAGCTCTTTGCAAAAGAGAGATATTGGCAAGGAAAAGCTGTCTTGTACCTTTGCATTTTTCTCCCAAACGAAGGACACTAGAAATAAAATTTTAAAGCCTCCTGTTAGGCCATCATCTACACGGCATAGCCCTGAATTTTCCAATGCGCAGCTCTTTGCAAAAGAGAGATATTGGCAAGGAAAAGCTGTCTTGTACCTTTGCATTTTTCTCCCAAACGAATAACAATAGAAAGAAAATTTTAAAGCCTCCTGTTAGGCCATCATCTACACGGCATAGCCCTGAATTTTCCAATGCGCAGCTCTTTGCAAAAGAGAGATATTGGCAAGGAAAAGCTGTCTTGTACCATTGCATTTTTCTCCCAAACGAAGGACACTAGAAAGAAAATTTTAAAGCCTCCTGTTAGGCCATCATCTACACGGCATAGCCCTGAATTTTCCAATGCGCAGCTCTTTGCAAAAGAGAGATATTGGCAAGGAAAAGCTGTCTTGTACCTTTGCATTTTTCTCCCAAACGAAGGACACTAGAAAGAAAATTTTAAAGCCTCCTGTTAGGCCATCATCTAACACGGCATAACCCTGAATTTTCCAATGCGCAGCTTTGTGCAAAAGAGAGATATTGGCAAGGAAAAGCTGTCTTGTACCTTTGCATTTTTCTCCCAAACGAAGGACACTAGAAATAAAATTTTAAAGCCTCCTGTTAGGCCATCATCTACACGGCATAGCCCTGAATTTTCCAATGCGCAGCTCTTTGCAAAAGAGAGATATTGGCAAGGAAAAGCTGTCTTGTACCTTTGCATTTTTCTCCCAAACGAAGGACACTAGAAAGAAAATTTTAAAGCCTCCTGTTAGGCCATCATCTACACGGCATAGCCCTGAATTTTCCAATGCGCAGCTCTTTGCAAAAGAGAGATATTGGCAAGGAAAAGCTGTCTTGTACCTTTGCATTTTTCTCCCAAACGAAGGACACTAGAAAGAAAATTTTAAAGCCTCCTGTTAGGCCATCATCTACACGGCATAGCCCTGAATTTTCCAATGCGCAGCTCTTTGCAAAAGAGAGATATTGGCAAGGAAAAGCTGTCTTGTACCTTTGCATTTTTCTCCCAAACGAAGGACACTAGAAAGAAAATTTTAAAGCCTCCTGTTAGGCTATCATCTACACGGCATAGCCCTGAATTTTCCAATGCGCAGCTCTTTGCAAAAGAGAGATATTGGCAAGGAAAAGCTGTCTTGTACCTTTGCATTTTTCTCCCAAACGAAGGACACTAGAAATAAAATTTTAAAGCCTCCTGTTAGGCCATCATCTACACGGCATAGCCCTAAATTTTCCAATGCGCAGCTTTGTGCAAAAGAGAGATATTGGCAAGGAAAAGCTGTCTTGTACCTTTGCATTTTTCTCCCAAACGAAGGACACTAGAAAGAAAATTTTAAAGCCTCCTGTTAGGCCATCATCTACACGGCATAGCCCTGAATTTTCCAATGCGCAGCTCTTTGCAAAAGAGAGATATTGGCAAGGAAAAGCTGTCTTGTACCTTTGCATTTTTCTCCCAAACGAAGGACACTAGAAAGAAAATTTTAAAGCCTCCTGTTAGGCCATCATCTACACGGCATAGCCCTGAATTTTCCAATGCGCAGCTCTTTGCAGAAGAGAGATATTGGCAAGGAAAAGCTGTATTGTACCATTGGATTTTTCTCCCAAACGAAGGACACTAGAATGAACATTTTAAAGCCTCCTGTTAGTGCTTCATCTACACGGTATAGCCCTGAATTTTCCAATGCGTAGCTCTTTGCAAAAGAGAGATATTGGCAAGGAAAAGCTGTCTTGTACCTTTGCATTTTTCTCCCAAACGAAGGACACTAGAAAGAAAATTTTAAAGCCTCCTGTTAGGCCATCATCTACACGGCATAGCCCTGAATTTTCCAATGCGCAGCTCTTTGCAAAAGAGAGATATTGGCAAGGAAAAGCTGTCTTGTACCTTTGCATTTTTCTCCCAAACGAAGGACACTAGAAAGAAAATTTTAAAGCCTCCTGTTAGGCCATCATCTACACGGCATAGCCCTGAATTTTCCAATGCGCAGCTCTTTGCAAAAGAGAGATATTGGCAAGGAAAAGCTGTCTTGTACCTTTGCATTTTTCTCCCAAACGAAGGACACTAGAAAGAAAATTTTAAAGCCTCCTGTTAGGCCATCATCTACACGGCATAGCCCTGAATTTTCCAATGCGCAGCTCTTTGCAAAAGAGAGATATTGGCAAGGAAAAGCTGTCTTGTACCTTTGCATTTTTCTCCCAAACGAAGGACACTAGAAAGAAAATTTTAAAGCCTCCTGTTAGGCCATCATCTACACGGCATAGCCCTGAATTTTCCAATGCGCAGCTCTTTGCAAAAGAGAGATATTGGCAAGGAAAAGCTGTCTTGTACCTTTGCATTTTTCTCCCAAACGAAGGACACTAGAAAGAAAATTTTAAAGCCTCCTGTTAGGCCATCATCTACACGGCATAGCCCTGAATTTTCCAATGCGCAGCTCTTTGCGAAAGAGAGATATTGGCAAGGAAAAGCTGTATTGTACCATTGGATTTTTCTCCCAAACGAAGGACACTAGAATGAACATTTTAAAGCCTCCTGTTAGTGCTTCATCTACACGGTATAGCCCTGAATTTTCCAATGCGTAGCTCTTTGCAAAAGAGAGATATTGGCAAGGAAAAGCTGTCTTGTACCTTTGCATTTTTCTCCCAAACGAAGGACAGTAGAAATAAAATTTTAAAGCCTCCTGTTAGGCCATCATCTACACGGCATAGCCCTGAATTTTCCAATGCGCAGCTCTTTGCAAAAGAGAGATATTGGCAAGGAAAAGCTGTCTTGTACCTTTGCATTTTTCTCCCAAACGAAGGACACTAGAAAGAAAATTTTAAAGCCTCCTGTTAGGCCATCATCTACACGGCATAGCCCTGAATTTTCCAATGCGCAGCTTTGTGCAAAAGAGAGATATTGGCAAGGAAAAGCTGTCTTGTACCTTTGCATTTTTCTCCCAAACGAAGGACACTAGAAAGAAAATTTTAAAGCCTCCTGTTAGGCCATCATCTACACGGCATAGCCCTGAATTTTCCAATGCGCAGCTCTTTGCAAAAGAGAGATATTGGCAAGGAAAATCTGTCTTGTACCTTTGCATTTTTCTCCCAAACGAAGGACACTAGAAAGAAAATTTTAAAGCCTCCTGTTAGGCCATCATCTACACGGCATAGCCCTGAATTTTCCAATGCGCAGCTCTTTGCAAAAGAGAGATATTGGCAAGGAAAAGCTGTCTTGTACCTTTGCATTTTTCTCCCAAACGAAGGACACTAGAAAGAAAATTTTAAAGCCTCCTGTTAGGCCATCATCTACACGGCATAGCCCTGAATTTTCCAATGCGCAGCTCTTTGCAAAAGAGAGATATTGGCAAGGAAAAGCTGTCTTGTACCTTTGCATTTTGCTCCCAAACGAAGGACACTAGAAAGAAAATTTTAAAGTCTCCTGTTAGGCCATCATCTACACGGCATAGCCCTGAATTTTCCAATGCGCAGCTCTTTGCAAAAGAGAGATATTGGCAAGGAAAAGCTGTCTTGTACCTTTGCATTTTTCTCCCAAATGAAGGACACTAGAAAGAAAATTTTAAAGCCTCCTGTTAGGCCATCATCTACACGGCATAGCCCTGAATTTTCCAATGCGCAGCTTTGTGCAAAAGAGAGATATTGGCAAGGAAAAGCTGTATTGTACCATTGGATTTTTCTCCCAAACGAAGGACACTAGAATTAAAATTTTAAAGCCTCCTGTTAGTGCTTCATCTACACGGTATAGCCCTGAATTTTCCAATGCGTAGCTCTTTGCAAAAGAGAGATATTGGCAAGGAAAAGCTGTCTTGTACCTTTGCATTTTTCTCCCAAACGAAGGACACTAGAAATAAAATTTTAAAGCCTCCTGTTAGGCCATCATCTACACGGCATAGCCCTGAATTTTCCAATGCGCAGCTCTTTGCAAAAGAGAGATATTGGCAAGGAAAAGCTGTCTTGTACCTTTGCATTTTTCTCCCAAACGAATAACAATAGAAAGAAAATTTTAAAGCCTCCTGTTAGGCCATCATCTACACGGCATAGCCCTGAATTTTCCAATGCGCAGCTCTTTGCAAAAGAGAGATATTGGCAAGGAAAAGCTGTCTTGTACCATTGCATTTTTCTCCCAAACGAAGGACACTAGAAAGAAAATTTTAAAGCCTCCTGTTAGGCCATCATCTACACGGCATAGCCCTGAATTTTCCAATGCGCAGCTCTTTGCAAAAGAGAGATATTGGCAAGGAAAAGCTGTCTTGTACCTTTGCATTTTTCTCCCAAACGAAGGACACTAGAAAGAAAATTTTAAAGCCTCCTGTTAGGCCATCATCTAACACGGCATAACCCTGAATTTTCCAATGCGCAGCTTTGTGCAAAAGAGAGATATTGGCAAGGAAAAGCTGTCTTGTACCTTTGCATTTTTCTCCCAAACGAAGGACACTAGAAATAAAATTTTAAAGCCTCCTGTTAGGCCATCATCTACACGGCATAGCCCTGAATTTTCCAATGCGCAGCTCTTTGCAAAAGAGAGATATTGGCAAGGAAAAGCTGTCTTGTACCTTTGCATTTTTCTCCCAAACGAAGGACACTAGAAAGAAAATTTTAAAGCCTCCTGTTAGGCCATCATCTACACGGCATAGCCCTGAATTTTCCAATGCGCAGCTCTTTGCAAAAGAGAGATATTGGCAAGGAAAAGCTGTCTTGTACCTTTGCATTTTTCTCCCAAACGAAGGACACTAGAAAGAAAATTTTAAAGCCTCCTGTTAGGCCATCATCTACACGGCATAGCCCTGAATTTTCCAATGCGCAGCTCTTTGCAAAAGAGAGATATTGGCAAGGAAAAGCTGTCTTGTACCTTTGCATTTTTCTCCCAAACGAAGGACACTAGAAAGAAAATTTTAAAGCCTCCTGTTAGGCTATCATCTACACGGCATAGCCCTGAATTTTCCAATGCGCAGCTCTTTGCAAAAGAGAGATATTGGCAAGGAAAAGCTGTCTTGTACCTTTGCATTTTTCTCCCAAACGAAGGACACTAGAAATAAAATTTTAAAGCCTCCTGTTAGGCCATCATCTACACGGCATAGCCCTAAATTTTCCAATGCGCAGCTTTGTGCAAAAGAGAGATATTGGCAAGGAAAAGCTGTCTTGTACCTTTGCATTTTTCTCCCAAACGAAGGACACTAGAAAGAAAATTTTAAAGCCTCCTGTTAGGCCATCATCTACACGGCATAGCCCTGAATTTTCCAATGCGCAGCTCTTTGCAAAAGAGAGATATTGGCAAGGAAAAGCTGTCTTGTACCTTTGCATTTTTCTCCCAAACGAAGGACACTAGAAAGAAAATTTTAAAGCCTCCTGTTAGGCCATCATCTACACGGCATAGCCCTGAATTTTCCAATGCGCAGCTCTTTGCAGAAGAGAGATATTGGCAAGGAAAAGCTGTATTGTACCATTGGATTTTTCTCCCAAACGAAGGACACTAGAATGAACATTTTAAAGCCTCCTGTTAGTGCTTCATCTACACGGTATAGCCCTGAATTTTCCAATGCGTAGCTCTTTGCAAAAGAGAGATATTGGCAAGGAAAAGCTGTCTTGTACCTTTGCATTTTTCTCCCAAACGAAGGACACTAGAAAGAAAATTTTAAAGCCTCCTGTTAGGCCATCATCTACACGGCATAGCCCTGAATTTTCCAATGCGCAGCTCTTTGCAAAAGAGAGATATTGGCAAGGAAAAGCTGTCTTGTACCTTTGCATTTTTCTCCCAAACGAAGGACACTAGAAAGAAAATTTTAAAGCCTCCTGTTAGGCCATCATCTACACGGCATAGCCCTGAATTTTCCAATGCGCAGCTCTTTGCAAAAGAGAGATATTGGCAAGGAAAAGCTGTCTTGTACCTTTGCATTTTTCTCCCAAACGAAGGACACTAGAAAGAAAATTTTAAAGCCTCCTGTTAGGCCATCATCTACACGGCATAGCCCTGAATTTTCCAATGCGCAGCTCTTTGCAAAAGAGAGATATTGGCAAGGAAAAGCTGTCTTGTACCTTTGCATTTTTCTCCCAAACGAAGGACACTAGAAAGAAAATTTTAAAGCCTCCTGTTAGGCCATCATCTACACGGCATAGCCCTGAATTTTCCAATGCGCAGCTCTTTGCAAAAGAGAGATATTGGCAAGGAAAAGCTGTCTTGTACCTTTGCATTTTTCTCCCAAACGAAGGACACTAGAAAGAAAATTTTAAAGCCTCCTGTTAGGCCATCATCTACACGGCATAGCCCTGAATTTGCCAATGCGCAGCTCTTTGCAAAAGAGAGATATTGGCAAGGAAAAGCTGTCTTGTACCTTTGCATTTTTCTCCCAAACGAAGGACACTAGAAAGAAAATTTTAAAGCCTCCTGTTAGGCCATCATCTACACGGCATAGCCCTGAATTTTCCAATGCGCAGCTTTGTGCAAAAGAGAGATATTGGCAAGGAAAAGCTGTCTTGTACCATTGGATTTTTCTCCCAAACGAAGGACACTAGAATGAAAATTTTAAAGCCTCCTGTTTGTGCTTCATCTACACGGTATAGCCCTGAATTTTCCAATGCGTAGCTCTTTGCAAAATAGAGATATTGGCAAGGAAAAGCTGTCTTGTACCTTTGCATTTTTCTCCCAAACGAAGGACACTAGAAATAAAATTTTAAAGCCTCCTGTTAGGCCATTATCTACACGGCATAGCCCTGAATTTTCCAATGCGCAGCTCTTTGCAAAAGAGAGATATTGGCAAGGAAAAGCTGTCTTGTACCTTTGCATTTTTCTCCCAAACGAAGGACACTAAAAAGAAAATTTTAAAGCCTCCTGTTAGGCCATCATCTACACGGCATAGCCCTGAATTTTCCAATGCGCAGCTCTTTGCAAAAGAGAGATATTGGCAAGGAAAAGCTGTCTTGTACCTTTGCATTTTTCTCCCAAACGAAGGACACTAGAAAGACAATTTTAAAGCCTCCTGTTAGGCCATCATCTACACGGCATAGCCCTGAATTTTCCAATGCGCAGCTCTTTGCAAAAGAGAGATATTGGCAAGGAAAAGCTGTCTTGTACCTTTGCATTTTTCTCCCAAACGAAGGACACTAAAAAGAAAATTTTAAAGCCTCCTGTTAGGCCATCATCTACACGGCATAGCCCTGAATTTTCCAATGCGCAGCTCTTTGCAAAAGAGAGATATTGGCAAGGAAAAGCTGTCTTGTACCTTTGCATTTTTCTCCCAAACGAAGGACACTAGAAAGAAAATTTTAAAGCCTCCTGTTAGGCCATCATCTACACGGCATAGCCCTGAATTTTCCAATGCGCAGCTCTTTGCAAAAGAGAGATATTGGCAAGGAAAAGCTGTCTTGTACCTTTGCATTTTTCTCCCAAACGAAGGACACTAGAAAGAAAATTTTAAAGCCTCCTGTTAGGCCATCATCTACACGGCATAGCCCTGAATTTTCCAATGCGCAGCTCTTTGCAAAATAGAGATATTGGCAAGGAAAAGCTGTCTTGTACCTTTGCATTTTTCTCCCAAACGAAGGACACTAGAAAGAAAATTTTAAAGCCTCCTGTTAGGCCATCATCTACACGGCATAGCCCTGAATTTTCCAATGCGCAGCTCTAAGCAAAAGAGAGATATTGGCAAGGAAAAGCTGTCTTTGTACCTTTGCATTTTTCTCCCAAACGAAGGACACTAGAAAGAAAATTTTAAAGCCTCCTGTTAGGCCATCATCTACACGGCATAGCCCTGAATTTTCCAATGCGCAGCTCTTTGCAAAAGAGAGATATTGGCAAGGAAAAGCTGTCTTGTACCTTTGCATTTTTCTCCCAAACGAAGGACACTAGAAAGAAAATTTTAAAGCCTCCTGTTAGGCCATCATCTACACGGCATAGCCCTGAATTTTCAAATGCGCAGCTCTTTGCAAAAGAGAGATATTGGCAAGGAAAAGCTGTCTTGTACCTTTACATTTTTCTCCCAAACGAAGGACACTAGAAAGAAAATTTTAAAGCCTCCTGTTAGGCCATCATCTACACGGCATAGCCCTGAATTTTCCAATGCGCAGCTTTGTGCAAAAGAGAGATATTGGCAAGGAAAAGCTGTCTTGTACCATTGGATTTTTCTCCCAAACGAAGGACACTAGAATGAAAATTTTAAAGCCTCCTGTTAGTGCTTCATCTACACGGTATAGCCCTGAATTTTCCAATGCGTAGCTCTTTGCAAAAGAGAGATATTGGCAAGGAAAAGCTGTCTTGTACCTTTGCATTTTTCTCCCAAACGAAGGACAGTAGAAATAAAATTTTAAAGCCTCCTGTTAGGCCATCATCTACACGGCATAGCCCTGAATTTTCCAATGCGCAGCTCTTTGCAAAAGAGAGATATTGGCAAGGAAAAGCTGTCTTGTACCTTTGCATTTTTCTCCCAAACGAAGGACACTAGAAAGAAAATTTTAAAGCCTCCTGTTAGGCCATCATCTACACGGCATAGCCCTGAATTTTCCAATGCGCAGCTCTTTGCAAAAGAGAGATATTGGCAAGGAAAAGCTGTATTGTACCTTTGCATTTTTCTCCCAAACGAAGGACACTAGAAAGAAAATTTTAAAGCCTCCTGTTAGGCCATCATCTACACGGCATAGCCCTGAATTTTCCAATGCGCAGCTCTTTGCAAAAGAGAGATATTGGCAAGGAAAAGCTGTCTTGTACCTTTGCATTTTTCTCCCAAACGAAGGACACTAGAAAGAAAATTTTAAAGCCTCCTGTTAGGCCATCATCTACACGGCATAGCCCTGAATTTTCCAATGCGCAGCTCTTTGCAAAAGAGAGATATTGGCAAGGAAAAGCTGTCTTGTACCTTTGCATTTTTCTCCCAAACGAAGGACACTAGAAAGAAAATTTTAAAGCCTCCTGTTAGGCCATCATCTACACGGCATAGCCCTGAATTTTCCAATGCGCAGCTCTTTGCAAAAGAGAGATATTGGCAAGGAAAAGCTGTCTTGTACCTTTGCATTTTTCTCCCAAACGAAGGACACTAGAAAGAAAATTTTAAAGCCTCCTGTTAGGCCATCATCTACACGGCATAGCCCTGAATTTTCCAATGCGCAGCTCTTTGCAAAAGAGAGATATTGGCAAGGAAAAGCTGTCTTGTACCTTTGCATTTTTCTCCCAAACGAAGGACACTAGAAAGAAAATTTTAAAGCCTCCTGTTAGGCCATCATCTACACGGCATAGCCCTGAATTTTCCAATGCGCAGCTCTTTGCAAAAGAGAGATATTGGCAAGGAAAAGCTGTCTTGTACCTTTGCATTTTTCTCCCAAACGAATGACACTAGAAAGAAAATTTTAAAGCCTCCTGTTAGGCCATCATCTACACGGCATAGCCCTGAATTTGCCAATGCGCAGCTCTTTGCAAAAGAGAGATATTGGCAAGGAAAAGCTGTCTTGTACCTTTGCATTTTTCTCCCAAACGAAGGACACTAGAAATAAAATTTTAAAGCCTCCTGTTAGGCCATTATCTACACGGCATAGCCCTGAATTTTCCAATGCGCAGCTCTTTGCAAAAGAGAGATATTGGCAAGGAAAAGCTGTCTTGTACCTTTGCATTTTTCTCCCAAACGAAGGACACTAGAAAGACAATTTTAAAGCCTCCTGTTAGGCCATCATCTACACGGCATAGCCCTGAATTTTCCAATGCGCAGCTCTTTGCAAAAGAGAGATATTGGCAAGGAAAAGCTGTCTTGTACCTTTGCATTTTTCTCCCAAACGAAGGACACTAAAAAGAAAATTTTAAAGCCTCCTGTTAGGCCATCATCTACACGGCATAGCCCTGAATTTTCCAATGCGCAGCTCTTTGCAAAAGAGAGATATTGGCAAGGAAAAGCTGTCTTGTACCTTTGCATTTTTCTCCCAAACGAAGGACACTAGAAAGAAAATTTTAAAGCCTCCTGTTAGGCCATCATCTACACGGCATAGCCCTGAATTTTCCAATGCGCAGCTCTTTGCAAAAGAGAGATATTGGCAAGGAAAAGCTGTCTTGTACCTTTGCATTTTTCTCCCAAACGAAGGACACTAGAAAGAAAATTTTAAAGCCTCCTGTTAGGCCATCATCTACACGGCATAGCCCTGAATTTTCCAATGCGCAGCTCTAAGCAAAAGAGAGATATTGGCAAGGAAAAGCTGTCTTGTACCTTTGCATTTTTCTCCCAAACGAAGGACACTAGAAAGAAAATTTTAAAGCCTCCTGTTAGGCCATCATCTACACGGCATAGCCCTGAATTTTCCAATGCGCAGCTTTGTGCAAAAGAGAGATATTGGCAAGGAAAAGCTGTCTTGTACCATTGGATTTTTCTCCCAAACGAAGGACACTAGAATGAAAATTTTAAAGCCTCCTGTTAGTGCTTCATCTACACGGTATAGCCCTGAATTTTCCAATGCGTAGCTCTTTGCAAAAGAGAGATATTGGCAAGGAAAAGCTGTCTTGTACCTTTGCATTTTTCTCCCAAACGAAGGACAGTAGAAATAAAATTTTAAAGCCTCCTGTTAGGCCATCATCTACACGGCATAGCCCTGAATTTTCCAATGCGCAGCTCTTTGCAAAAGAGAGATATTGGCAAGGAAAAGCTGTCTTGTACCTTTGCATTTTTCTCCCAAACGAAGGACACTAGAAAGAAAATTTTAAAGCCTCCTGTTAGGCCATCATCTACACGGCATAGCCCTGAATTTTCCAATGCGCAGCTCTTTGCAAAAGAGAGATATTGGCAAGGAAAAGCTGTATTGTACCTTTGCATTTTTCTCCCAAAGGAAGGACACTAGAAAGAAAATTTTAAAGCCTCCTGTTAGGCCATCATCTACACGGCATAGCCCTGAATTTTCCAATGCGCAGCTCTTTGCAAAAGAGAGATATTGGCAAGGAAAAGCTGTCTTGTACCTTTGCATTTTTCTCCCAAACGAAGGACACTAGAAAGAAAATTTTAAAGCCTCCTGTTAGGCCATCATCTACACGGCATAGCCCTGAATTTTCCAATGCGCAGCTCTTTGCAAAAGAGAGATATTGGCAAGGAAAAGCTGTATTGTACCTTTGCATTTTTCTCCCAAACGAAGGACACTAGAAAGAAAATTTTAAAGCCTCCTGTTAGGCCATCATCTACACGGCATAGCCCTGAATTTTCCAATGCGCAGCTCTTTGCAAAAGAGAGATATTGGCAAGGAAAAGCTGTCTTGTACCTTTGCATTTTTCTCCCAAACGAAGGACACTAGAAAGAAAATTTTAAAGCCTCCTGTTAGGCCATCATCTACACGGCATAGCCCTGAATTTTCCAATGCGCAGCTCTTTGCAAAAGAGAGATATTGGCAAGGAAAAGCTGTCTTGTACCTTTGCATTTTTCTCCCAAACGAAGGACACTAGAAAGAAAATTTTAAAGCCTCCTGTTAGGCCATCATCTACACGGCATAGCCCTGAATTTTCCAATGCGCAGCTCTTTGCAAAAGAGAGATATTGGCAAGGAAAAGCTGTCTTGTACCTTTGCATTTTTCTCCCAAACGAAGGACACTAGAAAGAAAATTTTAAAGCCTCCTGTTAGGCCATCATCTACACGGCATAGCCCTGAATTTGCCAATGCGCAGCTCTTTGCAAAAGAGAGATATTGGCAAGGAAAAGCTGTCTTGTACCTTTGCATTTTTCTCCCAAACGAAGGACACTAGAAAGAAAATTTTGAAGCCTCCTGTTAGGCCATCATCTACACGGCATAGCCCTGAATTTTCCAATGCGCAGCTTTGTGCAAAAGAGAGATATTGGCAAGGAAAAGCTGTCTTGTACCATTGGATTTTTCTCCCAAACGAAGGACACTAGAATGAAAATTTTAAAGCCTCCTGTTTGTGCTTCATCTACACGGTATAGCCCTGAATTTTCCAATGCGTAGCTCTTTGCAAAAGAGAGATATTGGCAAGGAAAAGCTGTCTTGTACCTTTGCATTTTTCTCCCAAACGAAGGACACTAGAAATAAAATTTTAAAGCCTCCTGTTAGGCCATTATCTACACGGCATAGCCCTGAATTTTCCAATGCGCAGCTCTTTGCAAAAGAGAGATATTGGCAAGGAAAAGCTGTCTTGTACCTTTGCATTTTTCTCCCAAACGAAGGACACTAGAAAGAAAATTTTAAAGCCTCCTGTTAGGCCATCATCTACACGGCATAGCCCTGAATTTTCCAATGCGCAGCTCTTTGCAAAAGAGAGATATTGGCAAGGAAAAGCTGTCTTGTACCTTTGCATTTTTCTCCCAAACGAAGGACACTAAAAAGAAAATTTTAAAGCCTCCTGTTAGGCCATCATCTACACGGCATAGCCCTGAATTTTCCAATGCGCAGCTCTTTGCAAAAGAGAGATATTGGCAAGGAAAAGCTGTCTTGTACCTTTGCATTTTTCTCCCAAACGAAGGACACTAGAAATAAAATTTTAAAGCCTCCTGTTAGGCCATCATCTACACGGCATAGCCCTGAATTTTCCAATGCGCAGCTCTTTGCAAAAGAGAGATATTGGCAAGGAAAAGCTGTCTTGTACCTTTGCATTTTTCTCCCAAACGAAGGACACTAGAAAGAAAATTTTAAAGCCTCCTGTTAGGCCATCATCTACACGGCATAGCCCTGAATTTTCCAATGCGCAGCTTTGTGCAAAAGAGAGATATTGGCAAGGAAAAGCTGTCTTGTACCATTGGATTTTTCTCCCAAACGAAGGACACTAGAATGAAAATTTTAAAGCCTCCTGTTAGTGCTTCATCTACACGGTATAGCCCTGAATTTTCCAATGCGTAGCTCTTTGCAAAAGAGAGATATTGGCAAGGAAAAGCTGTCTTGTACCTTTGCATTTTTCTCCCAAACGAAGGACAGTAGAAATAAAATTTTAAAGCCTCCTGTTAGGCCATCATCTACACGGCATAGCCCTGAATTTTCCAATGCGCAGCTCTTTGCAAAAGAGAGATATTGGCAAGGAAAAGCTGTCTTGTACCTTTGCATTTTTCTCCCAAACGAAGGACACTAGAAAGAAAATTTTAAAGCCTCCTGTTAGGCCATCATCTACACGGCATAGCCCTGAATTTTCCAATGCGCAGCTCTTTGCAAAAGAGAGATATTGGCAAGGAAAAGCTGTATTGTACCTTTGCATTTTTCTCCCAAACGAAGGACACTATAAAGAAAATTTTAAAGCCTCCTGTTAGGCCATCATCTACACGGCATAGCCCTGAATTTTCCAATGCGCAGCTCTTTGCAAAAGAGAGATATTGGCAAGGAAAAGCTGTCTTGTACCTTTGCATTTTTCTCCCAAACGAAGGACACTAGAAAGAAAATTTTAAAGCCTCCTGTTAGGCCATCATCTACACGGCATAGCCCTGAATTTTCCAATGCGCAGCTCTTTGCAAAAGAGAGATATTGGCAAGGAAAAGCTGTCTTGTACCTTTGCATTTTTCTCCCAAACGAAGGACACTAGAAAGAAAATTTTAAAGCCTCCTGTTAGGCCATCATCTACACGGCATAGCCCTGAATTTTCCAATGCGCAGCTCTTTGCAAAAGAGAGATATTGGCAAGGAAAAGCTGTCTTGTACCTTTGCATTTTTCTCCCAAACGAAGGACACTAGAAAGAAAATTTTAAAGCCTCCTATTAGGCCATCATCTACACGGCATAGCCCTGAATTTTCCAATGCGCAGCTCTTTGCAAAAGAGAGATATTGGCAAGGAAAAGCTGTCTTGTACCTTTGCATTTTTCTCCCAAACGAAGGACACTAGAAAGAAAATTTTAAAGCCTCCTGTTAGGCCATCATCTACACGGCATAGCCCTGAATTTTCCAATGCGCAGCTCTTTGCAAAAGAGAGATATTGGCAAGGAAAAGCTGTCTTGTACCTTTGCATTTTTCTCCCAAACGAAGGACACTAGAAAGAAAATTTTAAAGCCTCCTGTTAGGCCATCATCTACACGGCATAGCCCTGAATTTTCCAATGCGCAGCTCTTTGCAAAAGAGAGATATTGGCAAGGAAAAGCTGTCTTGTACCTTTGCATTTTTCTCCCAAACGAAGGACACTAGAAAGAAAATTTTAAAGCCTCCTGTTAGGCCATCATCTACACGGCATAGCCCTGAATTTTCCAATGCGCAGCTCTTTGCAAAAGAGAGATATTGGCAAGGAAAAGCTGTCTTGTACCTTTGCATTTTTCTCCCAAACGAAGGACACTAGAAAGAAAATTGTAAAGCCTCCTGTTAGGCCATCATCTACACGGCATAGCCCTGAATTTTCCAATGCGCAGCTCTTTGCAAAAGAGAGATATTGGCAAGGAAAAGCTGTCTTGTACCTTTGCATTTTTCTCCCAAACGAAGGACACTAGAAAGAAAATTTTAAAGCCTCCTGTTAGGCCATCATCTACACGGCATAGCCCTGAATTTTCCAATGCGCAGCTTTGTGCAAAAGAGAGATATTGGCAAGGAAAAGCTGTCTTGTACCTTTGCATTTTTCTCCCAAACGAAGGACACTAGAAAGAAAATTTTAAAGCCTCCTGTTAGGCCATCATCTACACGGCATAGCCCTGAATTTTCCAATGCGCAGCTATTTGCAAAAGAGAGATATTGGCAAGGAAAAGCTGTCTTGTACCTTTGCATTTTTCTCCCAAACGAAGGACACTAGAAAGAAAATTTTAAAGCCTCCTGTTAGGCCATCATCTACACGGCATAGCCCTGAATTTTCCAATGCGCAGCTCTTTGCAAAAGAGAGATATTGGCAAGGAAAAGCTGTCTTGTACCTTTGCATTTTTCTCCCAAACGAAGGACACTAGAAAGAAAATTTTAAAGCCTCCTGTTAGGCCATCATCTACACGGCATAGCCCTGAATTTTCCAATGCGCAGCTCTTTGCAAAAGAGAGATATTGGCAAGGAAAAGCTGTCTTGTACCTTTGCATTTTTCTCCCAAACGAAGGACACTAGAAAGAAAATTTTAAAGCCTCCTGTTAGGCCATCATCTACACGGCATAGCCCTGAATTTTCCAATGCGCAGCTCTAAGCAAAAGAGAGATATTGGCAAGGAAAAGCTGTCTTGTACCTTTGCATTTTTCTCCCAAACGAAGGACACTAGAAAGAAAATTTTAAAACCTCCTGTTAGGCCATCATCTACACGGCATAGCCCTGAATTTTCCAATGCGCAGCTCTTTGCAAAAGAGAGATATTGGCAAGGAAAAGCTGTCTTGTACCTTTGCATTTTTCTCCCAAACGAAGGACACTAGAAAGAAAATTTTAAAGCCTCCTGTTAGGCCATCATCTACACGGCATAGCCCTGAATTTTCCAATGCGCAGCTCTTTGCAAAAGAGAGATATTGGCAAGGAAAAGCTGTCTTGTACCTTTGCATTTTTCTCCCAAACGAAGGACACTAGAAAGAAAATTTTAAAGCCTCCTGTTAGGCCATCATCTACACGGCATAGCCCTGAATTTTCCAATGCGCAGCTCTAAGCAAAAGAGAGATATTGGCAAGGAAAAGCTGTCTTGTACCTTTGCATTTTTCTCCCAAACGAAGGACACTAGAAAGAAAATTTTAAAGCCTCCTGTTAGTGCTTCGTCTACACGTTATAGCCCTGAATTTTCCAATGCCTATCTCTTTGCAAAAGAGAGATATCGGCAAGGAAAAGCTGCAATGTACCTTTGCATTTTTCTCCCAAACGAAGGACACTAGAAATAAAATTTTAAAGCCTCCTGTTAGTGCTTCATCTACACGTTATAGCCCTGAATTTTCCAATGCCTATCTCTTTGCAAAAGAGAGATATCGGCAAGGAAAAGCTGCAATGTACCTTTGCATTTTTCTCCCAAACGAAGGACACTAGAAAGAAAATTTTAAAGCCTCCTGTTAGTGCTTCATCTACACGTTATAGCCCTGAATTTTCCAATGCCTATCTCTTTGCAAAAGAGAGATATCGGCAAGGAAAAGCTGCAATGTACCTTTGCATTTTTCTCCCAAACGAAGGACACTAGAAAGAAAATTTTAAAGCCTCCTGTTAGGCCATAATCTACACGGCATAGCCCTGAATTTTCCAATGCCTATCTCTTTGCAAAAGAGAGATATTGGCAAGGAAAAGCTGTATTGTACCTTTGCATTTTTCTCCCAAACGAAGGACACTAGAAAGAAAATTTTAAAGCCTACTGTTAGGCCATCATCTACACGGCATAGCCCTGAATTTTCCAATGCCTATCTCTTTGCAAAAGAGAGATATCGGCAAGGAAAAGCTGCAATGTACCTTTGCATTTTTCTCCCAAACGAAGGACACTAGAAAGAAAATTTTAAAGCCTCCTGTTAGTGCTTCATCTACACGTTATAGCCCTTTTAATTTTCCAATGCCTATCTCTTTGCAAAAGAGAGATATCGGCAAGGAAAAGCTGTAGTGTACCTTTGCATTTTTCTCCCAAACGAAAGACACTAGAATGAAAATTTTAAAGCCTCCTGTTAGGCCATCATCTACACGGCATAGCCCTGAATTTTCCAATGCCTATCTCTTTGCAAAAGAGAGATATCGGCAAGGAAAAGCTGCAATGTACCTTTGCATTTTTCTCCCAAACGAAGGACAATAGAATGAAAATTTTAAAGCCTCCTGTTAGTGCTTCGTCTACACGTTATAGCCCTGAATTTTCCAATGCCTATCTCTTTGCAAAAGAGTGATATCGGCAAGGAAAAGCTGCAATGTACCTTTGCATTTTTCTCCCAAACGAAGGACACTAGAAAGAAAATTTTAAAGCCTCCTGTTAGGCCATCATCTACACGGCATAGCCCTGAATTTTCCAATGCCTATCTCTTTGCAAAAGAGAGATATCGGCAAGGAAAAGCTGCAATGTACCTTTGCATTTTTCTCCCAAACGAAGGACACTAGAATGAAAATTTTAAAGCCTCCTGTTAGGCAATCATCTACACGGCATAGCCCTGAATTTTCCAATGCCTATCTCTTTGCAAAAGAGAGATATCGGCAAGGAAAAGCTGCAATGTACCTTTGCATTTTTCTCCCAAACGAAGGACACTAGAAAGAAAATTTTTAAGCCTCCTGTTAGGCCATCATCTACACGGCATAGCCCTGAATTTTCCAATGCCTATCTCTTTGCAAAAGAGAGATATTGGCAAGGAAAAGCTGTATTAAACCTTTGCATTTTTCTCCCAAACGAAGGACACTAGAATTAAAATTTTAAAGCCTCCTGTTAGTGCTTCATCTACACGTTATAGCCCTGAATTTTCCAATGCCTATCTCTTTGCAAAAGAGAGATATCGGCAAGGAAAAGCTGCAATGTACCTTTGCATTTTTCTCCCAAACGAAGGACACTAGAAAGAAAATTTTAAAGCCTCCTGTTAGGCCATCATCTACACGGCATAGCCCTGAATTTTCCAATGCCTATCTCTTTGCAAAAGAGAGATATCGGCAAGGAAAAGCTGCAATGTACCTTTGCATTTTTCTCCCAAACGAAGGACACTAGAAAGAAAATTTTAAAGCCTCCTGTTAGGCAATCATCTACACGGCATAGCCCTGAATTTTCCAATGCCTATCTCTTTGCAAAAGAGAGATATCGGCAAGGAAAAGCTGCAATGTACCTTTGCATTTTTCTCCCAAACGAAGGACACTAGAAAGAAAATTTTAAAGCCTCCTGTTAGGCCATCATCTACACGGCATAGCCCTGAATTTTCCAATGCCTATCTCCTTGCAAAAGAGAGATATCGGCAAGGAAAAGCTGCATTGTACCTTTGCATTTTTCTCCCAAACGAAGGACACTAGAATGAAAATTTTAAAGCCTCCTGTTAGTGCTTCATCTACACGTTATAGTTCTGAATTTTCCAATGCCTATCTCTTTGCAAAAGAGAGAAATCGGCAAGGAAAAGCTGCATTGTACCTTTGCATTTTTCTCCCAAACGAAGGACACTAGAATGAAAATTTTAAAGCCTCCTGTTAGTGCTTCATCTACACGTTATAGCCCTGAATTTTCCAATGCCTATCTCTTTGCAAAAGAGAGATATCGGCAAGGAAAAGCTGTATTGTACCTTTGCATTTTTCTCCCAAACGAAAGACACAAGAATGAAAATTTTAAAGCCTCCTGTTAGTGCTTCATCTACACGTTATAGCCCTGAATTTTCCAATGCCTATCTCTTTGCAAAAGAGAGATATCGGCAAGGAAAAGCTGTATTGTACCTTTGCATTTTTCTACCAAACGAAGGACACTAGAAAGAAAATTTTAAAGCCTCCTGTTAGGCCATCATCTACACGGCATAGCCCTGAATTTTCCAATGCCTATCTCTTTGCAAAAGAGAGATATCGGCAAGGAAAAGCTGTCTTGAACCTTTGCATTTTTCTCCCAAACGAAGGACACTAGAAAGAAAATTTTAAAGCCTCCTGTTAGGCCATCATCTACACGGCATAGCCCTGAATTTTCCAATGCGCAGATCTTTGCAAAAGAGAGATATTGGCAAGGAAAAGCTGTCTTGTACCTTTGCATTTTTCTCCCAAACGAAGGACACTAGAAAGAAAATTTTAAAGCCTCCTATTAGGCCATCATCTACACGGCATAGCCCTGAATTTTCCAATGCGCAGCTCTTTGCAAAAGAGAGATATTGGCAAGGAAAAGCTGTCTTGTACCTTTGCATTTTTCTCCCAAACGAAGGACACTAGAAAGAAAATTTTAAAGCCTCCTGTTAGGCCATCATCTACACGGCATAGCCCTGAATTTTCCAATGCGCAGCTCTTTGCAAAAGAGAGATATTGGCAAGGAAAAGCTGTCTTGTACCTTTGCATTTTTCTCCCAAACGAAGGACACTAGAAAGAAAATTTTAAAGCCTCCTGTTAGGCCATCATCTACACGGCATAGCCCTGAATTTTCCAATGCGCAGCTCTTTGCAAAAGAGAGATATTGGCAAGGAAAAGCTGTCTTGTACCTTTGCATTTTTCTCCCAAACGAAGGACACTAGAAAGAAAATTTTAAAGCCTCCTGTTAGGCCATCATCTACACGGCATAGCCCTGAATTTTCCAATGCGCAGCTCTTTGCAAAAGAGAGATATTGGCAAGGAAAAGCTGTCTTGTACCTTTGCATTTTTCTCCCAAACGAAGGACACTAGAAAGAAAATTTTAAAGCCTCCTGTTAGGCCATCATCTACACGGCATAGCCCTGAATTTTCCAATGCGCAGCTCTTTGCAAAAGAGAGATATTGGCAAGGAAAAGCTGTCTTGTACCTTTGCATTTTTCTCCCAAACGAAGGACACTAGAAAGAAAATTTTAAAGCCTCCTGTTAGGCCATCATCTACACGGCATAGCCCTGAATTTTCCAATGCGCAGCTCTTTGCAAAAGAGAGATATTGGCAAGGAAAAGCTGTCTTGTACCTTTGCATTTTTCTCCCAAACGAAGGACACTAGAAAGAAAATTTTAAAGCCTCCTGTTAGGCCATCATCTACACGGCATAGCCCTGAATTTTCCAATGCGCAGCTTTGTGCAAAAGAGAGATATTGGCAAGGAAAAGCTGTCTTGTACCTTTGCATTTTTCTCCCAAACGAAGGACACTAGAAAGAAAATTTTAAAGCCTCCTGTTAGGCCATCATCTACACGGCATAGCCCTGAATTTTCCAATGCGCAGCTATTTGCAAAAGAGAGATATTGGCAAGGAAAAGCTGTCTTGTACCTTTGCATTTTTCTCCCAAACGAAGGACACTAGAAAGAAAATTTTAAAGCCTCCTGTTAGGCCATCATCTACACGGCATAGCCCTGAATTTTCCAATGCGCAGCTCTTTGCAAAAGAGAGATATTGGCAAGGAAAAGCTGTCTTGTACCTTTGCATTTTTCTCCCAAACGAAGGACACTAGAAAGAAAATTTTAAAGCCTCCTGTTAGGCCATCATCTACACGGCATAGCCCTGAATTTTCCAATGCGCAGCTCTTTGCAAAAGAGAAATATTGGCAAGGAAAAGCTGTCTTGTACCTTTGCATTTTTCTCCCAAACGAAGGACACTAGAAAGAAAATTTTAAAGCCTCCTGTTAGGCCATCATCTACACGGCATAGCCCTGAATTTTCCAATGCGCAGCTCTAAGCAAAAGAGAGATATTGGCAAGGAAAAGCTGTCTTGTACCTTTGCATTTTTCTCCCAAACGAAGGACACTAGAAAGAAAATTTTAAAACCTCCTGTTAGGCCATCATCTACACGGCATAGCCCTGAATTTTCCAATGCGCAGCTCTTTGCAAAAGAGAGATATTGGCAAGGAAAAGCTGTCTTGTACCTTTGCATTTTTCTCCCAAACGAAGGACACTAGAAAGAAAATTTTAAAGCCTCCTGTTAGGCCATCATCTACACGGCATAGCACTGAATTTTCCAATGCGCAGCTCTTTGCAAAAGAGAGATATTGGCAAGGAAAAGCTGTCTTGTACCTTTGCATTTTTCTCCCAAACGAAGGACACTAGAAAGAAAATTTTAAAGCCTCCTGTTAGGCCATCATCTACACGGCATAGCCCTGAATTTTCCAATGCCTATCTCTTTGCAAAAGAGAGATATCGGCAAGGAAAAGCTGCAATGTACCTTTGCATTTTTCTCCCAAACGAAGGACAATAGAATGAAAATTTTAAAGCCTCCTGTTAGTGCTTCGTCTACACGTTATAGCCCTGAATTTTCCAATGCCTATCTCTTTGCAAAAGAGAGATATCGGCAAGGAAAAGCTGCAATGTACCTTTGCATTTTTCTCCCAAACGAAGGACACTAGAAATAAAATTTTAAAGCCTCCTGTTAGTGCTTCATCTACACGTTATAGCCCTGAATTTTCCAATGCCTATCTCTTTGCAAAAGAGAGATATCGGCAAGGAAAAGCTGCAATGTACCTTTGCATTTTTCTCCCAAACGAAGGACACTAGAAAGAAAATTTTAAAGCCTCCTGTTAGTGCTTCATCTACACGTTATAGCCCTGAATTTTCCAATGCCTATCTCTTTGCAAAAGAGAGATATCGGCAAGGAAAAGCTGCAATGTACCTTTGCATTTTTCTCCCAAACGAAGGACACTAGAAAGAAAATTTTAAAGCCTCCTGTTAGGCCATAATCTACACGGCATAGCCCTGAATTTTCCAATGCCTATCTCTTTGCAAAAGAGAGATATTGGCAAGGAAAAGCTGTATTGTACCTTTGCATTTTTCTCCCAAACGAAGGACACTAGAAAGAAAATTTTAAAGCCTACTGTTAGGCCATCATCTACACGGCATAGCCCTGAATTTTCCAATGCCTATCTCTTTGCAAAAGAGAGATATCGGCAAGGAAAAGCTGCAATGTACCTTTGCATTTTTCTCCCAAACGAAGGACACTAGAAAGAAAATTTTAAAGCCTCCTGTTAGTGCTTCATCTACACGTTATAGCCCTTTTAATTTTCCAATGCCTATCTCTTTGCAAAAGAGAGATATCGGCAAGGAAAAGCTGTAGTGTACCTTTGCATTTTTCTCCCAAACGAAAGACACTAGAATGAAAATTTTAAAGCCTCCTGTTAGTGCTTCATCTACACGTTATAGCCCTGAATTTTCCAATGCCTATCTCTTTGCAAAAGAGAGATATCGGCAAGGAAAAGCTGCATTGTACCTTTGCATTTTTCTCCCAAACGAAGGACACTAGAATGAATATTTTAAAGCCTCCTGTTAGTGCTTCATCTACACGTTATAGCCCTGAATATTCCAATGCCTATCTCTTTGCAAAAGAGAGATATCGGCAAGGAAAAGCTGTATTGTACCTTTGCATTTTTCTCCCAAACGAAGGACACTAGAAAGAAAATTTTAAAGCCTCCTGTTAGGCCATCATCTACACGGCATAGCCCTGAATTTTCCAATGCCTATCTCTTTGCAAAAGAGAGATATCGGCAAAGAAAAGCTGCAATGTACCTTTGCATTTTTCTCCCAAACGAAGGACAATAGAATGAAAATTTTAAAGCCTCCTGTTAGTGCTTCGTCTACACGTTATAGCCCTGAATTTTCCAATGCCTATCTCTTTGCAAAAGAGTGATATCGGCAAGGAAAAGCTGCAATGTACCTTTGCATTTTTCTCCCAAACGAAGGACACTAGAAAGAAAATTTTAAAGCCTCCTGTTAGGCCATCATCTACACGGCATAGCCCTGAATTTTCCAATGCCTATCTCTTTGCAAAAGAGAGATATCGGCAAGGAAAAGCTGCAATGTACCTTTGCATTTTTCTCCCAAACGAAGGACACTAGAATGAAAATTTTAAAGCCTCCTGTTAGGCAATCATCTACACGGCATAGCCCTGAATTTTCCAATGCCTATCTCTTTGCAAAAGAGAGATATCGGCAAGGAAAAGCTGCAATGTACCTTTGCATTTTTCTCCCAAACGAAGGACACTAGAAAGAAAATTTTTAAGCCTCCTGTTAGGCCATCATCTACACGGCATAGCCCTGAATTTTCCAATGCCTATCTCTTTGCAAAAGAGAGATATTGGCAAGGAAAAGCTGTATTAAACCTTTGCATTTTTCTCCCAAACGAAGGACACTAGAATTAAAATTTTAAAGCCTCCTGTTAGTGCTTCATCTACACGTTATAGCCCTGAATTTTCCAATGCCTATCTCTTTGCAAAAGAGAGATATCGGCAAGGAAAAGCTGCAATGTACCTTTGCATTTTTCTCCCAAACGAAGGACACTAGAAAGAAAATTTTAAAGCCTCCTGTTAGGCCATCATCTACACGGCATAGCCCTGAATTTTCCAATGCCTATCTCTTTGCAAAAGAGAGATATCGGCAAGGAAAAGCTGCAATGTACCTTTGCATTTTTCTCCCAAACGAAGGACACTAGAAAGAAAATTTTAAAGCCTCCTGTTAGGCCATCATCTACACGGCATAGCCCTGAATTTTCCAATGCGCAGCTCTAAGCAAAAGAGAGATATTGGCAAGGAAAAGCTGTCTTTGTACCTTTGCATTTTTCTCCCAAACGAAGGACACTAGAAAGAAAATTTTAAAGCCTCCTGTTAGGCCATCATCTACACGGCATAGCCCTGAATTTTCCAATGCGCAGCTCTTTGCAAAAGAGAGATATTGGCAAGGAAAAGCTGTCTTGTACCTTTGCATTTTTCTCCCAAACGAAGGACACTAGAAAGAAAATTTTAAAGCCTCCTGTTAGGTCATCATCTACACGGCATAGCTCTGAATTTTCCAATGCGCAGCTTTGTGCAAAAGAGAGATATTGGCAAGGAAAAGCTGTCTTGTACCATTGGATTTTTCTCCCAAACGAAGGACACTAGAATGAAAATTTTAAAGCCTCCTGTTAGTGCTTCATCTACACGGTATAGCCCTGAATTTTCCAATGCGTAGCTCTTTGCAAAAGAGAGATATTGGCAAGGAAAAGCTGTCTTGTACCTTTGCATTTTTCTCCCAAACGAAGGACAGTAGAAATAAAATTTTAAAGCCTCCTGTTAGGCCATCATCTACACGGCATAGCCCTGAATTTTCCAATGCGCAGCTCTTTGCAAAAGAGAGATATTGGCAAGGAAAAGCTGTCTTGTACCTTTGCATTTTTCTCCCAAACGAAGGACACTAGAAAGAAAATTTTAAAGCCTCCTGTTAGGCCATCATCTACACGGCATAGCCCTGAATTTTCCAATGCGCAGCTCTTTGCAAAAGAGAGATATTGGCAAGGAAAAGCTGTCTTGTACCTTTGCATTTTTCTCCCAAACGAAGGACACTAAAAAGAAAATTTTAAAGCCTCCTGTTAGGCCATCATCTACACGGCATAGCCCTGAATTTGCCAATGCGCAGCTCTTTGCAAAAGAGAGATATTGGCAAGGAAAAGCTGTCTTGTACCTTTGCATTTTTCTCCCAAACGAAGGACACTAGAAAGAAAATTTTAAAGCCTCCTGTTAGGCCATCATCTACACGGCATAGCCCTGAATTTTCCAATGCGCAGCTCTTTGCAAAAGAGAGATATTGGCAAGGAAAAGCTGTCTTGTACCTTTGCATTTTTCTCCCAAACGAAGGACACTAGAAAGAAAATTTTAAAGCCTCCTGTTAGGCCATCATCTACACGGCATAGCCCTGAATTTTCAAATGCGCAGCTCTTTGCAAAAGAGAGATATTGGCAAGGAAAAGCTGTCTTGTACCTTTGCATTTTTCTCCCAAACGAAGGACACTAGAAAGAAAATTTTAAAGCCTCCTGTTAGGCCATCATCTACACGGCATAGCCCTGAATTTTCCAATGCGCAGCTTTGTGCAAAAGAGAGATATTGGCAAGGAAAAGCTGTCTTGTACCATTGGATTTTTCTCCCAAACGAAGGACACTAGAATGAAAATTTTAAAGCCTCCTGTTAGTGCTTCATCTACACGGTATAGCCCTGAATTTTCCAATGCGTAGCTCTTTGCAAAAGAGAGATATTGGCAAGGAAAAGCTGTCTTGTACCTTTGCATTTTTCTCCCAAACGAAGGACAGTAGAAATAAAATTTTAAAGCCTCCTGTTAGGCCATCATCTACACGGCATAGCCCTGAATTTTCCAATGCGCAGCTCTTTGCAAAAGAGAGATATTGGCAAGGAAAAGCTGTCTTGTACCTTTGCATTTTTCTCCCAAACGAAGGACACTAGAAAGAAAATTTTAAAGCCTCCTGTTAGGCCATCATCTACACGGCATAGCCCTGAATTTTCCAATGCGCAGCTCTTTGCAAAAGAGAGATATTGGCAAGGAAAAGCTGTATTGTACCTTTGCATTTTTCTCCCAAACGAAGGACACTAGAAAGAAAATTTTAAAGCCTCCTGTTAGGCCATCATCTACACGGCATAGCCCTGAATTTTCCAATGCGCAGCTCTTTGCAAAAGAGAGATATTGGCAAGGAAAAGCTGTCTTGTACCTTTGCATTTTTCTCCCAAACGAAGGACACTAGAAAGAAAATTTTAAAGCCTCCTGTTAGGCCATCATCTACACGGCATAGCCCTGAATTTTCCAATGCGCAGCTCTTTGCAAAAGAGAGATATTGGCAAGGAAAAGCTGTCTTGTACCTTTGCATTTTTCTCCCAAACGAAGGACACTAGAAAGAAAATTTTAAAGCCTCCTGTTAGGCCATCATCTACACGGCATAGCCCTGAATTTTCCAATGCGCAGCTCTTTGCAAAAGAGAGATATTGGCAAGGAAAAGCTGTCTTGTACCTTTGCATTTTTCTCCCAAACGAAGGACACTAGAAAGAAAATTTTAAAGCCTCCTGTTAGGCCATCATCTACACGGCATAGCCCTGAATTTTCCAATGCGCAGCTCTTTGCAAAAGAGAGATATTGGCAAGGAAAAGCTGTCTTGTACCTTTGCATTTTTCTCCCAAACGAAGGACACTAGAAAGAAAATTTTAAAGCCTCCTGTTAGGCCATCATCTACACGGCATAGCCCTGAATTTTCCAATGCGCAGCTCTTTGCAAAAGAGAGATATTGGCAAGGAAAAGCTGTCTTGTACCTTTGCATTTTTCTCCCAAACGAAGGACACTAGAAAGAAAATTTTAAAGCCTCCTGTTAGGCCATCATCTACACGGCATAGCCCTGAATTTTCCAATGCGCAGCTCTTTGCAAAAGAGAGATATTGGCAAGGAAAAGCTGTCTTGTACCTTTGCATTTTTCTCCCAAACGAAGGACACTAGAAAGAAAATTTTAAAGCCTCCTGTTAGGCCATCATCTACACGGCATAGCCCTGAATTTTCCAATGCGCAGCTCTTTGCAAAAGAGAGATATTGGCAAGGAAAAGCTGTCTTGTACCTTTGCATTTTTCTCCCAAACGAAGGACACTAGAAAGAAAATTTTAAAGCCTCCTGTTAGGCCATCATCTACACGGCATAGCCCTGAATTTTCAAATGCGCAGCTCTTTGCAAAAGAGAGATATTGGCAAGGAAAAGCTGTCTTGTACCTTTGCATTTTTCTCCCAAACGAAGGACACTAGAAAGAAAATTTTAAAGCCTCCTGTTAGGCCATCATCTACACGGCATAGCCCTGAATTTTCCAATGCGCAGCTTTGTGCAAAAGAGAGATATTGGCAAGGAAAAGCTGTCTTGTACCATTGGATTTTTCTCCCAAACGAAGGACACTAGAATGAAAATTTTAAAGCCTCCTGTTAGTGCTTCATCTACACGGTATAGCCCTGAATTTTCCAATGCGTAGCTCTTTGCAAAAGAGAGATATTGGCAAGGAAAAGCTGTCTTGTACCTTTGCATTTTTCTCCCAAACGAAGGACAGTAGAAATAAAATTTTAAAGCCTCCTGTTAGGCCATCATCTACACGGCATAGCCCTGAATTTTCCAATGCGCAGCTCTTTGCAAAAGAGAGATATTGGCAAGGAAAAGCTGTCTTGTACCTTTGCATTTTTCTCCCAAACGAAGGACACTAGAAAGAAAATTTTAAAGCCTCCTGTTAGGCCATCATCTACACGGCATAGCCCTGAATTTTCCAATGCGCAGCTCTTTGCAAAAGAGAGATATTGGCAAGGAAAAGCTGTATTGTACCTTTGCATTTTTCTCCCAAACGAAGGACACTAGAAAGAAAATTTTAAAGCCTCCTGTTAGGCCATCATCTACACGGCATAGCCCTGAATTTTCCAATGCGCAGCTCTTTGCAAAAGAGAGATATTGGCAAGGAAAAGCTGTCTTGTACCTTTGCATTTTTCTCCCAAACGAAGGACACTAGAAAGAAAATTTTAAAGCCTCCTGTTAGGCCATCATCTACACGGCATAGCCCTGAATTTTCCAATGCGCAGCTCTTTGCAAAAGAGAGATATTGGCAAGGAAAAGCTGTCTTGTACCTTTGCATTTTTCTCCCAAACGAAGGACACTAGAAAGAAAATTTTAAAGCCTCCTGTTAGGCCATCATCTACACGGCATAGCCCTGAATTTTCCAATGCGCAGCTCTTTGCAAAAGAGAGATATTGGCAAGGAAAAGCTGTCTTGTACCTTTGCATTTTTCTCCCAAACGAAGGACACTAGAAAGAAAATTTTAAAGCCTCCTGTTAGGCCATCATCTACACGGCATAGCCCTGAATTTTCCAATGCGCAGCTCTTTGCAAAAGAGAGATATTGGCAAGGAAAAGCTGTCTTGTACCTTTGCATTTTTCTCCCAAACGAAGGACACTAGAAAGAAAATTTTAAAGCCTCCTGTTAGGCCATCATCTACACGGCATAGCCCTGAATTTTCCAATGCGCAGCTCTTTGCAAAAGAGAGATATTGGCAAGGAAAAGCTGTCTTGTACCTTTGCATTTTTCTCCCAAACGAAGGACACTAGAAAGAAAATTTTAAAGCCTCCTGTTAGGCCATCATCTACACGGCATAGCCCTGAATTTGCCAATGCGCAGCTCTTTGCAAAAGAGAGATATTGGCAAGGAAAAGCTGTCTTGTACCTTTGCATTTTTCTCCCAAACGAAGGACACTAGAAATAAAATTTTAAAGCCTCCTGTTAGGCCATTATCTACACGGCATAGCCCTGAATTTTCCAATGCGCAGCTCTTTGCAAAAGAGAGATATTGGCAAGGAAAAGCTGTCTTGTACCTTTGCATTTTTCTCCCAAACGAAGGACACTAGAAAGACAATTTTAAAGCCTCCTGTTAGGCCATCATCTACACGGCATAGCCCTGAATTTTCCAATGCGCAGCTCTTTGCAAAAGAGAGATATTGGCAAGGAAAAGCTGTCTTGTACCTTTGCATTTTTCTCCCAAACGAAGGACACTAAAAAGAAAATTTTAAAGCCTCCTGTTAGGCCATCATCTACACGGCATAGCCCTGAATTTTCCAATGCGCAGCTCTTTGCAAAAGAGAGATATTGGCAAGGAAAAGCTGTCTTGTACCTTTGCATTTTTCTCCCAAACGAAGGACACTAGAAAGAAAATTTTAAAGCCTCCTGTTAGGCCATCATCTACACGGCATAGCCCTGAATTTTCCAATGCGCAGCTCTTTGCAAAAGAGAGATATTGGCAAGGAAAAGCTGTCTTGTACCTTTGCATTTTTCTCCCAAACGAAGGACACTAGAAAGAAAATTTTAAAGCCTCCTGTTAGGCCATCATCTACACGGCATAGCCCTGAATTTTCCAATGCGCAGCTCTAAGCAAAAGAGAGATATTGGCAAGGAAAAGCTGTCTTGTACCTTTGCATTTTTCTCCCAAACGAAGGACACTAGAAAGAAAATTTTAAAGCCTCCTGTTAGGCCATCATCTACACGGCATAGCCCTGAATTTTCCAATGCGCAGCTTTGTGCAAAAGAGAGATATTGGCAAGGAAAAGCTGTCTTGTACCATTGGATTTTTCTCCCAAACGAAGGACACTAGAATGAAAATTTTAAAGCCTCCTGTTAGTGCTTCATCTACACGGTATAGCCCTGAATTTTCCAATGCGTAGCTCTTTGCAAAAGAGAGATATTGGCAAGGAAAAGCTGTCTTGTACCTTTGCATTTTTCTCCCAAACGAAGGACAGTAGAAATAAAATTTTAAAGCCTCCTGTTAGGCCATCATCTACACGGCATAGCCCTGAATTTTCCAATGCGCAGCTCTTTGCAAAAGAGAGATATTGGCAAGGAAAAGCTGTCTTGTACCTTTGCATTTTTCTCCCAAACGAAGGACACTAGAAAGAAAATTTTAAAGCCTCCTGTTAGGCCATCATCTACACGGCATAGCCCTGAATTTTCCAATGCGCAGCTCTTTGCAAAAGAGAGATATTGGCAAGGAAAAGCTGTATTGTACCTTTGCATTTTTCTCCCAAACGAAGGACACTAGAAAGAAAATTTTAAAGCCTCCTGTTAGGCCATCATCTACACGGCATAGCCCTGAATTTTCCAATGCGCAGCTCTTTGCAAAAGAGAGATATTGGCAAGGAAAAGCTGTCTTGTACCTTTGCATTTTTCTCCCAAACGAAGGACACTAGAAAGAAAATTTTAAAGCCTCCTGTTAGGCCATCATCTACACGGCATAGCCCTGAATTTTCCAATGCGCAGCTCTTTGCAAAAGAGAGATATTGGCAAGGAAAAGCTGTATTGTACCTTTGCATTTTTCTCCCAAACGAAGGACACTAGAAAGAAAATTTTAAAGCCTCCTGTTAGGCCATCATCTACACGGCATAGCCCTGAATTTTCCAATGCGCAGCTCTTTGCAAAAGAGAGATATTGGCAAGGAAAAGCTGTCTTGTACCTTTGCATTTTTCTCCCAAACGAAGGACACTAGAAAGAAAATTTTAAAGCCTCCTGTTAGGCCATCATCTACACGGCATAGCCCTGAATTTTCCAATGCGCAGCTCTTTGCAAAAGAGAGATATTGGCAAGGAAAAGCTGTCTTGTACCTTTGCATTTTTCTCCCAAACGAAGGACACTAGAAAGAAAATTTTAAAGCCTCCTGTTAGGCCATCATCTACACGGCATAGCCCTGAATTTTCCAATGCGCAGCTCTTTGCAAAAGAGAGATATTGGCAAGGAAAAGCTGTCTTGTACCTTTGCATTTTTCTCCCAAACGAAGGACACTAGAAAGAAAATTTTAAAGCCTCCTGTTAGGCCATCATCTACACGGCATAGCCCTGAATTTGCCAATGCGCAGCTCTTTGCAAAAGAGAGATATTGGCAAGGAAAAGCTGTCTTGTACCTTTGCATTTTTCTCCCAAACGAAGGACACTAGAAAGAAAATTTTGAAGCCTCCTGTTAGGCCATCATCTACACGGCATAGCCCTGAATTTTCCAATGCGCAGCTTTGTGCAAAAGAGAGATATTGGCAAGGAAAAGCTGTCTTGTACCATTGGATTTTTCTCCCAAACGAAGGACACTAGAATGAAAATTTTAAAGCCTCCTGTTTGTGCTTCATCTACACGGTATAGCCCTGAATTTTCCAATGCGTAGCTCTTTGCAAAATAGAGATATTGGCAAGGAAAAGCTGTCTTGTACCTTTGCATTTTTCTCCCAAACGAAGGACACTAGAAATAAAATTTTAAAGCCTCCTGTTAGGCCATTATCTACACGGCATAGCCCTGAATTTTCCAATGCGCAGCTCTTTGCAAAAGAGAGATATTGGCAAGGAAAAGCTGTCTTGTACCTTTGCATTTTTCTCCCAAACGAAGGACACTAGAAAGAAAATTTTAAAGCCTCCTGTTAGGCCATCATCTACACGGCATAGCCCTGAATTTTCCAATGCGCAGCTCTTTGCAAAAGAGAGATATTGGCAAGGAAAAGCTGTCTTGTACCTTTGCATTTTTCTCCCAAACGAAGGACACTAAAAAGAAAATTTTAAAGCCTCCTGTTAGGCCATCATCTACACGGCATAGCCCTGAATTTTCCAATGCGCAGCTCTTTGCAAAAGAGAGATATTGGCAAGGAAAAGCTGTCTTGTACCTTTGCATTTTTCTCCCAAACGAAGGACACTAGAAATAAAATTTTAAAGCCTCCTGTTAGGCCATCATCTACACGGCATAGCCCTGAATTTTCCAATGCGCAGCTCTTTGCAAAAGAGAGATATTGGCAAGGAAAAGCTGTCTTGTACCTTTGCATTTTTCTCCCAAACGAAGGACACTAGAAAGAAAATTTTAAAGCCTCCTGTTAGGCCATCATCTACACGGCATAGCCCTGAATTTTCCAATGCGCAGCTTTGTGCAAAAGAGAGATATTGGCAAGGAAAAGCTGTCTTGTACCATTGGATTTTTCTCCCAAACGAAGGACACTAGAATGAAAATTTTAAAGCCTCCTGTTAGTGCTTCATCTACACGGTATAGCCCTGAATTTTCCAATGCGTAGCTCTTTGCAAAAGAGAGATATTGGCAAGGAAAAGCTGTCTTGTACCTTTGCATTTTTCTCCCAAACGAAGGACAGTAGAAATAAAATTTTAAAGCCTCCTGTTAGGCCATCATCTACACGGCATAGCCCTGAATTTTCCAATGCGCAGCTCTTTGCAAAAGAGAGATATTGGCAAGGAAAAGCTGTCTTGTACCTTTGCATTTTTCTCCCAAACGAAGGACACTAGAAAGAAAATTTTAAAGCCTCCTGTTAGGCCATCATCTACACGGCATAGCCCTGAATTTTCCAATGCGCAGCTCTTTGCAAAAGAGAGATATTGGCAAGGAAAAGCTGTATTGTACCTTTGCATTTTTCTCCCAAACGAAGGACACTATAAAGAAAATTTTAAAGCCTCCTGTTAGGCCATCATCTACACGGCATAGCCCTGAATTTTCCAATGCGCAGCTCTTTGCAAAAGAGAGATATTGGCAAGGAAAAGCTGTCTTGTACCTTTGCATTTTTCTCCCAAACGAAGGACACTAGAAAGAAAATTTTAAAGCCTCCTGTTAGGCCATCATCTACACGGCATAGCCCTGAATTTTCCAATGCGCAGCTCTTTGCAAAAGAGAGATATTGGCAAGGAAAAGCTGTCTTGTACCTTTGCATTTTTCTCCCAAACGAAGGACACTAGAAAGAAAATTTTAAAGCCTCCTGTTAGGCCATCATCTACACGGCATAGCCCTGAATTTTCCAATGCGCAGCTCTTTGCAAAAGAGAGATATTGGCAAGGAAAAGCTGTCTTGTACCTTTGCATTTTTCTCCCAAACGAAGGACACTAGAAAGAAAATTTTAAAGCCTCCTATTAGGCCATCATCTACACGGCATAGCCCTGAATTTTCCAATGCGCAGCTCTTTGCAAAAGAGAGATATTGGCAAGGAAAAGCTGTCTTGTACCTTTGCATTTTTCTCCCAAACGAAGGACACTAGAAAGAAAATTTTAAAGCCTCCTGTTAGGCCATCATCTACACGGCATAGCCCTGAATTTTCCAATGCGCAGCTCTTTGCAAAAGAGAGATATTGGCAAGGAAAAGCTGTCTTGTACCTTTGCATTTTTCTCCCAAACGAAGGACACTAGAAAGAAAATTTTAAAGCCTCCTGTTAGGCCATCATCTACACGGCATAGCCCTGAATTTTCCAATGCGCAGCTCTTTGCAAAAGAGAGATATTGGCAAGGAAAAGCTGTCTTGTACCTTTGCATTTTTCTCCCAAACGAAGGACACTAGAAAGAAAATTTTAAAGCCTCCTGTTAGGCCATCATCTACACGGCATAGCCCTGAATTTTCCAATGCGCAGCTCTTTGCAAAAGAGAGATATTGGCAAGGAAAAGCTGTCTTGTACCTTTGCATTTTTCTCCCAAACGAAGGACACTAGAAAGAAAATTGTAAAGCCTCCTGTTAGGCCATCATCTACACGGCATAGCCCTGAATTTTCCAATGCGCAGCTCTTTGCAAAAGAGAGATATTGGCAAGGAAAAGCTGTCTTGTACCTTTGCATTTTTCTCCCAAACGAAGGACACTAGAAAGAAAATTTTAAAGCCTCCTGTTAGGCCATCATCTACACGGCATAGCCCTGAATTTTCCAATGCGCAGCTTTGTGCAAAAGAGAGATATTGGCAAGGAAAAGCTGTCTTGTACCTTTGCATTTTTCTCCCAAACGAAGGACACTAGAAAGAAAATTTTAAAGCCTCCTGTTAGGCCATCATCTACACGGCATAGCCCTGAATTTTCCAATGCGCAGCTATTTGCAAAAGAGAGATATTGGCAAGTAAAAGCTGTCTTGTACCTTTGCATTTTTCTCCCAAACGAAGGACACTAGAAAGAAAATTTTAAAGCCTCCTGTTAGGCCATCATCTACACGGCATAGCCCTGAATTTTCCAATGCGCAGCTCTTTGCAAAAGAGAGATATTGGCAAGGAAAAGCTGTCTTGTACCTTTGCATTTTTCTCCCAAACGAAGGACACTAGAAAGAAAATTTTAAAGCCTCCTGTTAGGCCATCATCTACACGGCATAGCCCTGAATTTTCCAATGCGCAGCTCTTTGCAAAAGAGAGATATTGGCAAGGAAAAGCTGTCTTGTACCTTTGCATTTTTCTCCCAAACGAAGGACACTAGAAAGAAAATTTTAAAGCCTCCTGTTAGGCCATCATCTACACGGCATAGCCCTGAATTTTCCAATGCGCAGCTCTAAGCAAAAGAGAGATATTGGCAAGGAAAAGCTGTCTTGTACCTTTGCATTTTTCTCCCAAACGAAGGACACTAGAAAGAAAATTTTAAAACCTCCTGTTAGGCCATCATCTACACGGCATAGCCCTGAATTTTCCAATGCGCAGCTCTTTGCAAAAGAGAGATATTGGCAAGGAAAAGCTGTCTTGTACCTTTGCATTTTTCTCCCAAACGAAGGACACTAGAAAGAAAATTTTAAAGCCTCCTGTTAGGCCATCATCTACACGGCATAGCCCTGAATTTTCCAATGCGCAGCTCTTTGCAAAAGAGAGATATTGGCAAGGAAAAGCTGTCTTGTACCTTTGCATTTTTCTCCCAAACGAAGGACACTAGAAAGAAAATTTTAAAGCCTCCTGTTAGGCCATCATCTACACGGCATAGCCCTGAATTTTCCAATGCGCAGCTCTAAGCAAAAGAGAGATATTGGCAAGGAAAAGCTGTCTTGTACCTTTGCATTTTTCTCCCAAACGAAGGACACTAGAAAGAAAATTTTAAAGCCTCCTGTTAGTGCTTCGTCTACACGTTATAGCCCTGAATTTTCCAATGCCTATCTCTTTGCAAAAGAGAGATATCGGCAAGGAAAAGCTGCAATGTACCTTTGCATTTTTCTCCCAAACGAAGGACACTAGAAATAAAATTTTAAAGCCTCCTGTTAGTGCTTCATCTACACGTTATAGCCCTGAATTTTCCAATGCCTATCTCTTTGCAAAAGAGAGATATCGGCAAGGAAAAGCTGCAATGTACCTTTGCATTTTTCTCCCAAACGAAGGACACTAGAAAGAAAATTTTAAAGCCTCCTGTTAGTGCTTCATCTACACGTTATAGCCCTGAATTTTCCAATGCCTATCTCTTTGCAAAAGAGAGATATCGGCAAGGAAAAGCTGCAATGTACCTTTGCATTTTTCTCCCAAACGAAGGACACTAGAAAGAAAATTTTAAAGCCTCCTGTTAGGCCATAATCTACACGGCATAGCCCTGAATTTTCCAATGCCTATCTCTTTGCAAAAGAGAGATATTGGCAAGGAAAAGCTGTATTGTACCTTTGCATTTTTCTCCCAAACGAAGGACACTAGAAAGAAAATTTTAAAGCCTACTGTTAGGCCATCATCTACACGGCATAGCCCTGAATTTTCCAATGCCTATCTCTTTGCAAAAGAGAGATATCGGCAAGGAAAAGCTGCAATGTACCTTTGCATTTTTCTCCCAAACGAAGGACACTAGAAAGAAAATTTTAAAGCCTCCTGTTAGTGCTTCATCTACACGTTATAGCCCTTTTAATTTTCCAATGCCTATCTCTTTGCAAAAGAGAGATATCGGCAAGGAAAAGCTGTAGTGTACCTTTGCATTTTTCTCCCAAACGAAAGACACTAGAATGAAAATTTTAAAGCCTCCTGTTAGTGCTTCATCTACACGTTATAGCCCTGAATTTTCCAATGCCTATCTCTTTGCAAAAGAGAGATATCGGCAAGGAAAAGCTGCATTGTACCTTTGCATTTTTCTCCCAAACGAAGGACACTAGAATGAATATTTTAAAGCCTCCTGTTAGTGCTTCATCTACACGTTATAGCCCTGAATATTCCAATGCCTATCTCTTTGCAAAAGAGAGATATCGGCAAGGAAAAGCTGTATTGTACCTTTGCATTTTTCTCCCAAACGAAGGACACTAGAAAGAAAATTTTAAAGCCTCCTGTTAGGCCATCATCTACACGGCATAGCCCTGAATTTTCCAATGCCTATCTCTTTGCAAAAGAGAGATATCGGCAAGGAAAAGCTGCAATGTACCTTTGCATTTTTCTCCCAAACGAAGGACAATAGAATGAAAATTTTAAAGCCTCCTGTTAGTGCTTCGTCTACACGTTATAGCCCTGAATTTTCCAATGCCTATCTCTTTGCAAAAGAGTGATATCGGCAAGGAAAAGCTGCAATGTACCTTTGCATTTTTCTCCCAAACGAAGGACACTAGAAAGAAAATTTTAAAGCCTCCTGTTAGGCCATCATCTACACGGCATAGCCCTGAATTTTCCAATGCCTATCTCTTTGCAAAAGAGAGATATCGGCAAGGAAAAGCTGCAATGTACCTTTGCATTTTTCTCCCAAACGAAGGACACTAGAATGAAAATTTTAAAGCCTCCTGTTAGGCAATCATCTACACGGCATAGCCCTGAATTTTCCAATGCCTATCTCTTTGCAAAAGAGAGATATCGGCAAGGAAAAGCTGCAATGTACCTTTGCATTTTTCTCCCAAACGAAGGACACTAGAAAGAAAATTTTTAAGCCTCCTGTTAGGCCATCATCTACACGGCATAGCCCTGAATTTTCCAATGCCTATCTCTTTGCAAAAGAGAGATATTGGCAAGGAAAAGCTGTATTAAACCTTTGCATTTTTCTCCCAAACGAAGGACACTAGAATTAAAATTTTAAAGCCTCCTGTTAGTGCTTCATCTACACGTTATAGCCCTGAATTTTCCAATGCCTATCTCTTTGCAAAAGAGAGATATCGGCAAGGAAAAGCTGCAATGTACCTTTGCATTTTTCTCCCAAACGAAGGACACTAGAAAGAAAATTTTAAAGCCTCCTGTTAGGCCATCATCTACACGGCATAGCCCTGAATTTTCCAATGCCTATCTCTTTGCAAAAGAGAGATATCGGCAAGGAAAAGCTGCAATGTACCTTTGCATTTTTCTCCCAAACGAAGGACACTAGAAAGAAAATTTTAAAGCCTCCTGTTAGGCAATCATCTACACGGCATAGCCCTGAATTTTCCAATGCCTATCTCTTTGCAAAAGAGAGATATCGGCAAGGAAAAGCTGCAATGTACCTTTGCATTTTTCTCCCAAACGAAGGACACTAGAAAGAAAATTTTAAAGCCTCCTGTTAGGCCATCATCTACACGGCATAGCCCTGAATTTTCCAATGCCTATCTCCTTGCAAAAGAGAGATATCGGCAAGGAAAAGCTGCATTGTACCTTTGCATTTTTCTCCCAAACGAAGGACACTAGAATGAAAATTTTAAAGCCTCCTGTTAGTGCTTCATCTACACGTTATAGTTCTGAATTTTCCAATGCCTATCTCTTTGCAAAAGAGAGAAATCGGCAAGGAAAAGCTGCATTGTACCTTTGCATTTTTCTCCCAAACGAAGGACACTAGAATGAAAATTTTAAAGCCTCCTGTTAGTGCTTCATCTACACGTTATAGCCCTGAATTTTCCAATGCCTATCTCTTTGCAAAAGAGAGATATCGGCAAGGAAAAGCTGTATTGTACCTTTGCATTTTTCTCCCAAACGAAAGACACAAGAATGAAAATTTTAAAGCCTCCTGTTAGTGCTTCATCTACACGTTATAGCCCTGAATTTTCCAATGCCTATCTCTTTGCAAAAGAGAGATATCGGCAAGGAAAAGCTGTATTGTACCTTTGCATTTTTCTACCAAACGAAGGACACTAGAAAGAAAATTTTAAAGCCTCCTGTTAGGCCATCATCTACACGGCATAGCCCTGAATTTTCCAATGCCTATCTCTTTGCAAAAGAGAGATATCGGCAAGGAAAAGCTGTCTTGAACCTTTGCATTTTTCTCCCAAACGAAGGACACTAGAAAGAAAATTTTAAAGCCTCCTGTTAGGCCATCATCTACACGGCATAGCCCTGAATTTTCCAATGCGCAGATCTTTGCAAAAGAGAGATATTGGCAAGGAAAAGCTGTCTTGTACCTTTGCATTTTTCTCCCAAACGAAGGACACTAGAAAGAAAATTTTAAAGCCTCCTATTAGGCCATCATCTACACGGCATAGCCCTGAATTTTCCAATGCGCAGCTCTTTGCAAAAGAGAGATATTGGCAAGGAAAAGCTGTCTTGTACCTTTGCATTTTTCTCCCAAACGAAGGACACTAGAAAGAAAATTTTAAAGCCTCCTGTTAGGCCATCATCTACACGGCATAGCCCTGAATTTTCCAATGCGCAGCTCTTTGCAAAAGAGAGATATTGGCAAGGAAAAGCTGTCTTGTACCTTTGCATTTTTCTCCCAAACGAAGGACACTAGAAAGAAAATTTTAAAGCCTCCTGTTAGGCCATCATCTACACGGCATAGCCCTGAATTTTCCAATGCGCAGCTCTTTGCAAAAGAGAGATATTGGCAAGGAAAAGCTGTCTTGTACCTTTGCATTTTTCTCCCAAACGAAGGACACTAGAAAGAAAATTTTAAAGCCTCCTGTTAGGCCATCATCTACACGGCATAGCCCTGAATTTTCCAATGCGCAGCTCTTTGCAAAAGAGAGATATTGGCAAGGAAAAGCTGTCTTGTACCTTTGCATTTTTCTCCCAAACGAAGGACACTAGAAAGAAAATTTTAAAGCCTCCTGTTAGGCCATCATCTACACGGCATAGCCCTGAATTTTCCAATGCGCAGCTCTTTGCAAAAGAGAGATATTGGCAAGGAAAAGCTGTCTTGTACCTTTGCATTTTTCTCCCAAACGAAGGACACTAGAAAGAAAATTTTAAAGCCTCCTGTTAGGCCATCATCTACACGGCATAGCCCTGAATTTTCCAATGCGCAGCTCTTTGCAAAAGAGAGATATTGGCAAGGAAAAGCTGTCTTGTACCTTTGCATTTTTCTCCCAAACGAAGGACACTAGAAAGAAAATTTTAAAGCCTCCTGTTAGGCCATCATCTACACGGCATAGCCCTGAATTTTCCAATGCGCAGCTTTGTGCAAAAGAGAGATATTGGCAAGGAAAAGCTGTCTTGTACCTTTGCATTTTTCTCCCAAACGAAGGACACTAGAAAGAAAATTTTAAAGCCTCCTGTTAGGCCATCATCTACACGGCATAGCCCTGAATTTTCCAATGCGCAGCTATTTGCAAAAGAGAGATATTGGCAAGGAAAAGCTGTCTTGTACCTTTGCATTTTTCTCCCAAACGAAGGACACTAGAAAGAAAATTTTAAAGCCTCCTGTTAGGCCATCATCTACACGGCATAGCCCTGAATTTTCCAATGCGCAGCTCTTTGCAAAAGAGAGATATTGGCAAGGAAAAGCTGTCTTGTACCTTTGCATTTTTCTCCCAAACGAAGGACACTAGAAAGAAAATTTTAAAGCCTCCTGTTAGGCCATCATCTACACGGCATAGCCCTGAATTTTCCAATGCGCAGCTCTTTGCAAAAGAGAAATATTGGCAAGGAAAAGCTGTCTTGTACCTTTGCATTTTTCTCCCAAACGAAGGACACTAGAAAGAAAATTTTAAAGCCTCCTGTTAGGCCATCATCTACACGGCATAGCCCTGAATTTTCCAATGCGCAGCTCTAAGCAAAAGAGAGATATTGGCAAGGAAAAGCTGTCTTGTACCTTTGCATTTTTCTCCCAAACGAAGGACACTAGAAAGAAAATTTTAAAACCTCCTGTTAGGCCATCATCTACACGGCATAGCCCTGAATTTTCCAATGCGCAGCTCTTTGCAAAAGAGAGATATTGGCAAGGAAAAGCTGTCTTGTACCTTTGCATTTTTCTCCCAAACGAAGGACACTAGAAAGAAAATTTTAAAGCCTCCTGTTAGGCCATCATCTACACGGCATAGCACTGAATTTTCCAATGCGCAGCTCTTTGCAAAAGAGAGATATTGGCAAGGAAAAGCTGTCTTGTACCTTTGCATTTTTCTCCCAAACGAAGGACACTAGAAAGAAAATTTTAAAGCCTCCTGTTAGGCCATCATCTACACGGCATAGCCCTGAATTTTCCAATGCCTATCTCTTTGCAAAAGAGAGATATCGGCAAGGAAAAGCTGCAATGTACCTTTGCATTTTTCTCCCAAACGAAGGACAATAGAATGAAAATTTTAAAGCCTCCTGTTAGTGCTTCGTCTACACGTTATAGCCCTGAATTTTCCAATGCCTATCTCTTTGCAAAAGAGAGATATCGGCAAGGAAAAGCTGCAATGTACCTTTGCATTTTTCTCCCAAACGAAGGACACTAGAAATAAAATTTTAAAGCCTCCTGTTAGTGCTTCATCTACACGTTATAGCCCTGAATTTTCCAATGCCTATCTCTTTGCAAAAGAGAGATATCGGCAAGGAAAAGCTGCAATGTACCTTTGCATTTTTCTCCCAAACGAAGGACACTAGAAAGAAAATTTTAAAGCCTCCTGTTAGTGCTTCATCTACACGTTATAGCCCTGAATTTTCCAATGCCTATCTCTTTGCAAAAGAGAGATATCGGCAAGGAAAAGCTGCAATGTACCTTTGCATTTTTCTCCCAAACGAAGGACACTAGAAAGAAAATTTTAAAGCCTCCTGTTAGGCCATAATCTACACGGCATAGCCCTGAATTTTCCAATGCCTATCTCTTTGCAAAAGAGAGATATTGGCAAGGAAAAGCTGTATTGTACCTTTGCATTTTTCTCCCAAACGAAGGACACTAGAAAGAAAATTTTAAAGCCTACTGTTAGGCCATCATCTACACGGCATAGCCCTGAATTTTCCAATGCCTATCTCTTTGCAAAAGAGAGATATCGGCAAGGAAAAGCTGCAATGTACCTTTGCATTTTTCTCCCAAACGAAGGACACTAGAAAGAAAATTTTAAAGCCTCCTGTTAGTGCTTCATCTACACGTTATAGCCCTTTTAATTTTCCAATGCCTATCTCTTTGCAAAAGAGAGATATCGGCAAGGAAAAGCTGTAGTGTACCTTTGCATTTTTCTCCCAAACGAAAGACACTAGAATGAAAATTTTAAAGCCTCCTGTTAGTGCTTCATCTACACGTTATAGCCCTGAATTTTCCAATGCCTATCTCTTTGCAAAAGAGAGATATCGGCAAGGAAAAGCTGCATTGTACCTTTGCATTTTTCTCCCAAACGAAGGACACTAGAATGAATATTTTAAAGCCTCCTGTTAGTGCTTCATCTACACGTTATAGCCCTGAATATTCCAATGCCTATCTCTTTGCAAAAGAGAGATATCGGCAAGGAAAAGCTGTATTGTACCTTTGCATTTTTCTCCCAAACGAAGGACACTAGAAAGAAAATTTTAAAGCCTCCTGTTAGGCCATCATCTACACGGCATAGCCCTGAATTTTCCAATGCCTATCTCTTTGCAAAAGAGAGATATCGGCAAAGAAAAGCTGCAATGTACCTTTGCATTTTTCTCCCAAACGAAGGACAATAGAATGAAAATTTTAAAGCCTCCTGTTAGTGCTTCGTCTACACGTTATAGCCCTGAATTTTCCAATGCCTATCTCTTTGCAAAAGAGTGATATCGGCAAGGAAAAGCTGCAATGTACCTTTGCATTTTTCTCCCAAACGAAGGACACTAGAAAGAAAATTTTAAAGCCTCCTGTTAGGCCATCATCTACACGGCATAGCCCTGAATTTTCCAATGCCTATCTCTTTGCAAAAGAGAGATATCGGCAAGGAAAAGCTGCAATGTACCTTTGCATTTTTCTCCCAAACGAAGGACACTAGAATGAAAATTTTAAAGCCTCCTGTTAGGCAATCATCTACACGGCATAGCCCTGAATTTTCCAATGCCTATCTCTTTGCAAAAGAGAGATATCGGCAAGGAAAAGCTGCAATGTACCTTTGCATTTTTCTCCCAAACGAAGGACACTAGAAAGAAAATTTTTAAGCCTCCTGTTAGGCCATCATCTACACGGCATAGCCCTGAATTTTCCAATGCCTATCTCTTTGCAAAAGAGAGATATTGGCAAGGAAAAGCTGTATTAAACCTTTGCATTTTTCTCCCAAACGAAGGACACTAGAATTAAAATTTTAAAGCCTCCTGTTAGTGCTTCATCTACACGTTATAGCCCTGAATTTTCCAATGCCTATCTCTTTGCAAAAGAGAGATATCGGCAAGGAAAAGCTGCAATGTACCTTTGCATTTTTCTCCCAAACGAAGGACACTAGAAAGAAAATTTTAAAGCCTCCTGTTAGGCCATCATCTACACGGCATAGCCCTGAATTTTCCAATGCCTATCTCTTTGCAAAAGAGAGATATCGGCAAGGAAAAGCTGCAATGTACCTTTGCATTTTTCTCCCAAACGAAGGACACTAGAAAGAAAATTTTAAAGCCTCCTGTTAGGCAATCATCTACACGGCATAGCCCTGAATTTTCCAATGCCTATCTCTTTGCAAAAGAGAGATATCGGCAAGGAAAAGCTGCAATGTACCTTTGCATTTTTCTCCCAAACGAAGGACACTAGAAAGAAAATTTTAAAGCCTCCTGTTAGGCCATCATCTACACGGCATAGCCCTGAATTTTCCAATGCCTATCTCCTTGCAAAAGAGAGATATCGGCAAGGAAAAGCTGCATTGTACCTTTGCATTTTTCTCCCAAACGAAGGACACTAGAATGAAAATTTTAAAGCCTCCTGTTAGTGCTTCATCTACACGTTATAGTTCTGAATTTTCCAATGCCTATCTCTTTGCAAAAGAGAGAAATCGGCAAGGAAAAGCTGCATTGTACCTTTGCATTTTTCTCCCAAACGAAGGACACTAGAATGAAAATTTTAAAGCCTCCTGTTAGTGCTTCATCTACACGTTATAGCCCTGAATTTTCCAATGCCTATCTCTTTGCAAAAGAGAGATATCGGCAAGGAAAAGCTGTATTGTACCTTTGCATTTTTCTCCCAAACGAAAGACACAAGAATGATAATTTTAAAGCTCCTGTTAGTGCTTCATCTACACGTTATAGCCCTGAATTTTCCAATGCCTATCTCTTTGCAAAAGAGAGATATCGGCAAGGAAAAGCTGTATTGTACCTTTGCATTTTTCTCCCAAACGAAGGACACTAGAAAGAAAATTTTAAAGCCTCCTGTTAGGCCATCATCTACACGGCATAGCCCTGAATTTTCCAATGCCTATCTCTTTGCAAAAGAGAGATATCGGCAAGGAAAAGCTGCAATGTACCTTTGCATTTTTCTCCCAAACGAAGGACAATAGAATGAAAATTTTAAAGCCTCCTGTTAGTGCTTCGTCTACACGTTATTGCCCTGAATTTTCCAATGCCTATCTCTTTGCAAAAGAGAGATATCGGCAAGGAAAAGCTGCAATGTACCTTTGCATTTTTCTCCCAAACGAAGGACACTAGAAAGAAAATTTTAAAGCCTCCTGTTAGGCCATCATCTACACGGCATAGCCCTGAATTTTCCAATGCCTATCTCTTTGCAAAAGAGAGATATCGGCAAGGAAAAGCTGCAATGTACCTTTGCATTTTTCTCCCAAACGAAGGACACTAGAAAGAAAATTTTAAAGCCTCCTGTTAGGCAATCATCTACACGGCCTAGCCCTGAATTTTCCAATGCCTATCTCTTTGCAAAAGAGAGATATCGGCAAGGAAAAGCTGCAATGTACCTTTGCATTTTTCTCCCAAACGAAGGACACTAGAAAGAAAATTTTAAAGCCTCCTGTTAGGCCATCATCTACACGGCATAGCCCTGAATTTTCCAATGCCTATCTCTTTGCAAAAGAGAGATATTGGCAAGGAAAAGCTGTATTGAACCTTTGCATTTTTCTCCCAAACGAAGGACACTAGAATTAAAATTTTAAAGCCTCCTGTTAGTGCTTCATCTACACGTTATAGCCCTGAATTTTCCAATGCCTATCTCTTTGCAAAAGAGAGATATCGGCAAGGAAAAGCTGTATTGTACCTTTGCATTTTTCTCCCAAACGAAAGACACTAGAATGAAAATTTTAAAGCCTCCTGTTAGTGCTTCATCTACACGTTATAGCCCTGAATTTTCCAATGCCTATCTCTTTGCAAAAGAGAGATATCGGCAAGGAAAAGCTGCATTGTACCTTTGCATTTTTCTCCCAAACGAAGGACACTAGAATGAAAATTTTAAAGCCTCCTGTTAGTGCTTCATCTACACGTTATAGTTCTGAATTTTCCAATGCCTATCTCTTTGCAAAAGAGAGATATCGGCAAGGAAAAGCTGCATTGTACCTTTGCATTTTTCTCCCAAACGAAGGACACTAGAATGAAAATTTTAAAGCCTCCTGTTAGTGCTTCATCTACACGTTATAGCCCTGAATTTTCCAATGCCTATCTCTTTGCAAAAGAGAGATATCGGCAAGGAAAAGCTGTATTGTACCTTTGCATTTTTCTCCCAAACGAAAGACACAAGAATGAAAATTTTAAAGCCTCCTGTTAGTGCTTCATCTACACGTTATAGCCCTGAATTTTCCAATGCCTATCTCTTTGCAAAAGAGAGATATCGGCAAGGAAAAGCTGTATTGTACCTTTGCATTTTTCTCCCAAACGAAGGACACTAGAAAGAAAATTTTAAAGCCTCCTGTTAGGCCATCATCTACACGGCATAGCCCTGAATTTTCCAATGCCTATCTCTTTGCAAAAGAGAGATATCGGCAAGGAAAAGCTGCAATGTACCTTTGCATTTTTCTCCCAAACGAAGGACAATAGAATGAAAATTTTAAAGCCTCCTGTTAGTGCTTCATCTACACGTTATAGCCCTGAATTTTCCAATGCCTATCTCTTTGCAAAAGAGAGATATCGGCAAGGAAAAGCTGCAATGTACCTTTGCATTTTTCTCCCAAACGAAGGACACTAGAAAGAAAATTTTAAAGCCTCCTGTTAGGCCATCATATACACGGCATAGCCCTGAATTTTCCAATGCCTATCTCTTTGCAAAAGAGAGATATCGGCAAGGAAAAGCTGCAATGTACCTTTGCATTTTTCTCCCAAACGAAGGACACTAGAAAGAAAATTTTAAAGCCTCCTGTTAGGCAATCATCTACACGGCCTAGCCCTGAATTTTCCAATGCCTATCTCTTTGCAAAAGAGAGATATCGGCAAGGAAAAGCTGCAATGTACCTTTGCATTTTTCTCCCAAACGAAGGACACTAGAAAGAAAATTTTTAAGCCTCCTGTTAGGCCATCATCTACACGGCATAGCCCTGAATTTTCCAATGCCTATCTCTTTGCAAAAGAGAGATATTGGCAAGGAAAAGCTGTATTAAACCTTTGCATTTTTCTCCCAAACGAAGGACACTAGAATTAAAATTTTAAAGCCTCCTGTTAGTGCTTCATCTACACGTTATAGCCCTGAATTTTCCAATGCCTATCTCTTTGCAAAAGAGAGATATCGGCAAGGAAAAGCTGCAATGTACCTTTGCATTTTTCTCCCAAACGAAGGACACTAGAAAGAAAATTTTAAAGCCTCCTGTTAGGCCATCATCTACACGGCATAGTCCTGAATTTTCCAATGCCTATCTCTTTGCAAAAGAGAGATATCGGCAAGGAAAAGCTGCAATGTACCTTTGCATTTTTCTCCCAAACGAAGGACAATAGAATGAAAATTTTAAAGCCTCCTGTTAGTGCTTCGTCTACACGTTATAGCCCTGAATTTTCCAATGCCTATCTCTTTGCAAAAGAGAGATATCGGCAAGGAAAAGCTGCAATGTACCTTTGCATTTTTCTCCCAAACGAAGGACACTAGAAAGAAAATTTTAAAGCCTCCTGTTAGGCCATCATCTACACGGCATAGCCCTGAATTTTCCAATGCCTATCTATTTGCAAAAGAGAGATATCGGCAAGGAAAAGCTGCAATGTACCTTTGCATTTTTCTCCCAAACGAAGGACACTAGAAAGAAAATTTTAAAGCCTCCTGTTAGGCAATCATCTACACGGCATAGCCCTGAATTTTCCAATGCCTATCTCTTTGCAAAAGAGAGATATCGGCAAAGAAAAGCTGCAATGTACCTTTGCATTTTTCTCCCAAACGAAGGACACTAGAAAGATAATTTTAAAGCCTCCTGTTAGGCCATCATCTACACGGCATAGCCCTGAATTTTCCAATGCCTATCTCTTTGCAAAAGAGAGATATTGGCAAGGAAAAGCTGTATTGAACCTTTGCATTTTTCTCCCAAACGAAGGACACTAGAATTAAAATTTTAAAGCCTCCTGTTAGTGCTTCATCTACACGTTATAGCCCTGAATTTTCCAATGCCTATCTCTTTGCAAAAGAGAGATATCGGCAAGGAAAAGCTGTATTGTACCTTTGCATTTTTCTGCCAAACGAAGGACACTAGAAAGAAAATTTTAAAGCCTCCTGTTAGGCCATCATCTACACGGCATAGCCCTGAATTTTCCAATGCCTATCTCTTTGCAAAAGAGAGATATCGGCAAGGAAAAGCTGCAATGTACCTTTGCATTTTTCTCCCAAACGAAGGACAATAGAATGAAAATTTTAAAGCCTCCTGTTAGTGCTTCGTCTACACGTTATAGCCCTGAATTTTCCAATGCCTATCTCTTTGCAAAAGAGAGATATCGGCAAGGAAAAGCTGCAATGTACCTTTGCATTTTTCTCCCAAACGAAGGACACTAGAAAGAAAATTTTAAAGCCTCCTGTTAGGCCATCATCTACACGGCATAGCCCTGAATTTTCCAATGCCTATCTCTTTGCAAAAGAGAGATATCGGCAAGGAAAAGCTGCAATGTACCTTTGCATTTTTCTCCCAAACGAAGGACACTAGAAAGAAAATTTTAAAGCCTCCTGTTAGGCAATCATCTACACGGCATAGCCCTGAATTTTCCAATGCCTATCTCTTTGCAAAAGAGAGATATCGGCATGGAAAAGCTGCAATGTACCTTTGCATTTTTCTCCCAAACGAAGGACACTAGAAAGAAAATTTTAAAGCCTCCTGTTAGGCCATCATCTACACGGCATAGCCCTGAATTTTCCAATGCCTATCTCTTTGCAAAAGAGAGATATTGGCAAGGAAAAGCTGTATTGAACCTTTGCATTTTTCTCCCAAACGAAGGACACTAGAATTAAAATTTTAAAGCCTCCTGTTAGTGCTTCATCTACACGTTATAGCCCTGAATTTTCCAATGCCTATCTCTTTGCAAAAGAGAGATATCGGCAAGGAAAAGCTGTATTGTACCTTTGCATTTTTCTCCCAAACGAAGGACACTAGAAAGAAAATTTTAAAGCCTCCTGTTAGGCCATCATCTACACGGCATAGCCCTGAATTTTCCAATGCCTATCTCTTTGCAAAAGAGAGATATCGGCAAGGAAAAGCTGCAATGTACCTTTGCATTTTTCTCCCAAACGAATTACAATAGAATGAAAATTTTAAAGCCTCCTGTTAGTGCTTCGTCTACACGTTATAACCCTGAATTTTCCAATGCCTATCTCTTTGCAAAAGAGAGATATCGGCAAGGAAAAGCTGCAATGTACCTTTGCATTTTTCTCCCAAACGAAGGACACTAGAAAGAAAATTTTAAAGCCTCCTGTTAGGCCATCATCTACACGGCATAGCCCTGAATTTTCCAATGCCTATCTATTTGCAAAAGAGAGATATCGGCAAGGAAAAGCTGCAATGTACCTTTGCATTTTTCTCCCAAACGAAGGACACTAGAAAGAAAATTTTAAAGCCTCCTGTTAGGCAATCATCTACACGGCATAGCCCTGAATTTTCCAATGCCTATCTCTTTGCAAAAGAGAGATATCGGCAAAGAAAAGCTGCAATGTACCTTTGCATTTTTCTCCCAAACGAAGGACACTAGAAAGAAAATTTTAAAGCCTCCTGTTAGGCCATCATCTACACGGCATAGCCCTGAATTTTCCAATGCCTATCTCTTTGCAAAAGAGAGATATTGGCAAGGAAAAGCTGTATTGAACCTTTGCATTTTTCTCCCAAACGAAGGACACTAGAATTAAAATTTTAAAGCCTCCTGTTAGTGCTTCATCTACACGTTATAGCCCTGAATTTTCCAATGCCTATCTCTTTGCAAAAGAGAGATATCGGCAAGGAAAAGCTGTATTGTACCTTTGCATTTTTCTGCCAAACGAAGGACACTAGAAAGAAAATTTTAAAGCCTCCTGTTAGGCCATCATCTACACGGCATAGCCCTGAATTTTCCAATGCCTATCTCTTTGCAAAAGAGAGATATCGGCAAGGAAAAGCTGCAATGTACCTTTGCATTTTTCTCCCAAACGAAGGACAATAGAATGAAAATTTTAAAGCCTCCTGTTAGTGCTTCGTCTACACGTTATAGCCCTGAATTTTCCAATGCCTATCTCTTTGCAAAAGAGAGATATCGGCAAGGAAAAGCTGCAATGTACCTTTGCATTTTTCTCCCAAACGAAGGACACTAGAAAGAAAATTTTAAAGCCTCCTGTTAGGCCATCATCTACACGGCATAGCCCTGAATTTTCCAATGCCTATCTCTTTGCAAAAGAGAGATATCGGCAAGGAAAAGCTGCAATGTACCTTTGCATTTTTCTCCCAAACGAAGGACACTAGAAAGAAAATTTTAAAGCCTCCTGTTAGGCAATCATCTACACGGCATAGCCCTGAATTTTCCAATGCCTATCTCTTTGCAAAAGAGAGATATCGGCATGGAAAAGCTGCAATGTACCTTTGCATTTTTCTCCCAAACGAAGGACACTAGAAAGAAAATTTTAAAGCCTCCTGTTAGGCCATCATCTACACGGCATAGCCCTGAATTTTCCAATGCCTATCTCTTTGCAAAAGAGAGATATTGGCAAGGAAAAGCTGTATTGAACCTTTGCATTTTTCTCCCAAACGAAGGACACTAGAATTAAAATTTTAAAGCCTCCTGTTAGTGCTTCATCTACACGTTATAGCCCTGAATTTTCCAATGCCTATCTCTTTGCAAAAGAGAGATATCGGCAAGGAAAAGCTGTATTGTACCTTTGCATTTTTCTCCCAAACGAAGGACACTAGAAAGAAAATTTTAAAGCCTCCTGTTAGGCCATCATCTACACGGCATAGCCCTGAATTTTCCAATGCCTATCTCTTTGCAAAAGACAGATATCGGCAAGGAAAAGCTGCAATGTACCTTTGCATTTTTCTCCCAAACGAATTACAATAGAATGAAAATTTTAAAGCCTCCTGTTAGTGCTTCGTCTACACGTTATAACCCTGAATTTTCCAATGCCTATCTCTTTGCAAAAGAGAGATATCGGCAAGGAAAAGCTGCAATGTACCTTTGCATTTTTCTCCCAAACGAAGGACACTAGAAAGAAAATTTTAAAGCCTCCTGTTAGGCCATCATCTACACGGCATAGCCCTGAATTTTCCAATGCCTATCTCTTTGCAAAAGAGAGATATCGGCATGGAAAAGCTGCAATGTACCTTTGCATTTTTCTCCCAAACGAAGGACACTAGAAAGAAAATTTTAAAGCCTCCTGTTAGGCAATCATCTACACGGCCTAGCCCTGAATTTTCCAATGCCTATCTCTTTGCAAAAGAGAGATATCGGCAAGGAAAAGCTGCAATGTACCTTTGCATTTTTCTCCCAAACGAAGGACACTAGAAAGAAAATTTTTAAGCCTCCTGTTAGGCCATCATCTACACGGCATAGCCCTGAATTTTTCCAATGCCTATCTCTTTGCAAAAGAGAGATATTGGCAAGGAAAAGCTGTATTAAACCTTTGCATTTTTCTCCCAAACGAAGGACACTAGAATTAAAATTTTAAAGCCTCCTGTTAGTGCTTCATCTACACCTTATAGCCCTGAATTTTCCAATGCCTATCTCTTTGCAAAAGAGAGATATCGGCAAGGAAAAGCTGCAATGTACCTTTGCATTTTTCTCCCAAACGAAGGACACTAGAAAGAAAATTTTAAAGCCTCCTGTTAGGCCATCATCTATACGACATAGTCCTGAATTTTCCAATGCCTATCTCTTTGCAAAAGAGAGATATCGGCAAGGAAAAGCTGCAATGTACCTTTGCATTTTTCTCCCAAACGAAGGACAATAGAATGAAAATTTTAAAGCCTCCTGTTAGTGCTTCGTCTACACGTTATAGCCCTGAATTTTCCAATGCCTATCTCTTAGCAAAAGAGAGATATCGGCAAGGAAAAGCTGCAATGTACCTTTGCATTTTTCTCCCAAACGAAGGACACTAGAAAGAAAATTTTAAAGCCTCCTGTTAGGCCATCATCTACACGGCATAGCCCTGAATTTTCCAATGCCTATCTCTTTGCAAAAGAGAGATATCGGCAAGGAAAAGCTGCAATGTACCTTTGCATTTTTCTCCCAAACGAAGGACACTAGAAAGAAAATTTTAAAGCCTCCTGTTAGGCAATCATCTACACGGCATAGCCCTGAATTTTCAAATGCCTATCTCTTTGCAAAAGAGAGATATTGGCAAGGAAAAGCTGTATTGAACCTTTGCATTTTTCTCCCAAACGAAGGACACTAGAATTAAAATTTTAAAGCCTCCTGTTAGTGCTTCATCTACACGTTATAGCCCTGAATTTTCCAATGCCTATCTCTTTGCAAAATAGAGATATTGGCAAGGAAAAGCTGTATTGTACCTTTGCATTTTTCTCCCAAACGAAAGACACTAGAATGAAAATTTTAAAGCCTCCTGTTAGTGCTTCATCTACACGTTATAGCCCTGAATTTTCCAATGCCTATCTCTTTGCAAAAGAGAGATATCGGCAAGGAAAAGCTGCATTGTACCTTTGCATTTTTCTCCCAAACGAAGGACACTAGAATGAAAATTTTAAAGCCTCCTGTTAGTGCTTCATCTACACGTTATAGTTCTGAATTTTCCAATGCCTATCTCTTTGCAAAAGAGAGATATCGGCAAGGAAAAGCTGCATTGTACCTTTGCATTTTTCTCCCAAACGAAGGACACTAGAATGAAAATTTTAAAGCCTCCTGTTAGTGCTTCATCTACACGTTATAGCCCTGAATTTTCCAATGCCTATCTCTTTGCAAAAGAGAGATATCGGCAAGGAAAAGCTGTATTGTACCTTTGCATTTTTCTCCCAAACGAAAGACACAAGAATGAAAATTTTAAAGCCTCCTGTTAGTGCTTCATCTACACGTTATAGCCCTGAATTTTCCAATGCCTATCTCTTTGCAAAAGAGAGATATCGGCAAGGAAAAGCTGTATTGTACCTTTGCATTTTTCTCCCAAACGAAGGACACTAGAAAGAAAATGTTAAAGCCTCCTGTTAGGCCATCATCTACACGGCATAGCCCTGAATTTTCCAATGCCTATCTCTTTGCAAAAGAGAGATATCGGCAAGGAAAAGCTGCAATGTACCTTTGCATTTTTCTCCCAAACGAAGGACAATAGAATGAAAATTTTAAAGCCTCCTGTTAGTGCTTCGTCTACACGTTATAGCCCTGAATTTTCCAATGCCTATCTCTTTGCAAAAGAGAGATATTGGCAAGGAAAAGCTGTATTGTACCTTTGCATTTTTCTCCCAAACGAAGGACACTAGAAAGAAAATTTTAAAGCCTCCTGTTAGGCCATCATCTACACGGCATAGCCCTGAATTTTCCAATGCCTATCTCTTTGCAAAAGAGAGATATCGGCAAGGAAAAGCTGCAATGTACCTTTGCATTTTTCTCCCAAACGAAGGACACTAGAAAGAAAATTTTAAAGCCTCCTGTTAGGCCATCATCTACACGGCAATGCCTATCTCTTTGCAAAAGAGAGATATTGGCAAGGAAAAGCTGTATTGAACCTTTGCATTTTTCTCCCAAACGAAGGACACTAGAATTAAAATTTTAAAGTCTCCTGTTAGTGCTTCATCTACAAGTTATAGCCCTGAATTTTCCAATGCCTATCTCTTTGCAAAAGAGAGATATCGGCAAGGAAAAGCTGTATTGTACCTTTGCATTTTTCTCCCAAACGAAAGACACTAGAATGAAAATTTTAAAGCCTCCTGTTAGTGCTTCATCTACACGTTATAGCCCTGAATTTTCCAATGCCTATCTCTTTGCAAAAGAGAGATATCGGCAAGGAAAAGCTGCATTGTACCTTTGCATTTTTCTCCCAAACGAAGGACACTAGAAAGAAAATGTTAAAGCCTCCTGTTAGGCCATCATCTACACGGCATAGCCCTGAATTTTCCAATGCCTATCTCTTTGCAAAAGAGAGATATTGGCAAGGAAAAGCTGTATTGTACCTTTGCATTTTTCTCCCAAACGAAGGACACTAGAAAGAAAATTTTAAAGCCTCCTGTTAGGCCATCATCTACACGGCATAGCCCTGAATTTTCCAATGCCTATCTCTTTGCAAAAGAGAGATATCGGCAAGGAAAAGCTGCAATGTACCTTTGCATTTTTCTCCCAAACGAAGGACACTAGAAAGAAAATTTTAAAGCCTCCTGTTAGGCCATCATCTACACGGCATAGCCCTGAATTTTCCAATGCCTATCTCTTTGCAAAAGAGAGATATCGGCAAGGAAAAGCTGCAATGTACCTTTGCATTTTTCTCCCAAACGAAGGACACTAGAAAGAAAAATTTAAAGCCTCCTGTTAGGCCATCATCTACACGGCATAGCCCTGAATTTTCCAATGCGCAGCTCTTTGCAAAAGAGAGATATCGGCAAGGAAAAGCTGCAATGTACCTTTGCATTTTTCTCCCAAACGAAGGACACTAGAAAGAAAATTTTAAAGCCTCCTGTTAGGCCATCATCTACACGGCATAGCCCTGAATTTTCCAATGCCTATCTCTTTGCAAAAGAGAGATATTGGCAAGGAAAAGCTGTATTGAACCTTTGCATTTTTCTCCCAAACGAAGGACACTAGAATTAAAATTTTAAAGCCTCCTGTTAGTGCTTCATCTACACGTTATAGCCCTGAATTTTCCAATGCCTATCTCTTTGCAAAAGAGAGATATCGGCAAGGAAAAGCTGTATTGTACCTTTGCATTTTTCTCCCAAACGAAAGACACTAGAATGAAAATTTTAAAGCCTCCTGTTAGTGCTTCATCTACACGTTATAGCCCTGAATTTTCCAATGCCTATCTCTTTGCAAAAGAGAGATATCGGCAAGGAAAAGCTGCATTGTACCTTTGCATTTTTCTCCCAAACGAAGGACACTAGAATGAAAATTTTAAAGCCTCCTGTTAGTGCTTCATCTACACGTTATAGTTCTGAATTTTCCAATGCCTATCTCTTTGCAAAAGAGAGATATCGGCAAGGAAAAGCTGCATTGTACCTTTGCATTTTTCTCCCAAACGAAGGACACTAGAATGAAAATTTTAAAGCCTCCTGTTAGTGCTTCATCTACACGTTATAGCCCTGAATTTTCCAATGCCTATCTCTTTGCAAAAGAGAGATATCGGCAAGGAAAAGCTGTATTGTACCTTTGCATTTTTCTCCCAAACGAAAGACACAAGAATGAAAATTTTAAAGCCTCCTGTTAGTGCTTCATCTACACGTTATAGCCCTGAATTTTCCAATGCCTATCTCTTTGCAAAAGAGAGATATCGGCAAGGAAAAGCTGTATTGTACCTTTGCATTTTTCTCCCAAACGAAGGACACTAGAAAGAAAATTTTAAAGCCTCCTGTTAGGCCATCATCTACACGGCATAGCCCTGAATTTTCCAATGCCTATCTCTTTGCAAAAGAGAGATATCGGCAAGTAAAAGCTGCAATGTACCTTTGCATTTTTCTCCCAAACGAAGGACAATAGAATGAAAATTTTAAAGCCTCCTGTTAGTGCTTCGTCTACACGTTATAGCCCTGAATTTTCCAATGCCTATCTCTTTGCAAAAGAGAGATATTGGCAAGGAAAAGCTGTATTGTACCTTTGCATTTTTCTCCCAAACGAAGGACACTAGAAAGAAAATTTTAAAGCCTCCTGTTAGGCCATCATCTACACGTTATAGCCCTGAATTTTCCAATGCCTATCTCTTTGCAAAAGAGAGATATCGGCAAGGAAAAGCTGCAATGTACCTTTGCATTTTTCTCCCAAACGAAGGACACTAGAAAGAAAATTTTAAAGCCTCCTGTTAGGCCATCATCTACACGGCAATGCCTATCTCTTTGCAAAAGAGAGATATTGGCAAGGAAAAGCTGTATTGAACCTTTGCATTTTTCTCCCAAACGAAGGACACTAGAATTAAAATTTTAAAGCCTCCTGTTAGTGCTTCATCTACACGTTATAGCCCTGAATTTTCCAATGCCTATCTCTTTGCAAAAGAGAGATATCGGCAAGGAAAAGCTGCAATGTACCTTTGCATTTTTCTCCCAAACGAAGGACACTAGAAAGAAAATTTTAAAGCCTCCTGTTAGGCCATCATCTACACGGCATAGCCCTGAATTTTCCAATGCCTATCTCTTTGCAAAAGAGAGATATCGGCAAGGAAAAGCTGCAATGTACCTTTGCATTTTTCTCCCAAACGAAGGACAATAGAATGAAAATTTTAAAGCCTCCTGTTAGTGCTTCGTCTACACGTTATAGCCCTGAATTTTCCAATGCCTATCTCTTTGCAAAAGAGAGATATCGGCAAGGAAAAGCTGCAATGTACCTTTGCATTTTTCTCCCAAACGAAGGACACTAGAAAGAAAATTTTAAAGCCTCCTGTTAGGCCATCATCTACACGGCATAGCCCTGAATTTTCCAATGCCTATCTCTTTGCAAAAGAGAGATATCGGCAAGGAAAAGCTGCAATGTACCTTTGCATTTTTCTCCCAAACGAAGGACACTAGAAAGAAAATTTTAAAGCCTCCTGTTAGGCAATCATCTACACGGCATAGCCCTGAATTTTCCAATGCCTATCTCTTTGCAAAAGAGAGATATCGGCAAGGAAAAGCTGCAATGTACCTTTGCATTTTTCTCCCAAACGAAGGACACTAGAAAGAAAATTTTAAAGCCTCCTGTTAGGCCATCATCTACACGGCATAGCCCTGAATTTTCCAATGCCTATCTCTTTGCAAAATAGAGATATTGGCAAGGAAAAGCTGTATTGAACCTTTGCATTTTTCTCCCAAACGAAGGACACTAGAATTAAAATTTTAAAGTCTCCTGTTAGTGCTTCATCTACAAGTTATAGCCCTGAATTTTCCAATGCCTATCTCTTTGCAAAAGAGAGATATCGGCATGGAAAAGCTGTATTGTACCTTTGCATTTTTCTCCCAAACGAAAGACACTAGAATGAAAATTTTAAAGCCTCCTGTTAGTGCTTCATCTACACGTTATAGCCCTGAATTTTCCAATGCCTATCTCTTTGCAAAAGAGAGATATCGGCAAGGAAAAGCTGCATTGTACCTTTGCATTTTTCTCCCAAACGAAGGACACTAGAAAGAAAATGTTAAAGCCTCCTGTTAGGCCATCATCTACACGGCATAGCCCTGAATTTTCCAATGCCTATCTCTTTGCAAAAGAGAGATATTGGCAAGGAAAAGCTGTATTGTACCTTTGCATTTTTCTCCCAAACGAAGGACACTAGAAAGAAAATTTTAAAGCCTCCTGTTAGGCCATCATCTACACGGCATAGCCCTGAATTTTCCAATGCCTATCTCTTTGCAAAAGAGAGATATCGGCAAGAAAAGCTGCAATGTACCTTTGCATTTTTCTCCCAAACGAAGGACACTAGAAAGAAAATTTTAAAGCCTCCTGTTAGGCCATCATCTACACGGCATAGCCTTGAATTTTCCAATGCGCAGCTCTTTGCAAAAGAGAGATATCGGCAAGGAAAAGCTGCAATGTACCTTTGCATTTTTCTCCCAAACGAAGGACACTAGAAAGAAAATTTTAAAGCCTCCTGTTAGGCCATCATCTACACGGCATAGCCCTGAATTTTCCAATGCCTATCTCTTTGCAAAAGAGAGATATTGGCAAGGAAAAGCTGTATTGAACCTTTGCATTTTTCTCCCAAACGAAGGACACTAGAATTAAAATTTTAAAGCCTCCTGTTAGTGCTTCATCTACACGTTATAGCCCTGAATTTTCCAATGCCTATCTCTTTGCAAAAGAGAGATATCGGCAAGGAAAAGCTGTATTGTACCTTTGCATTTTTCTCCCAAACGAAGGACACTAGAATTAAAATTTTAAAGCCTCCTGTTAGTGCTTCATCTACACGTTATAGCCCTGAATTTTCCAATGCCTATCTCTTTGCAAAAGAGAGATATCGGCAAGGAAAAGCTGCATTGTACCTTTGCATTTTTCTCCCAAACGAAGGACAATAGAATGAAAATTTTAAAGCCTCCTGTTAGTGCTTCGTCTACACGTTATAGCCCTGAATTTTCCAATGCCTATCTCTTTGCAAAAGAGAGATATCGGCAAGGAAAAGCTGCAATGTACCTTTGCATTTTTCTCCCAAACGAAGGACACTAGAAAGAAAATTTTAAAGCCTCCTGTTAGGCCATCATCTACACGGCATAGCCCTGAATTTTCCAATGCCTATCTCTTTGCAAAAGAGAGATATCGGCAAGGAAAAGCTGCAATGTACCTTTGCATTTTTCTCCCAAACGAAGGACACTAGAAAGAAAATTTTAAAGCCTCCTGTTAGGCCATCATCTACACGGCATAGTCCTGAATTTTCCAATGCCTATCTCTTTGCAAAAGAGAGATATCGGCAAGGAAAAGCTGCAATGTACCTTTGCATTTTTCTCCCAAACGAAGGACAATAGAATGAAAATTTTAAAGCCTCCTGTTAGTGCTTCGTCTACACGTTATAGCCCTGAATTTTCCAATGCCTATCTCTTTGCAAAAGAGAGATATCGGCAAGGAAAAGCTGCAATGTACCTTTGCATTTTTCTCCCAAACGAAGGACACTAGAAAGAAAATTTTAAAGCCTCCTGTTAGGCCATCATCTACACGGCATAGCCCTGAATTTTCCAATGCCTATCTATTTGCAAAAGAGAGATATCGGCAAGGAAAAGCTGCAATGTACCTTTGCATTTTTCTCCCAAACGAAGGACACTAGAAAGAAAATTTTAAAGCCTCCTGTTAGGCAATCATCTACACGGCATAGCCCTGAATTTTCCAATGCCTATCTCTTTGCAAAAGAGAGATATCGGCAAAGAAAAGCTGCAATGTACCTTTGCATTTTTCTCCCAAACGAAGGACACTAGAAAGAAAATTTTAAAGCCTCCTGTTAGGCCATCATCTACACGGCATAGCCCTGAATTTTCCAATGCCTATCTCTTTGCAAAAGAGAGATATTGGCAAGGAAAAGCTGTATTGAACCTTTGCATTTTTCTCCCAAACGAAGGACACTAGAATTAAAATTTTAAAGCCTCCTGTTAGTGCTTCATCTACACGTTATAGCCCTGAATTTTCCAATGCCTATCTCTTTGCAAAAGAGAGATATCGGCAAGGAAAAGCTGTATTGTACCTTTGCATTTTTCTGCCAAACGAAGGACACTAGAAAGAAAATTTTAAAGCCTCCTGTTAGGCCATCATCTACACGGCATAGCCCTGAATTTTCCAATGCCTATCTCTTTGCAAAAGAGAGATATCGGCAAGGAAAAGCTGCAATGTACCTTTGCATTTTTCTCCCAAACGAAGGACAATAGAATGAAAATTTTAAAGCCTCCTGTTAGTGCTTCGTCTACACGTTATAGCCCTGAATTTTCCAATGCCTATCTCTTTGCAAAAGAGAGATATCGGCAAGGAAAAGCTGCAATGTACCTTTGCATTTTTCTCCCAAACGAAGGACACTAGAAAGAAAATTTTAAAGCCTCCTGTTAGGCCATCATCTACACGGCATAGCCCTGAATTTTCCAATGCCTATCTCTTTGCAAAAGAGAGATATCGGCAAGGAAAAGCTGCAATGTACCTTTGCATTTTTCTCCCAAACGAAGGACACTAGAAAGAAAATTTTAAAGCCTCCTGTTAGGCAATCATCTACACGGCATAGCCCTGAATTTTCCAATGCCTATCTCTTTGCAAAAGAGAGATATCGGCATGGAAAAGCTGCAATGTACCTTTGCATTTTTCTCCCAAACGAAGGACACTAGAAAGAAAATTTTAAAGCCTCCTGTTAGGCCATCATCTACACGGCATAGCCCTGAATTTTCCAATGCCTATCTCTTTGCAAAAGAGAGATATTGGCAAGGAAAAGCTGTATTGAACCTTTGCATTTTTCTCCCAAACGAAGGACACTAGAATTAAAATTTTAAAGCCTCCTGTTAGTGCTTCATCTACACGTTATAGCCCTGAATTTTCCAATGCCTATCTCTTTGCAAAAGAGAGATATCGGCAAGGAAAAGCTGTATTGTACCTTTGCATTTTTCTCCCAAACGAAGGACACTAGAAAGAAAATTTTAAAGCCTCCTGTTAGGCCATCATCTACACGGCATAGCCCTGAATTTTCCAATGCCTATCTCTTTGCAAAAGAGAGATATCGGCAAGGAAAAGCTGCAATGTACCTTTGCATTTTTCTCCCAAACGAATTACAATAGAATGAAAATTTTAAAGCCTCCTGTTAGTGCTTCGTCTACACGTTATAACCCTGAATTTTCCAATGCCTATCTCTTTGCAAAAGAGAGATATCGGCAAGGAAAAGCTGCAATGTACCTTTGCATTTTTCTCCCAAACGAAGGACACTAGAAAGAAAATTTTAAAGCCTCCTGTTAGGCAATCATCTACACGGCCTAGCCCTGAATTTTCCAATGCCTATCTCTTTGCAAAAGAGAGATATCGGCAAGGAAAAGCTGCAATGTACCTTTGCATTTTTCTCCCAAACGAAGGACACTAGAAAGAAAATTTTTAAGCCTCCTGTTAGGCCATCATCTACACGGCATAGCCCTGAATTTTCCAATGCCTATCTCTTTGCAAAAGAGAGATATTGGCAAGGAAAAGCTGTATTAAACCTTTGCATTTTTCTCCCAAACGAAGGACACTAGAATTAAAATTTTAAAGCCTCCTGTTAGTGCTTCATCTACACCTTATAGCCCTGAATTTTCCAATGCCTATCTCTTTGCAAAAGAGAGATATCGGCAAGGAAAAGCTGCAATGTACCTTTGCATTTTTCTCCCAAACGAAGGACACTAGAAAGAAAATTTTAAAGCCTCCTGTTAGGCCATCATCTATACGACATAGTCCTGAATTTTCCAATGCCTATCTCTTTGCAAAAGAGAGATATCGGCAAGGAAAAGCTGCAATGTACCTTTGCATTTTTCTCCCAAACGAAGGACAATAGAATGAAAATTTTAAAGCCTCCTGTTAGTGCTTCGTCTACACGTTATAGCCCTGAATTTTCCAATGCCTATCTCTTTGCAAAAGAGAGATATCGGCAAGGAAAAGCTGCAATGTACCTTTGCATTTTTCTCCCAAACGAAGGACACTAGAAAGAAAATTTTAAAGCCTCCTGTTAGGCCATCATCTACACGGCATAGCCCTGAATTTTCCAATGCCTATCTCTTTGCAAAAGAGAGATATCGGCAAGGAAAAGCTGCAATGTACCTTTGCATTTTTCTCCCAAACGAAGGACACTAGAAAGAAAATTTTAAAGCCTCCTGTTAGGCAATCATCTACACGGCATAGCCCTGAATTTTCAAATGCCTATCTCTTTGCAAAAGAGAGATATTGGCAAGGAAAAGCTGTATTGAACCTTTGCATTTTTCTCCCAAACGAAGGACACTAGAATTAAAATTTTAAAGCCTCCTGTTAGTGCTTCATCTACACGTTATAGCCCTGAATTTTCCAATGCCTATCTCTTTGCAAAATAGAGATATTGGCAAGGAAAAGCTGTATTGTACCTTTGCATTTTTCTCCCAAACGAAAGACACTAGAATGAAAATTTTAAAGCCTCCTGTTAGTGCTTCATCTACACGTTATAGCCCTGAATTTTCCAATGCCTATCTCTTTGCAAAAGAGAGATATCGGCAAGGAAAAGCTGCATTGTACCTTTGCATTTTTCTCCCAAACGAAGGACACTAGAATGAAAATTTTAAAGCCTCCTGTTAGTGCTTCATCTACACGTTATAGTTCTGAATTTTCCAATGCCTATCTCTTTGCAAAAGAGAGATATCGGCAAGGAAAAGCTGCATTGTACCTTTGCATTTTTCTCCCAAACGAAGGACACTAGAATGAAAATTTTAAAGCCTCCTGTTAGTGCTTCATCTACACGTTATAGCCCTGAATTTTCCAATGCCTATCTCTTTGCAAAAGAGAGATATCGGCAAGGAAAAGCTGTATTGTACCTTTGCATTTTTCTCCCAAACGAAAGACACAAGAATGAAAATTTTAAAGCCTCCTGTTAGTGCTTCATCTACACGTTATAGCCCTGAATTTTCCAATGCCTATCTCTTTGCAAAAGAGAGATATCGGCAAGGAAAAGCTGTATTGTACCTTTGCATTTTTCTCCCAAACGAAGGACACTAGAAAGAAAATGTTAAAGCCTCCTGTTAGGCCATCATCTACACGGCATAGCCCTGAATTTTCCAATGCCTATCTCTTTGCAAAAGAGAGATATCGGCAAGGAAAAGCTGCAATGTACCTTTGCATTTTTCTCCCAAACGAAGGACAATAGAATGAAAATTTTAAAGCCTCCTGTTAGTGCTTCGTCTACACGTTATAGCCCTGAATTTTCCAATGCCTATCTCTTTGCAAAAGAGAGATATTGGCAAGGAAAAGCTGTATTGTACCTTTGCATTTTTCTCCCAAACGAAGGACACTAGAAAGAAAATTTTAAAGCCTCCTGTTAGGGCATCATCTACACGGCATAGCCCTGAATTTTCCAATGCCTATCTCTTTGCAAAAGAGAGATATCGGCAAGGAAAAGCTGCAATGTACCTTTGCATTTTTCTCCCAAACGAAGGACACTAGAAAGAAAATTTTAAAGCCTCCTGTTAGGCCATCATCTACACGGCAATGCCTATCTCTTTGCAAAAGAGAGATATCGGCAAGGAAAAGCTGTATTGAACCTTTGCATTTTTCTCCCAAACGAAGGACACTAGAATTAAAATTTTAAAGTCTCCTGTTAGTGCTTCATCTACAAGTTATAGCCCTGAATTTTCCAATGCCTATCTCTTTGCAAAAGAGAGATATCGGCAAGGAAAAGCTGTATTGTACCTTTGCATTTTTCTCCCAAACGAAAGACACTAGAATGAAAATTTTAAAGCCTCCTGTTAGTGCTTCATCTACACGTTATAGCCCTGAATTTTCCAATGCCTATCTCTTTGCAAAAGAGAGATATCGGCAAGGAAAAGCTGCATTGTACCTTTGCATTTTTCTCCCAAACGAAGGACACTAGAAAGAAAATGTTAAAGCCTCCTGTTAGGCCATCATCTACACGGCATAGCCCTGAATTTTCCAATGCCTATCTCTTTGCAAAAGAGAGATATTGGCAAGGAAAAGCTGTATTGTACCTTTGCATTTTTCTCCCAAACGAAGGACACTAGAAAGAAAATTTTAAAGCCTCCTGTTAGGCCATCATCTACACGGCATAGCCCTGAATTTTCCAATGCCTATCTCTTTGCAAAAGAGAGATATCGGCAAGGAAAAGCTGCAATGTACCTTTGCATTTTTCTCCCAAACGAAGGACACTAGAAAGAAAATTTTAAAGCCTCCTGTTAGGCCATCATCTACACGGCATAGCCCTGAATTTTCCAATGCCTATCTCTTTGCAAAAGAGAGATATCGGCAAGGAAAAGCTGCAATGTACCTTTGCATTTTTCTCCCAAACGAAGGACACTAGAAAGAAAAATTTAAAGCCTCCTGTTAGGCCATCATCTACACGGCATAGTCCTGAATTTTCCAATGCGCAGCTCTTTGCAAAAGAGAGATATCGGCAAGGAAAAGCTGCAATGTACCTTTGCATTTTTCTCCCAAACGAAGGACACTAGAAAGAAAATTTTAAAGCCTCCTGTTAGGCCATCATCTACACGGCATAGCCCTGAATTTTCCAATGCCTATCTCTTTGCAAAAGAGAGATATTGGCAAGGAAAAGCTGTATTGAACCTTTGCATTTTTCTCCCAAACGAAGGACACTAGAATTAAAATTTTAAAGCCTCCTGTTAGTGCTTCATCTACACGTTATAGCCCTGAATTTTCCAATGCCTATCTCTTTGCAAAAGAGAGATATCGGCAAGGAAAAGCTGTATTGTACCTTTGCATTTTTCTCCCAAACGAAAGACACTAGAATGAAAATTTTAAAGCCTCCTGTTAGTGCTTCATCTACACGTTATAGCCCTGAATTTTCCAATGCCTATCTCTTTGCAAAAGAGAGATATCGGCAAGGAAAAGCTGCATTGTACCTTTGCATTTTTCTCCCAAACGAAGGACGCTAGAATGAAAATTTTAAAGCCTCCTGTTAGTGCTTCATCTACACGTTATAGTTCTGAATTTTCCAATGCCTATCTCTTTGCAAAAGAGAGATATCGGCAAGGAAAAGCTGCATTGTACCTTTGCATTTTTCTCCCAAACGAAGGACACTAGAATGAAAATTTTAAAGCCTCCTGTTAGTGCTTCATCTACACGTTATAGCCCTGAATTTTCCAATGCCTATCTCTTTGCAAAAGAGAGATATCGGCAAGGAAAAGCTGTATTGTACCTTTGCATTTTTCTCCCAAACGAAAGACACAAGAATGAAAATTTTAAAGCCTCCTGTTAGTGCTTCATCTACACGTTATAGCCCTGAATTTTCCAATGCCTATCTCTTTGCAAAAGAGAGATATCGGCAAGGAAAAGCTGTATTGTACCTTTGCATTTTTCTCCCAAACGAAGGACACTAGAAAGAAAATTTTAAAGCCTCCTGTTAGGCCATCATCTACACGGCATAGCCCTGAATTTTCCAATGCCTATCTCTTTGCAAAAGAGAGATATCGGCAAGTAAAAGCTGCAATGTACCTTTGCATTTTTCTCCCAAACGAAGGACAATAGAATGAAAATTTTAAAGCCTCCTGTTAGTGCTTCGTCTACACGTTATAGCCCTGAATTTTCCAATGCCTATCTCTTTGCAAAAGAGAGATATTGGCAAGGAAAAGCTGTATTGTACCTTTGCATTTTTCTCCCAAACGAAGGACACTAGAAAGAAAATTTTAAAGCCTCCTGTTAGGCCATCATCTACACGGCATAGCCCTGAATTTTCCAATGCCTATCTCTTTGCAAAAGAGAGATATCGGCAAGGAAAAGCTGCAATGTACCTTTGCATTTTTCTCCCAAACGAAGGACACTAGAAAGAAAATTTTAAAGCCTCCTGTTAGGCCATCATCTACACGGCAATGCCTATCTCTTTGCAAAAGAGAGATATTGGCAAGGAAAAGCTGTATTGAACCTTTGCATTTTTCTCCCAAACGAAGGACACTAGAATTAAAATTTTAAAGCCTCCTGTTAGTGCTTCATCTACACGTTATAGCCCTGAATTTTCCAATGCCTATCTCTTTGCAAAAGAGAGATATCGGCAAGGAAAAGCTGCAATGTACCTTTGCATTTTTCTCCCAAACGAAGGACACTAGAAAGAAAATTTTAAAGCCTCCTGTTAGGCCATCATCTACACGGCATAGCCCTGAATTTTCCAATGCCTATCTCTTTGCAAAAGAGAGATATCGGCAAGGAAAAGCTGCAATGTACCTTTGCATTTTTCTCCCAAACGAAGGACAATAGAATGAAAATTTTAAAGCCTCCTGTTAGTGCTTCGTCTACACGTTATAGCCCTGAATTTTCCAATGCCTATCTCTTTGCAAAAGAGAGATATCGGCAAGGAAAAGCTGCAATGTACCTTTGCATTTTTCTCCCAAACGAAGGACACTAGAAAGAAAATTTTAAAGCCTCCTGTTAGGCCATCATCTACACGGCATAGCCCTGAATTTTCCAATGCCTATCTCTTTGCAAAAGAGAGATATCGGCAAGGAAAAGCTGCAATGTACCTTTGCATTTTTCTCCCAAACGAAGGACACTAGAAAGAAAATTTTAAAGCCTCCTGTTAGGCAATCATCTACACGGCATAGCCCTGAATTTTCCAATGCCTATCTCTTTGCAAAAGAGAGATATCGGCAAGGAAAAGCTGCAATGTACCTTTGCATTTTTCTCCCAAACGAAGGACACTAGAAAGAAAATTTTAAAGCCTCCTGTTAGGCCATCATCTACACGGCATAGCCCTGAATTTTCCAATGCCTATCTCTTTGCAAAATAGAGATATTGGCAAGGAAAAGCTGTATTGAACCTTTGCATTTTTCTCCCAAACGAAGGACACTAGAATTAAAATTTTAAAGTCTCCTGTTAGTGCTTCATCTACAAGTTATAGCCCTGAATTTTCCAATGCCTATCTCTTTGCAAAAGAGAGATATCGGCAAGGAAAAGCTGTATTGTACCTTTGCATTTTTCTCCCAAACGAAAGACACTAGAATGAAAATTTTAAAGCCTCCTGTTAGTGCTTCATCTACACGTTATAGCCCTGAATTTTCCAATGCCTATCTCTTTGCAAAAGAGAGATATCGGCAAGGAAAAGCTGCATTGTACCTTTGCATTTTTCTCCCAAACGAAGGACACTAGAAAGAAAATGTTAAAGCCTCCTGTTAGGCCATCATCTACACGGCATAGCCCTGAATTTTCCAATGCCTATCTCTTTGCAAAAGAGAGATATTGGCAAGGAAAAGCTGTATTGTACCTTTGCATTTTTCTCCCAAACGAAGGACACTAGAAAGAAAATTTTAAAGCCTCCTGTTAGGCCATCATCTACACGGCATAGCCCTGAATTTTCCAATGCCTATCTCTTTGCAAAAGAGAGATATCGGCAAGGAAAAGCTGCAATGTACCTTTGCATTTTTCTCCCAAACGAAGGACACTAGAAAGAAAATTTTAAAGCCTCCTGTTAGGCCATCATCTACACGGCATAGCCCTGAATTTTCCAATGCGCAGCTCTTTGCAAAAGAGAGATATCGGCAAGGAAAAGCTGCAATGTACCTTTGCATTTTTCTCCCAAACGAAGGACACTAGAAAGAAAATTTTAAAGCCTCCTGTTAGGCCATCATCTACACGGCATAGCCCTGAATTTTCCAATGCCTATCTCTTTGCAAAAGAGAGATATTGGCAAGGAAAAGCTGTATTGAACCTTTGCATTTTTCTCCCAAACGAAGGACACTAGAATTAAAATTTTAAAGCCTCCTGTTAGTGCTTCATCTACACGTTATAGCCCTGAATTTTCCAATGCCTATCTCTTTGCAAAAGAGAGATATCGGCAAGGAAAAGCTGTATTGTACCTTTGCATTTTTCTCCCAAACGAAGGACACTAGAATTAAAATTTTAAAGCCTCCTGTTAGTGCTTCATCTACACGTTATAGCCCTGAATTTTCCAATGCCTATCTCTTTGCAAAAGAGAGATATCGGCAAGGAAAAGCTGCAATGTACCTTTGCATTTTTCTCCCAAACGAAGGACAATAGAATGAAAATTTTAAAGCCTCCTGTTAGTGCTTCGTCTACACGTTATAGCCCTGAATTTTCCAATGCCTATCTCTTTGCAAAAGAGAGATATCGGCAAGGAAAAGCTGCAATGTACCTTTGCATTTTTCTCCCAAACGAAGGACACTAGAAAGAAAATTTTAAAGCCTCCTGTTAGGCCATCATCTACACGGCATAGCCCTGAATTTTCCAATGCCTATCTCTTTGCAAAAGAGAGATATCGGCAAGGAAAAGCTGCAATGTACCTTTGCATTTTTCTCCCAAACGAAGGACACTAGAAAGAAAATTTTAAAGCCTCCTGTTAGGCAATCATCTACACGGCATAGCCCTGAATTTTCCAATGCCTATCTCTTTGCAAAAGAGAGATATCGGCAAGGAAAAGCTGCAATGTACCTTTGCATTTTTCTCCCAAACGAAGGACACTAGAAAGAAAATTTTAAAGCCTCCTGTTAGGCCATCATCTACACGGCATAGCCCTGAATTTTCCAATGCCTATCTCTTTGCAAAATAGAGATATTGGCAAGGAAAAGCTGTATTGAACCTTTGCATTTTTCTCCCAAACGAAGGACACTAGAATTAACATTTTAAAGCCTCCTGTTAGTGCTTCATCTACACGTTATAGCCCTGAATTTTCCAATGCCTATCTCTTTGCAAAAGAGAGATATCGGCAAGGAAAAGCTGCAATGTACCTTTGCATTTTTCTCCCAAACGAAGGACACTAGAAAGAAATTGTTAAAGCCTCCTGTTAGGCCATCATCTACACGGCATAGCCCTGAATTTTCCAATGCCTATCTCTTTGCAAAAGAGAGATATCGGCAAGGAAAAGCTGCAATGTACCTTTGCATTTTTCTCCCAAACGAAGGACACTAGAAAGAAAATTTTAAAGCCTCCTGTTAGGCCATCATCTACACGGCAATGCCTATCTCTTTGCAAAAGAGAGATATTGGCAAGGAAAAGCTGTATTGAACCTTTGCATTTTTCTCCCAAACGAAGGACACTAGAATTAAAATTTTAAAGCCTCCTGTTAGTGCTTCATCTACACGTTATAGCCCTGAATTTTCCAATGCCTATCTCTTTGCAAAAGAGAGATATCGGCAAGGAAAAGCTGCAATGTACCTTTGCATTTTTCTCCCAAACGAAGGACACTAGAAAGAAAATTTTAAAGCCTCCTGTTAGGCCATCATCTACACGGCATAGCCCTGAATTTTCCAATGCCTATCTCTTTGCAAAAGAGAGATATCGGCAAGGAAAAGCTGCAATGTACCTTTGCATTTTTCTCCCAAACGAAGGACAATAGAATGAAAATTTTAAAGCCTCCTGTTAGTGCTTCGTCTACACGTTATAGCCCTGAATTTTCCAATGCCTATCTCTTTGCAAAAGAGAGATATTGGCAAGGAAAAGCTGTATTGAACCTTTGCATTTTTCTCCCAAACGAAGGACACTAGAATTAAAATTTTAAAGCCTCCTGTTAGTGCTTCATCTACACGTTATAGCCCTGAATTTTCCAATGCCTATCTCTTTGCAAAAGAGAGATATCGGCAAGGAAAAGCTGCAATGTACCTTTGCATTTTTCTCCCAAACGAAGGACACTAGAAAGAAATTGTTAAAGCCTCCTGTTAGGCCATCATCTACACGGCATAGCCCTGAATTTTCCAATGCCTATCTCTTTGCAAAAGAGAGATATTGGCAAGGAAAAGCTGTATTGTACCTTTGCATTTTTCTCCCAAACGAAGGACACTAGAAAGAAAATTTTAAAGCCTCCTGTTAGGCCATCATCTACACGGCATAGCCCTGAATTTTCCAATGCCTATCTCTTTGCAAAAGAGAGATATCGGCAAGGAAAAGCTGCAATGTACCTTTGCATTTTTCTCCCAAACGAAGGACACTAGAAAGAAAATTTTAAAGCCTCCTGTTAGGCCATCATCTACACGGCATAGCCCTGAATTTTCCAATGCCTATCTCTTTGCAAAAGAGAGATATTGGCAAGGAAAAGCTGTATTGAACCTTTGCATTTTTCTCCCAAACGAAGGACACTAGAATTAAAATTTTAAAGCCTCCTGTTAGTGCTTCATCTACACGTTATAGCCCTGAATTTTCCAATGCCTATCTCTTTGCAAAAGAGAGATATCGGCAAGGAAAAGCTGTATTGTACCTTTGCATTTTTCTCCCAAACGAAAGACACTAGAATGAAAATTTTAAAGCCTCCTGTTAGTGCTTCATCTACACGTTATAGCCCTGAATTTTCCAATGCCTATCTCTTTGCAAAAGAGAGATATCGGCAAGGAAAAGCTGCATTGTACCTTTGCATTTTTCTCCCAAACGAAGGACACTAGAATGAAAATTTTAAAGCCTCCTGTTAGTGCTTCATCTACACGTTATAGTTCTGAATTTTCCAATGCCTATCTCTTTGCAAAAGAGAGATATCGGCAAGGAAAAGCTGCATTGTACCTTTGCATTTTTCTCCCAAACGAAGGACACTAGAAAGAAAATTTTAAAGCCTCCTGTTAGTGCTTCATCTACACGTTATAGCCCTGAATTTTCCAATGCCTATCTCTTTGCAAAAGAGAGATATCGGCAAGGAAAAGCTGTATTGTACCTTTGCATTTTTCTCCCAAACGAAAGACACAAGAATGAAAATTTTAAAGCCTCCTGTTAGTGCTTCATCTACACGTTATAGCCCTGAATTTTCCAATGCCTATCTCTTTGCAAAAGAGAGATATCGGCAAGGAAAAGCTGTATTGTACCTTTGCATTTTTCTCCCAAACGAAGGACACTAGAAAGAAAATTTTAAAGCCTCCTGTTAGGCCATCATCTACACGGCATAGCCCTGAATTTTCCAATGCCTATCTCTTTGCAAAAGAGAGATATCGGCAAGTAAAAGCTGCAATGTACCTTTGCATTTTTCTCCCAAACGAAGGACAATAGAATGAAAATTTTAAAGCCTCCTGTTAGTGCTTCGTCTACACGTTATAGCCCTGAATTTTCCAATGCCTATCTCTTTGCAAAAGAGAGATATTGGCAAGGAAAAGCTGTATTGTACCTTTGCATTTTTCTCCCAAACGAAGGACACTAGAAAGAAAATTTTAAAGCCTCCTGTTAGGCCATCATCTACACGGCATAGCCCTGAATTTTCCAATGCCTATCTCTTTGCAAAAGAGAGATATCGGCAAGGAAAAGCTGCAATGTACCTTTGCATTTTTCTCCCAAACGAAGGACACTAGAAAGAAAATTTTAAAGCCTCCTGTTAGGCCATCATCTACACGGCATAGCCCTGAATTTTCCAATGCCTATCTCTTTGCAAAAGAGAGATATCGGCAAGGAAAAGCTGCAATGTACCTTTGCATTTTTCTCCCAAACGAAGGACACTAGAAAGAAAATTTTAAAGCCTCCTGTTAGGCCATCATCTACACGGCAATGCCTATCTCTTTGCAAAAGAGAGATATTGGCAAGGAAAAGCTGTATTGAACCTTTGCATTTTTCTCCCAAACGAAGGACACTAGAATTAAAATTTTAAAGCCTCCTGTTAGTGCTTCATCTATACGTTATAGCCCTGAATTTTCCAATGCCTATCTCTTTGCAAAAGAGAGATATCGGCAAGGAAAAGCTGCAATGTACCTTTGCATTTTTCTCCCAAACGAAGGACACTAGAAAGAAAATTTTAAAGCCTCCTGTTAGGCCATCATCTACACGGCATAGCCCTGAATTTTCCAATGCCTATCTCTTTGCAAAAGAGAGATATCGGCAAGGAAAAGCTGCAATGTACCTTTGCATTTTTCTCCCAAACGAAGGACAATAGAATGAAAATTTTAAAGCCTCCTGTTAGTGCTTCGTCTACACGTTATAGCCCTGAATTTTCCAATGCCTATCTCTTTGCAAAAGAGAGATATCGGCAAGGAAAAGCTGCAATGTACCTTTGCATTTTTCTCCCAAACGAAGGACACTAGAAAGAAAATTTTAAAGCCTCCTGTTAGGCCATCATCTACACGGCATAGCCCTGAATTTTCCAATGCCTATCTCTTTGCAAAAGAGAGATATCGGCAAGGAAAAGCTGCAATGTACCTTTGCATTTTTCTCCCAAACGAAGGACACTAGAAAGAAAATTTTAAAGCCTCCTGTTAGGCAATCATCTACACGGCATAGCCCTGAATTTTCCAATGCCTATCTCTTTGCAAAAGAGAGATATCGGCAAGGAAAAGCTGCAATGTACCTTTGCATTTTTCTCCCAAACGAAGGACACTAGAAAGAAAATTTTAAAGCCTCCTGTTAGGCCATCATCTACACGGCATAGCCCTGAATTTTCCAATGCCTATCTCTTTGCAAAATAGAGATATTGGCAAGGAAAAGCTGTATTGAACCTTTGCATTTTTCTCCCAAACGAAGGACACTAGAATTAACATTTTAAAGCCTCCTGTTAGTGCTTCATCTACACTTTATAGCCCTGAATTTTCCAATGCCTATCTCTTTGCAAAAGAGAGATATCGGCAAGGAAAAGCTGCAATGTACCTTTGCATTTTTCTCCCAAACGAAGGACACTAGAAAGAAATTGTTAAAGCCTCCTGTTAGGCCATCATCTACACGGCATAGCCCTGAATTTTCCAATGCCTATCTCTTTGCAAAAGAGAGATATCGGCAAGGAAAAGCTGCAATGTACCTTTGCATTTTTCTCCCAAACGAAGGACACTAGAAAGAAAATTTTAAAGCCTCCTGTTAGGCCATCATCTACACGGCAATGCCTATCTCTTTGCAAAAGAGAGATATTGGCAAGGAAAAGCTGTATTGAACCTTTGCATTTTTCTCCCAAACGAAGGACACTAGAATTAAAATTTTAAAGCCTCCTGTTAGTGCTTCATCTACACGTTATAGCCCTGAATTTTCCAATGCCTATCTCTTTGCAAAAGAGAGATATCGGCTAGGAAAAGCTGCAATGTACCTTTGCATTTTTCTCCCAAACGAAGGACACTAGAAAGAAAATTTTAAAGCCTCCTGTTAGGCCATCATCTACACGGCATAGCCCTGAATTTTCCAATGCCTATCTCTTTGCAAAAGAGAGATATCGGCAAGGAAAAGCTGCAATGTACCTTTGCATTTTTCTCCCAAACGAAGGACAATAGAATGAAAATTTTAAAGCCTCCTGTTAGTGCTTCGTCTACACGTTATAGCCCTGAATTTTCCAATGCCTATCTCTTTGCAAAAGAGAGATATCGGCAAGGAAAAGCTGCAATGTACCTTTGCATTTTTCTCCCAAACGAAGGACACTAGAAAGAAAATTTTAAAGCCTCCTGTTAGGCCATCATCTACACGGCATAGCCCTGAATTTTCCAATGCCTATCTCTTTGCAAAAGAGAGATATCGGCAAGGAAAAGCTGCAATGTACCTTTGCATTTTTCTCCCAAACGAAGGACACTAGAAAGAAAATTTTAAAGCCTCCTGTTAGGCAATCATCTACACGGCATAGCCCTGAATATTCCAATGCCTATCTCTTTGCAAAAGAGAGATATCGGCAAGGAAAAGCTGCAATGTACCTTTGCATTTTTCTCCCAAACGAAGGACACTAGAAAGAAAATTTTAAAGCCTCCTGTTAGGCCATCATCTACACGGCAAAGCCCTGAATTTTCCAATGCCTATCTCTTTGCAAAATAGAGATATTGGCAAGGAAAAGCTGTATTGAACCTTTGCATTTTTCTCCCAAACGAAGGACACTAGAATTCAAATTTTAAAGCCTCCTGTTAGTGCTTCATCTACACGTTATAGCCCTGAATTTTCCAATGCCTATCTCTTTGCAAAAGAGAGATATCGGCAAGGAAAAGCTGCAATGTACCTTTGCATTTTTCTCCCAAACGAAGGACACTAGAATGAAAATTTTAAAGCCTCCTGTTAGTGCTTCATCTACACGTTATAGCCCTGAATTTTCCAATGCCTATCTCTTTGCAAAAGAGAGATATCGGCAAGGAAAAGCTGTATTGTACCTTTGCATTTTTCTCCCAAACGAAAGACACAAGAATGAAAATTTTAAAGCCTCCTGTTAGTGCTTCATCTACACGTTATAGCCCTGAATTTTCCAATGCCTATCTCTTTGCAAAAGAGAGATATCGGCAAGGAAAAGCTGTATTGTACCTTTGCATTTTTCTCCCAAACGAAGGACACTAGAAAGAAAATTTTAAAGCCTCCTGTTAGGCCATCATCTACACGGCATAGCCCTGAATTTTCCAATGCCTATCTCTTTGCAAAAGAGAGATATCGGCAAGGAAAAGCTGCAATGTACCTTTGCATTTTTCTCCCAAACGAAGGACAATAGAATGAAAATTTTAAAGCCTCCTGTTAGTGCTTCGTCTACACGTTATAGCCCTGAATTTTCCAATGCCTATCTCTTTGCAAAAGAGAGATATTGGCAAGGAAAAGCTGTATTGTACCTTTGCATTTTTCTCCCAAACGAAGGACACTAGAAAGAAAATTTTAAAGCCTCCTGTTAGGCCATCATCTACACGGCATAGCCCTGAATTTTCCAATGCCTATCTCTTTGCAAAAGAGAGATATCGGCAAGGAAAAGCTGTATTGTACCTTTGCATTTTTCTCCCAAACGAAAGACACTAGAATGAAAATGTTAAAGCCTCCTGTTAGTGCTTCATCTACACGTTATAGCCCTGAATTTTCCAATGCCTATCTCTTTGCAAAAGAGAGATATCGGCAAGGAAAAGCTGCATTGTACCTTTGCATTTTTCTCCCAAACGAAGGACACTAGAAAGAAAATGTTAAAGCCTCCTGTTAGGCCATCATCTACACGGCATAGCCCTGAATTTTCCAATGCCTATCTCTTTGCAAAAGAGAGATATTGGCAAGGAAAAGCTGTATTGTACCTTTGCATTTTTCTCCCAAACGAAGGACACTAGAAAGAAAATTTTAAAGCCTCCTGTTAGGCCATCATCTACACGGCATAGCCCTGAATTTTCCAATGCCTATCTCTTTGCAAAAGAGAGATATCGGCAAGGAAAAGCTGCAATGTACCTTTGCATTTTTCTCCCAAACGAAGGACACTAGAAAGAAAATTTTAAAGCCTCCTGTTAGGCCATCATCTACACGGCATAGCCCTGAATTTTCCAATGCCTATCTCTTTGCAAAAGAGAGATATCGGCAAGGAAAAGCTGTATTGTACCTTTGCATTTTTCTCCCAAACGAAAGACACTAGAATGAAAATGTTAAAGCCTCCTGTTAGTGCTTCATCTACACGTTATAGCCCTGAATTTTCCAATGCCTATCTCTTTGCAAAAGAGAGATATCGGCAAGGAAAAGCTGCATTGTACCTTTGCATTTTTCTCCCAAACGAAGGACACTAGAAAGAAAATGTTAAAGCCTCCTGTTAGGCCATCATCTACACGGCATAGCCCTGAATTTTCCAATGCCTATCTCTTTGCAAAAGAGAGATATTGGCAAGGAAAAGCTGTATTGTACCTTTGCATTTTTCTCCCAAACGAAGGACACTAGAAAGAAAATTTTAAAGCCTCCTGTTAGGCCATCATCTACACGGCATAGCCCTGAATTTTCCAATGCCTATCTCTTTGCAAAAGAGAGATATCGGCAAGGAAAAGCTGCAATGTACCTTTGCATTTTTCTCCCAAACGAAGGACACTAGAAAGAAATTGTTAAAGCCTCCTGTTAGGCCATCATCTACACGGCATAGCCCTGAATTTTCCAATGCCTATCTCTTTGCAAAAGAGAGATATCGGCAAGGAAAAGCTGCAATGTACCTTTGCATTTTTCTCCCAAACGAAGGACACTAGAAAGAAAATTTTAAAGCCTCCTGTTAGGCCATCATCTACACGGCAATGCCTATCTCTTTGCAAAAGAGAGATATTGGCAAGGAAAAGCTGTATTGAACCTTTGCATTTTTCTCCCAAACGAAGGACACTAGAATTAAAATTTTAAAGCCTCCTGTTAGTGCTTCATCTACACGTTATAGCCCTGAATTTTCCAATGCCTATCTCTTTGCAAAAGAGAGATATCGGCAAGGAAAAGCTGCAATGTACCTTTGCATTTTTCTCCCAAACGAAGGACACTAGAAAGAAAATTTTAAAGCCTCCTGTTAGTCCATCATCTACACGGCATAGCCCTGAATTTTCCAATGCCTATCTCTTTGCAAAAGAGAGATATCGGCAAGGAAAAGCTGCAATGTACCTTTGCATTTTTCTCCCAAACGAAGGACAATAGAATGAAAATTTTAAAGCCTCCTGTTAGTGCTTCGTCTACACGTTATAGCCCTGAATTTTCCAATGCCTATCTCTTTGCAAAAGAGAGATATCGGCAAGGAAAAGCTGCAATGTACCTTTGCATTTTTCTCCCAAACGAAGGACACTAGAAAGAAAATTTTAAAGCCTCCTGTTAGGCCATCATCTACACGGCATAGCCCTGAATTTTCCAATGCCTATCTCTTTGCAAAAGAGAGATATCGGCAAGGAAAAGCTGCAATGTACCTTTGCATTTTTCTCCCAAACGAAGGACACTAGAAAGAAAATTTTAAAGCCTCCTGTTAGGCAATCATCTACACGGCATAGCCCTGAATATTCCAATGCCTATCTCTTTGCAAAAGAGAGATATCGGCAAGGAAAAGCTGCAATGTACCTTTGCATTTTTCTCCCAAACGAAGGACACTAGAAAGAAAATTTTAAAGCCTCCTGTTAGGCCATCATCTACACGGCATAGCCCTGAATTTTCCAATGCCTATCTCTTTGCAAAATAGAGATATTGGCAAGGAAAAGCTGTATTGAACCTTTGCATTTTTCTCCCAAACGAAGGACACTAGAATTCAAATTTTAAAGCCTCCTGTTAGTGCTTCATCTACACGTTATAGCCCTGAATTTTCCAATGCCTATCTCTTTGCAAAAGAGAGATATCGGCAAGGAAAAGCTGCAATGTACCTTTGCATTTTTCTCCCAAACGAAGGACACTAGAATGAAAATTTTAAAGCCTCCTGTTAGTGCTTCATCTACACGTTATAGCCCTGAATTTTCCAATGCCTATCTCTTTGCAAAAGAGAGATATCGGCAAGGAAAAGCTGTATTGTACCTTTGCATTTTTCTCCCAAACGAAAGACACAAGAATGAAAATTTTAAAGCCTCCTGTTAGTGCTTCATCTACACGTTATAGCCCTGAATTTTCCAATGCCTATCTCTTTGCAAAAGAGAGATATCGGCAAGGAAAAGCTGTATTGTACCTTTGCATTTTTCTCCCAAACGAAGGACACTAGAAAGAAAATTTTAAAGCCTCCTGTTAGGCCATCATCTACACGGCATAGCCCTGAATTTTCCAATGCCTATCTCTTTGCAAAAGAGAGATATCGGCAAGGAAAAGCTGCAATGTACCTTTGCATTTTTCTCCCAAACGAAGGACAATAGAATGAAAATTTTAAAGCCTCCTGTTAGTGCTTCGTCTACACGTTATAGCCCTGAATTTTCCAATGCCTATCTCTTTGCAAAAGAGAGATATTGGCAAGGAAAAGCTGTATTGTACCTTTGCATTTTTCTCCCAAACGAAGGACACTAGAAAGAAAATTTTAAAGCCTCCTGTTAGGCCATCATCTACACGGCATAGCCCTGAATTTTCCAATGCCTATCTCTTTGCAAAAGAGAGATATCGGCAAGGAAAAGCTGTATTGTACCTTTGCATTTTTCTCCCAAACGAAAGACACAAGAATGAAAATGTTAAAGCCTCCTGTTAGTGCTTCATCTACACGTTATAGCCCTGAATTTTCCAATGCCTATCTCTTTGCAAAAGAGAGATATCGGCAAGGAAAAGCTGCATTGTACCTTTGCATTTTTCTCCCAAACGAAGGACACTAGAAAGAAAATGTTAAAGCCTCCTGTTAGGCCATCATCTACACGGCATAGCCCTGAATTTTCCAATGCCTATCTCTTTGCAAAAGAGAGATATTGGCAAGGAAAAGCTGTATTGTACCTTTGCATTTTTCTCCCAAACGAAGGACACTAGAAAGAAAATTTTAAAGCCTCTTGTTAGGCCATCATCTACACGGCATAGCCCTGAATTTTCCAATGCCTATCTCTTTGCAAAAGAGAGATATCGGCAAGGAAAAGCTGCAATGTACCTTTGCATTTTTCTCCCAAACGAAGGACACTAGAAAGAAAATTTTAAAGCCTCCTGTTAGGCCATCATCTACACGGCATAGCCCTGAATTTTCCAATGCCTATCTCTTTGCAAAAGAGAGATATCGGCAAGGAAAAGCTGCAATGTACCTTTGCATTTTTCTCCCAAACGAAGGACACTAGAAAGAAAATTTTAAAGCCTCCTGTTAGGCCATCATCTACACGGCATAGCCCTGAATTTTCCAATGCCTATCTCTTTGCAAAAGAGAGATATTGGCAAGGAAAAGCTGTATTGAACCTTTGCATTTTTCTCCCAAACGAAGGACACTAGAATTAAAATTTTAAAGCCTCCTGTTAGTGCTTCATCTACACGTTATAGCCCTGAATTTTCCAATGCCTATCTCTTTGCAAAAGAGAGATATCGGCAAGGAAAAGCTGCAATGTACCTTTGCATTTTTCTCCCAAACGAAGGACACTAGAAAGAAATTGTTAAAGCCTCCTGTTAGGCCATCATCTACACGGCATAGCCCTGAATTTTCCAATGCCTATCTCTTTGCAAAAGAGAGATATTGGCAAGGAAAAGCTGTATTGTACCTTTGCATTTTTTTCCCAAACGAAGGACACTAGAAAGAAAATTTTAAAGCCTCCTGTTAGGCCATCATCTACACGGCATAGCCCTGAATTTTCCAATGCCTATCTCTTTGCAAAAGAGAGATATCGGCAAGGAAAAGCTGCAATGTACCTTTGCATTTTTCTCCCAAACGAAGGACACTAGAAAGAAAATTTTAAAGCCTCCTGTTAGGCCATCATCTACACGGCATAGACCTGAATTTTCCAATGCCTATCTCTTTGCAAAAGAGAGATATTGGCAAGGAAAAGCTGTATTGAACCTTTGCATTTTTCTCCCAAACGAAGGACACTAGAATGAAAATTTTAAAGCCTCCTGTTAGTGCTTCATCTACACGTTATAGCCCTGAATTTTCCAATGCCTATCTCTTTGCAAAAGAGAGATATCGGCAAGGAAAAGCTGTATTGTACCTTTGCATTTTTCTCCCAAACGAAAGACACAAGAATGAAAATTTTAAAGCCTCCTGTTAGTGCTTCATCTACACGTTATAGCCCTGAATTTTCCAATGCCTATCTCTTTGCAAAAGAGAGATATCGGCAAGGAAAAGCTGTATTGTACCTTTGCATTTTTCTCCCAAACGAAGGACACTAGAAAGAAAATTTTAAAGCCTCCTGTTAGGCCATCATCTACACGGCATAGCCCTGAATTTTCCAATGCCTATCTCTTTGCAAAAGAGAGATATCGGCAAGGAAAAGCTGCAATGTACCTTTGCATTTTTCTCCCAAACGAAGGACAATAGAATGAAAATTTTAAAGCCTCCTGTTAGTGCTTCGTCTACACGTTATAGCCCTGAATTTTCCAATGCCTATCTCTTTGCAAAAGAGAGATATTGGCAAGGAAAAGCTGTATTGTACCTTTGCATTTTTCTCCCAAACGAAGGACACTAGAAAGAAAATTTTAAAGCCTCCTGTTAGGCCATCATCTACACGGCATAGCCCTGAATTTTCCAATGCCTATCTCTTTGCAAAAGAGAGATATCGGCAAGGAAAAGCTGCAATGTTCCTTTGCATTTTTCTCCCAAACGAAGGACACTAGAAAGAAAATTTTAAAGCCTCCTGTTAGGCCATCATCTACACGGCAATGCCTATCTCTTTGCAAAAGAGAGATATTGGCAAGGAAAAGCTGTATTGAACCTTTGCATTTTTCTCCCAAACGAAGGACACTAGAATTAAAATTTTAAAGTCTCCTGTTAGTGCTTCATCTACACGTTATAGCCCTGAATTTTCCAATGCCTATCTCTTTGCAAAAGAGAGATATCGGCAAGGAAAAGCTGTATTGTACCTTTGCATTTTTCTCCCAAACGAAAGACACTAGAATGAAAATTTTAAAGCCTCCTGTTAGTGCTTCATCTACACGTTATAGCCCTGAATTTTCCAATGCCTATCTCTTTGCAAAAGAGAGATATCGGCAAGGAAAAGCTGCATTGTACCTTTGCATTTTTCTCCCAAACGAAGGACACTAGAAAGAAAATGTTAAAGCCTCCTGTTAGGCCATCATCTACACGGCATAGCCCTGAATTTTCCAATGCCTATCTCTTTGCAAAAGAGAGATATTGGCAAGGAAAAGCTGTATTGTACCTTTGCATTTTTCTCCCAAACGAAGGACACTAGAAAGAAAATTTTAAAGCCTCCTGTTAGGCCATCATCTACACGGCATAGCCCTGAATTTTCCAATGCCTATCTCTTTGCAAAAGAGAGATATCGGCAAGGAAAAGCTGCAATGTACCTTTGCATTTTTCTCCCAAACGAAGGACACTAGAAAGAAAATTTTAAAGCCTCCTGTTAGGCCATCATCTACACGGCATAGCCCTGAATTTTCCAATGCCTATCTCTTTGCAAAAGAGAGATATCGGCAAGGAAAAGCTGCAATGTACCTTTGCATTTTTCTCCCAAACGAAGGACACTAGAAAGAAAATTTTAAAGCCTCCTGTTAGGCCATCATCTACACGGCATAGCCCTGAATTTTCCAATGCCTATCTCTTTGCAAAAGAGAGATATTGGCAAGGAAAAGCTGTATTGAACCTTTGCATTTTTCTCCCAAACGAAGGACACTAGAATTAAAATTTTAAAGCCTCCTGTTAGTGCTTCATCTACACGTTATAGCCCTGAATTTTCCAATGCCTATCTCTTTGCAAAAGAGAGATATCGGCAAGGAAAAGCTGTATTGTACCTTTGCATTTTTCTCCCAAACGAAAGACACTAGAATGAAAATTTTAAAGCCTCCTGTTAGTGCTTCATCTACACGTTATAGCCCTGAATTTTCCAATGCCTATCTCTTTGCAAAAGAGAGATATCGGCAAGGAAAAGCTGCATTGTACCTTTGCATTTTTCTCCCAAACGAAGGACACTAGAATGAAAATTTTAAAGCCTCCTGTTAGTGCTTCATCTACACGTTATAGTTCTGAATTTTCCAATGCCTATCTCTTTGCAAAAGAGAGATATCGGCAAGGAAAAGCTGCATTGTACCTTTGCATTTTTCTCCCAAACGAAGGACACTAGAAAGAAAATTTTAAAGCCTCCTGTTAGTGCTTCATCTACACGTTATAGCCCTGAATTTTCCAATGCCTATCTCTTTGCAAAAGAGAGATATCGGCAAGGAAAAGCTGTATTGTACCTTTGCATTTTTCTCCCAAACGAAAGACACAAGAATGAAAATTTTAAAGCCTCCTGTTAGTGCTTCATCTACACGTTATAGCCCTGAATTTTCCAATGCCTATCTCTTTGCAAAAGAGAGATATCGGCAAGGAAAAGCTGCAATGTACCTTTGCATTTTTCTCCCAAACGAAGGACACTAGAAAGAAAATTTTAAAGCCTCCTGTTAGGCAATCATCTACACGGCATAGCCCTGATTTTTCCAATGCCTATCTCTTTGCAAAAGAGAGATATCGGCAAGGAAAAGCTGCAATGTACCTTTGCATTTTTCTCCCAAACGAAGGACACTAGAAAGAAAATTTTAAAGCCTCCTGTTAGGCCATCATCTACATGGCATAGCCCTGAATTTTCCAATGCCTATCTCTTTGCAAAAGAGAGATATTGGCAAGGAAAAGCTGTATTGAACCTTTGCATTTTTCTCCCAAACGAAGGACACTAGAATTAAAATTTTAAAGCCTCCTGTTAGTGCTTCATCTACACGTTATAGCCCTGAATTTTCCAATGCCTATCTCTTTGCAAAAGAGAGATATCGGCAAGGAAAAGCTGCAATGTACCTTTGCATTTTTCTCCCAAACGAAGGACACTAGAAAGAAAATTTTAAAGCCTCCTGTTAGGCCATCATCTACACGGCATAGCCCTGAATTTTCCAATGCCTATCTCTTTGCAAAAGAGAGATATTGGCAAGGAAAAGCTGTATTGTACCTTTGCATTTTTCTCCCAAACGAAGGACACTAGAAAGAAAATTTTAAAGCCTCCTGTTAGGCCATCATCTACACGGCATAGCCCTGAATTTTCCAATGCCTATCTCTTTGCAAAAGAGAGATATCGGCAAGGAAAAGCTGCAATGTACCTTTGCATTTTTCTCCCAAACGAAGGACACTAGAAAGAAAATTTTAAAGCCTCCTGTTAGGCCATCATCTACACGGCATAGCCCTGAATTTTCCAATGCCTATCTCTTTGCAAAAGAGAGATATTGGCAAGGAAAAGCTGTATTGTACCTTTGCATTTTTCTCCCAAACGAAAGACACTAGAATGAAAATTTTAAAGCCTCCTGTTAGTGCTTCATCTACACGTTATAGCCCTGAATTTTCCAATGCCTATCTCTTTGCAAAAGAGAGATATCGGCAAGGAAAAGCTGTATTGTACCTTTGCATTTTTCTCCCAAACGAAAGACACAAGAATGAAAATGTTAAAGCCTCCTGTTAGTGCTTCATCTACACGTTATAGCCCTGAATTTTCCAATGCCTATCTCTTTGCAAAAGAGAGATATCGGCAAGGAAAAGCTGCATTGTACCTTTGCATTTTTCTCCCAAACGAAGGACACTAGAATGAAAATTTTAAAGCCTCCTGTTAGTGCTTCATCTACACGTTATAGCCCTGAATTTTCCAATGCCTATCTCTTTGCAAAAGAGAGATATCGGCAAGGAAAAGCTGCATTGTACCTTTGCATTTTTCTCCCAAACGAAGGACACTAGAATGACAATTTTAAAGCCTCCTGTTAGTGCTTCATCTACACGTTATAGCCCTGAATTTTCCAATGCCTATCTATTTGCAAAAGAGAGATATCGGCAAGGAAAAGCTGCATTGTACCTTTGCATTTTTCTCCCAAACGAAGGACACTAGAATGAAATTTTTAAAGCCTCCTGTTAGTGCTTCATCTACACGTTATAGCCCTGAATTTTCCAATGCCTATCTCTTTGCAAAAGAGAGATATCGGCAAGGAAAAGCTGCATTGTACCTTTGCATTTTTCTCCCAAACGAAGGACACTAGAATGAAAATTTTAAAGCCTCCTGTTAGTGCTTCATCTACACGTTATAGCCCTGAATTTTCCAATGCCTATCTCTTTGCAAAAGAGAGATATCGGCAAGGAAAAGCTGTATTGTACCTTTGCATTTTTCTCCCAAACGAAAGACACAAGAATGAAAATTTTAAAGCCTCCTGTTAGTGCTTCATCTACACGTTATAGCCCTGAATTTTCCAATGCCTATCTCTTTGCAAAAAAGAGATATCGGCAAGGAAAAGCTGTATTGTACCTTTGCATTTTTCTCCCAAACGAAAGACACTAGAATGAAAATTTTAAAGCCTCCTGTTAGTGCTTCATCTACTTGTTATAGCACTGAATTTTCCAATGCCTATCTCTTTGCAAAAGAGAGATATCGGCAAGGAAAAGCTGTATTGTACCTTTGCATTTTTCTCCCAAACGAAGGACACTAGAAAGAAAATTTTAAAGCCTCCTGTTAGGCCATCATCTACACGGCATAGCCCTGAATTTTCCAATGCCTATCTCTTTGCAAAAGAGAGATATCGGCAAGGAAAAGCTGCAATGTACCTTTGCATTTTTCTCCCAAACGAAGGACAATAGAATGAAAATTTTAAAGCCTCCTGTTAGTGCTTCGTCTACACGTTATAGCCCTGAATTTTCCAATGCCTATCTCTTTGCAAAAGAGAGATATCGGCAAGGAAAAGCTGCAATGTACCTTTGCATTTTTCTCCCAAACGAAGGACACTAGAAAGAAAATTTTAAAGCCTCCTGTTAGGCCATCATCTACACGGCATAGCCCTGAATTTTCCAATGCCTATCTCTTTGCAAAAGAGAGATATTGGCAAGGAACAGCTGTATTGAACCTTTGCATTTTTATCCCAAACGAAGGACACTAGAATTAAAATTTTAAAGCCTCCTGTTAGTGCTTCATCTACACGTTATAGCCCTGAATTTTCCAATGCCTATCTCTTTGCAAAAGAGAGATATCGGCAAGGAAAAGCTGTATTGTACCTTTGCATTTTTCTCCCAAACGAAAGACACTAGAATGAAAATTTTAAAGCCTCCTGTTAGTGCTTCATCTACACGTTATAGCCCTGAATTTTCCAATGCCTATCTCTTTGCAAAAGAGAGATATCGGCAAGGAAAAGCTGCATTGTACCTTAGCATTTTTCTCCCAAACGAAGGACACTAGAATGAAAATTTTAAAGCCTCCTGTTAGTGCTTCATCTACACGTTATAGCCCTGAATTTTCCAATGCCTATCTCTTTGCTAAAGAGAGATATCGGCAAGGAAAAGCTGCATTGTACCTTTGCATTTTTCTCCCAAACGAAGGACACTAGAATGAAAATGTTAAAGCCTCCTGTTAGTGCTTCATCTACACGTTATAGCCCTGAATTTTCCAATGCCTATCTCTTTGCAAAAGAGAGATATCGGCAAGGAAAAGCTGTATTGTACCTTTGCATTTTTCTCCCAAACGAAAGACACAAGAATGAAAATTTTAAAGCCTCCTGTTAGTGCTTCATCTACACGTTATAGCCCTGAATTTTCCAATGCCTATCTCTTTGCTAAAGAGAGATATCGGCAAGGAAAAGCTGCATTGTACCTTTGCATTTTTCTCCCAAACGAAGGACACTAGAATGAAAATGTTAAAGCCTCCTGTTAGTGCTTCATCTACACGTTATAGCCCTGAATTTTCCAATGCCTATCTCTTTGCAAAAGAGAGATATTGGCAAGGAAAAGCTGTATTGTACCTTTGCATTTTTCTCCCAAACGAAAGACACAAGAATGAAAATTTTAAAGCCTCCTGTTAGTGCTTCATCTACACGTTATAGCCCTGAATTTTCCAATGCCGCTCTCAAGTTCTGATTTCAGAGCCAACTATAGACTTGATTGAGGTACTGTGTCCCCGGTACCAAATACCAAAAGAAATAATATTGTGAGGTGTGAGGTGTTCAAATAAGACTGAAAATGAGTGGAAATTATGGTTATTGAGGTTAATAATACTATTGGATCAAAATGACCCCCAAATTCTATGATTTAAGCTGTTTTTTAGGGTTTTTTGAAAAAAACACCCGAATCCAAAACACACCCGAATCCGACAAAAAAATTTCGGTGAGGTTTTGCCAAAACGCGTCCGAACCCAAAACACGGCCGCGGAACCGAACCCAAAACCAAAACCCGAAAAATTTCCGGTGCACATCACTACTTAATTAGAACTTCGGTCAATGTGAATTAATTATTGGACTCAACCATGGTTATCCTTAAAACCCAGGGGTCTATTTAAGATCGATCTTAATCGATGTTGGGCTTCCAGGTTGAAAAAAACACACATTTACTAACATTTTAAAATTTATATAAAAAAATCATCTGTTCGTAAATGCAGTGCACATGGTTTTGCCCAACTGCTAACAAAATTCCTGCTGCGATCAACTTGGAATTACCCCCATCGATTGATGTTTTCACACTGCTCGTTCCAACCCCAAAAACTATGAAGAGGATGGGGGCATATACGCAGGGTCCATCCTGTGCATGTGCCTACATTTTCTCCGGGTGCCCCGCAGAAAATGCGAATGCCTCTGCCTGTCAATCAATATAGGGCGTACCTTCGCAGGTATATCGCAATCATGAGCCATGTCTCCCATTTTTGTCATTATAGGTGCTCTGTGAGCTGCTGACCATGCCCCAGCCCCTCTGTCTCCCGTGAATAGACATTCGGGCTTATTCAGACCAGATCGCTTCAATTTATTTTCACCCAGCGGGCAATCAGGTCTGCACTGCACATGCGTATGCGCCACAATGCGTAGGTGCACAAGAAGATTGACAAGAAGAGGGTGTTTGTGTGGGTGGCAACTGAATGTTTCTAGGGAGTGTCCGGAAAAACACTGGAGGGACCCGGCGTTTTGTGGGAGGATTTGTGATGTCACCTCAATGGCTGAGTAAGTGCTGAGCTGTGCAGCTCTTGTGCACATGTGATCACACACCTGCACAGCAAATTTTCCCTTCCGCTGTAGGCGGCAACCACCTGATCACAGGGATGCAAAAAACACACCCTAGCGATCAGATCTGAATTACCCACAATGTGCATATTTGCAGAGCAACAAGCTACAGGGAGCCTTCCACCCCCCCCCCTTCCCCATGACTATGGGACACCGGGGGGGGGGGTTGTTTGGGTTAGCTGGACATTCCCCAAAAAAGTGACTGTCCTGCAAAAATTGGGTTAGTTGGGAGGTATGTGCAAATACATTTATTGTTTTGCATGCAGGGTAAATACTGGCTTCTTTGACATTTAGCCACAAATGCTGCACAGTTGAATTACAGTATTACACTGCAATTAACAGTTATGCTAGGACATTCCTTCTCCCAAAATCTACCTCTCTTTGCATGTTACATCTGTCCCACAGTGGCGTGCGGTGAGGTCAGTGGCTAGTGAGGCACTACAGCCATAATGTCCGCCGAATCCTGCCGATGACCCTTAGCCAATGCCCGCTACTGCCTCTGAGCCGATACCCACTGCCACCGCCAATGGCTTACAAACTCTCCCACAATCAACTGACCCAGCCCTCCACCACTAATTTCTATCTCAGTCCGATGCCGCCAATGCCCGCTGCCTGCCTGCTCATTGTTCTTGTGATATATTATACATTTTTAAAGAAAAAAAATGAGTGTTTGGGACTGGGAAGGGTGAGGGAGGAGGACATGAATGCAATTTTGTTGTCCAGGGCTTCCATTAACTTAAAGGAGAAGGGTCTGAATGGGTTAAAAAAATGTGTGAGGACCCCCCTCCTTAGTATAACCAGCCTCTTTGAGCCGGTCCTGGTTATTTAAATACTGGGGGAAAAATTGGACAGAGGTTCCCCGTATTTAGACAACCAGCACCGGGCTCTTAGACGGGTCCTGGTTCCAAAAATACGTGGGACAAAATATGTAGTGGTCCCCCATATTTTTAAAACCAGCACCGGGCTCCACTAGCCAGAGAGATAATGCCACAGCCGGGGGACACTTTTATGTAGGTCCCTGCGGCCCTGGCATTACCCCTCCAACTAGTCACCCCTGGCCGGGGTTCCCTGGAGGAGTGGGGATCCCTTAAATCAAGAGGTTCCTCCCCTCGAGGCACCCAAGGGCCAGGGGTGAAGCCAGAGGCTGTCCCCAGCACCCCTGGGTGGTGGGTGCCGGGCTGATAGCCATATGTGTAAAAAAAGAATATTGTTTTTTTGTTGTGGAACTACAAGGCCCAGCAAGCCTCCCCCACTTGCTGGTACTTGGAGAACCTCAAGTACCAGCAGGCGGGGAAATAACGGGCTCGCTGGTACCTGTAGTTCTACAACAACAAAAAATACCCAAATAAAAACACAAACACACACACCGTGACAGTAAAATTATTGAGACAGGCTGTAGCATGTGGATGCATGTAACCCTATAAAAGTGATGGATTGGGTGACTATTACAATACCCACTGTTGCTGTCTGAAAAATGATGGATATATAGATTGCTCTGCCGAGATATGTTTTTTTTCTAAAATGCACCACAGGTATGGATGGATAGTATACTTGACGACACAGAGGTAGGTAGAGCAGTGGCCTACTGTACCGTACTGCTATATATTATATTATTTATTATTATTATCCTTTATTTATATGGCGCCACAAGGGTTCCGCAGCACCAAATTACAGAGTACATAAACAAATAATCAAACAGGAAAACAGCAACTTACAGTTGATGACAATATAGGACAAGTACAGGGTAAATAAACATAGCTACATCAGCAGATGACACTGGAATAAGTATCAGGTGGCAGAAGACTGCTGGATTTGGTGCAGCTGAAGATTATTAATGTAAGAAAAGAGTAAGCACATGAGGGAAGAGGGCCCTGCTCATGAGAGCTTACATTCTAAAGGGGAGGGGTAGACAGACAGGGGTGAGACAGATGGGGTACATAGAGAGCGTGCAACAGAGGTTTAGGATGAGATTTGGCTGGGTTTGGTGAAGAAGTGGGTCTTGAGAGCCCATTTGAAGTTTTGTAGAGAGGTGGAGAGTCTGAGGGGGAGAGGTAGGGAATTCCAGAGAAGTGGTGCAGCACGTGAAAAATCTTGGAGGTAGGAGTGGGAGGAAGTAATCCGTAGGCAGGAGAGTCGGCGTGCATTAGCAGAGCGAAGAGGACGGGTGGGAGTGTAAAGCGAGATAAGATCAGAGATGTAGATGGGAGAGGAGTGGGTGAGGGTTTTGTAAGCAAGTGTGAGAAGCTTGAAATGGATTCTGAAAGGGAAGGGGAGCCAGTGAAGGACTAGTAAGAAAGGAGAGGTGGACGTAGTGCATTTGGTGAGGAAAATGAGCCGGGCAGCAGCATTGAGGATAGATTGGAGTGGAGAGAGGTATTTGTCAGGAATGCCAGTCAGGAGGAGATTACAGTAGTCCAGTCTGGAGATGACCAGTGAGTGGATAAGAGTCTTAGTAGCATCCTGGGTCAGAAAGGGTCTGATCCTGGAAATATTTTTTAGATGAAAACGGCAGGTTTGTGAGAGGTGCTGAATGTGTGGTTTGAAGGAGAGGGAGGAGTCAAGGATTTATTGCATCTTGCCCAAAGTGTGCCCAACATAAAGTATCCCGCCAGTCGCCTGCGGGGCAACTGGTTCCACTATCCGTTCCCCGTCGACCATGGACCCACTTGTCGATGGATTTCATTACAGACTTACCCATGTGCAACAAGTTCAATACCATCTGGGTGGTAGTTGACCGGTTCACCAAGATGGCACACTTCATTCCTCTCACCGGTCTTCCGTCAGCTTCCAAGTTGGCTCAAGTATTCATACAAGAGATCTTCCGACTCCACGGTCTTCCTGAAGAAATTATCTCAGATCGAGGAGTTCAATTCACAGCCAAATTCTGGCGAAGTTTATGTCAAGTCCTCCAAGTCAAGCTAAAGTTTTCCACGGCTTACCATCCTCAGACCAATGGTCAAACCGAGAGGGTGAATCAGGACTTGGAGGCCTTCCTCCGCATCTATGTGTCCTCCTCTCAAGATGACTGGGTTCAATTACTTCCCTGGGCCGAGTTCTGTCATAACAACCAGTATCATTCTTCTTCTGCTTCAACACCATTCTTCACTAACTTTGGATTCCACCCTAAAGTCCCTGAGTTCCAACCGCTTCCAGCAACTTCTGTTCCCGCAGTGGATATCACCTTGCATCAGTTTGCCAATATCTGGAAGAGCGTACGATCAGCTCTGCTCAAGGCATCGTTCAGGTACAAGAAGTTTGCGGATAGGAAGCGTCGAGCAGTTCCTGCTCTCAAGGTGGGTGATCGGGTATGGTTATCCACGAAGAATTTGAGGTTAAGAGTTCCCAGTATGAAGTTTGCACCTCGCTATATCGGTCCTTTCAAGATTGAACAAGTCATCAATCCTGTTGCTTACAGACTCCAGTTGCCTCCCTTCTTAAAAATACCCAGGACATTCCATGTTTCCCTGTTGAAACCGCTGATCTTGAATCGGTTTCATTCCTCACTTCCTCCAACTCCGAAAGTCCAAACTCAACGAGGCGTTGAGTATGAAGTGGCCAAGATCCTGGACTCACGTCACCGTTACGGTCAACTACAATATCTTATTGACTGGAAAGGTTATGGTCCTGAGGAACGTTCATGGACCAATGCTTCTGATGTCCATGCTCCTGCCTTGGTCCGGAGATTCCATTCCAAGTTTCCTCAAAAGCCAAAGAAGTGTCCTGGGGCCACTCCTAAAGGGGGGGGTGCTGTCACGATCCGGGTATCTGGACGCCATTTCTTACCCATCAGATGCTTCCTAAGGCTGGCTCAGCGCTCCAGGACCGGATCCCATCTGTTATCCTGATGTGTACATTCCTGTATCCTCTCCTGTCACTCTGGGACGCTGTCACAGTAAACGCCATATTACACCTGGCATGGCGTCTCCCGCGGCCTCCGCCGCCGTCCCTGAACTTCTGCATGCAGAGTGTCTGAGTGGCGATTACGTCAGCCGCGGCCTCCGCTGTGTCCGCGTGGTTGGATGTGCATCTGTCAGCCTGGCGCCTCCTGTCTCCGGTGGCCGGCGCCGCCATTACTGTTTTCATTACCACATGGATTACAAACCAAACTTCCCTCCAAGTGTCTGCATGGGCGCAGCCATCTTGGATTCTGTCAGCTGATCATTTCCACCAATCTGTTCTCAGTATTGATAATCTGCATAATTGCCTAGCCAATCCCTTCCTTGCTGCAGGTATAAATACACTGTGCCTGAGCAAGGAAGGCGTCAGTGCTTTGGTTGTCAAACCTAGTTCCTGTTTGTCTCTCTCCTGTGATTGTCTTCCAGGTTCCAGCTCCTGTCTCAAGACTTCCACCATAGAGACCCGCACCAGCATTCCACCTGCGGTGTAGCCTGACTCTCCAATCCATTGTGGATTCATCTGTTTCCAGCTACAACATTACCTGCTTCCAGCTCAGCTTCCAGCAGAGTACAGCTTCCCTTAAAGGGCCGGTGTCCTTTCTACACTTTACCACTCTCCACCGGTATTATTATTTATCCGCTCTCAAGTTCTACATTTCAGTTCATATTTCATCGCTCCCAAGTTCATTTATTATTTAACTGGTTCCAGCCAGTATCCACTCCGTGCTAACAACAGTCTGGTTCCAGCCAGTATCCACAGCAGCTGTTTTATCTTCAGCAACCCAGCTTTTCCTGGAACACCAGCTGGCACAATCCTGGGTTATCTCCATTGCTACAGTCGGGCCTGGTAAGGACTTTCCATCTAGAAGATCATAAGAACTATCTCACACTACCAGTGCCCTGTGGCTCCTGCCATCCTGTAGTACCCAGGAACTGTATTTATTCTTTGCTGACTTTTACGTTTTCTTTTACTGCTGCTGTGTTGCGGAGTTGTCATAATAAACATCATTGACTTTTATCCAAGTTGTCATGGTCACGCCTTCGGGCAGTTATTATTCATGTTACTTACATGTCCAGGGGTCTGATACAACCTCCCAGGTTCCGGTACATCTCAGCCCCTACAACTGAGGCTGCCTCCCGTCAGCTCAGGCCCTCAGTTGTGACAACACTCTTGCTGGTTTCAGAATTTGTTTGACCAGACTCTGGATCTCCATAGCCTTTCCACTGGAGGAAAACCTCTTCTGTGTCCAGTATCACTCCCAAAAACAACAACCGCGTCATTGGGACCAACTGCGATTTTGGCAAGTTTAGGAGCCAACCATGTTGTTGAAGAACTGTCAGGGAGAGTGCAATGTTTTGCACCAACTGGTCCCTGGATCTCGCCTTTATCAGGAGAACATCCAAGTACGGGATAATTGTGACTCCTTGCTTGCGAAGGAGAACCATCATTTCCGCCATCACCCTGGTGAAAATCCTCGGAGCCGTGGACAGACCAAATGGCAACGTCTGAAATTAGTAATGACAATCCTGAATTGCAAACCTCAGGTAGCTTGATGCAGTGGCTAAATGGGAACATGTAAGTAGGCATCCTTTAAGTTTACCAAAACCATGAAATCTCCTTCCTCCGGACTGGAGATCACTACCGTGAGAGATTCCATCTTGAAATTGAATTTCTTTAGGTAGAAATTGAGGGATTTCAGATTTCATATTGGTCTGACTGAGCCGTCCGGCTTCGGGACCACGAAGCGGCTTGAATAAAAACCTTCTCCCTGCTGACTAAGGCTGATTTGAACAATCGGTGAGGGGGAACGTCTTGAAACCCCAGTTTGTACCCTTGGGACACTATTTATAAAACCCACGAGTCCAGGTCCGAATGAATCCAGAACTGACTGAAGAGTTTTAGACGTGCCCCCACTGGTGCGGGCTCCTGCAAGAAAGCCCTAGCGTCATGCAGTGGATTTGGCAGAAGCAGAGGACAATCTCTGCTCCTGCAATCTTGAAGAGGCTACAGACCTCTTCCCTCTTCTCCTTCCTCTACCTGCAAAGAAAGGGGAATCTTAACTTCTTGCATATCTATTGGGCCGAAATGACTGCATCAGATAATGATGCGTCTTTATCCGTTGAGAGGGAACATAGTGCAAGAAGGTTGACTTACCTGCGGGAGCTGCCGAGATCAAATTAACTAGGCCGTCGCCAAACAAGGCTTCACCTTCATAGGGAAGAGACTCCCTTTCTTCTTGGAGTCAGTATCAGCATTTCCTTGGTGAATCCAGATATACAGGGAATGGGGGGAAGGGGATGTGTTCTGCACCAGCTATTAAATTCTAAATATTTGTATGAAGAGGCCCCAATAAATGTCCATCAGTTATATTAAATATTAATTGTAGGACGTTCGGGGGTGCTACCAGAGACAAGTAATGTTATGCAGGAAAGGAGAAGAGAAAAGAATGTCTCTTTTGCTGGCGCACAAATGATGATTTAAAAATTAACTTTTAATAAATTTGTTAAAATTGTCTAAACACGAAATAAAGTACAATAAGTTTGTATAATGTAATTACCATATATAATAAATGGAAATACATTTATTAATATCAAGGTTCGCTACCTGTGTTGTGTCTTTATTATTGATCCAAATTGACTATATCAATTAGTCTGATACTGAATTACTGGACACTATGTAATATTAGTTGAATGTATATTAGTAATTCACTTGACAAATGTCAGAACCTGGCAATAGTTCTACATATCATACACTTACAGCACTCTTTCCACAATATTTTCCCTTTATTCCAGATCAAATGGTATAATCCCCCACAGTAATTATTCCTGTTGTAGTATAGTACAGTATGGTTGCTGGGGACGTCTTTAATGAAAAGAGAGGGAACATCTAATGTGTCTCCTTATGGGTAAAATACTTGCAAGCTAAGTGCTATGAATAGCATCAGCATGTAGATAAATGCTGAGTGTTAGGTGAGTAATGCAGATAAATAGGGATATCTAATAATTCTATAGAATAGTGGGTGAATTATTAGATATCCCTATTTATCTGCACCTCTAAGCACACTATTTGACTGTCCACACCCTGCTGTGCCTATTACCCATCTCCTCCACCACCCTCAACACTGACCCACACATCATTCACCCACAAAGATACAATAAAGGTAGTTTGGATAAATTAGCTAAATGAAATGGATTTAACCAATTTATCTAAATGACCATTTTTGGATGTTTTCCAGTGTTTGGGAGCAAATGGTCAATTGTCATTTGCTGCCACATATTAGCATAATTTTGTTTCAACTAGAAAAAAAAATTGGACAGATAATCTAAGTGTGGATCCAGTTTAATGCTGATTTCAGAGCCAACTATAGACTTGATTGAGGTACTGTGTCCCCGGTACCAAATACCAAAAGAAATAATATTGTGAGGTGTGAGGTGTTCAAATAAGACTGAAAATGAGTGGAAATTATGGTTATTGAGGTTAATAATACTATGGGATCAAAATGACCCCCAAATTCTATGATTTAAGCTGTTTTTTAGGGTTTTTTGAAAAAAACACCCGAATCCAAAACACACCCGAATCCGACAAAAAAATTTCGGTGAGGTTTTGCCAAAATGCGTCCGAACCCAAAACACGGCCGCGGAACCGAACCCAAAACCAAAACCCGAAAAATTTCCGGTGCACATCACTACTTAATTAGAACTTCGGTCAATGTGAATTAATTATTGGACTCAACCATGGTTATCCTTAAAACCCAGGGGTCTATTTAAGATCGATCTTAATCGATGTTGGGCTTCCAGGTTGAAAAAAACACACATTTACTAACATTTTAAAATTTATATAAAAAAATCATCTGTTCGTAAATGCAGTGCACATGGTTTTGCCCAACTGCTAACAAAATTCCTGCTGCGATCAACTTGGAATTACCCCCATCGATTGATGTTTTCACACTGCTTGTTCCAACCCCAAAAACTATGAAGAGGATGGGGGCATATACGCAGGGTCCATCCTGTGCATGTGCCTACATTTTCTCCGGGTGCCCCGCAGAAAATGCGAATGCCTCTGCCTGTCAATCAGTAGAGGGCGTACCTTCGCAGGTATATCGCAATCATGAGCCATGTCTCCCATTTTTGTCATTATAGGTGCTCTGTGAGCTGCTGACCATGCCCCAGCCCCTCTGTCTCCCGTGAATAGACATTCGGGCTTATTCAGACCAGATCGCTTCAATTTATTTTCACCCAGCGGGCAATCAGGTCTGCACTGCACATGCGTATGCGCCACAATGCGTAGGTGCACAAGAAGATTGACAAGAAGAGGGTGTTTGTGTGGGTGGCAACTGAATGTTTCTAGGGAGTGTCCGGAAAAACACTGGAGGGACCCGGCGTTTTGTGGGAGGATTTGTGATGTCACCTCAATGGCTGAGTAAGTGCTGAGCTGTGCAGCTCTTGTGCACATGTGATCAAACACCTGCACAGCAAATTTTCCCTTCCGCTGTAGGCGGCAACCACCTGATCACAGGGATGCAAAAAACACACCCTAGCGATCAGATCTGAATTACCCACAATGTGCATATTTGCAGAGCAACAAGCTACAGGGAGCCTTCCACCCCCCCCCCCCTTCCCCATGACTATGGGACACCGGGGGGGGGGGTTGTTTGGGTTAGCTGGACATTCCCAAAAAAAGTGACTGTCCTGCAAAAATTGGGTTAGTTGGGAGGTATGTGCAAATACATTTATTGTTTTGCATGCAGGGTAAATACTGGCTTCTTTGACATTTAGCCACAAATGCTGCACAGTTGAATTACAGTATTACACTGCAATTAACAGTTATGCTAGGACATTCCTTCTCCCAAAATCTACCTCTCTTTGCATGTTACATCTGTCCCACAGTGGCGTGCGGTGAGGTCAGTGGCTAGTGAGGCACTACAGCCATAATGTCCGCCGAATCCTGCCGATGACCCTTAGCCAATGCCCGCTACTGCCTCTGAGCCGATACCCACTGCCACCGCCAATGGCTTACAAACTCTCCCACAATCAACTGACCCAGCCCTCCACCACTAATTTCTATCTCAGTCCGATGCCGCCAATGCCCGCTGCCTGCCTGCTCATTGTTCTTGTGATATATTATACATTTTTAAAGAAAAAAAATGAGTGTTTGGGACTGGGAAGGGTGAGGGAGGAGGACATGAATGCAATTTTGTTGTCCAGGGCTTCCATTAACTTAAAGGAGAAGGGTCTGAATGGGTTAAAAAAATGTGTGAGGACCCCCCTCCTTAGTATAACCAGCCTCTTTGAGCCGGTCCTGGTTATTTAAATACTGGGGGAAAAATTGGACAGAGGTTCCCCGTATTTAGACAACCAGCACCGGGCTCTTAGACGGGTCCTGGTTCCAAAAATACGTGGGACAAAATATGTAGTGGTCCCCCATATTTTTAAAACCAGCACCGGGCTCCACTAGCCAGAGAGATAATGCCACAGCCGGGGGACACTTTTATGTAGGTCCCTGCGGCCCTGGCATTACCCCTCCAACTAGTCACCCCTGGCCGGGGTTCCCTGGAGGAGTGGGGATCCCTTAAATCAAGAGGTTCCTCCCCTCGAGGCACCCAAGGGCCAGGGGTGAAGCCAGAGGCTGTCCCCAGCACCCCTGGGTGGTGGGTGCCGGGCTGATAGCCATATGTGTAAAAAAAGAATATTGTTTTTTTGTTGTGGAACTACAAGGCCCAGCAAGCCTCCCCCACTTGCTGGTACTTGGAGAACCTCAAGTACCAGCAGGCGGGGAAATAACGGGCTCGCTGGTACCTGTAGTTCTACAACAACAAAAAATACCCAAATAAAAACACAAACACACACACCGTGACAGTAAAATTATTGAGACAGGCTGTAGCATGTGGATGCATGTAACCCTATAAAAGTGATGGATTGGGTGACTATTACAATACCCACTGTTGCTGTCTGAAAAATGATGGATATATAGATTGCTCTGCCGAGATATGTTTTTTTTCTAAAATGCACCACAGGTATGGATGGATAGTATACTTGACGACACAGAGGTAGGTAGAGCAGTGGCCTACTGTACCGTACTGCTATATATTATATTATTTATTATTATTATCCTTTATTTATATGGCGCCACAAGGGTTCCGCAGCACCAAATTACAGAGTACATAAACAAATAATCAAACAGGAAAACAGCAACTTACAGTTGATGACAATATAGGACAAGTACAGGGTAAATAAACATAGCTACATCAGCAGATGACACTGGAATAAGTATCAGGTGGCAGAAGACTGCTGGATTTGGTGCAGCTGAAGATTATTAATGTAAGAAAAGAGTAAGCACATGAGGGAAGAGGGCCCTGCTCATGAGAGCTTACATTCTAAAGGGGAGGGGTAGACAGACAGGGGTGAGACAGATGGGGTACATAGAGAGCGTGCAACAGAGGTTTAGGATGAGATTTGGCTGGGTTTGGTGAAGAAGTGGGTCTTGAGAGCCCATTTGAAGTTTTGTAGAGAGGTGGAGAGTCTGAGGGGGAGAGGTAGGGAATTCCAGAGAAGTGGTGCAGCACGTGAAAAATCTTGGAGGTAGGAGTGGGAGGAAGTAATCCGTAGGCAGGAGAGTCGGCGTGCATTAGCAGAGCGAAGAGGACGGGTGGGAGTGTAAAGCGAGATAAGATCAGAGATGTAGATGGGAGAGGAGTGGGTGAGGGTTTTGTAAGCAAGTGTGAGAAGCTTGAAATGGATTCTGAAAGGGAAGGGGAGCCAGTGAAGGACTAGTAAGAAAGGAGAGGTGGACGTAGTGCATTTGGTGAGGAAAATGAGCCGGGCAGCAGCATTGAGGATAGATTGGAGTGGAGAGAGGTATTTGTCAGGAATGCCAGTCAGGAGGAGATTACAGTAGGATGACCAGTGAGTGGATAAGAGTCTTAGTAGCATCCTGGGTCAGAAAGGGTCTGATCCTGGAAATATTTTTTAGATGAAAACGGCAGGTTTGTGAGAGGTGCTGAATGTGTGGTTTGAAGGAGAGGGAGGAGTCAAGGATTACTCCAAGACAGCGCACTTGGGGGGTAGAGGAGATAGTAGTGCCATCAATAGATAATGAGATTGTAGGAGGTGAGGTTATGCGGGAGGGAGGGAAGATGATCAGCTCGGTCTTAGACATGTTAAGTTTAAGAAAGCGCTGGGACATCCAGGAAGAGATAGCAGAGAGACAGTTGGAGATACGAGTGAGGAGAGTAGGGGAGAGGTCTGGAGAGGAAAGATAGATTTGAGTGTCATCAGCATAGAGATGATATTGGAAACCAAAAGAACTAATGAGCTTACCTAGTGAGGACGTATAGAGAGAGAAGAGGACCAAGGACAGTACGGAAGCCAGACTGGAATGGGTCAAGCAGTGAGTGTGAGGAAAGAAAGGAAGTAAGGCGGTTGTAGACAATACGCTCAAGGAGTTTGGAGGCAAAAGGGAGAAGAGAGATGGGTCGGTAGTTGGAGAGAGTGTTTGAATCAAGGGTAGGTTTTTTTAAGAATAGGAGAGATGAGAGCGTGCTTGAAGGCAGAGGGGACAGTGCCTGATGAGAGGGAGAGATTGAGAAGGTGGGAAAGATGGGAACAAGCAGAAGAAGAGATGTGGCAGAGGAGGCAGGAGGGGATAGGGTCAAGTGGGGAGGTGGTGAGGGGACAGGAACGAATGAGGGCCATGACTTCCTCTCCAGATGCATGGGAGAAAGATGACAGAGTTGGTGCGAGGGATGGGGAGGGTTGGTAAGGGATGGGAGAAGGCTGGTTACTGATAGTCTGGTGTGATGTGATGTCCTGACGTATGGAGTCAATTTTGGATGTGAAGTAAGTGGCAAAGTCAAGAGCAGAGAGTGAGGAAGGGAGACGAGGTGGAGGTGGGCAGAGGAGTGAGTTGAGAGTGGCAAAGAGGCGCCGGGGGTTGGAAGACTGGGAGGAGATGAGGTTCTTGAAGTATGACTGTTTAGCAAGAGAAAGGGCAGCACTGAAGGATGAGAGCATAAGTTTGAAATGGAGGAAGTCTGCCTTAGAGCGTGATTTCCTCCAGTGTCGCTCAGCAGTACGTGAGCATTTTTGCAGATATCTGGTGCATTTGGTGTGCCAGGGTTGAGGTGTTAATTTGCGAGGGTGAACAGTGGTTGGTGGAGCAACAGAGTCAAGAGCAGAAGTAAGGGAAGCATTGTACGTGGAAGTGGCTTGTTCAGGGCATGAGAGAGAGAGAGAGAATAGGAGAGAGAAGTGAGTCAAACAGGGAGGAAAGGAATGTGGTGTCAATAGCTTCAATGTTACGCTTAGTGATGGTAGCCTTAGGAGGTTGAGATGGGGAAGTCGAGAGAGATAGGTTGAAGGAGAGCAGGTGGTGGTCAGAGAGGGGAAATGGGGAGTTGGAAAAATCAGAAATATCACAGCGGTGAGTGAAGACCAGATCCAGTGAGCTCCCATTCACATGGGAGGGTGAGGAGGTCCACTGGGAGAGACCAAGTGAAGAGGTGAGGTTAAGGAGTTTAGAGGCAGGGGATTGTGTGGGGATGTCAATAGGGATGTTGAAATCGCCTAGGATAATGGTGGGAATGTCAGAAGAGAGGAAGTGAGGAAGCCAGGAAGCAAAGTTGTCGATGAATTTGGAAGCAGTGCCAGGGGGGCGGTAAATGACAGCTACTCTAAGATGGACTGGTTGGAAGAGACATATGGAGTGGACCTCAAATGTAGATAATATAAGGGATGGTTCTGGTGGTATGAGTTGGTAGGAGTAACTAGAAGGTAAAATGACCCCAACACCACCCCCATGGCGACCCCCAGGTCGGGGGGTGCGTGTGAATGTAAGGCCCCCAGCAGAGAGAGCAGCAGCAGAAGTAGTGTCAGAGGGCGTAATCCAAGTTTCAGTAATGGCTAGTAGGTGTAGGGAGTTGGAAATGAAAAGGTCATGAGTGGGGACCAGTTTGTTACAAACGGATCTGGCATTCCAGAGGGCACAGGATAGGGGGTATGAGTTTGTGGGAGAGATGTGAATTAGATTTTCAGGGTTGCTGTAGCGATGAGGTGGGATTAACTTTGAGGGCAGGGATGAGAGAGTAGTGATGGTACGGGTGCCTGAGATAGGAGGGGAAACTGCAGGAGGTGGGCAGGGAGGGAGGTCAGTGTGATGTGGATGGGGGTGTGGGGAGGTGACAGGGAAGGGAGAGAGGGAGCAGGGCTGAGTTGTGGGGTAGCAGGACCATGGGGCAGAGGTGAATGAAAGTGGGGTAACAGGAAAGGTGGGGGAAGGAAACAGAGGGATGGAGGGGAGACAGAGGAGGAGGTGGAGGAGACTAGGGGGGGAAGGATAAAGATACATTATTAGGTAGACACTGAGTGATGTGGGGAGTATAAGAAGGCATTCACATAGTGTTAAGAAGGTAAATAGGTTGAGGGAAAGTGGAAGTAGGAGAGGAGACTGTAAGGGAATCCGAGCAGAAGAATTGTAGAAATGCAGGTGAGAAAAGCAGTGTAGGCTCAATTTAGTATGAAATGAGTCAAAAGCGTAGATAAAGTGGGTGCAGAAATGTATTTGGAGTGTAAGAAATGAAAGGATTGTGAGAGGTTTAAGAAGCAATGGTAATTATGTTAGATGTTTTAAGTGTTTGCAGGTAAAATTGCATTGGTGCAGCTGTGCTTAAAAAACAAAATTACAATAATACAGATACAGGCATTTGTAGGTGAAATGGATGGTTTATGAAATGTCCAAGTAAGGTAGTTCTGTGCTATGTAATCAGATGCAACAATCAGGAGGTGAGTGATCTGAGGAGTAAGTGACTCACATTTGTTATTAGTTCTTCAGTTTTCTTTGTTTTGTTAGATTGGTGTGCTTCTGTTTTCCTTCTTTTTCACTTCGATTGAACGCTAATTGAACACTGCTGTTATGTGTCAATTTTATCACGCTTTTATAAAAATGCACGCTTAGATCAATAAATGCACAGCCAAATGGCTTTGCACAGCCTACACCATTGGACTTTAGTAGAAGACTATTACAAGTGAAACCAATAATTGAAATCTGTAACCACACCCCACCCCCTCAAATGCCAGGCAATAAATTACCTTAAAAACAACAACCAGGCATTCCACAAAGATTAAACTGGGTCTATATCATTCAAAACTTTAAAAAAGTACTTCAAAATCACATACTATGCAATAATGTTTCAATTTGCATTACCCAGCAGAATTAGCTTTGCATATATAGATATAGTGCAGCAGAATAGATTGGTGGTTGTAGTCAATTGTAATTACCCAGCAGAATTAGCTTTGCATATATAGATATAGTGCAGCAGAATAGATTGGTGGTTGTAGTCAATTGTAATTACCTGTAGGTGACAAGAAGAGAAGAAACGTCAATTCACAATCGATATCAGCTGAAGATAAATTAACGCTGATTGAACGCTGCGTTATGTGTCAATTTTATCACGCTTTGATAAAAATGCATGCTTAGATCAATAAATGCACAGCCAAACAGCTTTGCACATCCTACACCATTGGACTTAAGTAGAAGTCTGGTGGTCAGCAAAATTTTGCACTGTCCTCCTACTATATATAGTGCGCACAACTACTAAAATACACCACAGGTATGGATGGATAGTATACTTGACGACACAGAGGTAGGTAGAGCAGTGGCCTACTGTACCGTATTGCTATATATTATATACTGGTGGTCAGCAAAATTCTGCCCTGTTCTCCTACTATATATACTGTGCACAACTACTAAAATACACCACAGGTATGGATGGATAGTATACTTGACGACACAGAGGTAGGTAGAGCAGTGGCCTACTGTACCGTACTGCTATATATTATATACTGGTGGTCAGCAAAATTCTGCCCTGTCCTCATACTATATAATACAATGCAGCACAGATATGGAGCATTTTTCAGGCAGAGAACGTAGATATTTTCAGCACACTGAGCACAGATATTTGCAGCACACTGAACACAGAAACTGAGAAAACACTGCACGTCCTCTCCCTATCATCTCCAATGCACAAGTGAAAATGGCGGCGACTCGTGGCTCCTTATATAGAATAGAATAGCTGCTGACGGGCACGATTGAGGGAGGAAAGGGACATTTGAATCCAGCCCATAGATGCAATGTGAATATGTAATTTGTACCTTCCTATCTTAAAATGTATATACAGTGTATATGTCACAACTGAGGGCCTGAGCTGACTGGAGGCAGCCTCAGTTGTAGGGGCTGAGGTGTAGTGGAACCTGGGAGGTTGTATCAGACCCCTGGACATGTAAGTTAAATGTAGAAGAATTGCCCGAAGGCGTGCCCACGACAACCAGGATAAAAGTCAATGATGTTTATTTTGACAAACTCCATGCATCACAGCAGTAATAAAAGAGAAACATAAAATCAGCAGAGAAATAATACAGTTCCTGGGTACTACAGGAGGACAAGGACCACAGGGCTCTGGTAGTATGAGACAGTTCTTATTATCTTCTAGTTGGAAAGTCCTTACCAGGCCCGACTGTAGCAATGGAGATAGCCCAGGATCATACTAGCTGGTGTTCCAGGAAAAGCTGGGCTGCTGTGGATAAAATGGCTGCTGTGGGTACTGGCTGAAATCAGACTGATGTAAGCACGGAGTTGATTGCTGGATGGAACCAGCCAAATAATAAATGAAGCTTGAGAGCGATGAAATATGATTGATATATGGAGTTTGAGAGCGGTGAAATAATAGTGCCGGTGGTGAGTGGTAATCTGCGGAAATGATACCGGCACTTTAAGAAGAGCTGATCTCTGCTGGAAGCTAGGCTGGAAGCAGGTAAATCTGTAACTGGAAACAGATGAGTCCCAGAGGACTGGAGAGTCAGGCTGCACCGCAGGTGGTAGACTAGAGCGGGTCTCTTTAGTGGAGGTTTGGAGATGGTAACTGGAACCTTGAAAACAACCACGGGAGAGAGACAAACTGGAACTAGGTTTGACAACCAAATCACTGACGCCTTCCTTGCTCAGGCACAGAATACTTATACCTGCAGCAAGGAAGGGATTGGCTAGGCAATTATGCAGATTACAATGGAAACAGCGGATTGGTGGAAATGAACAGGTGACAGAATCCAACATGGCTGCGCCCATGCAGACACTTGGAGGGAAGATTGGTTTGATAATCCATGTGGGAACTTTAACAGCAATGGCGGCGCCGGCCACAGTAAACAGGAGACGCCAGACTGATGAGTGCACATTTGAACCACGCGGGCAACAGCGGAGGCCGCGGCTGACATAAGCGCCACTCTGACATCCTGCATGCAGAAACTCAGGGACGGCGGCGGAGGCCGCGGGAGATGCCATTCAAGATGTAACATGGCGCCGCTGTGACAGCGTCTCAGAGTGACAGGAGAGGAGGCAGGAATGGGGACATCAGAATAACAGATGGGATCCGGTCCTGGAGCGCTGAGCCAGCCTTAGGAGGCATCTGAAAGGTAAGTTATGGCGTCCAGATACCCGGATCGTGACAGTATACACTAGAGGTCTTTCCGAACCCCCTAATCCTAACATTGTAATTTGCTTTAGGGCGCACCTCCAATTAGTCTAGTGTTTCTTGCTGCCTTTCCAATAAAGCAAGTTTAATTTAGTAATAGGTGAAAAACCATCCCTACAAAGGTGTTAATCAGAGACTTGGCTTTGTGGACACTTTTCAGAGAACAACTTTGTTAGCATAAAAGTAAAGCCAGAAAATGAAGAGCTGTTTAATCACTCAATTGGATTTTTTTGCCAGCATATTTCTTTTTCTCTGCAACCCACTGCTAAATTGTGCTTCCTAGCTGTTTTTATAAAATCACTGAATCAAATCTAACTCTGATTACATCAGAGAAGGCCAGGTACCCTACACCATAACAGGGGGTTTGAAATTTTGACTTGTCTACTTAAAGATCACCAAAATCTGATAACAAGGTCAATTACGTCCCTGGGTGGGATTGAACCACCAACCTTTTGATTTATAGCCGTACACACTAACCGATTGCGCCACAGAGACACTTTGCTAAAGTCCATACTGACAAAGGCTAATAAGCATTCATCTAAAACGTTTCCTAGAAAAACTTTAAAAAGTCAATAATCTGGAGAGTTTTTGTAAGATGTTTCTTCCATCAACCAACGAAGAAACACATTGGTACTTTCCCATGATGAGTGAGTGCTTCAGGATCTATTGCACTTACATGTGCAGCAGAGTACAGCAATGGAAGCATGCTGGGCACATAACCCAGAGGTAGGCAGATTGAAACTATCCTCTGCTATATGCATTTTTTTTGTTAATTAAAGTAATCCAAAACTGGGATTTATATGTTGGCTCTTTTATTTTTACTTACAGTACAATAACTTTTACCATTTTAATTTGTTTTAATAGTATATTGACAGTATTGTTTTCTTTCAAAAATCCACTTAATTTTCTTTACCCTATTATTAAAATGGTAATTGACAAAAACAAACTACATTGTCACCAGAAGAGCAATACAAAATGTACAAGTGATATATTAAAATCATCTTTCCAGCTTGAATTTCAATGATGCATTGGGGCAACGATTTTGTGAGAAACATTTTCACCCTTAAATAAAGATTTTCTTAATTCCTTACCTGTGTGCTAATTAGATATCACCTTGTTTTCACATTAAACAGACTTCCACATGAGAAAGCAGCAAGGATGCAGTGGCGTTAATGTTTCCTGGTGTCAACCTGTATTATTTCAGTAGACATTGAAATGAGGATGCATCTTGCTGCCTTTCCAATGAAGCAAGTTTAATTTAGTAATAGGTTAAAAACCATCCTTACAAAGGTGTTAATCAGAGACTTGGCTTTGTGGACACTTTTCAGAGAACAAATTTGTTAGCATAAAAATAAAGCCAGAAAATTAAGAGCTGTTTAATCACTCAATTGGATTTTTTTTGCCAGCATATTTCTTTTTCTCTGCAACCCACAGCTAAATTGTGCTTCCTAGCTGTTTTTATAAAAACACTGAATCAAATCTAACTCTGATTACATCAGAGAAGGCCAGGTACCCTACACCAGAACAGGGGGTTTGAAATTTTGACTTGTCTACTTAAAGATCACCAAAATCTGATAACAAGGTCAATTACGTCCCTGGGTGGGATTGAACCACCAACCTTTTGGTTAATAGCCGTGCACACTAACTGATTGCGCCACAGAGACACTTTGCAAAAGACCATACTGACAAAGGCTAATAAGCATTCATCTAAAACGTTTCCTAGAAAAACTTTAAAAAGTCAATAATCTGGAGAGTTTTTGTAAGATGTTTCTTCCATCAACCAACGAAGAAACACATTGGTACTTTCCCATGATGAGTGAGTGCTTCAGGATCTCTTGCACTTACATGTGCAGCATAGTACAGCAATGGAAGAATGCTGGGCCCATAACCCAGCGGTAGGCAGATTGAAACTATCCTCTGCTATATGCATTTTTTTTTGTTAATTAAAGTAATCCAAAACTGGGATTGATATTTTGGCTCTTTTATTTTTACTTAAAGTACAATAACTTTTACCATTTTAATTTGTTTTAATAGTATATTGACAGTATTGTTTTCTTTCAAAAATCCACTTAATTTTCTTTACCCTATTATTAAAATGGTAATTGACAAAAACAAACTACATTGTCACCAGAAGAGCAATACAAAATGTACAAGTGATATATTAAAATCATCTTTCCAGCTTGAATTTCAATGATGCATTGGGGCAACGATTTTGTGAGAAACATCTTCACCCTTAAATAAAGATTTTCTTAATTCCTTACCTGTGTGCTAATTAGATATCACCTTTTTTTCACATTAAACAGACTTCCACATGAGAAAGCAGCAAGGATACAGTGGCGTTAATGTTTCCTGGTGTCAACCTGTATTATTTCAGTAGACATTGAAATGAGGATGCATCTTGCTGCCTTTCCAATGAAGCAAGTTTAATTTAGTAATAGGTGAAAAACCATCCCTACAAAGGTGTTAATCAGAGACTTGGCTTTGTGGACACTTTTCAAAGAACAAATTTGTTAGCATAAAAATAAAGCCAGAAAATGAAGAGCTGTTTAAATCACTCAATTGGATTTTTTTTGCCAGCATATTTCTTTTTCTCTGCAACCCACTGCTAAATTGTGCTTCCTAGCTGTTTTTATAAAATCACTGAATCAAATCTAACTCTGATTACATCAGAGAAGGCAAGGTACCCTACACCATAACAGGGGGTTTGAAATTTTGACTTGTCTACTTAAAGATCACCAAAATCTGATAACAAGGTCAATTACGTCCCTGGTTGGGATTGAACCACCAACCTTTTGGTTAGTAGCCAGACACACTAACCGATTGCGCCACAGAGACACTTTGCAAAAAGTACATACTGACAAAGTCTAATAAGCATACATCTAGAACGTTTCCTAGAAAAACTTTAAAAAGTCAATAATCTGGAGAGTTTTTGTAAGATGTTTCTTCCATCAACCAATGAAGAAACACATTGGTACTTTCCCATGATGAGTGAGTGCTTCAGGATCTCTTGCACTTACATGTGCAGCAGAGTACTGCAATGGAAGCATGCTGAGCACATAACCCAGAGGTAGGCAGATTGAAACTATCCTTTGCTATATGCATTTTTTTTTGTTAATTTAAGTAATCAAAACTGGGATTGATATTTTTGCTCTTTTATTTTTACTTAAAGTACAATAACTTTTACCATTTTAATTTGTTTTAATAGTATATTGACAGTATAGTTTTCTTTAAAAAATCCACTTAATTTTCTTTACCCTATTATTAAAAGGGTAATTGACAAAAACAAACTACATTGTCACCAGAAGAGCAATACAAAATGTACAAGTGATATATTAAAATCATCTTTCCAGCTTGAATTTCAATGATGCATTGGGGCAACGATTTTGTGAGAAACATCTTCACCCTTAAATAAAGATTTTCTTAATTCCTTACCTGTGTGCTAATTAGATATCACCTTGTTTTCACATTAAACAGACTTCCACATGAGAAAGCAGCAAGGATGCAGTGGCGTTAATGTTTCCTGGTGTCAACCTGTATTATTTCAGTAGAAATTGAAATGAGGATGCATCTTGCTGCCTTTCCAATGAAGCAAGTTTAATTTAGTAATAGGTGAAAAACCATCCCTACAAAGGTGTTAATCAGAGACTTGGCTTTGTGGACACTTTTCAGAGAACAAATTTGTTAGCATAAAAATAAAGCCAGAAAATGAAGAGCTGTTTAATCACTCAATTGGATTTTTTTTGCCAGCATATTTCTTTTTCTCTGCAACCCACTGCTAAATTGTGCTTCCTATCTGTTTTTATAAAATCACTGAATCAAATCTAACTCTGATTACATCAGAGGAGGCCAGGTACCCTACACCATAACAGGGGGTTTGAAATTTTGACTTGTCTACTTAAAGATCACCAAAATCTGATAACAAGGTCAATTACGTCCCTGGTTGGGATTGAACCACCAACCTTTTGGTTAGTAGCCAGACACACTAACCGATTGCGCCACAGAGACACTTTGCAAAAAGTACATACTGACAAAGTCTAATAAGCATACATCTAGAACGTTTCCTAGAAAAACTTTAAAAAGTCAATAATCTGGAGAGTTTTTGTAAGATGTTTCTTCCATCAACCAATGAAGAAACACATTGGTACTTTCCCATGATGAGTGAGTGCTTCAGGATCTCTTGCACTTACATGTGCAGCAGAGTACAGCAATGGAAGCATGCTGGGCACATAACCCAGAGGTAGGCAGATTGAAACTATCCTCTGCTATATGCATTTTTTTTGTTAATTAAAGTAATCCAAAACTGGGATTGATATGTTGGCTCTTTTATTTTTACTTACAGTACAATAACTTTTACCATTTTAATTTGTTTTAATAGTATATTGACAGTATTGTTTTCTTTCAAAAATCCACTTAATTTTCTTTACCCTATTATTAAAATGGTAATTGACAAAAACAAACTACATTGTCACCAGAAGAGCAATACAAAATGTACAAGTGATATATTAAAATCATCTTTCCAGCTTGAATTTCAATGATGCATTGGGGCAACGATTTTGTGAGAAACATTTTCACCCTTAAATAAAGATTTTCTTAATTCCTTACCTGTGTGCTAATTAGATATCACCTTGTTTTCACATTAAACAGACTTCCACATGAGAAAGCAGCAAGGATGCAGTGGCATTAATGTTTCCTGGTGTCAACCTGTATTATTTCAGTAGACATTGAAATGAGGATGCATCTTGCTGCCTTTCCAATGAAGCAAGTTTAATTTAGTAATAGGTTAAAAACCATCCTTACAAAGGTGTTAATCAGAGACTTGGCTTTGTGGACACTTTTCAGAGAACAAATTTGTTAGCATAAAAATAAAGCCAGAAAATTAAGAGCTGTTTAATCACTCAATTGGATTTTTTTTGCCAGCATATTTCTTTTTCTCTGCAACCCACTGCTAAATTGTGCTTCCTAGCTGTTTTTATAAAATCACTGAATCAAATCTAACTCTGATTACATCAGAGAAGGCCAGGTACCCTACACCAGAACAGGGGATTTGAAATTTTGACTTGTCTACTTAAAGATCACCAAAATCTGATAACAAGGTCAATTACGTCCCTGGGTGGGATTGAACCACCAACCTTTTGGTTAATAGCCATGCACACTAACTGATTGCGCCACAGAGACACTTTGCAAAAGTCCATACTGACAAAGGCTAATAAGCATTCATCTAAAACGTTTCCTAGAAAAACTTTAAAAAGTCAATAATCTGGAGAGTTTTTGTAAGATGTTTCTTCCATCAACCAACGAAGAAACACATTGGTACTTTCCCATGATGAGTGAGTGCTTCATGATCTCTTGCACTTACATGTGCAGCAGAGTACAGCAATGGAAGCATGCTGGGCCCATAACCCAGCGGTAGGCAGATTGAAACTATCCTCTGCTATATGCATTTTTTTTTTGTTAATTAAAGTAATCCAAAACTGGGATTGATATTTTGGCTCTTTTATTTTTACTTAAAGTACAATAACTTTTACCATTTTAATTTGTTTTAATAGTATATTGACAGTATTGTTTTCTTTCAAAAATCCACTTAATTTTCTTTACCCTATTATTAAAATGGTAATTGACAAAAACAAACTACATTGTCACCAGAAGAGCAATACAAAATGTACAAGTGATATATTAAAATCATCTTTCAAGCTTGAATTTCAATGATGCATTGGGGCAACGATTTTGTGAGAAACATTTTCACCCTTAAATAAAGATTTTTTTAATTCCTTACCTGTGTGCTAATTAGATATCACCTTGTTTTCACATTAAACAGACTTCCACATGAGAAAGCAGCAAGGATGCAGTGGCGTTAATGTTTCCTGGTGTCAACCTGTATTATTTCAGTAGACATTGAAATGAGGATGCATCTTGCTGCCTTTCCAATGAAGCAAGTTTAATTTAGTAATAGGTGAAAAACCATCCCTACAAAGGTGTTAATCAGAGACTTGGCTTTGTGGACACTTTTCAGAGAACAAATTTGTTAGCATAAAAATAAAGCCAGAAAATGAAGAGCTGTTTAATCACTCAATTGGATTTTTTTTGCCAGCATATTTCTTTTTCTCTGCAACCCACTGCTAAATTGTGCTTCCTAGCTGTTTTTATAAAATCAATGAATCAAATCTAACTCTGATTACATCAGAGAAGGCCAGGTACCCTACACCATAACAGGGGGTTTGAAATGTTGACTTGTCTACTTAAAGATCACCAAAATCTGATAACAAGGTCAATTACGTCCCTGGGTGGGATTGAACCACCAACCTTTTGGTTAGTAGCCGGACACACTAACCGATTGCGCCACAGAGACACTTTGCAAAAACTACATACTGACAAAGGCTAATAAGCATTCATCTAAAACGTTTCCTAGAAAAACTTTAAAAAGTCAATAATCTGGAGAGTTTTTGTAAGATGTTTCTTCCATCCACCAACGAAGAAACACATTGGTACTTTCCCATGATGAGTGAGTGCTTCAGGATCTCTTGCACTTACATGTGCAGCAGAGTACTGCAATGGAAGCATGCTGGGCCCATAACCCAGAGGTAGGCAGATTAAAACTATCCTCTGCTATATGCATTTTTTTTGTTAATTAAAGTAATCCAAAACTGGGATTGATATTTTTGCTCTTTTATTTTTCATTAAAGTACAATAACTTTTACCATTTTAATTTGTTTTAATAGTATATTGAAAGTATTGTTTTCTTTTAAAAATCCACTTAATTTTCTTTACCCTATTATTAAAATGGTAATTGACAAAAACAAACTACATTGTCACCAGAAGAGCAATACAAAATGTACAAGTGATATATTAAAATCATCTTTCCAGCTTGAATTTCAATGATGCATTGGGGCAACGATTTTGTGAGAAACATTTTCACCCTTAAATAAAGATTTTCTTAATTCCTTACCTGTGTGCTAATTAGATATCACCTTGTTTTCACATTAAACAGACTTCCACATGAGAAAGCAGCAAGGATGCAGTGGCGTTAATGTTTCCTGGTGTCAACCTGTATTATTTCAGTAGACATTGAAATGAGGATGCATCTTGCTGCCTTTCCAATGAAGCAAGTTTAATTTAGTAATAGGTGAAAAACCATCCTTACAAAGGTGTTAATCAGAGACTTGGCTTTGTGGACACTTTTCAGAGAACAAATTTGTTAGCATAAAAATAAAGCCAGAAAATGAAGAGCTGTTTAATCACTCAATTGGATTTTTTTTGCCAGCATATTTCTTTTTCTCTGCAACCCACTGCTAAATTGTGCTTCCTAGCTGTTTTTATAAAATCACTGAATCAAATCTAACTCTGATTACATCAGAGAAGGCCAGGTACCCTACACCATAAAAGGGGGTTTGAAATTTTGACTTGTCTACTTAAAAATCACCAAAATCTGATAACAAGGTCAATTACGTCCCTGGGTGGGATTGAACCACCAACCTTTTGGTTAATAGCCATACACACTAACTGATTGCGCCACAGAGCCACTTTGCAAAAGTCCATACTGACAAAGGCTAATAAGCATTCATCTAAAACGTTTCCTAGAAAAACTTTAAAAAGTCAATAATCTGGAGAGTTTTTGTAAGATGTTTCTTCCATCAACCAACGAAGAAACACATTGGTACTTTCCCATGACGAGTGAGTGCTTCAGGATCTATTGCACTTACATGTGCAGCAGAGTACAGCAATGGAAGCATGCTGGGCACATAACCCAGAGGTAGGCAGATTGAAACTATCCTCTGCTATATGCATTTTTTTTTGTTAATTAAAGTAATCCAAAACTGGGATTGATATGTTGGCTCTTTTATTTTTACTTACAGTACAATAACTTTTACCATTTTAATTTGTTTAATAGTATATTGACAGTATTATTCTCCCAGGGTGAGGTTCATTCATTGCATTCTGGGTATGCTGACCCCTGTGTTTTCCCCAAATGTGGGAAACTCGACTGCATTATTTGTGGTAGTGGGGGACTGTGTTTGTGCTTTCCTCTGGTCAGCTCTGGTAAAAGTCAGATTTCTTTGTCTCAGATCTTCCTCTAGCCTTGTTCCTCTTTCGAGAGTTCCCTTGTGCTGCCTCAGTTGGATCTCCTTCACTTGACAGGGAAGTGCCCGAGCAGCGACCCTCCCCAGCTCTAGCCCAACTCCTACTTACCTGCCAGGTGAGATACTATGATAAGGAAGGTGCTTCTTCCAGGGCAAGGCTCACCCATTGCACTCTGGGTGTGCTGCCCCTGTGATTTCCCCAAATGTGGGAAACTTGACTGCATAATTTGTATTTCCACTGGTCGGCTTTCATATAATTCAGATCTCTTTGTCTCAGGTCTCTCTCCAGCCTAGTTTGCTGTCTGTTTCCACTTCTTTTTTTGAGCCCCTCCCTTCTATACCCTTGTGCACTATCCTGACTTCTCCTCCTGTCTGCTTACTTTGGGCCTTCCAATGCACAATGCAAATTACAGGCAGTGCTGCAGGGCCCACACCCTTTTACTTGCCTTACAGAGCAGCTCTGGAGCTGTTACAGTGCCAAGCTGCTGCAAGAAATCAGCTTGAATGCTTCTGGGGCTGGGGCATTGCCAATATGAGCCCCACACCGAAGGAGGGTGGGGGTGTTTAATGCAAACTAAGGGTCATCCAAGCGCCGCAAAAGGCCGCCATGCCCTGCATACCCCTATTCTCTTTTCATATGCAGATGAGGGTTCCAGCCAACTTTGGCCCACTGCTTGGATGACATCACTGTATGCAAATCCGTCTTCTGCAGACCTTCCCCCAGGAATGCTTGTACTAGTTGTTGCATTTGGTTTGTTGTTTGGGGGTGCTTCAGTATTAGGCAGCCTTCTGTCCTCCCATGTTCATTTGAAAATAAGTGTTCTCCCTGCAGTTGTTGTCCCCAGATGAGAGTTCCCTTGTGCTGCCTCAGTTGAATCTCCTTTACTTGACAGAGATATGCCTGAGCAGCGAGGGCCCCCAGCCCTATCCCAAATCATACTTATTTTGCATAGGAGATACCATGGTCATGAAGATTGTTCTCCCAGGGTGAGGTTCATTCATTGCATTCTGGGTATGCTGACCCCTGTGATTTCCCCAAATGTGGGAAACTCGACTGCATTATTTGTGGTAGTGGGGGACTGTGTTTGTGCTTTCCTCTGGTCAGCTCTGGTAAAAGTCAGATTTCTTTGTCTCAGATCTTCCTCTAGCCTTGTTCTTCTTTCGAGAGTTCCCTTGTGCTGCCTCAGTTGGATCTCCTTCACTTGACAGGGGGGTGCCCGAGCAGCGACTCTCCCCAGCTCTAGCCCAACTCCTACTTACCTGCCAGGTGAGATACTATGATCAGGAAGGTACTTCTCCCAGGGCAAGGCTCACCCATTGCACTCTGGGTGTGCTGCTCCTGCGATTTCCCCAAATGTGGGACACTTAACTGCATAATTTGTGTTTCCACTGGTCGGCTTTCATATAATTCAGATCTCTTTGTCTCAGGTCTCTCTCCAGCCTTGTTTGCTGTCTGTTTCCACTTCTTTTTTTTTGAGCCCCTCCCTTCTATACCTCTGTGCACTATCCTGACTTCTCCTCCTGTCTGCTTACTTTGTGCCTTCCAACGCACAATGCGAACTACAGGTAGTGCTGCAGGGCCCACACCCTTTTACTTGCCTTACAGAGCAGCTCTGGAGCTGTTACAGTGCCAACCTGCTGCAAGAAATCAGCTTGAATGCTTCAGGGGCTGGGGCATTGCCAACATGAGCCCCACACCGAAGGAGGGTGGGGGTGTTTAATGCGAACTAAGGGTCATCCAAGCACCGCAAAAGGCCGCCATGCCCTGCATACCCCTTTTCTCTTTTCATATGCAGATGAGGGTTCCAGCCAACTTTGGCCCACTGCTTGGATGACATCACTGTATGCAAATCCGTCTTCTGCAGACCTTCCCCCAGGAATGCTTGTACTAGTTGTTGCATTTGGTTTGTTGTTTGGGGGTGCTTCAGTATTAGGCAGCCTTCTGCCCTCCCATGTTCATTTGAAAATATGTGTTCTCCCTGCAGTTGTTGTCCCCAGATGAGAGTTCCCTTGTGCTGCCTCTGTTGAATCTCCTTTACTTGACAGAGATGTGCCTGAGCAGCGGCCCTCCCCAGCCCTATCCCAATCATACTTATTTTGCATAGGAGATACCATGGTCATGAAGATTGTTCTCCCAGGGTGAGGTTCATTCATTGCATTCTGGGTATGCTGACCCCTGTGATTTCCCCAAATGTGGGAAACTCGACTGCATTATTTGTGGTAGTGGGGGACTGTGTTTGTGCTTTCCTCTGGTCAGCTCTGGTAAAAGTCAGATTTCTTTGTCTCAGATCTTCCTCTAGCCTTGTTCTTCTTTCGAGAGTTCCCTTGTGCTGCCTCAGTTGGATCTCCTTCACTTGACAGGGGGGTGCCCGAGCAGCGACCCTCCCCAGCTCTAGCCCAACTTCTACTTACCTGCCAGGTGAGATACTATGATCAGGAAGGTACTTCTCCCAGGGCAAGGCTCACCCATTGCACTCTGGGTGTGCTGCTCCTGCGATTTCCCCAAATGTGGGACACTTAACTGCATAATTTGTGTTTCCACTGGTCGGCTTTCATATAATTCAGATCTCTTTGTCTCAGGTCTCTCTCCAGCCTTGTTTGCTGTCTGTTTCCACTTCTTTTTTTTTGAGCCCCTCCCTTCTATACCCTTGTGCACTATCCTGACTTCTCCTCCTGTCTGCTTACTTTGTGCCTTCCAACGCACAATGCGAACTACAGGTAGTGCTGCAGGGCCCACACCCTTTTACTTGCCTTACAGAGCAGCTCTGGAGCTGTTACAGTGCCAACCTGCTGCAAGAAATCAGCTTGAATGCTTCAGGGGCTGGGGCATTGCCAACATGAGCCCCACACCGAAGGAGGGTGGGGGTGTTTAATGCGAACTAAGGGTCATCCAAGCACCGCAAAAGGCCGCCATGCCCTGCATACCCCTTTTCTCTTTTCATATGCAGATGAGGGTTCCAGCCAACTTTGGCCCACTGCTTGGATGACATCACTGTATGCAAATCCGTCTTCTGCAGACCTTCCCCCAGGAATGCTTGTACTAGTTGTTGCATTTGGTTTGTTGTTTGGGGGTGCTTCAGTATTAGGCAGCCTTCTGCCCTCCCATGTTCATTTGAAAATATGTGTTCTCCCTGCAGTTGTTGTCCCCAGATGAGAGTTCCCTTGTGCTGCCTCTGTTGAATCTCCTTTACTTGACAGAGATGTGCCTGAGCAGCGGCCCTCCCCAGCCCTATCCCAATCATACTTATTTTGCATAGGAGATACCATGGTCATGAAGATTGTTCTCCCAGGGTGAGGTTCATTCATTGCATTCTGGGTATGCTGACCCCTGTGATTTCCCCAAATGTGGGAAACTCGACTGCATTATTTGTGGTAGTGGGGGACTGTGTTTGTGTTTTCCTCTGGTCAGCTCTGGTAAAAGTCAGATTTCTTTGTCTCAGATCTTCCTCTAGCCTTGTTCTTCTTTCGAGAGTTCCCTTGTGCTGCCTCAGTTGGATCTCCTTCACTTGACAGGGGGGTGCTTGAGCAGCGACCCTCCCCAGCTCTAGCCCAACTCCTACTTACCTGCCAGGTGAGATACTATGATCATGAAGGTGCTTCTCCCAGGGCAAGGCTCACCCATTGCACTCTGGGTGTGCTGCCCCTGTAATTTCCCCAAATGTGGGAAACTTGACTGCATAATTTGTATTTCCACTGGTCGGCTTTCATATAATTCAGATCTCTTTGTCTCAGGTCTCTCTCCAGCCTAGTTTGCTGTCTGTTTCCACTTCTTTTTTTTTTGAGCCCCTCCCTTCTATACCCTTGTGCACTATCCTGACTTCTCCTCCTGTCTGCTTACTTTGGGCCTTCCAATGCACAATGCAAATTACAGGCAGTGCTGCAGGGCCCACACCCTTTTACTTGCCTTACAGAGCAGCTCTGGAGCTGTTACAGTGCCAAGCTGCTGCAAGAAATCAGCTTGAATGCTTCAGGGGCTGGGGCATTGCCAACATGAGCCCCACACCGAAGGAGGGTGGGGGTGTTTAATGCGAACTAAGGGTCATCCAAGCGCCGCAAAAGGCCGCCATGCCCTGCATACCCCTATTCTCTTTTCATATGCAGATGAGGGTTCCAGCCAACTTTGGCCCACTGCTTGGATGACATCACTGTATGCAAATCCATCTTCTGCAGACCTTCCCCCAGGAATGCTTGTACTAGTTGTTGCATTTGGTTTGTTGTTTGGGGGTGCTTCAGTATTAGGCAGCCTTCTGCCCTCCCATGTTCATTTGAAAATAAGTGTTCTCCCTGCAGTTGTTGTCCCCAGATGAGAGTTCCCTTGTGCTGCCTCAGTTGAATCTCCTTTACTTGACAGAGATATGCCTGAGCAGCGGCCCTCCCCAGCCCTATCCCAAATCATACTTATTTTGCATAGGATATACCATGGTCATGAAGATTGTTCTCCCAGGGTGAGGTTCATTCATTGCATTCTGGGTATGCTGACCCCTGTGATTTCCCCAAATGTGGGAAACTTGACTGCATTATTTGTGGTAGTGGGGGACTGTGTTTGTGCTTTCCTCTGGTCAGCTCTGGTAAAAGTCAGATTTCTTTGTCTCAGATCTTCCTCTAGCCTTGTTCTTCTTTCGAGAGTTCCCTTGTGCTGCCTCAGTTGGATCTCCTTCACTTGACAGGGGGGTGCCCGAGCAGTGACCCTCCCCAGCTCTAGCCCAACTCCTACTTACCTGCCAGGTGAGATACTATGATCAGGAAGGTACTTCTCCCAGGGCAAGGCTCACCCATTGCACTCTGGGTGTGCTGCTCCTGCGATTTCCCCTAATGTGGGACACTTAACTGCATAATTTGTGTTTCCACTGGTCGGCTTTCATATAATTCAGATCTCTTTGTCTCAGGTCTCTCTCCAGCCTAGTTTGCTGTCTGTTTCCACTTCTTTTTTTTTGAGCCCCTCCCTTCTATACCCTTGTGCACTATCCTGACTTCTCCTCCTGTCTGCTTACTTTGTGCCTTCCAACGCACAATGCGAACTACAGGTAGTGCTGCAGGGCCCACACCCTTTTACTTGCCTTACAGAGCAGCTCTGGAGCTTTTACAGTGCCAATCTGCTGCAAGAAATCAGCTTGAATGCTTCAGGGGCTGGGGCATTGCCAACATGAGCCCACACCGAAGGAGGGTGGGGGTGTTTAATGCGAACTAAGGGTCATCCAAGCGCCGCAAAAGGCCGCCATGCCCTGCATACCCCTTTTCTCTTTTCATATGCAGATGAGGGTTCCAGCCAACTTTGGCCCACTGCTTGGATGACATCACTGTATGCAAATCCGTCTTCTGCAGACCTTCCCCCAGGAAAGCTTGTACTAGTTGTTGCATTTGGTTTGTTGTTTGGGGGTGCTTCAGTATTAGGCAGCCTTCTGCCCTCCCATGTTCATTTGAAAATATGTGTTCTCCCTGCAGTTGTTGTCCCCAGATGAGAGTTCCCTTGTGCTGCCTCAGTTGAATCTCCTTTACTTGACAGAGATGTGCCTGAGCAGCGGCCCTCCCCAGCCCTATCCCAATCATACTTATTTTGCATAGGAGATACCATGGTCATGAAGATTGTTCTCCCAGGGTGAGGTTCATTCATTGCATTCTGGGTATGCTGACCCCTGTGATTTCCCCAAATGTGGGAAACTTGACTGTATTATTTGTGGTAGTGGGGGACTGTGTTTGTGCTTTCCTCTGGTCAGCTCTGGTAAAAGTCAAATTTCTTTGTCTCAGATCTTCCTCTAGCCTTGTTCCTCTTTCGAGAGTTTCCTTGTGCTGCCTCAGTTGGATCTCCTTCACTTGACAGGGGGGTGCCCGAGCAGCGACCCTCCCCAGCTCTAGCCCAACTCCTACTTACCTGCCAGGTGAGATACTATGATCATGAAGGTGCTTCTCCCAGGGCAAGGCTCACCCATTGCACTCTGGGTGTGCTGCTCCTGCGATTTCCCCAAATGTGGGACACTTGACTGCATATTTTGCGTTTCCCCTATTCGGCTCTCGTATAATTCAGATCTCTTTGTCTCTGGTCTCTCTCCAGCCTAGTTTGCTGTCTGTTTCCACTTCTCTTTTCTTGAGCCGCTCCCTTCTATGCCCTTGCGCACTATCCTGACTTCTCCCGTCTGCTTACTTTGTGCCTTCCAACACACAATGCGAACTACAGGTAGTGCTGCAGGGCCCACACCCTTTTACTTGCCTTACAGAGCAGCTCTGGAGCTGTTACAGTTTCCAGTTGCTGCAAGAAATCAGCTTGAATGCTTCAGGGGCTGGGGCATAGCCAACATGAGCCCCACACCGAAGGAGGGTGGAGGTGTTTAATGCGAACTAGGGGTCATCCAAGCACCGCAAAAGGCCGCCATGCCCTGCACACCCCTTTTCTCTTTTCATATGCAGACGAGGGTTGAAGCCAACTTTGACCCACTGCTTGAATGACATCACCATATGCAAATCCATCTGCTGCAGGCCTTCCCCCAGGAATGCTTGCACTAGTTGTTGCATTTGGTTTGTTGTTTGAAGGTGCTTCAGTATTAGGCAGCCTTCTGCCCTCCCATGTTCATCTGAAAATATGTGTTCTCCCTGCAGTTGTTGTCCCCAGATGAGAGTTCCCTTGTGCTGCCTCAGTTGAATCTCCTTTACTTGACAGAGATATGCCTGAGCAGCGGCCCTCCCCAGCCCTATCCCAAATCATACTTATTTTGCATAGGAGATACCATGGTCAATAATGCAGTCGAGTTTCCCACATTTGGGGAAATCATAGGGGTCAGCATACCCAGAATGCAATGAATGATCCTCACCCTGGGAGATCAATCTTCATGACCATGGTATCTCCTATGAAAAATAAGTATGATTTGGGATAGGGCTGGGGAGGGCCGCTGCTCAGGCACATCTCTGTCAAGTAAAGGAGATTCAACTGAGGCAGCACAAGGGAACTCTCATCTGGGGACAACAACTGCAGGGAGAACACATATTTTCAGATGAACATGGGAGGGCAGAAGGCTGCCTAATACTGAAGCACCCCCAAACAACAAACCAAATGCAACAACTAGTACAAGCATTCCTGGGGGAAGGTCTGCAGAAGACGGATTTGCATACAGTGATGTCATCCAAGCAGTGGGCCAAAGTTGGCTGGAACCCTCATCTGCATATGAAAAGAGAAAAGGGGTATGCAGGGCATGGCGGCCTTTTGCGGAGCTTGGATGACCCCTAGTTCGCATTAAACACCCCCACCCTCCTTCGGTGTAGGGCTCATGTTGGCCATGCCCCAGCCCCTGAAGCATACAAGCTGATTTCTTGCAGCAGCTGGGCACTGTAACAGCTCCAGAGCTGCTCTGTAAGGTAAATAAAAGGTTGTGGGACCTGCAGCACTACCTGTAGTTCGCATTGTGCGTTGGAAGGCACAAAGTAAGCAGACGGGAGAAGTCAGGATAATGCGCAAGGGCATAGAAGGGAACGGCTCAAGAAAAGAGAAGTGGAAACAGACAGCAAACTAGGCTGGAGAGAGACCTGAGACAAAGAGATCTGAATTATACGAGAGCCGACCAGGGGAAACACAAATTATGCAGTCAAGTTTCCCACATTTGGGGAAATCACAGGAGCAGCACACCCAGAGTGCAATGGGTGAGCCTTGCCCTGGGAGAAGCACCTTCATGATCATAGTATCTCACCTGGCAGGTAAGTAGGAGTTGGGCTAGAGCTGGGGAGGGTCGCTGCTCGGGCACCCCCCTGTCAAATGAAGGAGATCCAACCGAGGCAGCACAAGGAAACTCTCGAAAGAAGAACAAGGCTAGAAGATCTGAGACAAATAAATCTGACTTTTACCAGAGCTGACCAGAGGAAAGAACAAACACAGTCCCCCACTACCACAAATAATGCAGTCGAGTTTCCCACATTTGGGGAAATCACAGGGGTCAGCATACCCAGAATGCAATGAATGAACCTCACCCTGGGAGAACAATCTTCATGACCATGGTATCTCCTATGCAAAATAAGTATGATTTGGGATAGGGCTGGGGAGGGCCGCTGCTCAGGCACATCTCTGTCAAGTAAAGGAGATTCAACTGAGGAAGCACAAGGGAACTCTCATCTGGGGACAACAACTGCAGGGAGAACACATATTTTCAGATGAACATGGGAGGGCAGAAGGCTGCCTAATACTGAAGCACCCCCAAACAACAAACCAAATGCAACAACTTGTGCAAGCATTCCTGGGGAAAGGCCTGCAGCAGATGGATTTGCATATGGTGATGTCATCCAAGCAGTGGGTCAAAGTTGGCCTCAACCCTCGTCTGCATATGAAAAGAGAAAAGGGGCGTGCAGGGCATGGCAGCCTTTTGCGGCACTTGGATGACCCCTAGTTCGCACTAAACACCTCCACCCTCCTTCGGTGTGTGGGGCTCATGTTGGCTATGCCCCAGCCACTGAAGCATTCAAGCTGATTTCTTGCAGCAGCTGGGCACTGTAACAGCTCCAGAGCTACTCTGTAAGGCAAGTAAAAGGGCGTGGGCCCTGCAGCACTACCTGTAGTTTGCATTGTGCATTGGAAGGCACAAAGTAAGCAGACGGGAGAAGTCAGGATAGTGCGCAAGGGCATAGAAGGGAGCGGCTCAAGAAAAGAGAAGTGGAAACAGACAGCAAACTAGGCTGGAGAGAGACCTGAGACAAAGAGATCTGAATTATACGAGAGCCGACCAGGGGAAACACAAATTATGCAGTCAAGTTTCCCACATTTGGGGAAATCACAGGAGCAGCACACCCAGAGTGCAATGGGTGAGCCTTGCCCTGGGAGAAGCACCTTCATGATCATAGTATCTCACCTGGCAGGTAAGTAGGAGTTGGGCTAGAGCTGGGGAGGGTCGCTGCTCGGGCACCCCCCTGTCAAGTGAAGGAGATCCAACTGAGGCAGCACAAGAGAACTCTCGAAAGAAGAACAAGGCTAGAGGAAGATCTGAGACAAAGAAATCTGGCTTTTACCAGAGATGACCAGAGGAAAGCACAAACACAGTCCCCCACTACCACAAATAATGCAGTCGAGTTTCCCACATTTGGGGAAATCACAGGGGTCAGCATACCCAGAATGCAATGTATGAACCTCACCCTGGGAGAACAATCTTCATGACCATGGTATCTCCTATGCAAAATAAGTATGATTTGGGATAGGGCTGGGAAGGGCCGCTGCTCAGGCACATCTCTGTCAAGTAAAGGAGATTCAACTGAGGCAGCACAAGGGAACTCTCATCTGGGGACAACAACTGCAGGGAGAACACATATTTTCAGATGAACATGGGAGGGCAGAAGGCTGCCTAATACTGAAGCACCCCCAAACAACAAAACAAATGCAACAACTAGTACAAGCATTCCTGGGGGAAGGCCTGCAGCAGATGGATTTGCATATGGTGATGTCATCCAAGCAGTGGGTCAAAGTTGGCTTCAACCCTCGTCTGCATATGAAAAGAGAAAAGGGGCGTGCAGGGCATGGCGGCCTTTTGCGGCGCTTGGATGACCCCTAGTTCGCATTAAACACCTCCACCCTACTTCGGTGTGGGGCTCATGTTGGCTATGCCCCAGCCCCTGAAGCATTCAAGCTGATTACTTGCAGCAGCTGGGCACTGTAATAGCTCCAGAGCTGCTCTGTAAGGCAAGTAAAAGGGTGTGGGCCCTGCAGCACTGCCTGTAGTTCGCATTGTGCGTTGGAAGGCACAAAGTAAGCAGACGGGAGAAGTCAAGATAGTGCGCAAGGGCATAGAAGGGAGCGGCTCAAGAAAAGAGAAGTGGAAACAGACAGCAAACTAGGCTGGAGAGAGACCTGAGACAAAGAGATCTGAATTATACGAGAGCCGACCAGGGGAAACACAAATTATGCAGTCAACTTTCCCACATTTGGGGAAATCGCAGGAGCAGCACACCCAGAGTGCAATGGATGAGCCTTGCCCTGGGAGAAGCACCTTCATTATCATGAAATAATAAAAATAATTAATTACGCTGGTGGGGTAAGGACAGTGCCCAGGCACTAATGTCCACTTTTGCCAGCCTTTTGTGAGGAATTTATGCTGCCCGGGGTGCCACCCTCCCCACCCAACGCCCTGCACCCTGCAGTGCCTGTGTTTGTGTGGGAGCATGGCGCACAGCATTCCGCTCGCTGCGTGGTACCTCAGAATGCCATCTGTTCTTCTGCTACTCGCCTGTCTTCTGACTTCTGGCTCTGTAAGGGGGTGATGGCAGGCTACAGGAGTGGGCATCTAGGCGTACCCAGCGATCAGCACCCTCAGGAGCTAATGGTGTCCTGTCAGCCAGAAGTAGAGCCATTGAACTCACTAGAAGTTGGTCATACTTCTCTACCCTAAGTCCCACGAAGCAGGGAGACTGTTGCCAGCAGCCTCCCTGAAAATAAGAAAAACTAACATAAGTCTTTTCAGAGAAACTCAGTAGAGCTCCCCTGTAGTGCATCCAGTCTCACTGGGCACAATTCTAAAACTGGAGTCTGGAGGAGGGGCATAGAGGGAGGAGACAGTTCACACCCTTTGAAAGTCTTAAAGTGCCCATGTCTCCTGCGGATCCCGTCTATACCCCATGGTTCTTAATGTGATCCCAGCATCCTCTAGGACGTATGAGAAAACAAATAACGCACACACGAGGAGAGAACAAAGGAAGCTATAAGGAGGGGAGGGGAGGGGGGGGTAAGGTAAGGTAGTAAAGGCATATTGGATAAACTACAACCTTATACATATTCATTAATGTACCAGTAGTTAGAAGTAGAAGAGCTCTAACAGAAACCACAAAGCTTATCTAAAGCCACACCACACTGGATATGCCCAATCTCATTTGATCTTTGAAGCAAAGCAGTATTGGACTTTGTTACTACCAAGCAGTCTCCCATCCATGTATTATCAGATTCTTTAGGTGTTTTTAAACTACCAACACCCTTTTCTTGGTACATTTAATTTTTACATGTATTCTTTTATGTACCAGAAGTTAGAAGTAGAAAAGCTCTAACAGAAACCACCAGCTCATCTACAGCCACAGCACACTGGATTTGCCCAATCTCTCCTGATCATGGAAGCTGAGCAGTGTTGGTCCTGGTTTTAGTACTTGGATGGGAGACCACCAGGAAATACCAGGAGCTGTGTGTATTTTTACAATACCAACACCGTTCTCTTGATGCATTCCATTTTGAAACATTGGGGCAGATCTATTAAGCCTGGTGAACTGATAAAGTGCAAGGTGATAAAGTACCAGCCAGTCAGCTCCTAACTGTCATTTTTCAAACCCAGCCTGTGACATGGCAATTAGGAGCTGATTGGCTGGTACTTTATCACCATGCAAATTATCATTCCACCAGGTTTAATAAATCGGCCGCTTATTCATTTATGTACTAGTAGTTAGAAGTAGAAGAACTCTAACAGAAACCACTAAGCTCATCTACAGCCACACCACACTGTATATGCCCAATATCACCTGATCTTAGGCCTGGTTTGTTCTTGGATGTGAGACCACCTGGGAATACCAGGTGCTGTAGGTAGTTTTATACTACCAACACCGTTCTCTTGATGCATTCTATTTTGAAACTTATTCATTGATGTAGAAGTTAGAAACAGCAAAAATCATCTACAGCCGCATCACACTGGATATGTCCAATCTCATCTGATGTTGGAAGCTAAGCAGTGTTGTGCCTGGTTAGTTTTTGGATTTCAGGTCCTGCCTTCTGGTTTGGCCACGGCACCTCGGAAATTCACCAAGGTCATGGCCGTGATGACGACCCTTCACCATCCGTGGACCAGGGAGGAATCTCTCCTCCCGATAAACATTCTGGAATTGCGGGCAGTGTTCAATTCATTGATACTGGCCCTGCCTCTAGTACAGAACAGGCCTGTTCAAGTACAATCGGACAACGCCACCACGGTAGTGTACACAAATCATCAAGTCGGCACTCGAAACTGCATGGCAAAGCTGGAAGTATAAAAAAATCCTCAGTTGGGTAGAACGTCATCTGCCAGCAATATCGGCAGTGTTCATTCCCGGAGTCCTCAACTGGGAAGCGGATTTCCTCAGTCGTCAGGACGTTCACGCTGGAGAGTGGAGAGGCTGCAGCAGAAATATCTGCACTGGTGTCAGTAGGTGACTGAGGCAGGGATGACTGGGAGATAGTGGGTGACTGAAGCATGTATGAGTGGGATATAGTGGGTGACTGAAGCCGGGGTGACTGGGAGATAGTGGGTGACTGATGCAGGGGTGACAGTGATAGTGGGTGACTTAGGCAGGGGTGACAGGGAGATAGTGGGTTACTGAGGGAGGGGTGATAGGAAGGGGTTGGGTAAGTATGGGAAGAAAGTGGGTGACAGGGATAATAAATGAATAAGGCAGGGATGATAGGGAGATAGTGGATGACTGTGGCAGGGGTGACAGGGACAGTAAGAGACTGAGGCAGGGTTGACAGGGATAGTGGGTGACTGAGGCAGCGGTGACTGGGAGATAGTGGGTGACTGATGCAGGGGTGACAGTGATAGTGGGTGACTTAGGCAGGGGTGACAGGGAGATAGTTGGTTACTGAGGGAGGGGTGATAGGAAGGGGTTGGGTAAGTATGGGAAGAAAGTGGGTGACAGGGATAATAAATGAATAAGGCAGGGATGATAGGGAGATAGTGGATGACTGTGGCAGGGGTGACAGGGACAGTAAGAGACTGAGGCAGGGGTCGCAGGTATAGTGGTTGACTGAGGCAGCGGTGACTGGGAGATAGTGGGTAACTGAGGCAGGGGTGACAGGGAAAGTGTGCGACTCAGGCAGGGGTGATAGGGAGATAGTGGGCAGCATATCTCTGCCTCACTGCAGCAGCACATTCCTGCTTCACTGACAGCAGCACATCCCTGCAACGTTGACAGCAACACATCCCTGCAACATTGACGGCAGCACATCCCTGCCTCATTGACGGCAGCACATCCCTGCCTCACTTATAGCAGCACATCCCTGCCTCGCTGACAGCAGCACATCACTGCCTCGCTGACAGCAGCGCATCACTGCTTCACTGACAGCAGCACATCACTGCTTCACTGACAGCAGAACATCCCTGCCTCACTGGCAGCAGCACATCCCTGCTTTACTGACAGCTGTATATAGGGCCTAATTAAGACCTGATCCCTGCTGTGCATATTCACACAACAGGAGATCAGGTCTGAAGTGCGTGTGTGCTGGTGCCACAGTGCACCGGCACATGCCAGAGATGCGATCAGCATCTCTGCCCAGTGAGCGCCTCTGCCTGATTGACAGGTAGAGGCGGTCACTGGGCAGGAGGAGTCGGGCCAGCGGCGTTGTGCCGCCATTTTGGGGGCACAGTCAGGACAACGCAGACATGACCGGACCGTATGGGGGCGGGGCCGTGACGGCTGTGTGACCCGGACAGCAACAGGCCTTATTTACTAAAATCTCAGATAAATTTTATGGCATTTATGTGCAGTCTAGTTTGCACAGTTGATAGAGTGTTGATCTTGCACTATCAATGTAAGCCTCACATAGGTTTGATACACATGTAAGTTTGTTTTTATTTTACTACATTGTGGTTTGTGGCTCTATACCATGTAATGCATGTCTTTTAACAGTAGTCAAGTCTTCCAATGTGCTTGTTAGTGAAACCCAATACATAGCTTTATTTTATTTTGTTTCTTCAAATATTACATAGTAACATAGTAACATAGTATCTGAGGTTGAAAAAAGACAATTGTCCATCGAGTTCAACCTATTTGTGGTGTCCTATGCATGATGATTTTACTAAAATGTCTGACTGATGCTGCTGTCAGCCATTGCATTTTATCCCTATTTATAGTAATTATAATGCATGACTATGCACCATACCCCTGGATATCCTTATCCAATAGGAATTTATCTAACCCATTCTTAAAGGTGTACTACTTCCAGTAGGCAATTGACTGTCCAACAGTCCTTTGCGAGGAAGATGAAATATCACAGCAGTCATCCTGCTGCAAAGCGGATAACTCAGGTCTTGTCAGCCTGGGTGGTGAGAAACGTGGTTCCGGTATCCATCGTTAATTCAGAGGCAACTAGAGACTTGATTGAGGTACTGTGTCCCCGGTACCAAATGCCATCTAGGTCAACGTTGCAGGGATGTGCTGCTGTCAGTGAAGCAGGAATGTGCTGCTGCAGTGAGGCAGAGATATGCTGCCCACTATCTCCCTATCACCCCTGCCTGAGTCGCACACTTTCCCTGTCACCCCTGCCTCAGTTACCCACTATCTCCCAGTCACCGCTGCCTCAGTCAACCACTATACCTGCGACCCCTGCCTCAGTCTCTTACTGTCCCTGTCACCCCTGCCACAGTCATCCACTATCTCCCTATCATCCCTGCCTTATTCATTTATTATCCCTGTCACCCACTTTCTTCCCATACTTACCCAACCCCTTCCTATCACCCCTCCCTCAGTAACCCACTATCTCCCTGTCACCCCTGCCTAAGTCACCCACTATCACTGTCACCCCTGCATCAGTCACCCACTATCTCCCAGTCACCCCGGCTTCAGTCACCCACTATATCCCACTCATACATGCTTCAGTCACCCACTATCTCCCAGTCATCCCTGCCTCAGTCACCTACTGACACCAGTGCAGATATTTCTGCTGCAGCCTCTCCACTCTCCAGCGTGAACGTCCTGACGACTGAGGAAATCCGCTTCCCAGTTGAGGACTCCGGGAATGAACACTGCCGATATTGCTGGCAGATGACGTTCTACCCAACTGAGGATTTTTTTATACTTCCAGCTTTGCCATGCAGTTTCGAGTGCCGACTTGATGATTTGTGTACACTACCGTGGTGGCGTTGTCCGATTGTACTTGAACAGGCCTGTTCTGTACTAGAGGCAGGGCCAGTATCAATGAATTGAACACTGCCCGCAATTCCAGAATGTTTATCGGGAGGAGAGATTCCTCCCTGGTCCACCGATGGTGAAGGGTCGTCATCACGGCCATGACCTTGGTGAATTTCCGAGGTGCCGTGGCCAAACCAGAAGGCAGGACCTGAAATCCAAAAACTAACCAGGCACAACACTGCTTAGCTTCCAACATCAGATGAGATTGGACATATCCAGTGCGATGCGGCTGTAGATGATTTTTGCTGTTTCTAACTTCTACATCAATGAATAAGTTTCAAAATAGAATGCATCAAGAGAACGGTGTTGGTAGTATAAAACTACCTACAGCACCTGGTATTCCCAGGTGGTCTCACATCCAAGAACAAACCAGGCCTAAGATCAGGTGATATTGGGCATATACAGTGTGGTGTGGCTGTAGATGAGCTTAGTGGTTTCTGTTAGAGTTCTTCTACTTCTAACTACTAGTACATAAATGAATAAGCGGCCGATTTATTAAACCTGGTGGAATGATAATTTGCATGGTGATAAAGTACCAGCCAATCAGCTCCTAATTGCCATGTCACAGGCTGGGTTTGAAAAATGACAGTTAGGAGCTGACTGGCTGGTACTTTATCACCTTGCACTTTATCAGTTCACCAGGCTTAATAGATCTGCCCCAATGTTTCAAAATGGAATGCATCAAGAGAACGGTGTTGGTATTGTAAAAATACACACAGCTCCTGGTATTTCCTGGTGGTCTCCCATCCAAGTACTAAAACCAGGACCAACACTGCTCAGCTTCCATGATCAGGAGAGATTGGGCAAATCCAGTGTGCTGTGGCTGTAGATGAGCTGGTGGTTTCTGTTAGAGCTTTTCTACTTCTAACTTCTGGTACATAAAAGAATACATGTAAAAATTAAATGTACCAAGAAAAGGGTGTTGGTAGTTTAAAAACACCTAAAGAATCTGATAATACATGGATGGGAGACTGCTTGGTAGTAACAAAGTCCAATACTGCTTTGCTTCAAAGATCAAATGAGATTGGGCATATCCAGTGTGGTGTGGCTTTAGATAAGCTTTGTGGTTTCTGTTAGAGCTCTTCTACTTCTAACTACTGGTACATTAATGAATATGTATAAGGTTGAAGTTTATCCAATATGCCTTTACTACCTTACCTTACCCCCCCCCTCCCCTCCCCTCCTTATAGCTTCCTTTGTTCTCTCCTCGTGTGTGCGTTATTTGTTTTCTCATACGTCCTAGAGGATGCTGGGATCACATTAAGAACCATGGGGTATAGACGGGATCCGCAGGAGACATGGGCACTTTAAGACTTTCAAAGGGTGTGAACTGTCTCCTCCCTCTATGCCCCTCCTCCAGACTCCAGTTTTAGAATTGTGCCCAGTGAGACTGGATGCACTACAGGGGAGCTCTACTGAGTTTCTCTGAAAAGACTTATGTTAGTTTTTCTTATTTTCAGGGAGGCTGCTGGCAACAGTCTCCCTGCTTCGTGGGACTTAGGGTAGAGAAGTATGACCAACTTCTAGTGAGTTCAATGGCTCTACTTCTGGCTGACAGGACACCATTAGCTCCTGAGGGTGCTGATCGCTGGGTACGCCTAGATGCCCACTCCCGTAGCCTGCCATCACCCCCTTACAGAGCCAGAAGTCAGAAGACAGGCGAGTAGCAGAAGAACAGATGGCATTCTGAGGTACCACGCAGCGAGCGGAATGCTGTGCGCCATGCTCCCACACAAACACAGGCACTGCAGGGTGCAGGGCGTTGGGGGGGGGGGGGGCACCCTGGGCAGCATAAATTCCTCACAAAAGGCTGGCAAAAGTGGACATTAGTGCCTGGGCACTGTCCTTACCCCACCAGCGTAATTAATTATTTGTTTCTGAGCGGGACAGAAGCGTGCCATTACAGCGGCGGGGCTTCTTCCTCACCTCACCAGCACATCTATAGAGCGTTACAAGTCTATCACTATAGAGTTTATTATTTCCCAGACTGTGTACTTTTGACGCTGGGTTGTGAGCTGAAAAATCCCATCTGTCCCTCTGACAGATTTACTGTAGGTCTATCCCCCATAAGCCGATGTGTCTGTGGGTACTTGGTACATGTGTGTCAACATGTCGGTGGCTGAATGTTTTTCCCAAGAGGAAACTATATTAGGAATGCAGACATATGATGGTGGCCCTGTTGGCACCACCAATAACTGACTGGGTGAAAGTTTCAGTAATATCAGAGTGAGGTTGGATAAATCTGTGTCCCAGACACAGACGTAGAGAAAAGATGTGATGTTCATGGCTATGCTTCTTTTCCCTCAGGCCCCGCAAAAATTTTATTTTGCCCAGTTACTACACACTGATACTGACTCGGATACTGATTCCTATGTCGACCATAATATTTCCTGATTAGATCCAATATTGGCAAGGAGCATTCAGTACATGATTGTGGATATTAAGGACATATTAACATCACTGAGGACCCTGCTGTTCCTGACAAAGGGGTCTATATGTATGTATATATAGATATATAATGAAAGCTGATGTAACGTTCCTCCATCTCTGTTTGAGAAAGTCTGGGCCAGTTCGACAAGATGGTTTCAAATCCCCAAAAGGTTTCCGGTTGTTTATTCATTTCCTGCCGCGGACAGAATAAAGTGGGAATCACCCCCTGTTCTGCATGGGGCCCTGTCACAAATCCAGCGGATCGTATGCAGGAAGCTACATTATTTCTAGTTATGTAACCACGGGTACATTACTTAGACCTGCCATTACATGCGCATGGGTGAGTAGTAGTATTCAAGAATTGGTCGAATACCTTGTCATCCGATATAGATATCCTGGAGACATGGGATGCTCCTTACGTTGGATCATATCAAGGACACTGCAGCATACTTACGACTGCAAGGGATATAGGACTCTTGAGTTCACGGGCCAATTTCATGGCAGTCTCGGATAGGAGGGCATTGTGGATTCACCAAGGGAATGCTGATGCTGACTCCAAGAAGAAAGGGAGTCTCTTCCCTATGAAGGTGAAGCCTTGTTTGGCGACGGCCTAGTTAATTTGATCTCGGCAGCTCCCGCAGGTAAGTCAACCTTCTTGCCCTATGTTCCCTCTCAACGGATGAAGACGCATCATTATCTAACGCAGTCATTTTGGCCCAATAGATATGCAAGAAGTTAAGATTCCCCTTTCTTTGCAGGTAGAGGAAGGAGAAGAGGGAAGAGGTCTGTAGCCTCTTCAAGATCGCAGGAGCAGAGATCGTCCTCTGCTTCTGCCAAATCCACTGCATGACGCTGGGGCTCTCTTGCAGGAGCCCACACCAGTGGGGGCACGTCTAAAACACTTCAGTCAGTTCTGGATTAATTTGGACCTGGACTCGTGGGTTTTACAAATAGTGTCCCAAGGGTACAAACTGGGGTTTCAAGACGTTCCCCCTCACCGATTGTTCAAATCGGCCTTAGTCAGCAGGGAGAAGGCTTTTATTCAAGCCTCTTCGTGGTCCCGAAGCCGGAAGGCTCAGTCAGACCAATCTGAAATCTGAAATCCCTCAATTTCTACCTAAAGAAATTCAATTTCAAGATGGAATCTCTCAGGGTAGGGATCTCCAGTCCGGAGGAAGGAGATTTCATGGTTTTGGTAGACATAAGGATGCCTACTTACATGTTCCGTTTAGCCACTGCATCAAGCTACCTGAGGTTTGCAATTCAGTATTGTCATTACCAATTTCAGACGTTGCCGTTTGGTCTGTCCACGGCTCCGAGGATTTTCACCAGGGTGATGGCGGAAATGATGGTTCTCCTTCGCAAGCAAGGAGTCACAATTATCCCGTACTTTGATGATCTCTTGATAAAGGCGAGATCCAGGGACCAGTTGTTGCAAAACATTGCACTCTCCCTGACAGTTCTTCAACAACATGGTTGGCTCCTAAACTTGCCAAAATTGCAGTTGGTCCCAATGACGCGGTTGTTGTTTTTGGGAGTGATACTGGACACAGAAGAGGTTTTCTTCCAGTGGAAAGGCTATGGAGATCCAGAGTCTGGTCAAACAAATTCTGAAACCAGCAAGAGTGTTAATCCATCAATGCATTCGGTTGCTGGGGAAGATGGTTGCGGTCTACGAGGCCATTCAGTTTGGCAGGTTCCATGCTAGAGTGTTCCAGTGGGACCTGTTGGACAAGTGGTCCGGATCCCACCTACACATGCACCGGAGGATAATCCTATCTTCCAAGACCAGAATATCACTCCATTGGCGGCTGCACAGTTCTCACCTCCTAGAGGGGCGATGGTTCGGGATCCAGGACTGGATCCTAGGGACCACGGATGCAACCCTCCGAGGCTGGGGAGCAGTCACACAGGGGGAAAACATCCAAGGAAGATGGTCAAGTCGGGAAAGTTGTCTCCACATAAATGTTCTGGAGTTAAGGGCCATTTAATAACTGCAGACACAGTACGCACTGGGACGGGTGCCCTGCATTCTCTACGGACTAAGAGAAAAGGATTTACCGGTAGGTATTAAAATCCTATTTTCTCTAACGTCCTAGAGGATGCTGGGGACTCTGTAAGGACCATGGGGATAGACGGGCTCCGCAGGAGACATGGGCACTTTAAGAAAGACTTTAGTTCTGGGTGTGCAGTGGCTCCTCCCTCTATGCCCCTCCTCCATACCTCAGTTTGATACTGTGCCCAGTGGAAACTGTGTGCTTTTCAGGAGCTCTCCTGAGCTTTCTGACAGAAAGTATTTTGTTAGGTTTTTAATTTTCAGGGAGCACTGCTGGCAACAGACTCCCTGCATCGAGGGACTGAGGGGAGAGAAGCAGCCCTACTCTCTGAGTTGCAAGGTCCTGCTTCTTAGGCTACTGGACACCATTAGCTCCAGCGGGATTGGTACGCAGGATCTCACCCTCGCCGTCCGTCCCAGAGCCGCGCCGCCGTCCCCCTCGCAGAGCCGGAAGATAGAAGCCGGGTGAGTATGAGAAGAAAAGAGACTTCAGCGGTGGCAGAAGACTTCATGATCTTCACTGAAGTAACGCACAGCACTGCAGCTGTGCGCCATTGCTCCCATACACCTCACATACTCTGGTCACTGTAAGGGTGCAGGGCGCCCTGGGCAGCAATATAAACCTCTTTTTGCCAAAAATATAACATATATACAGCTGAGCACTGTATATATGTATGAGCCCCCGCCAATTTTACAGTTTAAGCGGGACAGAAGCCCGCCGCCGAGGGGGCGGGGCTTCTCCCTCAGCACTCACCAGCGCCATTTTTTCTCCACAGCACCGCTGAGGCAGCTCCCCAGACTCTCGCCTGCTGAAACCACGGTAGACAAGAGGGTTGAAAAGAGGGGGGGGGGCACATAATTCGGCGCAAATTACATACAGCAGCACTACTGGGCAAACATTAAGTTACTGTGTTATTCCTGGGTTATATAGCGCTGGGGTGTGTGCTGGCATACTCTCTCTCTCTGTCTCTCCAAAGGGCCTTGTGGGGAAACTGTTTTCAGAAAAAGCATTCCCTGTGTGTGTGGTGTGTCGGTACACGTGTGTCGACATGTCTGAGGAAGAAGGCTATCTTAGAGAGGAGCGGGAGCAAATTAATGTGGTGTCTCTGCGACAGCTGATTGGATGGATATGTGGAATGTTTTAAATGCTAGTGTAAACTCAGTGCACAAAAGATTAGACAAGGCTGAAGCTTTGGGACAGTCAGGGTCTCAACCCATGCCTGATCCTATGTCGCAGGGACTGTCAGGGTCTCATAAGCGCCCACTATCCCAGATTGTTGACACAGATACTGACACGGATTCTGACTCCAGTGTCGATTACGATGATGCAAAGTTACAGCCAAAATTGGCAAAATCCATTCGATATAGGATTATGGCAATAAAAGATGTTTTGCACATCACAGAGGAACCCCCTGTCCCTGACAAGAGGGTACATAAGTACAAGGGAAAGAAGCCTGAGGTAACCTTTCCCCCCTCACACGAGCTGAACGAGTTATGTGAAAAAGCCTGGGAATCTCAAGATAAAAGACTGCAGATTTCCAAAAGGATTCTTATGGCGTATCCTTTCCCATCAATGGATAGGTTAAGATGGGAATCCTCCCCTAGGGTGGACAAAGCATTAACACGCTTATCCAAGAAGGTAGCCCTCCCGTCCCAGGATACGGCTACCCTCAAAGAGTCTGCTGACCGCAAACAGGAGATAACCCTGAAGTCCATTTATACACATTCGGGTACCTTACTCAGACCGGCAATTGCGTCGGCCTGGGTGTGTAGTGCTGTAGCAGCATGGACGGATACCTTATCTGAGGGGATGGATACCCTAGATAAGGATACTATTTTATTGACCCTGGGGCATATAAGAGATGCTGTCCTATATGTGTGTATGCAAAGTACAGGTGGTGCTGCAGGGCTCACACCCTTTTACTTGTCTTGTAGAGCAACTCTGGAGCTGTTATTGGATCCATCTGCTGCAGGCCTTCCCCCAGGAATGCTTGCACTAGTTGTTGCATTTGGTTTGTTGTTTGGGGGTGCTTCAGTATTAGGCAGCCTTCTGCCCTCCCACATTCATCTGAAAATGTGTTCTCCCTGCAGTTGTTGTCCCCAGATGAGAGTTCCCTTGTGCTTCCTCAGTTGAATCTCCTTAACTTGACGGGGGTGTGCCCGAGCAGCCGCCCTCCACAGCCCTATCCCAACACATACTTATCTTGCATATGAGATCTCTTGATCATGAAGATAGTTCTCACAGGGTGAGGTTCATCCATTACATTTTAAAGTAGGAAGGTACAAATTACATATTCGAATTACATATATGTGCTGGATTCAAATGTTTTCCCCCCTTCCTTTCTCAATTGTGCCCATCAGCAGCTATTCTTATGTTGCTGCCAATGGTTGTGACACATTTTTTTCTTCTGTGGGGTACACTGGACTCCACAAGGATTCATATTGGGGTGTAGAGTAGGATCTTGATCTGAGGCACCAACAAGCTCAAAGCTTTTGACTGTTCACAAGATACTCAGCGCCCCCTCCTCTATAACCTCGCTTCCATGAACAGGGAGCTCAGTTTGTAGTTGGTGCCTTCAGTAGCAGGCCACTTAACAGGGGGCTGCCTCAGGCAGCCTATTCTTAGCTATTAATTTTGACAAGAAAAGAAGAACTTTTTTAATAAGAATCTACAAGGGCTGCAGCAGGCTAGGTCTAATAGACATATTTACTGCAGCTCCATCACTCCCAGCGGCACAGTATACTCCAGTGCCCCGGTTGCTGGGTCACTGCAGCGGAGGCTCCGGTTTCTTCCTAAGGTCAGTCACACACACACCGCCCTCCGGGATCACGAGGCCGCTGATGAAAGGGTGGTAAGGGGCTTCTGTGCCCACTTTATACCGTGATCCAGCGTGGCTGTAGGGGGCGGGCCGTGTGCGCACTGGCGTGGACACTGATTACTGGGCAGCTGCTCCACTAGCCACCAGGGACAGTTAAGGAGCACAGCTCTGGGGGTTTTTCTCCTATATTAACCCCATTTTGTACTACCCGCAGTGCATTGTGATAGGTAATAGGGCCTGATTCAGGTTGGATTGCAATCGCAATAAGCAATCCAACTGCAAAAATTGCTAAGAGCATACGCATCCGCCTGCAGATAATGCGATCGCCTCTGCCTGTCAATCGGTGCAGGGGGGGGGGGAGGGGGGTCAACAACACTCCATTTCCAAGTCGGAGATGGAGCGGTGCGGGGGCAGGGTTTTCAATATTGGGTCGGCAACGGAGAAACAGGAGGCGTGGTCAGAGCGGCTGCATGACATCACATGGGCCGGACTCCGCCAGTGGAGCCCCAGCGTCATGCAGTAGATTTTGTAGAGGCCGGGGAGGACTTCTGTTCCTGGGAGCTAGCTGTGTTGTGCATCTTTTTTCCTCTGCCCCTACCTCTGGCAAGAAAGGACGCACCTCGCACTTTCTTGTTTCTTTGTGACCGAAAGGACTGCATTTGATAATGCAGAGCTTTCTTATGCTGTGAGGGAACATAAGGTAAAAAATTTGATTTTCCAGCTGTAGCTGTGCGTGTTAATGCTTTGTCCATCCTAGGGGAGGATTCCCATCGTAACCTATCCGTTGATGGGAAAGGATACGCCATAAGAATCCTTTTGGAAATCTGCAGTCTTTTATCTGGAGATTCCCAAGCTTTTTCACATAACTCGTTCAGCTCGTGTGAGGGGGGAAAGGTTACCTCAGGCTTCTTTCCCTTGTACATATGTACCCTCTTGTCAGGGACAGGAGGTTCCTCTGTGATGTGCAAAACATCTTTTATTGCCATAATCCTATATCGAATGGATTTTGCCAATTTTGGCTGTAACTTTGCATCAACGTAATCGACACTGGAGTCAGAATCCATGTCGGTATCTGTGTCAACAATCTGGGATAGTGGGCACTTATGAGACCCTGACAGTCCCTGCGACATAGGATCAGGGATGAGTTGAGACCCTGACTGTCCCAAAGCTTCAGCCTTGTCTAATCTTTTGTGCAATGAGTTTACACTAGCATTTAAAACATTCCACATATCCATCCAATCAGGTGTCGGCGGAGACACCACATTCATTTGCTCCCGCTCCTCTCTAATATAGCCTTCTTCCTCAGACATGTCGACACACGTGTACCGACACACCACACACACACAGGGAATGCTTTTTCTGAAGACAGTTTCCCCACAAGGCCCATTGGAGAGACAGAGAGAGAGAGTATGCCAGCACACACCCCAGCGCTATATAACCCAGGAATAACACAGTAACTTAATGTTTGTCCAGTAGCGCTGCTGTATGTCATTTGCGCCGAATTATGTGCCCCCCCTCTCTTTTCAACCCTCTTGTCTACCATGGTATAAGCAGGGGAGAGTCCGGGCAGCTTCCTCTCAGCGGTGCTGTGGAGAAAAAATGGCGCTGGTGAGTGCTGAGGGAGAAGCCCCGCCCCCTCGGCGGCGGGCTTCTGTCCCGCTTAAACTGTAAAATTGGCAGGGGCTCATACATATACAGTGCCCAGCTGTATATATGTTATATTTTTGCCAAAAAGAGGTTTATATTGCTGCCCAGGGCGCCCCCCCTGCGCCCTGCACCCTTACAGTGACCGGAGTATGTGAGGTGTATGGGAGCAATGGTGCACAGCTGCAGTGCTGTGCGTTACCTCAGTGAAGATTATGAACTCTTCTGCCGCCTCTGAAGTCTTCTTTTCTTCTCATACTCACCCTGCTTCTATCTTCTGAATCTGCAAGGGGGACGGCGGCGCGGCTCTGGGACGGACGGCGAGGGTGAGATCCTGCGTACCAATCCCTCTGGAGCTAATGGTGTCCAGTAGCCTAAGAAGCAGGACCTTGCAACTCAGAGAGTAGGGCTGCTTCTCTCCCCTCAGTCCCTCGATGCAGGGAGTCTGTTGCCAGCAGTGCTCCCTGAAAATTAAAAACCTAACAAAATACTTTCTGTCAGAAAGCTCAGGAGAGCTCCTGAAAAGCACCCAGTCTCAACTGGGCACAGTATCAAACTGAGGTATGGAGGAGGGGCATAGAGGGAGGAGCCAGTGCACACCCAGAACTAAAGTCTTTCTTAAAGTGCCCATGTCTCCTGCGGAGCCCGTCTATCCCCATAGTCCTTACGGAGTCCCCAGCATACTCTAGGACATTAGAGAAACTAGAATTTTAATACCTACCGGTAAATCCTTTTCTCTTAGTCCGTAGAGGATGCTGGGCACCCGTCCCAGTGTGTACTGTGTCTGCTGTTATTAAATGGCCCTTAACTCCAGAACATTTATGTGGAGACAACTTTCCTGACTTGACCATCTTCCTTGGACGTTTTCCCCCTGTGTGACTGCTCCCCACCTCGAAAGGGTTGCATCCGTGGTCCCTAGGATCCAGTCCTGGATCCCGAACCATCGCCCCTCTAGGAGGTGAGAACTGTGCAGCCACCAATGGAGTGAGATTCTGGTCTTGGAAGACAGGATTATCCTCCGGTGCATGTGTAAGTGGGATCCGGACCACTTGTCCAACAGGTCCCACTGGAACACTCTGGCATGGAACCTGCCAAACTGAATGGCCTTGTCGAAGTCAGAAAAATGTCTCAATGCACACTGCCATATTTGCACCGCACACTGGTCCGTGCTGCGCATGCGTACGCTCTCCCGTGGAAGCGCATACCCGCAATAGCGTGCACTCGCACGCGCAGTATGCGCATTTACGGTAGAGTTTATGTGATCGTAGCGTGCGACTCATTCGTTACAAAAGTTCACAATTAATGTCGTTTATAGATCATGTTCCCCTCAATAGTTTCTGTAAGTTTGGTTTAGATAGAATGTCCCTGAGCGGAGGAATCCCTCTTTGTATTGCACGAAGGGTCTAACAGGAGTCATACAGCAGTGTTTGGTACCCATCGGAAGAGTATTTAATTAGCAATATTCCGGTGTTGGTTTGGAGCGTATTAATCGCTCGTGCGAATAGTTATGGACATAAGAAGTTTATGTCCATTTCTATTATTTACCCATACTCAGGTATGCGGCGGGAAACCCAGTTCCCCACCCACCTGAGCTGTTGGAAATCGTCACAGCCCACCTGTATGAATCACCCTATGACCTTTGGTTACAGTACAGGGCCGAATTCCTGTGTCCAATAAACTGAAGGATTGTAGGGACTAGGAGATTGCATTGTGTGTGGGGCATAAATAGGCAGGCCGACCACATCCAGCTCTCACTCTCTCATCAACGGTTATCTGCTGATAATCGGGAGCTGGATATCGAGGCGCAGGCGATCATACCCTTTGTGCGTAAGTTCTCTCCATAATCATTGTCTTTCTGCGAGCCAATATCTCTCTTTCTCTTTCTCTCTCTATCTCTCTCTCTCCTCTTTTTCTCTTAAATACTTCGTAGTATTATAGTATTGTATTGTATTGTGTTAGACCAGGATAGCATTGTAGTTTATCCCTTAGTTAGGTGTTTGGTTAGGAAGTCTTTGTTATATTGTAGTGTATCATTTGTACTGTGTTACTCTTTTACAAGTATACTAGATATAATACAGATAATAGGCTTTGGAACCCTAAACCAGTATCTGTGTATTTACTATAGTGTTAAGTGTTCATTTGAGCGTCGGTGACGCTCAAACAGCTTTGTAGGTAGTCAGGTTACACAAGGTTGCATTTACACCCTGTACTCACATTAAGGTATTCAGTGTATTTCATTGGTATAAGGTTTTAATATCAAGGTATAGTGTTGTGAGCGTCTGCATCGCTGGTGACCTCCTCGTGGTCTCGAGCGTATGCTACGCCATAGCGAATCTTTCCCCTAGACATAACCAATAACGTGTCCTGTGATCGCTGGGCCGTGAGCGAACGTGACGCTTGAGCGTCTCGCCTACGGCTGAGCGATCGCTACGCAGATAGCGTACCATTACGGTATTTCTTAAGTAAACAGCGTACAGTGTTCTTAGCTTCATAAGGGTTGTTTATACGACATAGGAATTCAGCATTGTCAATTGGGGACTCGTCCGATCCTTTTCACATCTGCACTAGGTAGATCAGCAGACATTATCCCCCAGCAAAAGGGTGGGAGGTTGTCTCGCAGTTGCTGACGGGATAAGCGTCTGCTTCGCTTAGGTAAAGAGTGCTGAAGGAATCCGGTAACCGGAAGTAAGAACAAAACGCTTGTGTCTTTTAAAACTGTTTATTTTTCTTTTGTCTTGCGTACGCACGCATATATCTGCATTTCTATTTCATTTTTCGTATATCACTATTCCTGTTTGCCAAATTTTATAGTTGATAGAAAGTGCTAAAAAGGAGATTTGCTGTTATTTAATAAGTAGAGGTAATAGTTAAAGTATAGAACAACACACGGCTTGTCCGAGAGACGAGGCAGCCAGTGTGCAGTGTGGATTGCGGTAGATGATCAGGGATCATCTACATTGATAAAATATATATTGTGTTACGGTGGATCCTTTGCATTGCGTACACGTGTCGCTAACAAAGACTAGCGTACGCAATCCGAAAGGCAGGACGCACGCAGCGTACATTACGCAACGTAGCGTCTGGTTACGCCCACGTAGCTCAAGTTGTGATAAAGTTGAATTAGCGCAAAAGCGATAAGTAGCGCAAAAGCGATAAGTAGCGCAAAGGCGATAAGTAACGCACAGCGGTAGATAACGCGACGCGGTAAATAACGCAAATCTATTTTTTGGAAAATCTGAAATTTAGTTTAACAGATCCTGCTCCTAATTGGTAACACTCTTGGCCTGAAGACAATTTCTGCGCAGAAATAGATATAGAAACAAAGTGTACATGTGTTGAGTGAGTGTGTTTTGTATACAAAAGTTTATATAACTTTAAGGTGGAACCAAAAGGAAAGTCGGGTACTCGTTAAGGAACATACGTGTAAGTGACATATACGGTGGCTAGGGAGGCATCCCTGGTTAAAAATAATAATTTGAGCATTAGAGTATAGCGGACCATAAGGTAACAAGACCAGGAGGTCATAAGGTAACAAGACCAGGAGGTCATAAGGTAAAAAGGTCCGCTATAAAAGTCCAGTGGCACAACGCCTGGGGTGTTGGTGCAGAACCCATATAGGCCATACAAGCTCTGGTTGAAGGAATCGCAGCCGGAAACATCGATTCCATTGATCTTTCAGTACATGACAAGTAGTGCTCGTATACTGAACAATTGGACCGCACGTAATTGTGTGCAGTAGTTAGTAATCTGACCTAAATACCATTAGAGTAAAGTGGTCACAAACGCTATTTGTACATTCTGACGTGATTTGTGTAATTTTTTATTTTTGGAAGGGAAGTTCGCTGGTCACTCAGGAACTATCTAACAACCCCAACGTTTACTGGAAAGAGTAAGTGTCCTGCGGGTATCCCTCATATGTTCCAGTAAACTGAAGGTTCCATAGGGGCCCTGTATCGAGTACGCCAGCACCATATCGGTGTGATCAGGTCGTATTGGTCGAGGTGGGCGAGTGAGTGGGGTACTCGGTAAACCGCCACCGCCGGCCTACTGCGGAGTAATTTGGTTGTCTGTAAAGGCTTGCTGAAAACCTTGATACAGAAAATCCAAGGAGGACTAAGCAACACCTACAGACGATGGGGGCCAGTTGCTCAGGTAGGGGGCGATCAACCCAGGTTCAGGTTGATTCGGAGAACCGACCAGTCGGGTCGGCAAGATATATCATGTGTGAAAAATACGGTAGTCACACAGAGGTTTTATGTGATGAATGGGAGAGAATGACTGTTCGAGACAGGGACAAGTTCCCAAGAATAGGTAGCTTCAGTCCGGAAGTGTTACAAAATGTAAGGAGGAGGATATGTCTCGTAAAATCATCAAAGAGACGAATTCAGCATCATGATTACTTACAGTTATGGCACCAGGAAGGTGAGATACAGAGAGGTTTGGCTCTGGCGGCAGGATCTGGGGCAGTCAGGAAGTTGATTGCCACAGCTCCTCCCCCACCATATATTGCAGGAGAGAAGTTGATTGCGGAGAGAAACGCACTGGGTTGTAAAACACAAACTCTTAGTAACAATGTAAATGTTAATGATGTTAACCAAATAACTCATGCAAGTATTAACCCGTGCAAGTTGTACCCTGTTTTGAACCTTCCTCAGGAGTGTGAACAAGAAGACGATTCGGCAACGATTTCAGCACTCTCTCTAGCGGCCACCATAGCAGAGACCACAGTAGGCACAGCACCACCCACGAGATTAGTGAAGGCCCCTAGCGGAGGGATAGGTGAGGTCGTGTCAGCGGGTAAGTACGGCACCATGCATTACACTGAAACAATTGTACCACAAGTTGTAGAATCTACACAGAATGAAGTTGTTAGAATTGCTCCTGTAAAGGTGATAGTAGTTCCCAATGGGAAAACAGATGCATCAGGAGTCACACCCGTCAGGAACATTGCCATGTATTGCCCGTTAACTAGAATGGAATTAAGGACCATAGTGTCTGAATTCCCAGACCCCAGAAAGGATTTAGTGGCAAGCCAAAAATACATCAGGGATTTAGGAAACACTTTAGAGCCCAATAATAAGGATTGGCAGATAGTGTTAAGAGCTTGCTTACCTCCCAGTGTCGACTCAGTTAAATTCTTAGCTGATTGTCTATTAGATAAAGATGTACCACTTACAGATGTGTACGATCAGGATAATGTAAAAAGGATAAATTTGCAGCTAAAAGAATATTTCCCAGCCGTTGCTAAATGGAATAAACTATTCTCCATTAAACAAAAGGAGTCTGAAACGGCAGCAGAATATTTCCACCGGGCATTATCAGAAATGGCAAAATACACTGGTATAGAAGACATAAAGACCAACCCAAACCATCGAGAAGTAGCAGTATCTGTACTGATGGATGGTTTGAAAGAAACATTAAAGGCTAGGGTACAGACCACGCAGCCATGCTGGCGAGGTCTGTCAGTGTCCACTTTGAGAGAGGCTGCTGTTGATCACGACAAAAACATCACTAGACACAGGGAGTCGCAAAGTGATAAGTTGATGTCCGTAAGTATACAGGCGCTGACCACAAGGCAGCCTGCGTATGTACCACCGAATCCTGTGGGTAAGGCAAGTGGAATAACATGTTTTTCTTGTAACAAACCAGGACATTTTGCACGAGACTGTAGAGTAAGAAATGTACAAAGATCTTTTCAACCCCCTAGACAACAACACCACACACGACATTGGGAGCAGGGTCCACAGAGGCGGAGCTTTGAGCCACATACAGGGGAAACAAAAAGATATCCCCCAAACAGAGATTGGCATGCCTCTGGTAGTTCCCAGCTAACCCCCGCACAAGTAGTTGCTGCCAATGGGATTCAGGGCGGTCAGCATACCCAATAGGGGTGTGGCCATACCTGTAATCTGCAACCAGTTAAATTGATTGCCAGTCTTGGAAGCGAACCAGAGATTGCAATCAATGTAGCCGGTAAAACTTTAAACTTTCTTGTAGACACAGGGGCGGCCAAGTCAGTGATCAATTCGACAGTGGGCATGAGAACCACTGGTAGGACAGTTCCAGCCATAGGAGTAACAGGAGTAGTCCAGCACTACCCTGTTAGCAAGCCAGCCGAGATTACAATAGGGCCTTTGCACACCAAGCATTCCTTTTTGCTGGCTGCATCGGCACCGACCAATCTCCTGGGTAGAGACTTACTATGTAAAATGGGTTGCGTCATTTATTGTACTCCTGAAGGTGTATTCTTGGACATACCTGAGAATCACGCTCAAGAAGTACGAGACATGTTAGACTCCCCATCAAAATTAATGTCACACACCGTTATAACAAATAGGAACCCATCCCAGGTAGAAGAGATGACATCTCAGATACCAGAGTCGCTTTGGACAAAAGATGGACAGGACACTGGATTAATGGCAAATGTAGCTCCAGTAGTAGTACAAGTAAAAGATGGTAGGATAGCTCCAAAAATCCCACAGTATCCTCTGAAGCCAGAGGTGGAGTTAGGAGTTTTTCCCGTAATAGAGCGCTTGCTACAACAGGGCATTCTAGTAAGAACGTCCAGCACAGCAAATAGTCCCATCTTCCCTGTTAAAAAGAGTGGGGGGAGGGGTTACAGGCTAGTGCAGGATCTAAGGGGGATTAACAAAATAGTCGAGAGTCAGTTCCCCGTAGTGCCTAATCCAGCTGTCATTCTAATGCAAATTCCTCCCACTGCCAAATTTTTCACTGTTATTGACCTCTGCTCCGCTTTCTTTTCGGTACCTCTGCACCCTGACAGTCAATATTTGTTTGCATTCACATACAGAGGAGTCCAATACACGTGGACTCGATTACCCCAAGGTTTCATAGATAGTCCAAGTATATTTTCTCAGGCTTTGCATGATTGTTTACAGTCTTTTCAACCAGAGAGTGGATCAGTATTGATACAGTATGTGGATGATTTACTGCTGTGTTCAGATTCACTGGAAGCTTCCCTGAAGGATACGAAACAGCTCCTGTTTCATCTTTCAGACACAGGTCACAAGGTTTCCAAAAACAAGTTGCAATTATGCCAGACTAAGGTAAAATATTTGGGACACTGTCTAACACAAGGACTGAGACACCTGACCGCTGATAGAATCCAAGCCATTAGAGACATGACACTGCCACAAACCCAGCAACAGATAAGAACGTTTTTAGGAATGTGTGGGTATTGCCGTAATTGGATCCCAGGGTTTTCCATATTGGCACTACCTCTGCAGGAAATGGTCTCCTCAAACAAACCTGATCGGATTTCGCATACAGACGAATCTGAAACGGCATTTGAGAGACTCAAACAGTGTCTAACGCAGGCACCTGCACTAGGTATGCCAGACTATGGGAAACCCTTTGAACTATACGGAACAGAAAGTGCTGGGTGCGCAGCAGGTGTACTAACACAAAAACACGGTGACGCCAGCAGGCCAGTTGCATACTACAGCGCTCAGCTAGATACGGTAGCGCGGTCCCTCCCCACATGCTTGCGTAGCGTTGCGGCGATAGCATTGCTAGTGACGAAAAGCGAAGATGTCGTGCTAGGCCACAACCTCACAATCCATACACCACATGCGGTATCGGCCTTATTAAATTCTGCCCAAACCAGACATGTCTCATCAGCAAGGTTTACGAGATGGGAATTGGCATTAATGGCCCCAGTAAACATCACCATAAGGAGATGCAGCGCATTAAACCCTGCAACATTTCTCCCAGGTGTGCCTGGACAGGCACAAAGGGTGGGAGGTGAGAGTGATGGGGAAGGAGGATTTAATACAAAGGAGGATACACATGATTGTATGGAATATTTGACCCAAAATTTTACCGCAAGGCCTGACATCAGTGACAATCCACTAGAAGATGCAGAACTCACGTTCTACACGGACGGTAGTTGTCACAGACAGTCAGACTCGGGAGACTTGTGTACTGGATACGCAGTCGTAGATGACCAAGACACCATAGAAGCGGAACCGCTAGGCCCACCTCACTCAGCCCAGGTTGCTGAACTGGTCGCCCTAACCAGAGCATGTGAATTGGCTAAGGGTAAGTCTGCCAATATCTACACCGATTCTAGATACGCGTTCGGGGTAGTCCATGATTTCGGAGCCCTATGGCGGCTCAGAAATTTCATGACGGCAGCTGGCACACCGATAGCGCATGCAGCATATATAAAAAGGCTTCTAACAGCGATACAGGAACCCGACAGAGTGGCTGTTATCAAATGTAAAGCACATACATATAGCCAAGACCCAGTATCCCTTGGTAACAGCCGAGCAGACGAAGCTGCAAAGCTTGCAGCTGCTACCCCCATACGGACAGACACCACACAACTGATGGTATTTAATACCATCAACACACAGAAGTTGTGTGAGATGCAGAATTTGTGTTCCACTCAAGAGAGAGCAGTCTGGAAGGCAAAGGGATATGGCCAGGAGCCCTCAGGGCTCTGGACGGATGGACATGGTAAACCAGTGGCCCCCAGGGCATACCTTCCATGTCTGGCTGAAGCAGCTCACGGGCTGACTCATCTAGGCAAGGAGGGGATGTGCAAATTGGTAAGAGCATACTGGTGCGCCCCAGGATTCTCCTCTCATGCGAGTAAAAGAGCAATGTCATGCCTTACCTGTCTGAGAAAGAATATTGGAAAGGCAATACCTACAGAACCCTCCCATATCCCACCTGCCGGCGGCCCTTTCCAAGTAATACAAATTGACTTCATCCAATTGCCCCCATGTAGAAACTTAAAGTATGTACTTGTTTGTATAGATGTTTTCTCGAATTGGGTCGAAGCTTTTCCAGCAGCTACAAATACCGCTATGTTTACAGCCAAGAAAATTGTGCAGGAATTTGTATGTAGATATGGTATCCCTAGAATCATTGAAAGTGATAGGGGTACCCATTTTACAGGTGATGTCTTTCAAGGAATGTGTAAGTTGATGGGAATTGATAGCAAGCTGCACACTCCGTACCGTCCACAGGCGAGTGCGAAGGTCGAAAGAGTGAACAGCACTATTAAAAATAAATTGAGTAAAGTAATGGCAGAGACAGGATTGACGTGGCCAGAAGCTTTACCCATTGTTTTGTATAGCATCAGAACCACTCCCAGGTCCCCTCTTAATCTGTCTCCTTTTGAAATTCTGTTTGGTCGACAACCGCATGTCATGATTAACCCTCAGGATGATTTGAAATGTAACAATGAAGTAACTGTCAAATACTTGATTAACATGAGTAAGCAGTTGAGGAATCAAAATGATAATCTGAAGTTGGTGATTCCTGATTTACCAGATAGTAATTGTCATGACATTGAACCTGGGGATTATGTAATGATACGAAATTTTCTACGCTCAGGTTGTCTTATTGATAGATGGGAAGGACCATACCAGGTCTTATTGACTAGCACCACAGCATTGAAGGTTGCTGAAAGAGAGACTTGGGTCCATTCATCCCACTGCAAGAAGGTTGCTGACCCAGAGAAGTCCCGTGATAAGGAACAGACGGTAGAGGTTGTATCACTGGAGTGTCTGTTCCAGGAGGACTGAGGCGGCACCTGAGCCTTGAAGACCGGAAGCAGTTGTCGACTCCCTTCTCCCTTTTATTGTTTTTCTCCACTTCCCATCCCCTCTCCCTTAAAATTTCTGTTTCCCCCTTCTCATTCTTCTCTATTTCCTCCTCAAAGATGGACTTGCCCCAAGAGACTGTGATCCGGATTTTGATGTTAACCATGATGTTGACCAGAGCAGTCTGTTCCGGCGAGAGTACCATAGAGGTCGAAAGAGGTTCTGGAATGGGTTCCGATTATGATGATGGAGGCGTAGTTTTCCAAGATCAACCAATCCAACAAGCAAAGGCGAGTATCAGAAAACGATCCGATAGAAGAAATTGTGATGGATTGTTAGCTGAAGAAAATTGTATCTGTAGGCTCTGTGATAATCTGGTTGAAGATGGATGCATAAAGAAATGCCAATCTAGTTTTAATATCCATATGGACCGGCATCCATTGAGTGACTATCACTCTCTAGTGGGTAACGTGTTGAACCAAACAGATTGTTGGGTATGCTCTCAAGTACCTCAGGGTCACAGCAAATCAGGGCTAGTACCATTTCCTTTAACGTTAGGGGAGGTACTTGAGCTAAGTGGTGGGAGACCGGTGGACCGGAGGTTTAACATCTCCAGCCCTCCTAGTTTGAAGCTCCACCAATACCATGTGGATAGGTCCCTCTTATGTTTTAACATCTCCAATCCCAGAAAACCGGGAAATTGGGAAGTGTCATGGAGCAACCTTACCATGACCTTTTCACACAGAGCAGATAGAATGCCTACAGATACAGAGCTCGTACGCCACATAGCCAGTAGAGGAAAATCTTTCCGGTATCGATATACCTTAGGAAATAGGATTACTAAAGTTGGAGAGGTATCACCAGGATACTGTGCACATATCGTACAAACCGATACGTGCATTAGACAGATGGAAGAATTAGGGTCAGGGGATTTCACCTGGAAGGTTTGTAACATGGTCATGTCCTTCTCCGTCCCTTATGTTCTCCCCGATGATGCATATTTCATATGCGGGAGAAAGGCGTACAAGTGGCTTGCCCCAAACTCTGAAGGATTGTGTTATATTGGAAAAGTATTGCCTGAAGTGATGACTGTTACACATGACAAAATGAAGGACATACACCGTGGTGCCCAAGCTCCTTATACTCACACTCACTACGAACACCGAGTTAAAAGACAACTGTCAGAAAGGTTAGAGCATCCGGCCTCTGATCTTATCCATGAATCCACCGGGATTCAGGTTCTGGTAGCGTTAGATTTCACTCGTACCGCTCGAGGAGTGATGAATTATAAATACATTTCCGCACTCGCCAATTTGTTAGATAATATCACTGAAATGTATGATGACACGTTTAGATACACTGGAAGAGAACTTCAAGCTTACAAAACAGAACTAGTTCAGCATAGGATGGTTCTTAATTACCTTACAGCAGTAACAGGCGGATATTGTGTTACATTGGCAACACAGTACGGTATAAAGTGTTGCACGTATATCACAAATAGCACCGAGGATCCGGTAGAGGTCATAGACCAAAAGATGGACGATATTCTGCAATTAAAGTGGGAATTTCGTCGGAAACACAATCTCACCCTTGCTGCTGTAGGTAATGAGCTGACTGGTTGGGTGTCATGGTTGAACCCGCGAAATTGGTTCTCCGGTTTGGGAGAGTGGGCTCAAGGAGTCATAATGGATGTTGGAAAGTTTCTCCTGTGTATCTTAGGTGTTGTTATATCTATTGGATTGATATTTAGATGCGGGCAGGCTTTGATGAGGTGTAAACAAAGTACGAAAGTGATGAGCTTGAGGAGTGAGGAAACTGTAATTAACCTGGATTTGATTTATGACCCAATGCTAGAAACCATGACGTAATGATGTAATGAGTATACGGTCCGTCTTTCACCCATTTCTATGTTTTCCTCCGAGGTACAAAGACCCACGTAGACGAAGGATCTGATGAGCCAAGGGGCCGACAACGGAAAGATGGAAAGAAGAAGAGCAGACGACCTGATATACAAGATTTTGATGGACAATGCCATGGGTACCCCAGTTTCCCTAGGAACTTTAAAATCACGCTAGCCCAACATTTTTTGTAAATCCATGGACGTTGTTTGCTTTACTCACGATTTATGAGCAAAAGCACAAAGAAGAAGACTCCAATCAACCGACACCAATCAAGACCTCAATCGACGAACGTACATTAACCTGACATAGAATATCATTGCATTTTTCGTAAGTGTTCTTTATCTTCATCTCTGCAACCCTCAGGTAATAACACACATAGTCGATAGGGAATACAGGCACAGATAGCAGCAACCACATACCCCCCCAATTCATGTATCATCAACTAAAATGTGCATCCCCATTGTGTTACAACCACAGCCGAAATGAGCTCGGTAGAGTTTGACAGCCCATCCACAGACCTGTACCACAGGATAAGAAGGAATTCAAATGTATACTTCGCAATACCTCGAAGCTTGATTTACCACACGTACGGCACGATGATACATGACCCTCCAAACATGGACTCATACACACATGCTCCTACTCTCTCACTAGGTCATACCCTTTTCACACCTACTCCTCTCTTCCTCCTTTCCCCACCATGGAAATCAATTAACCCCTGACTTACATTTTTCTCCTTAAATATTTTGTGGCAGTTATTATTGACTGCCAAAGGGTGGACTGTCGAAGTCAGAAAAATGTCTCAATGCACACTGCCATATTTGCACCGCACACTGGTCCGTGCTGCGCATGCGTACGCTCTCCCGTGGAAGCGCATACCCGCAATAGCGTGCACTCGCACGCGCAGTATGCGCATTTACGGTAGAGTTTATGTGATCGTAGCGTGCGACTCATTCGTTACAAAAGTTCACAATTAATGTCGTTTATAGATCATGTTCCCCTCAATAGTTTCTGTAAGTTTGGTTTAGATAGAATGTCCCTGAGCGGAGGAATCCCTCTTTGTATTGCACGAAGGGTCTAACAGGAGTCATACAGCAGTGTTTGGTACCCATCGGAAGAGTATTTAATTAGCAATATTCCGGTGTTGGTTTGGAGCGTATTAATCGCTCGTGCGAATAGTTATGGACATAAGAAGTTTATGTCCATTTCTATTATTTACCCATACTCAGGTATGCGGCGGGAAACCCAGTTCCCCACCCACCTGAGCTGTTGGAAATCGTCACAGCCCACCTGTATGAATCACCCTATGACCTTTGGTTACAGTACAGGGCCGAATTCCTGTGTCCAATAAACTGAAGGATTGTAGGGACTAGGAGATTGCATTGTGTGTGGGGCATAAATAGGCAGGCCGACCACATCCAGCTCTCACTCTCTCATCAACGGTTATCTGCTGATAATCGGGAGCTGGATATCGAGGCGCAGGCGATCATACCCTTTGTGCGTAAGTTCTCTCCATAATCATTGTCTTTCTGCGAGCCAATATCTCTCTTTCTCTTTCTCTCTCTATCTCTCTCTCTCCTCTTTTTCTCTTAAATACTTCGTAGTATTATAGTATTGTATTGTATTGTGTTAGACCAGGATAGCATTGTAGTTTATCCCTTAGTTAGGTGTTTGGTTAGGAAGTCTTTGTTATATTGTAGTGTATCATTTGTACTGTGTTACTCTTTTACAAGTATACTAGATATAATACAGATAATAGGCTTTGGAACCCTAAACCAGTATCTGTGTATTTACTATAGTGTTAAGTGTTCATTTGAGCGTCGGTGACGCTCAAACAGCTTTGTAGGTAGTCAGGTTACACAAGGTTGCATTTACACCCTGTACTCACATTAAGGTATTCAGTGTATTTCATTGGTATAAGGTTTTAATATCAAGGTATAGTGTTGTGAGCGTCTGCATCGCTGGTGACCTCCTCGTGGTCTCGAGCGTATGCTACGCCATAGCGAATCTTTCCCCTAGACATAACCAATAACGTGTCCTGTGATCGCTGGGCCGTGAGCGAACGTGACGCTTGAGCGTCTCGCCTACGGCTGAGCGATCGCTACGCAGATAGCGTACCATTACGGTATTTCTTAAGTAAACAGCGTACAGTGTTCTTAGCTTCATAAGGGTTGTTTATACGACATAGGAATTCAGCATTGTCAGCCTCGTAGGCCAAAACCATTTTCCCCAGCAACCGAATGCATTGATGGATTAACACTTGTCACGATCCGGGTATCTGGACGCCATTTCTTACCCATCAGATGCCTCCTAAGGCTGGCTCAGCGCTCCAGGACCGGATCCCATCTGTTATCCTGATGTGTACATTCCTGTATCCTCTCCTGTCACTCTGGGACGCTGTCACAGTAAACGCCATATTACACCTGGCATGGCATCTCCCGCTGCCTCCGCCGCCGTCCCTGAACTTCTGCATGCAGAGTGTCTGAGTGGCGATTACGTCAGCCGCGGCCTCCGCTGTGTCCGCGTGGTTGGATGTGCATCTGTCAGCCTGGCGCCTCCTGTCTCCGGTGGCCGGCGCCGCCATTACTGTTTTCATTACCACATGGATTACAAACCAAACTTCCCTCCAAGTGTCTGCATGGGCGCAGCCATCTTGGATTCTGTCAGCTGATCATTTCCACCAATCTGTTCTCAGTATTGATAATCTGCATAATTGCCAAGCCAATCCCTTCCTTGCTGCAGGTATAAATACACTGTGCCTGAGCAAGGAAGGCGTCAGTGCTTTGGTTGTCAAACCTAGTTCCTGTTTGTCTCTCTCCTGTGATTGTCTTCCAGGTTCCAGCTCCTGTCTCAAGACTTCCACCATAGAGACCCGCACCAGCATTCCACCTGCGGTGTAGCCTGACTCTCCAATCCATTGTGGATTCATCTGTTTCCAGCTACAACATTACCTGCTTCCAGCTCAGCTTCCAGCAGAGTACAGCTTCCCTTAAAGGGCCGGTGTCCTTTCTACACTTTACCACTCTCCACCGGTATTATTATTTCTCCGCTCTCAAGTTCTACATTTCAGTTCATATTTCATCGCTCCCAAGTTCATTTATTATTTAACTGGTTCCAGCCAGTATCCACTCCGTGCTAACAACAGTCTGGTTCCAGCCAGTATCCACAGCAGCTGTTTTATCTTCAGCAACCCAGCTTTTCCTGGAACACCAGCTGGCACAATCCTGGGTTATCTCCATTGCTACAGTCGGGCCTGGTAAGGACTTTCCATCTAGAAGATCATAAGAACTATCTCACACTACCAGTGCCCTGTGGCTCCTGCCATCCTGTAGTACCCAGGAACTGTATTTATTCTTTGCTGACTTTTACGTTTTCTTTTACTGCTGCTGTGTTGCGGAGTTGTCATAATAAACATCATTGACTTTTATCCAAGTTGTCGTGGTCACGCCTTCGGGCAGTTATTATTCATGTTACTTACATGTCCAGGGGTCTGATACAACCTCCCAGGTTCCGGTACATCTCAGCCCCTACAACTGAGGCTGCCTCCAATCAGCTCAGGCCCTCAGTTGTGACAGTAAGCACTGACCTAATGAATCCAGCCGGAGACCAGGATCAAGCGGCCAGGCCGATGCAAGAACTGGCAGCCCGACTAGAACATCAGGAGGCTGCACAGGGCCACATCATCCGCTGTCTCCAGGATCTCTCTACTCGGCTGGATGGGATTCAGACAACTCTCCGTGGATCAGGCGCGTCTGGTGCGTCAACCACAGTGACTCCAGCTATAACCCCACCCACCTTACCCATTTCTGCTCCACGTCTTCATCTTCCAACGCCAGCAAAATTTGACGGATCTCCAAGATTCTGCAGGGGATTTCTCAACCAGTGTGAGATTCAGTTTGAGCTACAACCTGGCAATTTTTCCAGTGACCGTACAAAAATTGCCTACATTATTTCTCTTCTCAGTGGCTCAGCCCTTGATTGGGCATCACCGTTATGGGAGAGGTCCGACACCCTGCTATCTTCCTACACTGCCTTCGTGTCAACATTCAGGCGCATCTTCGACGAGCCAGGCCGGGTAACCTCAGCTTCATCCGAGATTCTCCGTTTACTCCAGGGGTCACGTACTGTAGGACAATATCTGATACAGTTCCAGATCCTGGCATCCGAACTGGCATGGAACGACGAGGCCCTGTATGCTGCATTCTGGCATGGCTTATCTGAGCGTATTAAAGATGAGTTAGCTACCAGAGACTTACCTTCTAAGTTAGATGAGCTAATCTCACTCTGCACGAAAGTTGATTTACGTTTCAGAGAGAGAGCAACTGAGCGTGGAAGATCATCTGCTCCAAAATCTTCTGCTCCTCCTCCTCGTCAACTGTCACCATCTAAAGATGAGCCCATGCAACTTGGCCGTTCCCGTTTAACTCCTGCTGAGCGCCGAAGACGTCTCTCCGAGTTTCTCTGTCTCTATTGTGCAGCTCCGTCTCACACCATTAATGCCTGTCCCAAACGTCCGGGAAACTCCAAATCCTAGCTCGCCAAGGAGAGGGCCGGCTAGGAGTAATGATCTCCTCTCCATCTCCTCAAGATTGTAATCTCCCAGTCTTGCTTCAAGTTGCTCAACGTTATCGGAACGTCATTGCCCTCCTTGATTCCGGAGCAGCTGGGAACTTTATTACCGAAGCCTATGTTAAACGGTGGTCCCTACCCACCGAGAGACTTCCTTCGTCCATTTCTTTAACTGCCGTGGATGGCAGCAAAATTTTTGATGCAGTTATTTCTTTAAGGACTCTACCAGTTCGTCTGAGAGTGGGAGTTCTTCATTCCGAACTTATTTCTTTTTTAGTGATTCCAAGAGCCACACATCCTGTGGTCCTGGGCCTTCCATGGCTCCGTCTTCACAATCCTACAATTGATTGGACGACTACGCAAATCCTGGCATGGGGTTCCTCCTGTGCTGAGACATGTTTGTTTAAAGTATTGCCTGTCTGTTCTTCCTCCCCCAGGTCGTCTGATGTTCCACCTCCTCCATATCAAGATTTCACGGATGTGTTCAGTAAAGCTTCTGCTGATATCCTTCCTCCTCATAGAGAATGGGACTGTCCGATTGATCTCGTTCCAGGGAAGGTTCCACCTCGAGGCCGAACTTATCCGTTGTCTCTGCCTGAGACGCATTCTATGGAGGAATATATTAAAGAGAACCTAGCAAAGGGGTTCATTCGACCTTCTTCTTCTCCAGCCGGCGCAGGCTTCTTTTTTGTAAAAAAGAAAGATGGTGGTCTGCGGCCGTGCATCGACTACAGAGGTTTGAACGACATTACCATCAAGAACCGTTATCCTTTACCCCTGATTACTGAGCTCTTTGACAGAGTTAGCGGAGCTACCATCTTTACAAAGCTGGACTTGCGAGGTGCATACAATCTCATCCGGATCCGTGAGGGTGACGAGTGGAAGACCGCCTTTAACACCCGTGACGGACATTATGAGTACCTCGTCATGCCCTTCGGATTGAGCAATGCTCCAGCTGTCTTCCAGCATTTTGTCAATGAGATCTTCAGAGACATTCTATACCGTCATGTCGTGGTCTATCTAGACGATATTTTTGCCAACGATTTAGAGGAACATCGTTTTTGGGTTAAAGAGGTTCTGTCCCGTCTCCGTGTCAATCATCTCTATTGCAAATTAGAAAAATGCGTCTTTGAAGTCAAGTCCATTCCGTTTCTAGGGTACATTGTGTCCGGTTCCGGACTAGAGATGGATCCTGAGAAACTACAAGCAATCCAAAATTGGCCGGTACCCTTAACCCTCAAAGGGGTCCAGAGGTTCTTAGGGTTCGCCAACTATTACCGAAAGTTTATACGAGACTTTTCCACCATTGTGGCGCCTATTACTGCTTTCACTAAGAAGGGTGCTAACCCGTCCAAGTGGTCTGAAGAAGCCATGCAAGCATTTCATCTTTTAAAACAAAGGTTCATCTCTGCGCCTGTTCTGAAACAGCCTGACATCGACTCTCCTTTCATCTTAGAGGTGGATGCCTCCTCCGTTGGAGTAGGAGCGGTGTTATCTCAGAGGGCTAAAGATGGCCATTTACACCCTTGCAGTTTCTTCTCCCGGAAGTTCTCCCCAGCTGAGCGCAACTATGCCATTGGCGACCAGGAGTTGCTAGCCATCAAGCTCGCTCTAGAAGAGTGGAGGTATCTGTTGGAGGGAGCTTCTCATTCAATCACCATACTTACAGACCACAAGAACCTTTTATACCTGAAGGGCGCACAATGTCTCAACCCTCGTCAGGCCAGATGGGCACTTTTCTTTTCCAGGTTCGACTTTAAACTCCAGTTCTGTCCGGGCTCTCAGAATCGCAAGGCCGATGCCCTTTCCCGCTCATGGGAGCAAGAAAATGAGTCAGAGTCTTCAGACAAGCATCCTATTATAAATCCGTTGGCATTCTCCACGGTAGGGATGGACTCTACGCCCCCATCAGGGAAAAGTTTTGTGAAGCCGATGCTAAGGAAGAAGCTCATGCATTGGGCCCATGCTTCCCGTTTTGCCGGACATACAGGTATCCAAAAAACCCTGGAGTTTATCTCTAGGTCCTATTGGTGGCCAACTCTGAAAAAGGACGTCTTGGAGTTTATTGCATCTTGCCCAAAGTGTGCCCAACATAAAGTATCCCGCCAGTCGCCTGCGGGGCAACTGGTTCCACTATCCGTTCCCCGTCGACCATGGACCCACTTGTCGATGGATTTCATTACAGACTTACCCATGTGCAACAAGTTCAATACCATCTGGGTGGTAGTTGACCGGTTCACCAAGATGGCACACTTCATTCCTCTCACCGGTCTTCCGTCAGCTTCCAAGTTGGCTCAAGTATTCATACAAGAGATCTTCCGACTCCACGGTCTTCCTGAAGAAATTATCTCAGATCGAGGAGTTCAATTCACAGCCAAATTCTGGCGAAGTTTATGTCAAGTCCTCCAAGTCAAGCTAAAGTTTTCCACGGCTTACCATCCTCAGACCAATGGTCAAACCGAGAGGGTGAATCAGGACTTGGAGGCCTTCCTCCGCATCTATGTGTCCTCCTCTCAAGATGACTGGGTTCAATTACTTCCCTGGGCCGAGTTCTGTCATAACAACCAGTATCATTCTTCATCTGCTTCAACACCATTCTTCACTAACTTTGGATTCCACCCTAAAGTCCCTGAGTTCCAACCGCTTCCAGCAACTTCTGTTCCCGCAGTGGATATCACCTTGCATCAGTTTGCCAATATCTGGAAGAGCGTACGATCAGCTCTGCTCAAGGCATCGTTCAGGTACAAGAAGTTTGCGGATAAGAAGCGTCGAGCAGTTCCTGCTCTCAAGGTGGGTGATCGGGTATGGTTATCCACGAAGAATTTGAGGTTAAGAGTTCCCAGTATGAAGTTTGCACCTCGCTATATCGGTCCTTTCAAGATTGAACAAGTCAACAATCCTGTTGCTTACAGACTCCAGTTGCCTCCCTTCTTAAAAATACCCAGGACATTCCATGTTTCCCTGTTGAAACCGCTGATCTTGAATCGGTTTCATTCCTCACTTCCTCCAACTCCGAAAGTCCAAACTCAACGAGGCGTTGAGTATGAAGTGGCCAAGATCCTGGACTCACGTCACCGTTACGGTCAACTACAATATCTTATTGACTGGAAAGGTTATGGTCCTGAGGAACGTTCATGGACCAATGCTTCTGATGTCCATGCTCCTGCCTTGGTCCGGAGATTCCATTCCAAGTTTCCTCAAAAGCCAAAGAAGTGTCCTGGGGCCACTCCTAAAGGGGGGGGTGCTGTCACGATCCGGGTATCTGGACGCCATTTCTTACCCATCAGATGCCTCCTAAGGCTGGCTCAGCGCTCCAGGACCGGATCCCATCTGTTATCCTGATGTGTACATTCCTGTATCCTCTCCTGTCACTCTGGGACGCTGTCACAGTAAACGCCATATTACACCTGGCATGGCGTCTCCCGCGGCCTCCGCCGCCGTCCCTGAACTTCTGCATGCAGAGTGTCTGAGTGGCGATTACGTCAGCCGCGGCCTCCGCTGTGTCCGCGTGGTTGGATGTGCATCTGTCAGCCTGGCGCCTCCTGTCTCCGGTGGCCGGCGCCGCCATTACTGTTTTCATTACCACATGGATTACAAACCAAACTTCCCTCCAAGTGTCTGCATGGGCGCAGCCATCTTGGATTCTGTCAGCTGATCATTTCCACCAATCTGTTCTCAGTATTGATAATCTGCATAATTGCCTAGCCAATCCCTTCCTTGCTGCAGGTATAAATACACTGTGCCTGAGCAAGGAAGGCGTCAGTGCTTTGGTTGTCAAACCTAGTTCCTGTTTGTCTCTCTCCTGTGATTGTCTTCCAGGTTCCAGCTCCTGTCTCAAGACTTCCACCATAGAGACCCGCACCAGCATTCCACCTGCGGTGTAGCCTGACTCTCCAATCCATTGTGGATTCATCTGTTTCCAGCTACAACATTACCTGCTTCCAGCTCAGCTTCCAGCAGAGTACAGCTTCCCTTAAAGGGCCGGTGTCCTTTCTACACTTTACCACTCTCCACCGGTATTATTATTTCTCCGCTCTCAAGTTCTACATTTCAGTTCATATTTCATCGCTCCCAAGTTCATTTATTATTTAACTGGTTCCAGCCAGTATCCACTCCGTGCTAACAACAGTCTGGTTCCAGCCAGTATCCACAGCAGCTGTTTTATCTTCAGCAACCCAGCTTTTCCTGGAACACCAGCTGGCACAATCCTGGGTTATCTCCATTGCTACAGTCGGGCCTGGTAAGGACTTTCCATCTAGAAAATCATAAGAACTATCTCACACTACCAGTGCCCTGTGGCTCCTGCCATCCTGTAGTACCCAGGAACTGTATTTATTCTTTGCTGACTTTTACGTTTTCTTTTACTGCTGCTGTGTTGCGGAGTTGTCATAATAAACATCATTGACTTTTATCCAAGTTGTCGTGGTCACGCCTTCGGGCAGTTATTATTCATGTTACTTACATGTCCAGGGGTCTGATACAACCTCCCAGGTTCCGGTACATCTCAGCCCCTACAACTGAGGCTGCCTCCCGTCAGCTCAGGCCCTCAGTTGTGACAACACTCTTGCTGGTTTCAGAATTTGTTTGACCAGACTCTGGATCTCCATAGCCTTTCCACTGGAGGAAAACCTCATCTGTGTCCAGTATCACTCCCAAAAACAACAACCGCGTCATTGGGACCAACTGCGATTTTGGCAAGTTTAGGAGCCAACCATGTTGTTGAAGAACTGTCAGGGAGAGTGCAATGTTTTGCACCAACTGGTCCCTGGATCTCGCCTTTATCAGGAGAACATCCAAGTACGGGATAATTGTGACTCCTTGCTTGCGAAGGAGAACCATCATTTCCACCATCACCCTGGTGAAAATCCTCGGAGCCGTGGACAGACCAAATGGCAACGTCTGAAATTAGTAATGACAATCCTGAATTGCAAACCTCAGGTAGCTTGATGCAGTGGCTAAATGGGAACATGTAAGTAGGCATCCTTTAAGTTTACCAAAACCATGAAATCTCCTTCCTCCGGACTGGAGATCACTACCGTGAGAGATTCCATCTTGAAATTGAATTTCTTTAGGTAGAAATTGAGGGATTTCAGATTTCATATTGGTCTGACTGAGCCGTCCGGCTTCGGGACCACGAAGCGGCTTGAATAAAAACCTTCTCCCTGCTGACTAAGGCTGATTTGAACAATCGGTGAGGGGGAACGTCTTGAAACCCCAGTTTGTACCCTTGGGACACTATTTATAAAACCCACGAGTCCAGGTCCGAATGAATCCAGAACTGACTGAAGAGTTTTAGACGTGCCCCCACTGGTGCGGGCTCCTGCAAGAAAGCCCTAGCGTCATGCAGTGGATTTGGCAGAAGCAGAGGACAATCTCTGCTCCTGCAATCTTGAAGAGGCTACAGACCTCTTCCCTCTTCTCCTTCCTCTACCTGCAAAGAAAGGGGAATCTTAACTTCTTGCATATCTATTGGGCCGAAATGACTGCATCAGATAATGATGCGTCTTTATCCGTTGAGAGGGAACATAGTGCAAGAAGGTTGACTTACCTGCGGGAGCTGCCGAGATCAAATTAACTAGGCCGTCGCCAAACAAGGCTTCACCTTCATAGGGAAGAGACTCCCTTTCTTCTTGGAGTCAGTATCAGCATTTCCTTGGTGAATCCAGATATACAGGGAATGGGGGGAAGGGGATGTGTTCTGCACCAGCTATTAAATTCTAAATATTTGTATGAAGAGGCCCCAATAAATGTCCATCAGTTATATTAAATATTAATTGTAGGACGTTCGGGGGTGCTACCAGAGACAAGTAATGTTATGCAGGAAAGGAGAAGAGAAAAGAATGTCTCTTTTGCTGGCGCACAAATGATGATTTAAAAATTAACTTTTAATAAATTTGTTAAAATTGTCTAAACACGAAATAAAGTACAATAAGTTTGTATAATGTAATTACCATATATAATAAATGGAAATACATTTATTAATATCAAGGTTCGCTACCTGTGTTGTGTCTTTATTATTGATCCAAATTGACTATATCAATTAGTCTGATACTGAATTACTGGACACTATGTAATATTAGTTGAATGTATATTAGTAATTCACTTGACAAATGTCAGAACCTGGCAATAGTTCTACATATCATACACTTACAGCACTCTTTCCACAATATTTTCCCTTTATTCCAGATCAAATGGTATAATCCCCCACAGTAATTATTCCTGTTGTAGTATAGTACAGTATGGTTGCTGGGGACGTCTTTAATGAAAAGAGAGGGAACATCTAATGTGTCTCCTTATGGGTAAAATACTTGCAAGCTAAGTGCTATGAATAGCATCAGCATGTAGATAAATGCTGAGTGTTAGGTGAGTAATGCAGATAAATAGGGATATCTAATAATTCTATAGAATAGTGGGTGAATTATTAGATATCCCTATTTATCTGCACCTCTAAGCACACTATTTGACTGTCCACACCCTGCTGTGCCTATTACCCATCTCCTCCACCACCCTCAACACTGACCCACACATCATTCACCCACAAAGATACAATAAAGGTAGTTTGGATAAATTAGCTAAATGAAATGGATTTAACCAATTTATCTAAATGACCATTTTTGGATGTTTTCCAGTGTTTGGGAGCAAATGGTCAATTGTCATTTGCTGCCACATATTAGCATAATTTTGTTTCAACTAGAAAAAAAAATTGGACAGATAATCTAAGTGTGGATCCAGTTTAATGCTGATTTCAGAGCCAACTATAGACTTGATTGAGGTACTGTGTCCCCGGTACCAAATACCAAAAGAAATAATATTGTGAGGTGTGAGGTGTTCAAATAAGACTGAAAATGAGTGGAAATTATGGTTATTGAGGTTAATAATACTATGGGATCAAAATGACCCCCAAATTCTATGATTTAAGCTGTTTTTTAGGGTTTTTTGAAAAAAACACCCGAATCCAAAACACACCCGAATCCGACAAAAAAATTTCGGTGAGGTTTTGCCAAAACGCGTCCGAACCCAAAACACGGCCGCGGAACCGAACCCAAAACCAAAACCCGAAAAATTTCCGGTGCACATCACTACTTAATTAGAACTTCGGTCAATGTGAATTAATTATTGGACTCAACCATGGTTATCCTTAAAACCCAGGGGTCTATTTAAGATCGATCTTAATCGATGTTGGGCTTCCAGGTTGAAAAAAACACACATTTACTAACATTTTAAAATTTATATAAAAAAATCATCTGTTCGTAAATGCAGTGCACATGGTTTTGCCCAACTGCTAACAAAATTCCTGCTGCGATCAACTTGGAATTACCCCCATCGATTGATGTTTTCACACTGCTCGTTCCAACCCCAAAAACTATGAAGAGGATGGGGGCATATACGCAGGGTCCATCCTGTGCATGTGCCTACATTTTCTCCGGGTGCCCCGCAGAAAATGCGAATGCCTCTGCCTGTCAATCAATAGAGGGCGTACCTTCGCAGGTATATCGCAATCATGAGCCATGTCTCCCATTTTTGTCATTATAGGTGCTCTGTGAGCTGCTGACCATGCCCCAGCCCCTCTGTCTCCCGTGAATAGACATTCGGGCTTATTCAGACCAGATCGCTTCAATTTATTTTCACCCAGCGGGCAATCAGGTCTGCACTGCACATGCGTATGCGCCACAATGCGTAGGTGCACAAGAAGATTGACAAGAAGAGGGTGTTTGTGTGGGTGGCAACTGAATGTTTCTAGGGAGTGTCCGGAAAAACACTGGAGGGACCCGGCGTTTTGTGGGAGGATTTGTGATGTCACCTCAATGGCTGAGTAAGTGCTGAGCTGTGCAGCTCTTGTGCACATGTGATCACACACCTGCACAGCAAATTTTCCCTTCCGCTGTAGGCGGCAACCACCTGATCACAGGGATGCAAAAAACACACCCTAGCGATCAGATCTGAATTACCCACAATGTGCATATTTGCAGAGCAACAAGCTACAGGGAGCCTTCCACCCCCCCCCCCCCTTCCCCATGACTATGGGACACTGGGGGGGGGGGTTGTTTGGGTTAGCTGGACATTCCCAAAAAAAGTGACTGTCCTGCAAAAATTGGGTTAGTTGGGAGGTATGTGCAAATACATTTATTGTTTTGCATGCAGGGTAAATACTGGCTTCTTTGACATTTAGCCACAAATGCTGCACAGTTGAATTACAGTATTACACTGCAATTAACAGTTATGCTAGGACATTCCTTCTCCCAAAATCTACCTCTCTTTGCATGTTACATCTGTCCCACAGTGGCGTGCGGTGAGGTCAGTGGCTAGTGAGGCACTACAGCCATAATGTCCGCCGAATCCTGCCGATGACCCTTAGCCAATGCCCGCTACTGCCTCTGAGCCGATACCCACTGCCACCGCCAATGGCTTACAAACTCTCCCACAATCAACTGACCCAGCCCTCCACCACTAATTTCTATCTCAGTCCGATGCCGCCAATGCCCGCTGCCTGCCTGCTCATTGTTCTTGTGATATATTATACATTTTTAAAGAAAAAAAAATGAGTGTTTGGGACTGGGAAGGGTGAGGGAGGAGGACATGAATGCAATTTTGTTGTCCAGGGCTTCCATTAACTTAAAGGAGAAGGGTCTGAATGGGTTAAAAAAATGTGTGAGGACCCCCCTCCTTAGTATAACCAGCCTCTTTGAGCCGGTCCTGGTTATTTAAATACTGGGGGAAAAATTGGACAGAGGTTCCCCGTATTTAGACAACCAGCACCGGGCTCTTAGACGGGTCCTGGTTCCAAAAATACGTGGGACAAAATATGTAGTGGTCCCCCATATTTTTAAAACCAGCACCGGGCTCCACTAGCCAGAGAGATAATGCCACAGCCGGGGGACACTTTTATGTAGGTCCCTGCGGCCCTGGCATTACCCCTCCAACTAGTCACCCCTGGCCGGGGTTCCCTGGAGGAGTGGGGATCCCTTAAATCAAGAGGTTCCTCCCCTCGAGGCACCCAAGGGCCAGGGGTGAAGCCAGAGGCTGTCCCCAGCACCCCTGGGTGGTGGGTGCCGGGCTGATAGCCATATGTGTAAAAAAAGAATATTGTTTTTTTGTTGTGGAACTACAAGGCCCAGCAAGCCTCCCCCACTTGCTGGTACTTGGAGAACCTCAAGTACCAGCAGGCGGGGAAATAACGGGCTCGCTGGTACCTGTAGTTCTACAACAACAAAAAATACCCAAATAAAAACACAAACACACACACCGTGACAGTAAAATTATTGAGACAGGCTGTAGCATGTGGATGCATGTAACCCTATAAAAGTGATGGATTGGGTGACTATTACAATACCCACTGTTGCTGTCTGAAAAATGATGGATATATAGATTGCTCTGCCGAGATATGTTTTTTTTCTAAAATGCACCACAGGTATGGATGGATAGTATACTTGACGACACAGAGGTAGGTAGAGCAGTGGCCTACTGTACCGTACTGCTATATATTATATTATTTATTATTATTATCCTTTATTTATATGGCGCCACAAGGGTTCCGCAGCACCAAATTACAGAGTACATAAACAAATAATCAAACAGGAAAACAGCAACTTACAGTTGATGACAATATAGGACAAGTACAGGGTAAATAAACATAGCTACATCAGCAGATGACACTGGAATAAGTATCAGGTGGCAGAAGACTGCTGGATTTGGTGCAGCTGAAGATTATTAATGTAAGAAAAGAGTAAGCACATGAGGGAAGAGGGCCCTGCTCATGAGAGCTTACATTCTAAAGGGGAGGGGTAGACAGACAGGGGTGAGACAGATGGGGTACATAGAGAGCGTGCAACAGAGGTTTAGGATGAGATTTGGCTGGGTTTGGTGAAGAAGTGGGTCTTGAGAGCCCATTTGAAGTTTTGTAGAGAGGTGGAGAGTCTGAGGGGGAGAGGTAGGGAATTCCAGAGAAGTGGTGCAGCACGTGAAAAATCTTGGAGGTAGGAGTGGGAGGAAGTAATCCGTAGGCAGGAGAGTCGGCGTGCATTAGCAGAGCGAAGAGGACGGGTGGGAGTGTAAAGCGAGATAAGATCAGAGATGTAGATGGGAGAGGAGTGGGTGAGGGTTTTGTAAGCAAGTGTGAGAAGCTTGAAATGGATTCTGAAAGGGAAGGGGAGCCAGTGAAGGACTAGTAAGAAAGGAGAGGTGGACGTAGTGCATTTGGTGAGGAAAATGAGCCGGGCAGCAGCATTGAGGATAGATTGGAGTGGAGAGAGGTATTTGTCAGGAATGCCAGTCAGGAGGAGATTACAGTAGTCCAGTCTGGAGATGACCAGTGAGTGGATAAGAGTCTTAGTAGCATCCTGGGTCAGAAAGGGTCTGATCCTGGAAATATTTTTTAGATGAAAACGGCAGGTTTGTGAGAGGTGCTGAATGTGTGGTTTGAAGGAGAGGGAGGAGTCAAGGATTACTCCAAGACAGCGCACTTGGGGGGTAGAGGAGATAGTAGTGCCATCAATAGATAATGAGATTGTAGGAGGTGAGGTTATGCGGGAGGGAGGGAAGATGATCAGCTCGGTCTTAGACATGTTAAGTTTAAGAAAGCGCTGGGACATCCAGGAAGAGATAGCAGAGAGACAGTTGGAGATACGAGTGAGGAGAGTAGGGGAGAGGTCTGGAGAGGAAAGATAGATTTGAGTGTCATCAGCATAGAGATGATATTGGAAACCAAAAGAACTAATGAGCTTACCTAGTGAGGACGTATAGAGAGAGAAGAGGACCAAGGACAGTACGGAAGCCAGACTGGAATGGGTCAAGCAGTGAGTGTGAGGAAAGAAAGGAAGTAAGGCGGTTGTAGACAATACGCTCAAGGAGTTTGGAGGCAAAAGGGAGAAGAGAGATGGGTCGGTAGTTGGAGAGAGTGTTTGAATCAAGGGTAGGTTTTTTTAAGAATAGGAGAGATGAGAGCGTGCTTGAAGGCAGAGGGGACAGTGCCTGATGAGAGGGAGAGATTGAGAAGGTGGGAAAGATGGGAACAAGCAGAAGAAGAGATGTGGCAGAGGAGGCAGGAGGGGATAGGGTCAAGTGGGGAGGTGGTGAGGGGACAGGAACGAATGAGGGCCATGACTTCCTCTCCAGATGCATGGGAGAAAGATGACAGAGTTGGTGCGAGGGATGGGGAGGGTTGGTAAGGGATGGGAGAAGGCTGGTTACTGATAGTCTGGTGTGATGTGATGTCCTGACGTATGGAGTCAATTTTGGATGTGAAGTAAGTGGCAAAGTCAAGAGCAGAGAGTGAGGAAGGGAGACGAGGTGGAGGTGGGCAGAGGAGTGAGTTGAGAGTGGCAAAGAGGCGCCGGGGGTTGGAAGACTGGGAGGAGATGAGGTTCTTGAAGTATGACTGTTTAGCAAGAGAAAGGGCAGCACTGAAGGATGAGAGCATAAGTTTGAAATGGAGGAAGTCTGCCTTAGAGCGTGATTTCCTCCAGTGTCGCTCAGCAGTACGTGAGCATTTTTGCAGATATCTGGTGCATTTGGTGTGCCAGGGTTGAGGTGTTAATTTGCGAGGGTGAACAGTGGTTGGTGGAGCAACAGAGTCAAGAGCAGAAGTAAGGGAAGCATTGTACGTGGAAGTGGCTTGTTCAGGGCATGAGAGAGAGAGAGAGAATAGGAGAGAGAAGTGAGTCAAACAGGGAGGAAAGGAATGTGGTGTCAATAGCTTCAATGTTACGCTTAGTGATGGTAGCCTTAGGAGGTTGAGATGGGGAAGTCGAGAGAGATAGGTTGAAGGAGAGCAGGTGGTGGTCAGAGAGGGGAAATGGGGAGTTGGAAAAATCAGAAATATCACAGCGGTGAGTGAAGACCAGATCCAGTGAGCTCCCATTCACATGGGAGGGTGAGGAGGTCCACTGGGAGAGACCAAGTGAAGAGGTGAGGTTAAGGAGTTTAGAGGCAGGGGATTGTGTGGGGATGTCAATAGGGATGTTGAAATCGCCTAGGATAATGGTGGGAATGTCAGAAGAGAGGAAGTGAGGAAGCCAGGAAGCAAAGTTGTCGATGAATTTGGAAGCAGTGCCAGGGGGGCGGTAAATGACAGCTACTCTAAGATGGACTGGTTGGAAGAGACATATGGAGTGGACCTCAAATGTAGATAATATAAGGGATGGTTCTGGTGGTATGAGTTGGTAGGAGTAACTAGAAGGTAAAATGACCCCAACACCACCCCCATGGCGACCCCCAGGTCGGGGGGTGTGTGTGAATGTAAGGCCCCCAGCAGAGAGAGCAGCAGCAGAAGTAGTGTCAGAGGGCGTAATCCAAGTTTCAGTAATGGCTAGTAGGTGTAGGGAGTTGGAAATGAAAAGGTCATGAGTGGGGACCAGTTTGTTACAAACGGATCTGGCATTCCAGAGGGCACAGGATAGGGGGTATGAGTTTGTGGGAGAGATGTGAATTAGATTTTCAGGGTTGCTGTAGCGATGAGGTGGGATTAACTTTGAGGGCAGGGATGAGAGAGTAGTGATGGTACGGGTGCCTGAGATAGGAGGGGAAACTGCAGGAGGTGGGCAGGGAGGGAGGTCAGTGTGATGTGGATGGGGGTGTGGGGAGGTGACAGGGAAGGGAGAGAGGGAGCAGGGCTGAGTTGTGGGGTAGCAGGACCATGGGGCAGAGGTGAATGAAAGTGGGGTAACAGGAAAGGTGGGGGAAGGAAACAGAGGGATGGAGGGGAGACAGAGGAGGAGGTGGAGGAGACTAGGGGGGGAAGGATAAAGATACATTATTAGGTAGACACTGAGTGATGTGGGGAGTATAAGAAGGCATTCACATAGTGTTAAGAAGGTAAATAGGTTGAGGGAAAGTGGAAGTAGGAGAGGAGACTGTAAGGGAATCCGAGCAGAAGAATTGTAGAAATGCAGGTGAGAAAAGCAGTGTAGGCTCAATTTAGTATGAAATGAGTCAAAAGCGTAGATAAAGTGGGTGCAGAAATGTATTTGGAGTGTAAGAAATGAAAGGATTGTGAGAGGTTTAAGAAGCAATGGTAATTATGTTAGATGTTTTAAGTGTTTGCAGGTAAAATTGCATTGGTGCAGCTGTGCTTAAAAAACAAAATTACAATAATACAGATACAGGCATTTGTAGGTGAAATGGATGGTTTATGAAATGTCCAAGTAAGGTAGTTCTGTGCTATGTAATCAGATGCAACAATCAGGAGGTGAGTGATCTGAGGAGTAAGTGACTCACATTTGTTATTAGTTCTTCAGTTTTCTTTGTTTTGTTAGATTGGTGTGCTTCTGTTTTCCTTCTTTTTCACTTCGATTGAACGCTAATTGAACACTGCTGTTATGTGTCAATTTTATCACGCTTTTATAAAAATGCACGCTTAGATCAATAAATGCACAGCCAAATGGCTTTGCACAGCCTACACCATTGGACTTTAGTAGAAGACTATTACAAGTGAAACCAATAATTGAAATCTGTAACCACACCCCACCCCCTCAAATGCCAGGCAATAAATTACCTTAAAAACAACAACCAGGCATTCCACAAAGATTAAACTGGGTCTATATCATTCAAAACTTTAAAAAAGTACTTCAAAATCACATACTATGCAATAATGTTTCAATTTGCATTACCCAGCAGAATTAGCTTTGCATATATAGATATAGTGCAGCAGAATAGATTGGTGGTTGTAGTCAATTGTAATTACCCAGCAGAATTAGCTTTGCATATATAGATATAGTGCAGCAGAATAGATTGGTGGTTGTAGTCAATTGTAATTACCTGTAGGTGACAAGAAGAGAAGAAACGTCAATTCACAATCGATATCAGCTGAAGATAAATTAACGCTGATTGAACGCTGCGTTATGTGTCAATTTTATCACGCTTTGATAAAAATGCATGCTTAGATCAATAAATGCACAGCCAAACAGCTTTGCACATCCTACACCATTGGACTTAAGTAGAAGTCTGGTGGTCAGCAAAATTTTGCACTGTCCTCCTACTATATATAGTGCGCACAACTACTAAAATACACCACAGGTATGGATGGATAGTATACTTGACGACACAGAGGTAGGTAGAGCAGTGGCCTACTGTACCGTATTGCTATATATTATATACTGGTGGTCAGCAAAATTCTGCCCTGTTCTCCTACTATATATACTGTGCACAACTACTAAAATACACCACAGGTATGGATGGATAGTATACTTGACGACACAGAGGTAGGTAGAGCAGTGGCCTACTGTACCGTACTGCTATATATTATATACTGGTGGTCAGCAAAATTCTGCCCTGTCCTCATACTATATAATACAATGCAGCACAGATATGGAGCATTTTTCAGGCAGAGAACGTAGATATTTTCAGCACACTGAGCACAGATATTTGCAGCACACTGAACACAGAAACTGAGAAAACACTGCACGTCCTCTCCCTATCATCTCCAATGCACAAGTGAAAATGGCGGCGACTCGTGGCTCCTTATATAGAATAGAATAGCTGCTGACGGGCACGATTGAGGGAGGAAAGGGACATTTGAATCCAGCCCATAGATGCAATGTGAATATGTAATTTGTACCTTCCTATCTTAAAATGTATATACAGTGTATATGTCACAACTGAGGGCCTGAGCTGACTGGAGGCAGCCTCAGTTGTAGGGGCTGAGGTGTAGTGGAACCTGGGAGGTTGTATCAGACCCCTGGACATGTAAGTTAAATGTAGAAGAATTGCCCAAAGGCGTGCCCACGACAACCAGGATAAAAGTCAATGATGTTTATTTTGACAAACTCCATGCATCACAGCAGTAATAAAAGAGAAACATAAAATCAGCAGAGAAATAATACAGTTCCTGGGTACTACAGGAGGACAAGGACCACAGGGCTCTGGTAGTATGAGACAGTTCTTATTATCTTCTAGTTGGAAAGTCCTTACCAGGCCCGACTGTAGCAATGGAGATAGCCCAGGATCATACTAGCTGGTGTTCCAGGAAAAGCTGGGCTGCTGTGGATAAAATGGCTGCTGTGGGTACTGGCTGAAACCAGACTGATGTAAGCACGGAGTGGATTGCTGGATGGAACCAGCCAAATAATAAATGAAGCTTGAGAGCGATGAAATATGATTGATATATGGAGTTTGAGAGCGGTGAAATAATAGTGCCGGTGGTGAGTGGTAATCTGCGGAAATGATACCGGCACTTTAAGAAGAGCTGATCTCTGCTGGAAGCTAGGCTGGAAGCAGGTAAATCTGTAACTGGAAACAGATGAGTCCCAGAGGACTGGAGAGTCAGGCTGCACCGCAGGTGGTAGACTAGAGCGGGTCTCTTTAGTGGAGGTTTGGAGATGGTAACTGGAACCTGGAAAACAACCACGGGAGAGAGACAAACTGGAACTAGGTTTGACAACCAAATCACTGACGCCTTCCTTGCTCAGGCACAGAATACTTATACCTGCAGCAAGGAAGGGATTGGCTAGGCAATTATGCAGATTACAATGGAAACAGCGGATTGGTGGAAATGAACAGGTGACAGAATCCAACATGGCTGCGCCCATGCAGACACTTGGAGGGAAGATTGGTTTGATAATCCATGTGGGAACTTTAACAGCAATGGCGGCGCCGGCCACAGTAAACAGGAGACGCCAGACTGATGAGTGCACATTTGAACCACGCGGGCAACAGCGGAGGCCGCGGCTGACATAAGCGCCACTCTGACATCCTGCATGCAGAAACTCAGGGACGGCGGCGGAGGCCGCGGGAGATGCCATTCAAGATGTAACATGGCGCCGCTGTGACAGCGTCTCAGAGTGACAGGAGAGGAGGCAGGAATGGGGACATCAGAATAACAGATGGGATCCGGTCCTGGAGCGCTGAGCCAGCCTTAGGAGGCATCTGAAAGGTAAGTTATGGCGTCCAGATACCCGGATCGTGACAGTATACACTAGAGGTCTTTCCGAACCCCCTAATCCTAACATTGTAATTTGCTTTAGGGCGCACCTCCAATTAGTCTAGTGTTTCTTGCTGCCTTTCCAATAAAGCAAGTTTAATTTAGTAATAGGTGAAAAACCATCCCTACAAAGGTGTTAATCAGAGACTTGGCTTTGTGGACACTTTTCAGAGAACAACTTTGTTAGCATAAAAGTAAAGCCAGAAAATGAAGAGCTGTTTAATCACTCAATTGGATTTTTTTGCCAGCATATTTCTTTTTCTCTGCAACCCACTGCTAAATTGTGCTTCCTAGCTGTTTTTATAAAATCACTGAATCAAATCTAACTCTGATTACATCAGAGAAGGCCAGGTACCCTACACCATAACAGGGGGTTTGAAATTTTGACTTGTCTACTTAAAGATCACCAAAATCTGATCACAAGGTCAATTACGTCCCTGGGTGGGATTGAACCACCAACCTTTTGGTTAATAGCCGAACACACTAACCGATTGCGCCACAGAGACACTTTGCAAAACGTACATACTGACAAAGGCTAATAAGCATTTATCTAGAACGTTTCCTAGAAAAACTTTAAAAAGTCAATAATCTGGAGAGTTTTTGTAAGATGTTTCTTCCATCAACCAACGAAGAAACACATTGGTACTTTTCCATGATGAGTGAGTGCTTCAGGTTCTCTTGCACTTACATGTGCAGCAGAGTACTGCAATGGAAGCATGCTGGGCCCATAACCCAGAGGTAGGCAGATTGAAACTATCCTCTGCTATATGCATTTTTTTTTGTTAATTAAAGTAATCCAAAACTGGGATTGATATTTTGGTTCTTTTATTTTTACTTAAAGTACAATAACTTTTACCATTTTAATTTGTTTTAATAGTATATTAACAGTATTGTTTTCTTTCAAAAATCCACTTAATTTTCTTTACCCTATTATTAAAATGGTAATTGACAAAAACAAACTACATTGTCACCAGAAGAGCAATACAAAATGTACAAGTGATATATTAAAATCATCTTTCCAGCTTGAATTTCAATGATGCATTGGGGCAACGATTTTGTTAGCAACATCTTCACCCTTAAATAAAGATTTTCTTAATTCCTTACCTGTGTGCTAATTAGATATCACCTTGTTTTCACATTAAACAGACTTCCACATGAGAAAGCAGCAAGGATGCAGTGGCGTTAATGTTTCCTGGTGTCAACCCGTATTATTTCAGTAGACATTGAAATGAGGATGCATCTTGCTGCCTTTCCAATGAAGCAAATTTAATTTAGTAATAGGTGAAAAACCATCCCTACAAAGGTGTTAATCAGAGACTTGGCTTTGTGGACACTTTTCAGAGAACAAATTTGTTAGCATAAAAATAAAGCCAGAAGATTAAGAGCTGCTTAATCACTCAATTGGATTTTTTTGCCAGCATATTTCTTTTTCTCTGCAACCCACTGCTAAATTGTGCTTCCTAGCTGTTTTTATAAAATCACTGAATCAAATCTAACTCTGATTACATCAGAGAAGGCCAGGTACCCTACACCATAAGAGGGGGTTTGAAATTTTGACTTGTCTACTTAAAGATCACCAAAATCTGATAACAAGGTCAATTACGTCCCTGGGTGGGATTGAACCACCAACCTTTTGGTTTATAGCCGTACACACTAACCGATTGCGCCACAGAGACACTTTGCTAAAGTCCATACTGACAAAGGCTAATAAGCATTCATCTAAAACGTTTCCTAGAAAAACTTTAAAAAGTCAATAATCTGGAGAGTTTTTGTAAGATGTTTCTTCCATCAACCAACGAAGAAACACATTGGTACTTTCCCATGATGAGTGAGTGCTTCAGGATCTATTGCACTTACATGTGCAGCAGAGTACAGCAATGGAAGCATGCTGGGCACATTACCCAGAGGTAGGCAGATTGAAACTATCCTCTGCTATATGCATTTTTTTTTGTTAATTAAAGTAATCCAAAACTGGGATTGATATGTTGGCTCTTTTATTTTTACTTACAGTACAATAACTTTTACCATTTTAATTTGTTTTAATAGTATATTGACAGTATTGTTTTCTTTCAAAAATCCACTTAATTTTCTTTACCCTATTATTAAAATGGTAATTGACAAAAACAAACTACATTGTCACCAGAAGAGCAATACAAAATGTACAAGTGATATATTAAAATCATCTTTCCAGCTTGAATTTCAATGATGCATTGGGGCAACGATTTTGTGAGAAACATTTTCACCCTTAAATAAAGATTTTCTTAATTCCTTACCTGTGTGCTAATTAGATATCACCTTGTTTTCACATTAAACAGACTTCCACATGAGAAAGCAGCAAGGATGCAGTGGCGTTAATGTTTCCTGGTGTCAACCTGTATTATTTCAGTAGACATTGAAATGAGGATGCATCTTGCTGCCTTTCCAATGAAGCAAGTTTAATTTAGTAATAGGTTAAAAACCATCCTTACAAAGGTGTTAATCAGAGACTTGGCTTTGTGGACACTTTTCAGAGAACAAATTTGTTAGCATAAAAATAAAGCCAGAAAATTAAGAGCTGTTTAATCACTCAATTGGATTTTTTTTGCCAGCATATTTCTTTTTCTCTGCAACCCACAGCTAAATTGTGCTTCCTAGCTGTTTTTATAAAATCACTGAATCAAATCTAACTCTGAGTACATCAGAGAAGGCCAGGTACCCTACACCAGAACAGGGGGTTTGAAATTTTGACTTGTCTACTTAAAGATCACCAAAATCTGATAACAAGGTCAATTACGTCCCTGGGTGGGATTGAACCACCAACCTTTTGGTTAATAGCCGTGCACACTAACTGATTGCGCCACAGAGACACTTTGCAAAAGTCCATACTGACAAAGGCTAATAAGCATTCATCTAAAACGTTTCCTAGAAAAACTTTAAAAAGTCAATAATCTGGAGAGTTTTTGTAAGATGTTTCTTCCATCAACCAACGAAGAAACACATTGGTACTTTCCCATGATGAGTGAGTGCTTCAGGATCTCTTGCACTTACATGTGCAGCATAGTACAGCAATGGAAGCATGCTGGGCCCATAACCCAGCGGTAGGCAGATTGAAACTATCCTCTGCTATATGCATTTTTTTTTGTTAATTAAAGTAATCCAAAACTGGGATTGATATTTTGGCTCTTTTATTTTTACTTAAAGTACAATAACTTTTACCATTTTAATTTGTTTTAATAGTATATTGACAGTATTGTTTTCTTTCAAAAATCCACTTAATTTTCTTTACCCTATTATTAAAATGGTAATTGACAAAAAACAAACTACATTGTCACCAGAAGAGCAATACAAAATGTACAAGTGATATATTAAAATCATCTTTCCAGCTTGAATTTCAATGATGCATTGGGGCAACGATTTTGTGAGAAACATCTTCACCCTTAAATAAAGATTTTCTTAATTCCTTACCTGTGTGCTAATTAGATATCACCTTTTTTTCACATTAAACAGACTTCCACATGAGAAAGCAGCAAGGATACAGTGGCGTTAATGTTTCCTGGTGTCAACCTGTATTATTTCAGTAGACATTGAAATGAGGATGCATCTTGCTGCCTTTCCAATGAAGCAAGTTTAATTTAGTAATAGGTGAAAAACCATCCCTACAAAGGTGTTAATCAGAGACTTGGCTTTGTGGACACTTTTCAAAGAACAAATTTGTTAGCATAAAAATAAAGCCAGAAAATGAAGAGCTGTTTAAATCACTCAATTGGATTTTTTTTGCCAGCATATTTCTTTTTCTCTGCAACCCACTGCTAAATTGTGCTTCCTAGCTGTTTTTATAAAATCACTGAATCAAATCTAACTCTGATTACATCAGAGAAGGCAAGGTACCCTACACCATAACAGGGGGTTTGAAATTTTGACTTGTCTACTTAAAGATCACCAAAATCTGATAACAAGGTCAATTACGTCCCTGGTTGGGATTGAACCACCAACCTTTTGGTTAGTAGCCGGACATACTAACCGATTGCGCCACAGAGACACTTTGCAAAAAGTACATACTGACAAAGTCTAATAAGCATACATCTAGAACGTTTCCTAGAAAAACTTTAAAAAGTCAATAATCTGGAGAGTTTTTGTAAGATGTTTCTTCCATCAACCAATGAAGAAACACATTGGTACTTTCCCATGATGAGTGAGTGCTTCAGGATCTCTTGCACTTACATGTGCAGCAGAGTACTGCAATGGAAGCATGCTGAGCCCATAACCCAGAGGTAGGCAGATTGAAACTATCCTTTGCTATATGCAATTTTTTTTGTTAATTTAAGTAATCAAAACTGGGATTGATATTTTTGCTCTTTTATTTTTACTTAAAGTACAATAACTTTTACCATTTTAATTTGTTTTAATAGTATATTGACAGTATAGTTTTCTTTATAAAAACCACTTAATTTTCTTTACCCTATTATTAAAAGGGTAATTGACAAAAACAAACTACATTGTCACCAGAAGAGCAATACAAAATGTACAAGTGATATATTAAAATCATCTTTCCAGCTTGAATTTCAATGATGCATTGGGGCAACGATTTTGTGAGAAACATCTTCACCCTTAAATAAAGATTTTCTTAATTCCTTACCTGTGTGCTAATTAGATATCACCTTGTTTTCACATTAAACAGACTTCCACATGAGAAAGCAGCAAGGATGCAGTGGCGTTAATGTTTCCTGGTGTCAACCTGTATTATTTCAGTAGAAATTGAAATGAGGATGCATCTTGCTGCCTTTCCAATGAAGCAAGTTTAATTTAGTAATAGGTGAAAAACCATCCCTACAAAGGTGTTAATCAGAGACTTGGCTTTGTGGACACTTTTCAGAGAACAAATTTGTTAGCATAAAAATAAAGCCAGAAAATGAAGAGCTGTTTAATCACTCAATTGGATTTTTTTTGCCAGCATATTTCTTTTTCTCTGCAACCCACTGCTAAATTGTGCTTCCTATCTGTTTTTATAAAATCACTGAATCAAATCTAACTCTGATTACATCAGAGGAGGCCAGGTACCCTACACCATAACAGGGGGTTTGAAATTTTGACTTGTCTACTTAAAGATCACCAAAATCTGATAACAAGGTCAATTACGTCCCTGGGTGGGATTGAACCACCAACCTTTCGGTTAGTAGCCAGACACACTAACCGATTGCGCCACAGAGACACTTTGTAAAAAGTACAAACTGACAAAGGCTAATAAGCATACATGTAGAACGTTTCCTAGAAAAACTTTAAAAAGTCAATAATCTGGAGAGTTTTTGTAAGATGTTTCTTCCATCAACCAACGAAGAAACACATTGGTACTTTCCCATGATGAGTGAGTGCTTCATGATCTCTTGCACTTACATGTGCAGCAGAGTACAGCAATGGAAGCATGCTGGGCCCATAACCCAGCGGTAGGCAGATTGAAACTATCCTCTGCTATATGCATTTTTTTTTGTTAATTAAAGTAATCCAAAACTGGGATTGATATTTTGCCTCTTTTATTTTTACTTAAAGTACAATAACTTTTACCATTTTAATTTGTTTTAATAGTATATTGACAGTATTGTTTTCTTTCAAAAATCCACTTAATTTTCTTTACCCTATTATTAAAATGGTAATTGACAAAAACAAACTACATTGTCACCAGAAGAGCAATACAAAATGTACAAGTGATATATTAAAATCATCTTTCAAGCTTGAATTTCAATGATGCATTGGGGCAACGATTTTGTGAGAAACATTTTCACCCTTAAATAAAGATTTTTTTAATTCCTTACCTGTGTGCTAATTAGATATCACCTTGTTTTCACATTAAACAGACTTCCACATGAGAAAGCAGCAAGGATGCAGTGGCGTTAATGTTTCCTGGTGTCAACCTGTATTATTTCAGTAGACATTGAAATGAGGATGCATCTTGCTGCCTTTCCAATGAAGCAAGTTTAATTTAGTAATAGGTGAAAAACCATCCCTACAAAGGTGTTAATCAGAGACTTGGCTTTGTGGACACTTTTCAAAGAACAAATTTGTTAGCATAAAAATAAAGCCAGAAAATGAAGAGCTGTTTAAATCACTCAATTGGATTTTTTTTGCCAGCATATTTCTTTTTCTCTGCAACCCACTGCTAAATTGTGCTTCCTAGCTGTTTTTATAAAATCACTGAATCAAATCTAACTCTGATTACATCAGAGAAGGCAAGGTACCCTACACCATAACAGGGGGTTTGAAATTTTGACTTGTCTACTTAAAGATCACCAAAATCTGATAACAAGGTCAATTACGTCCCTGGGTGGGATTGAACCACCAACCTTTCGGTTAGTAGCCAGACACACTAACCGATTGCGCCACAGAGACACTTTGTAAAAAGTACATACTGACAAAGGCTAATAAGCATACATCTAGAACGTTTCCTAGAAAAACTTTAAAAAGTCAATAATCTGGAGAGTTTTTGTAAGATGTTTCTTCCATCAACCAACGAAGAAACACATTGGTACTTTCCCATGATGAGTGAGTGCTTCAGGATCTATTGCACTTACATGTGCAGCAGAGTACAGCAATGGAAGCATGCTGGGCACATAACCCAGAGGTAGGCAGATTGAAACTATCCTCTGCTATATGCATTTTTTTTGTTAATTAAAGTAATCCAAAACTGGGATTGATATGTTGGCTCTTTTATTTTTACTTACAGTACAATAACTTTTACCATTTTAATTTGTTTTAATAGTATATTGACAGTATTGTTTTCTTTCAAAAATCCACTTAATTTTCTTTACCCTATTATTAAAATGGTAATTGACAAAAACAAACTACATTGTCACCAGAAGAGCAATACAAAATGTACAAGTGATATATTAAAATCATCTTTCCAGCTTGAATTTCAATGATGCATTGGGGCAACGATTTTGTGAGAAACATTTTCACCCTTAAATAAAGATTTTCTTAATTCCTTACCTGTGTGCTAATTAGATATCACCTTGTTTTCACATTAAACAGACTTCCACATGAGAAAGCAGCAAGGATGCAGTGGCATTAATGTTTCCTGGTGTCAACCTGTATTATTTCAGTAGACATTGAAATGAGGATGCATCTTGCTGCCTTTCCAATGAAGCAAGTTTAATTTAGTTATAGGTTAAAAACCATCCTTACAAAGGTGTTAATCAGAGACTTGGCTTTGTGGACACTTTTCAGAGAACAAATTTGTTAGCATAAAAATAAAGCCAGAAAATTAAGAGCTGTTTAATCACTCAATTGGATTTTTTTTGCCAGCATATTTCTTTTTCTCTGCAACCCACTGCTAAATTGTGCTTCCTAGCTGTTTTTATAAAATCACTGAATCAAATCTAACTCTGATTACATCAGAGAAGGCCAGGTACCCTACACCAGAACAGGGTGTTTGAAATTTTGACTTGTCTACTTAAAGATCACCAAAATCTGATAACAAGGTCAATTACGTCCCTGGGTGGGATTGAACCACCAACCTTTTGGTTAATAGCCGTGCACACTATCTGATTGCGCCACAGAGACACTTTGCAAAAGTCCATACTGACAAAGGCTAATAAGCATTCATCTAAAACGTTTCCTAGAAAAACTTTAAAAAGTCAATAATCTGGAGAGTTTTTGTAAGATGTTTCTTCCATCAACCAACGAAGAAACACATTGGTACTTTCCCATGATGAGTGAGTGCTTCATGATCTCTTGCACTTACATGTGCAGCAGAGTACAGCAATGGAAGCATGCTGGGCCCATAACCCAGCGGTAGGCAGATTGAAACTATCCTCTGCTATATGCATTTTTTTTTTGTTAATTAAAGTAATCCAAAACTGGGATTGATATTTTGGCTCTTTTATTTTTACTTAAAGTACAATAACTTTTACCATTTTAATTTGTTTTAATAGTATATTGACAGTATTGTTTTCTTTCAAAAATCCACTTAATTTTCTTTACCCTATTATTAAAATGGTAATTGACAAAAACAAACTACATTGTCACCAGAAGAGCAATACAAAATGTACAAGTGATATATTAAAATCATCTTTCAAGCTTGAATTTCAATGATGCATTGGGGCAACGATTTTGTGAGAAACATTTTCACCCTTAAATAAAGTTTTTTTTAATTCCTTACCTGTGTGCTAATTAGATATCACCTTGTTTTCACATTAAACAGACTTCCACATGAGAAAGCAGCAAGGATGCAGTGGCGTTAATGTTTCCTGGTGTCAACCTGTATTATTTCAGTAGACATTGAAATGAGGATGCATCTTGCTGCCTTTCCAATGAAGCAAGTTTAATTTAGTAATAGGTGAAAAACCATCCCTACAAAGGTGTTAATCAGAGACTTGGCTTTGTGGACACTTTTCAGAGAACAAATTTGTTAGCATAAAAATAAAGCCAGAAAATGAAGAACAGTTTAATCACTCAATTGGATTTTTTTTGCCAGCATATTTCTTTTTCTCTGCAACCCACTGCTAAATTGTGCTTCCTAGCTGTTTTTATAAAATCAATGAATCAAATCTAACTCTGATTACATCAGAGAAGGCCAGGTACCCTACACCATAACAGGGGGTTTGAAATGTTGACTTGTCTACTTAAAGATCACCAAAATCTGATAACAAGGTCAATTACGTCCCTGGGTGGGATTGAACCACCAACCTTTTGGTTAGTAGCCGGACACACTAACCGATTGCGCCACAGAGACACTTTGCAAAAACTACATACTGACAAAGGCTAATAAGCATTCATCTAAAACGTTTCCTAGAAAAACTTTAAAAAGTCAATAATCTGGAGAGTTTTTGTAAGATGTTTCTTCCATCCACCAACGAAGAAACACATTGGTACTTTCCCATGATGAGTGAGTGCTTCAGGATCTCTTGCACTTACATGTGCAGCAGAGTACTGCAATCGAAGCATGCTGGGCCCATAACCCAGAGGTAGGCAGATTAAAACTATCCTCTGCTATATGCATTTTTTTTGTTAATTAAAGTAATCCAAAACTGGGATTGATATTTTTGCTCTTTTATTTTTCATTAAAGTACAATAACTTTTACCATTTTAATTTGTTTTAATAGTATATTGAAAGTATTGTTTTCTTTTAAAAATCCACTTAATTTTCTTTACCCTATTATTAAAATGGTAATTGACAAAAACAAACTACATTGTCACCAGAAGAGCAATACAAAATGTACAAGTGATATATTAAAATCATCTTTCCAGCTTGAATTTCAATGATGCATTGGGGCAACGATTTTGTGAGAAACATTTTCACCCTTAAATAAAGATTTTCTTAATTCCTTACCTGTGTGCTAATTAGATATCACCTTGTTTTCACATTAAACAGACTTCCACATGAGAAAGCAGCAAGGATGCAGTGGCGTTAATGTTTCCTGGTGTCAACCTGTATTATTTCAGTAGACATTGAAATGAGGATGCATCTTGCTGCCTTTCCAATGAAGCAAGTTTAATTTAGTAATAGGTGAAAAACCATCCTTACAAAGGTGTTAATCAGAGACTTGGCTTTGTGGACACTTTTCAGAGAACAAATTTGTTAGCATAAAAATAAAGCCAGAAAATGAAGAGCTGTTTAATCACTCAATTGGATTTTTTTTGCCAGCATATTTCTTTTTCTCTGCAACCCACTGCTAAATTGTGCTTCCTAGCTGTTTTTATAAAATCACTGAATCAAATCTAACTCTGATTACATCAGAGAAGGCCAGGTACCCTACACCATAAGAGGGGGTTTGAAATTTTGACTTGTCTACTTAAAAATCACCAAAATCTGATAACAAGGTCAATTACGTCCCTGGGTGGGATTGAACCACCAACCTTTTGGTTAATAGCCATACACACTAACTGATTGCGCCACAGAGCCACTTTGCAAAAGTCCATACTGACAAAGGCTAATAAGCATTCATCTAAAACGTTTCCTAGAAAAACTTTAAAAAGTCAATAATCTGGAGAGTTTTTGTAAGATGTTTCTTCCATCAACCAACGAAGAAACACATTGGTACTTTCCCATGACGAGTGAGTGCTTCAGGATCTATTGCACTTACATGTGCAGCAGAGTACAGCAATGGAAGCATGCTGGGCACATAACCCAGAGGTAGGCAGATTGAAACTATCCTCTGCTATATGCATTTTTTTTTGTTAATTAAAGTAATCCAAAACTGGGATTGATATGTTGGCTCTTTTATTTTTACTTACAGTACAATAACTTTTACCATTTTAATTTGTTTAATCGTATATTGACAGTATTGTTCTCCCAGGGTGAGGTTCATTCATTGCATTCTGGGTATGCTGACCCCTGTGTTTTCCCCAAATGTGGGAAACTCGACTGCATTATTTGTGGTAGTGGGGGACTGTGTTTGTGCTTTCCTCTGGTCAGCTCTGGTAAAAGTCAGATTTCTTTGTCTCAGATCTTCCTCTAGCCTTGTTCCTCTTTCGAGAGTTCCCTTGTGCTGCCTCAGTTGGATCTCCTTCACTTGACAGGGAAGTGCCCGAGCAGCGACCCTCCCCAGCTCTAGCCCAACTCCTACTTACCTGCCAGGTGAGATACTATGATAAGGAAGGTGCTTCTTCCAGGGCAAGGCTCACCCATTGCACTCTGGGTGTGCTGCCCCTGTGATTTCCCCAAATGTGGGAAACTTGACTGCATAATTTGTATTTCCACTGGTCGGCTTTCATATAATTCAGATCTCTTTGTCTCAGGTCTCTCTCCAGCCTAGTTTGCTGTCTGTTTCCACTTCTTTTTTTGAGCCCCTCCCTTCTATACCCTTGTGCACTATCCTGACTTCTCCTCCTGTCTGCTTACTTTGGGCCTTCCAATGCACAATGCAAATTACAGGCAGTGCTGCAGGGCCCACACCCTTTTACTTGCCTTACAGAGCAGCTCTGGAGCTGTTACAGTGCCAAGCTGCTGCAAGAAATCAGCTTGAATGCTTCTGGGGCTGGGGCATTGCCAATATGAGCCCCACACCGAAGGAGGGTGGGGGTGTTTAATGCAAACTAAGGGTCATCCAAGCGCCGCAAAAGGCCGCCATGCCCTGCATACCCCTATTCTCTTTTCATATGCAGATGAGGGTTCCAGCCAACTTTGGCCCACTGCTTGGATGACATCACTGTATGCAAATCCGTCTTCTGCAGACCTTCCCCCAGGAATGCTTGTACTAGTTGTTGCATTTGGTTTGTTGTTTGGGGGTGCTTCAGTATTAGGCAGCCTTCTGTCCTCCCATGTTCATTTGAAAATAAGTGTTCTCCCTGCAGTTGTTGTCCCCAGATGAGAGTTCCCTTGTGCTGCCTCAGTTGAATCTCCTTTACTTGACAGAGATATGCCTGAGCAGCGAGGGCCCCCAGCCCTATCCCAAATCATACTTATTTTGCATAGGAGATACCATGGTCATGAAGATTGTTCTCCCAGGGTGAGGTTCATTCATTGCATTCTGGGTATGCTGACCCCTGTGATTTCCCCAAATGTGGGAAACTCGACTGCATTATTTGTGGTAGTGGGGGACTGTGTTTGTGCTTTCCTCTGGTCAGCTCTGGTAAAAGTCAGATTTCTTTGTCTCAGATCTTCCTCTAGCCTTGTTCTTCTTTCGAGAGTTCCCTTGTGCTGCCTCAGTTGGATCTCCTTCACTTGACAGGGGGGTGCCCGAGCAGCGACTCTCCCCAGCTCTAGCCCAACTCCTACTTACCTGCCAGGTGAGATACTATGATCAGGAAGGTACTTCTCCCAGGGCAAGGCTCACCCATTGCACTCTGGGTGTGCTGCTCCTGCGATTTCCCCAAATGTGGGACACTTAACTGCATAATTTGTGTTTCCACTGGTCGGCTTTCATATAATTCAGATCTCTTTGTCTCAGGTCTCTCTCCAGCCTTGTTTGCTGTCTGTTTCCACTTCTTTTTTTTTGAGCCCCTCCCTTCTATACCCTTGTGCACTATCCTGACTTCTCCTCCTGTCTGCTTACTTTGTGCCTTCCAACGCACAATGCGAACTACAGGTAGTGCTGCAGGGCCCACACCCTTTTACTTGCCTTACAGAGCAGCTCTGGAGCTGTTACAGTGCCAACCTGCTGCAAGAAATCAGCTTGAATGCTTCAGGGGCTGGGGCATTGCCAACATGAGCCCCACACCGAAGGAGGGTGGGGGTGTTTAATGCGAACTAAGGGTCATCCAAGCACCGCAAATGGCCGCCATGCCCTGCATACCCCTTTTCTCTTTTCATATGCAGATGAGGGTTCCAGCCAACTTTGGCCCACTGCTTGGATGACATCACTGTATGCAAATCCGTCTTCTGCAGACCTTCCCCCAGGAATGCTTGTACTAGTTGTTGCATTTGGTTTGTTGTTTGGGGGTGCTTCAGTATTAGGCAGCCTTCTGCCCTCCCATGTTCATTTGAAAATATGTGTTCTCCCTGCAGTTGTTGTCCCCAGATGAGAGTTCCCTTGTGCTGCCTCTGTTGAATCTCCTTTACTTGACAGAGATGTGCCTGAGCAGCGGCCCTCCCCAGCCCTATCCCAATCATACTTATTTTGCATAGGAGATACCATGGTCATGAAGATTGTTCTCCCAGGGTGAGGTTCATTCATTGCATTCTGGGTATGCTGACCCCTGTGATTTCCCCAAATGTGGGAAACTCGACTGCATTATTTGTGGTAGTGGGGGACTGTGTTTGTGCTTTCCTCTGGTCAGCTCTGGTAAAAGTCAGATTTCTTTGTCTCAGATCTTCCTCTAGCCTTGTTCTTCTTTCGAGAGTTCCCTTGTGCTGCCTCAGTTGGATCTCCTTCACTTGACAGGGGGGTGCCCGAGCAGCGACCCTCCCCAGCTCTAGCCCAACTTCTACTTACCTGCCAGGTGAGATACTATGATCAGGAAGGTACTTCTCCCAGGGCAAGGCTCACCCATTGCACTCTGGGTGTGCTGCTCCTGCGATTTCCCCAAATGTGGGACACTTAACTGCATAATTTGTGTTTCCACTGGTCGGCTTTCATATAATTCAGATCTCTTTGTCTCAGGTCTCTCTCCAGCCGTGTTTGCTGTCTGTTTCCACTTCTTTTTTTTTGAGCCCCTCCCTTCTATACCCTTGTGCACTATCCTGACTTCTCCTCCTGTCTGCTTACTTTGTGCCTTCCAACGCACAATGCGAACTACAGGTAGTGCTGCAGGGCCCACACCCTTTTACTTGCCTTACAGAGCAGCTCTGGAGCTGTTACAGTGCCAACCTGCTGCAAGAAATCAGCTTGAATGCTTCAGGGGCTGGGGCATTGCCAACATGAGCCCCACACCGAAGGAGGGTGGGGGTGTTTAATGCGAACTAAGGGTCATCCAAGCACCGCAAAAGGCCGCCATGCCCTGCATACCCCTTTTCTCTTTTCATATGCAGATGAGGGTTCCAGCCAACTTTGGCCCACTGCTTGGATGACATCACTGTATGCAAATCCGTCTTCTGCAGACCTTCCCCCAGGAATGCTTGTACTAGTTGTTGCATTTGGTTTGTTGTTTGGGGGTGCTTCAGTATTAGGCAGCCTTCTGCCCTCCCATGTTCATTTGAAAATATGTGTTCTCCCTGCAGTTGTTGTCCCCAGATGAGAGTTCCCTTGTGCTGCCTCTGTTGAATCTCCTTTACTTGACAGAGATGTGCCTGAGCAGCGGCCCTCCCCAGCCCTATCCCAATCATACTTATTTTGCATAGGAGATACCATGGTCATGAAGATTGTTCTCCCAGGGTGAGGTTCATTCATTGCATTCTGGGTATGCTGACCCCTGTGATTTCCCCAAATGTGGGAAACTCGACTGCATTATTTGTGGTAGTGGGGGACTGTGTTTGTGTTTTCCTCTGGTCAGCTCTGGTAAAAGTCAGATTTCTTTGTCTCAGATCTTCCTCTAGCCTTGTTCTTCTTTCGAGAGTTCCCTTGTGCTGCCTCAGTTGGATCTCCTTCACTTGACAGGGGGGTGCTTGAGCAGCGACCCTCCCCAGCTCTAGCCCAACTCCTACTTACCTGCCAGGTGAGATACTATGATCATGAAGGTGCTTCTCCCAGGGCAAGGCTCACCCATTGCACTCTGGGTGTGCTGCCCCTGTGATTTCCCCAAATGTGGGAAACTTGACTGCATAATTTGTATTTCCACTGGTCGGCTTTCATATAATTCAGATCTCTTTGTCTCAGGTCTCTCTCCAGCCTAGTTTGCTGTCTGTTTCCACTTCTTTTTTTTTTTGAGCCCCTCCCTTCTATACCCTTGTGCACTATCCTGACTTCTCCTCCTGTCTGCTTACTTTGGGCCTTCCAATGCACAATGCAAATTACAGGCAGTGCTGCAGGGCCCACACCCTTTTACTTGCCTTACAGAGCAGCTCTGGAGCTGTTACAGTGCCAAGCTGCTGCAAGAAATCAGCTTGAATGCTTCAGGGGCTGGGGCATTGCCAACATGAGCCCCACACCGAAGGAGGGTGGGGGTGTTTAATGCGAACTAAGGGTCATCCAAGCGCCGCAAAAGGCCGCCATGCCCTGCATACCCCTATTCTCTTTTCATATGCAGATGAGGGTTCCAGCCAACTTTGGCCCACTGCTTGGATGACATCACTGTATGCAAATCCGTCTTCTGCAGACCTTCCCCCAGGAATGCTTGTACTAGTTGTTGCATTTGGTTTGTTGTTTGGGGGTGCTTCAGTATTAGGCAGCCTTCTGCCCTCCCATGTTCATTTGAAAATAAGTGTTCTCCCTGCAGTTGTTGTCCCCAGATGAGAGTTCCCTTGTGCTGCCTCAGTTGAATCTCCTTTACTTGACAGAGATATGCCTGAGCAGCGGCCCTCCCCAGCCCTATCCCAAATCATACTTATTTTGCATAGGAGATACCATGGTCATGAAGATTGTTCTCCCAGGGTGAGGTTCATTCATTGCATTCTGGGTATGCTGACCCCTGTGATTTCCCCAAATGTGGGAAACTTGACTGCATTATTTGTGGTAGTGGGGGACTGTGTTTGTGCTTTCCTCTGGTCAGCTCTGGAAAAAGTCAGATTTCTTTGTCTCAGATCTTCCTCTAGCCTTGTTCTTCTTTCGAGAGTTCCCTTGTGCTGCCTCAGTTGGATCTCCTTCACTTGACAGGGGGGTGCCCGAGCAGTGACCCTCCCCAGCTCTAGCCCAACTCCTACTTACCTGCCAGGTGAGATACTATGATCAGGAAGGTACTTCTCCCAGGGCAAGGCTCACCCATTGCACTCTGGGTGTGCTGCTCCTGCGATTTCCCCTAATGTGGGACACTTAACTGCATAATTTGTGTTTCCACTGGTCGGCTTTCATATAATTCAGATCTCTTTGTCTCAGGTCTCTCTCCAGCCTTGTTTGCTGTCTGTTTCCACTTCTTTTTTTTTGAGCCCCTCCCTTCTATACCCTTGTGCACTATCCTGACTTCTCCTCCTGTCTGCTTACTTTGTGCCTTCCAACGCACAATGCGAACTACAGGTAGTGCTGCAGGGCCCACACCCTTTTACTTGCCTTACAGAGCAGCTCTGGAGCTGTTACAGTGCCAATCTGCTGCAAGAAATCAGCTTGAATGCTTCAGGGGCTGGGGCATTGCCAACATGAGCCCACACCGAAGGAGGGTGGGGGTGTTTAATGCGAACTAAGGGTCATCCAAGCGCCGCAAAAGGCCGCCATGCCCTGCATACCCCTTTTCTCTTTTCATATGCAGATGAGGGTTCCAGCCAACTTTGGCCCACTGCTTGGATGACATCACTGTATGCAAATCCGTCTTCTGCAGACCTTCCCCCAGGAATGCTTGTACTAGTTGTTGCATTTGGTTTGTTGTTTGGGGGTGCTTCAGTATTAGGCAGCCTTCTGCCCTCCCATGTTCATTTGAAAATATGTGTTCTCCCTGCAGTTGTTGTCCCCAGATGAGAGTTCCCTTGTGCTGCCTCAGTTGAATCTCCTTTACTTGACAGAGATGTGCCTGAGCAGCGGCCCTCCCCAGCCCTATCCCAATCATACTTATTTTGCATAGGAGATACCATGGTCATGAAGATTGTTCTCCCAGGGTGAGGTTCATTCATTGCATTCTGGGTATGCTGACCCCTGTGATTTCCCCAAATGTGGGAAACTTGACTGTATTATTTGTGGTAGTGGGGGACTGTGTTTGTGCTTTCCTCTGGTCAGCTCTGGTAAAAGTCAAATTTCTTTGTCTCAGATCTTCCTCTAGCCTTGTTCCTCTTTCGAGAGTTCCCTTGTGCTGCCTCAGTTGGATCTCCTTCACTTGACAGGGGGGTGCCCGAGCAGCGACCCTCCCCAGCTCTAGCCCAACTCCTACTTACCTGCCAGGTGAGATACTATGATCATGAAGGTGCTTCTCCCAGGGCAAGGCTCACCCATTGCACTCTGGGTGTGCTGCTCCTGCGATTTCCCCAAATGTGGGACACTTGACTGCATATTTTGTGTTTCCCCTAGTCGGCTCTCGTATAATTCAGATCTCTTTGTCTCTGGTCTCTCTCCAGCCTAGTTTGCTGTCTGTTTCCACTTCTCTTTTCTTGAGCCGCTCCCTTCTATGCCCTTGCGCACTATCCTGACTTCTCCCGTCTGCTTACTTTGTGCCTTCCAACGCACAATGCGAACTACAGGTAGTGCTGCAGGGCCCACACCCTTTTACTTGCCTTACAGAGCAGCTCTGGAGCTGTTACAGTTTCCAGTTGCTGCAAGAAATCAGCTTGAATGCTTCAGGGGCTGGGGCATAGCCAACATGAGCCCCACACCGAAGGAGGGTGGAGGTGTTTAATGCGAACTAGGGGTCATCCAAGCACCGCAAAAGGCCGCCATGCCCTGCACACCCCTTTTCTCTTTTCATATGCAGACGAGGGTTGAAGCCAACTTTGACCCACTGCTTGAATGACATCACCATATGCAAATCCATCTGCTGCAGGCCTTCCCCCAGGAATGCTTGCACTAGTTGTTGCATTTGGTTTGTTGTTTGAAGGTGCTTCAGTATTAGGCAGCCTTCTGCCCTCCCATGTTCATCTGAAAATATGTGTTCTCCCTGCAGTTGTTGTCCCCAGATGAGAGTTCCCTTGTGCTGCCTCAGTTGAATCTCCTTTACTTGACAGAGATATGCCTGAGCAGCGGCCCTCCCCAGCCCTATCCCAAATCATACTTATTTTGCATAGGAGATACCATGGTCAATAATGCAGTCGAGTTTCCCACATTTGGGGAAATCATAGGGGTCAGCATACCCAGAATGCAATGAATGATCCTCACCCTGGGAGATCAATCTTCATGACCATGGTATCTCCTATGAAAAATAAGTATGATTTGGGATAGGGCTGGGGAGGGCCGCTGCTCAGGCACATCTCTGTCAAGTAAAGGAGATTCAACTGAGGCAGCACAAGGGAACTCTCATCTGGTGACAACAACTGCAGGGAGAACACATATTTTCAGATGAACATGGGAGGGCAGAAGGCTGCCTAATACTGAAGCACCCCCAAACAACAAACCAAATGCAACAACTAGTACAAGCATTCCTGGGGGAAGGTCTGCAGAAGACGGATTTGCATACAGTGATGTCATCCAAGCAGTGGGCCAAAGTTGGCTGGAACCCTCATCTGCATATGAAAAGAGAAAAGGGGTATGCAGGGCATGGCGGCCTTTTGCGGCGCTTGGATGACCCCTAGTTCGCATTAAACACCCCCACCCTCCTTCGGTGTAGGGCTCATGTTGGCCATGCCCCAGCCCCTGAAGCATACAAGCTGATTTCTTGCAGCAGCTGGGCACTGTAACAGCTCCAGAGCTGCTCTGTAAGGTAAATAAAAGGTTGTGGGACCTGCAGCACTACCTGTAGTTCGCATTGTGCGTTGGAAGGCACAAAGTAAGCAGACGGGAGAAGTCAGGATAATGCGCAAGGGCATAGAAGGGAACGGCTCAAGAAAAGAGAAGTGGAAACAGACAGCAAACTAGGCTGGAGAGAGACCTGAGACAAAGAGATCTGAATTATACGAGAGCCGACCAGGGGAAACACAAATTATGCAGTCAAGTTTCCCACATTTGGGGAAATCACAGGAGCAGCACACCCAGAGTGCAATGGGTGAGCCTTGCCCTGGGAGAAGCACCTTCATGATCATAGTATCTCACCTGGCAGGTAAGTAGGAGTTGGGCTAGAGCTGGGGAGGGTCGCTGCTCGGGCACCCCCCTGTCAAATGAAGGAGATCCAACCGAGGCAGCACAAGGAAACTCTCGAAAGAAGAACAAGGCTAGAAGATCTGAGACAAATAAATCTGACTTTTACCAGAGCTGACCAGAGGAAAGAACAAACACAGTCCCCCACTACCACAAATAATGCAGTCGAGTTTCCCACATTTGGGGAAATCACAGGGGTCAGCATACCCAGAATGCAATGAATGAACCTCACCCTGGGAGAACAATCTTCATGACCATGGTATCTCCTATGCAAAATAAGTATGATTTGGGATAGGGCTGGGGAGGGCCGCTGCTCAGGCACATCTCTGTCAAGTAAAGGAGATTCAACTGAGGAAGCACAAGGGAACTCTCATCTGGGGACAACAACTGCAGGGAGAACACATATTTTCAGATGAACATGGGAGGGCAGAAGGCTGCCTAATACTGAAGCACCCCCAAACAACAAACCAAATGCAACAACTAGTGCAAGCATTCCTGGTGGAAGGCCTGCAGCAGATGGATTTGCATATGGTGATGTCATCCAAGCAGTGGGTCAAAGTTGGCTTCAACCCTCGTCTGCATATGAAAAGAGAAAAGGGGCGTGCAGGGCATGGCAGCCTTTTGCGGCGCTTGGATGACCCCTAGTTCGCATTAAACACCTCCACCCTCCTTCGGTGTGGGGCTCATGTTGGCTATGCCCCAGCCCCTGAAGCATTCAAGCTGATTTCTTGCAGCAGCTGGGCACTGTAACAGCTCCAGAGCTGCTCTGTAAGGCAAATAAAAGGGCGTGGGACCTGCAGCACTACCTGTAGTTCGCATTGTGCGTTGGAAGGCACAAAGTAAGCAGACGGGAGAAGTCAGGATAGTGCGCAAGGGCATAGAAGGGAGCGGCTCAAAAAAAGAGAAGTGGAAACAGACAGCAAATGAGGCTGGAGAGAGACCTGAGACAAAGAGATCTGAATTATACGAGAGCCGACCAGGGGAAACACAAATTATGCAGTCAAGTTTCTCACATTTGGGGAAATCACAGGAGCAGCACACCCAGAGTGCAATGGGTGAGCCTTGCCCTGGGAGAAGCACCTTCATGATCATAGTATCTCACCTGGCAGGTAAGTAGGAGTTGGGCTAGAGCAGGGGAGGGTCGTTGCTCGGGCACCCCCCTGTCAAGTGAAGGAGATCCAACTGAGGCAGCACAAGGAAACTCTCGAAAGAAGAACAAGGCTAGAGGAAGATCTGAGACAAATAAATCTGACTTTTACCAGAGCTGACCAGAGGAAAGCACAAACACAGTCCCCCACTACCACAAATAATGCAGTCGAGTTTCCCACATTTGGGGAAATCACAGGGGTCAGCATACCCAGAAAGCAATGACTGAACCTCACCCTGGGAGAACAATCTTCATGACCATGGTATCTCCTATGCAAAATAAGTATGATTTGGGATAGGGCTGGGGAGGGCCGCTGCTCAGGCACATCTCTGACAAGTAAAGGAGATTCAACTGAGGCAGCACAAGGGAACTCTCATCTGGGGACAACAACTCCAGGGAGAACACATATTTTCAGATGAACATGGGAGGGCAGAAGGTTGCCTAATACTGAAGCACCCCCAAACAACAAACCAAATGCAACAACTTGTGCAAGCATTCCTGGGGAAAGGCCTGCAGCAGATGGATTTGCATATGGTGATGTCATCCAAGCAGTGGGTCAAAGTTGGCCTCAACCCTCGTCTGCATATGAAAAGAGAAAAGGGGCGTGCAGGGCATGGCAGCCTTTTGCGGCACTTGGATGACCCCTAGTTCGCACTAAACACCTCCACCCTCCTTCGGTGTGTGGGGCTCATGTTGGCTATGCCCCAGCCACTGAAGCATTCAAGCTGATTTCTTGCAGCAGCTGGGCACTGTAACAGCTCCAGAGCTACTCTGTAAGGCAAGTAAAAGGGCGTGGGCCCTGCAGCACTACCTGTAGTTTGCATTGTGCATTGGAAGGCACAAAGTAAGCAGACGGGAGAAGTCAGGATAGTGCGCAAGGGCATAGAAGGGAGCGGCTCAAGAAAAGAGAAGTGGAAACAGACAGCAAACTAGGCTGGAGAGAGACCTGAGACAAAGAGATCTGAATTATACGAGAGCCGACCAGGGGAAACACAAATTATGCAGTCAAGTTTCCCACATTTGGGGAAATCACAGGAGCAGCACACCCAGAGTGCAATGGGTGAGCCTTGCCCTGGGAGAAGCACCTTCATGATCATAGTACCTCACCTGGCAGGTAAGTAGGAGTTGGGCTAGAGCTGGGGAGGGTCGCTGCTCGGGCACCCCCCTGTCAAGTGAAGGAGATCCAACTGAGGCAGCACAAGAGAACTCTCGAAAGAAGAACAAGGCTAGAGGAAGATCTGAGACAAAGAAATCTGGCTTTTACCAGAGATGACCAGAGGAAAGCACAAACACAGTCCCCCACTACCACAAATAATGCAGTCGAGTTTCCCACATTTGGGGAAATCACAGGGGTCAGCATACCCAGAATGCAATGTATGAACCTCACCCTGGGAGAACAATCTTCATGACCATGGTATCTCCTATGCAAAATAAGTATGATTTGGGATAGGGCTGGGAAGGGCCGCTGCTCAGGCACATCTCTGTCAAGTAAAGGAGATTCAACTGAGGCAGCACAAGGGAACTCTCATCTGGGGACAACAACTGCAGGGAGAACACATATTTTCAGATGAACATGGGAGGGCAGAAGGCTGCCTAATACTGAAGCACCCCCAAACAACAAAACAAATGCAACAACTAGTACAAGCATTCCTGGGGGAAGGCCTGCAGCAGATGGATTTGCATATGGTGATGTCATCCAAGCAGTGGGTCAAAGTTGGCTTCAACCCTCGTCTGCATATGAAAAGAGAAAAGGGGCGTGCAGGGCATGGCGGCCTTTTGCGGCGCTTGGATGACCCCTAGTTCGCATTAAACACCTCCACCCTACTTCGGTGTGGGGCTCATGTTGGCTATGCCCCAGCCCCTGAAGCATTCAAGCTGATTACTTGCAGCAGCTGGGCACTGTAATAGCTCCAGAGCTGCTCTGTAAGGCAAGTAAAAGGGTGTGGGCCCTGCAGCACTACCTGTAGTTCGCATTGTGCGTTGGAAGGCACAAAGTAAGCAGACGGGAGAAGTCAAGATAGTGCGCAAGGGCATAGAAGGGAGCGGCTCAAGAAAAGAGAAGTGGAAACAGACAGCAAACTAGGCTGGAGAGAGACCTGAGACAAAGAGATCTGAATTATACGAGAGCCGACCAGGGGAAACACAAATTATGCAGTCAACTTTCCCACATTTGGGGAAATCGCAGGAGCAGCACACCCAGAGTGCAATGGATGAGCCTTGCCCTGGGAGAAGCACCTTCATTATCATGAAATAATAAAAATAATTAATTACGCTGGTGGGGTAAGGACAGTGCCCAGGCACTAATGTCCACTTTTGCCAGCCTTTTGTGAGGAATTTATGCTGCCCGGGGTGCCCCCCCCCCACCCAACGCCCTGCACCCTGCAGTGCCTGTGTTTGTGTGGGAGCATGGCGCACAGCATTCCGCTCGCTGCGTGGTACCTCAGAATGCCATCTGTTCTTCTGCTACTCGCCTGTCTTCTGACTTCTGGCTCTGTAAGGGGGTGATGGCAGGCTACGGGAGTGGGCATCTAGGCGTACCCAGCGATCAGCACCCTCAGGAGCTAATGGTGTCCTGTCAGCCAGAAGTAGAGCCATTGAACTCACTAGAAGTTGGTCATACTTCTCTACCCTAAGTCCCACGAAGCAGGGAGACTGTTGCCAGCAGCCTCCCTGAAAATAAGAAAAACTAACATAAGTCTTTTCAGAGAAACTCAGTAGAGCTCCCCTGTAGTGCATCCAGTCTCACTGGGCACAATTCTAAAACTGGAGTCTGGAGGAGGGGCATAGAGGGAGGAGACAGTTCACACCCTTTGAAAGTCTTAAAGTGCCCATGTCTCCTGCGGATCCCGTCTATACCCCATGGTTCTTAATGTGATCCCAGCATCCTCTAGGACGTATGAGAAAACAAATAACGCACACACGAGGAGAGAACAAAGGAAGCTATAAGGAGGGGAGGGGAGGGGGGGGGGTAAGGTAAGGTAGTAAAGGCATATTGGATAAACTTCAACCTTATACATATTCATTAATGTACCAGTAGTTAGAAGTAGAAGAGCTCTAACAGAAACCACAAAGCTTATCTAAAGCCACACCACACTGGATATGCCCAATCTCATTTGATCTTTGAAGCAAAGCAGTATTGGACTTTGTTACTACCAAGCAGTCTCCCATCCATGTATTATCAGATTCTTTAGGTGTTTTTAAACTACCAACACCCTTTTCTTGGTACATTTAATTTTTACATGTATTCTTTTATGTACCAGAAGTTAGAAGTAGAAAAGCTCTAACAGAAACCACCAGCTCATCTACAGCCACAGCACACTGGATTTGCCCAATCTCTCCTGATCATGGAAGCTGAGCAGTGTTGGTCCTGGTTTTAGTACTTGGATGGGAGACCACCAGGAAATACCAGGAGCTGTGTGTATTTTTACAATACCAACACCGTTCTCTTGATGCATTCCATTTTGAAACATTGGGGCAGATCTATTAAGCCTGGTGAACTGATAAAGTGCAAGGTGATAAAGTACCAGCCAGTCAGCTGCTAACTGTCATTTTTCAAACCCAGCCTGTGACATGGCAATTAGGAGCTGATTGGCTGGTACTTTATCACCATGCAAATTATCATTCCACCAGGTTTAATAAATCGGCCGCTTATTCATTTATGTACTAGTAGTTAGAAGTAGAAGAACTCTAACAGAAACCACTAAGCTCATCTACAGCCACACCACACTGTATATGCCCAATATCACCTGATCTTAGGCCTGGTTTGTTCTTGGATGTGAGACCACCTGGGAATACCAGGTGCTGTAGGTAGTTTTATACTACCAACACCGTTCTCTTGATGCATTCTATTTTGAAACTTATTCATTGATGTAGAAGTTAGAAACAGCAAAAATCATCTACAGCCGCATCACACTGGATATGTCCAATCTCATCTGATGTTGGAAGCTAAGCAGTGTTGTGCCTGGTTAGTTTTTGGATTTCAGGTCCTGCCTTCTGGTTTGGCCACGGCACCTCGGAAATTCACCAAGGTCATGGCCGTGATGACGACCCTTCACCATCCGTGGACCAGGGAGGAATCTCTCCTCCCGATAAACATTCTGGAATTGCGGGCAGTGTTCAATTCATTGATACTGGCCCTGCCTCTAGTACAGAACAGGCCTGTTCAAGTACAATCGGACAACGCCACCACGGTAGTGTACACAAATCATCAAGTCGGCACTCGAAACTGCATGGCAAAGCTGGAAGTATAAAAAAATCCTCAGTTGGGTAGAACGTCATCTGCCAGCAATATCGGCAGTGTTCATTCCCGGAGTCCTCAACTGGGAAGCGGATTTCCTCAGTCGTCAGGACGTTCACGCTGGAGAGTGGAGAGGCTGCAGCAGAAATATCTGCACTGGTGTCAGTAGGTGACTGAGGCAGGGATGACTGGGAGATAGTGGGTGACTGAAGCATGTATGAGTGGGATATAGTGGGTGACTGAAGCCGGGGTGACTGGGAGATAGTGGGTGACTGATGCAGGGGTGACAGTGATAGTGGGTGACTTAGGCAGGGGTGACAGGGAGATAGTGGGTTACTGAGGGAGGGGTGATAGGAAGGGGTTGGGTAAGTATGGGAAGAAAGTGGGTGACAGGGATAATAAATGAATAAGGCAGGGATGATAGGGAGATAGTGGATGACTGTGGCAGGGGTGACAGGGACAGTAAGAGACTGAGGCAGGGGTCGCAGGTATAGTGGTTGACTGAGGCAGCGGTGACTGGGAGATAGTGGGTAACTGAGGCAGGGGTGACAGGGAAAGTGTGCGACTCAGGCAGGGGTGATAGGGAGATAGTGGGCAGCATATCTCTGCCTCACTGCAGCAGCACATTCCTGCTTCACTGACAGCAGCACATCCCTGCAACGTTGACAGCAACACATCCCTGCAACATTGACGGCAGCACATCCCTGCCTCATTGACGGCAGCACATCCCTGCCTCACTTATAGCAGCACATCCCTGCCTCGCTGACAGCAGCACATCACTGCCTCGCTGACAGCAGCGCATCACTGCTTCACTGACAGCAGCACATCACTGCTTCACTGACAGCAGAACATCCCTGCCTCACTGGCAGCAGCACATCCCTGCTTTACTGACAGCTGTATATAGGGCCTAATTAAGACCTGATCCCTGCTGTGCATATTCACACAACAGGAGATCAGGTCTGAAGTGCGTGTGTGCTGGTGCCACAGTGCACCGGCACATGCCAGAGATGCGATCAGCATCTCTGCCCAGTGAGCGCCTCTGCCTGATTGACAGGTAGAGGCGGTCACTGGGCAGGAGGAGTCGGGCCAGCGGCGTTGTGCCGCCATTTTGGGGGCACAGTCAGGACAACGCAGACATGACCGGACCGTATGGGGGCGGGGCCGTGACGGCTGTGTGACCCGGACAGCAACAGGCCTTATTTACTAAAATCTCAGATAAATTTTATGGCATTTATGTGCAGTCTAGTTTGCACAGTTGATAGAGTGTTGATCTTGCACTATCAATGTAAGCCTCACATAGGTTTGATACACATGTAAGTTTGTTTTTATTTTACTACATTGTGGTTTGTGGCTCTATACCATGTAATGCATGTCTTTTAACAGTAGTCAAGTCTTCCAATGTGCTTGTTAGTGAAACCCAATACATAGCTTTATTTTATTTTGTTTCTTCAAATATTACATAGTAACATAGTAACATAGTATCTGAGGTTGAAAAAAGACAATTGTCCATCGAGTTCAACCTATTTGTGGTGTCCTATGCATGATGATTTTACTAAAATGTCTGACTGATGCTGCTGTCAGCCATTGCATTTTATCCCTATTTATAGTAATTATAATGCATGACTATGCACCATACCCCTGGATATCCTTATCCAATAGGAATTTATCTAACCCATTCTTAAAGGTGTACTACTTCCAGTAGGCAATTGACTGTCCAACAGTCCTTTGCGAGGAAGATGAAATATCACAGCAGTCATCCTGCTGCAAAGCGGATAACTCAGGTCTTGTCAGCCTGGGTGGTGAGAAACGTGGTTCCGGTATCCATCGTTAATTCAGAGGCAACTAGAGACTTGATTGAGGTACTGTGTCCCCGGTACCAAATGCCATCTAGGTCAACGTTGCAGGGATGTGCTGCTGTCAGTGAAGCAGGAATGTGCTGCTGCAGTGAGGCAGAGATATGCTGCCCACTATCTCCCTATCACCCCTGCCTGAGTCGCACACTTTCCCTGTCACCCCTGCCTCAGTTACCCACTATCTCCCAGTCACCGCTGCCTCAGTCAACCACTATACCTGCGACCCCTGCCTCAGTCTCTTACTGTCCCTGTCACCCCTGCCACAGTCATCCACTATCTCCCTATCATCCCTGCCTTATTCATTTATTATCCCTGTCACCCACTTTCTTCCCATACTTACCCAACCCCTTCCTATCACCCCTCCCTCAGTAACCCACTATCTCCCTGTCACCCCTGCCTAAGTCACCCACTATCACTGTCACCCCTGCATCAGTCACCCACTATCTCCCAGTCACCCCGGCTTCAGTCACCCACTATATCCCACTCATACATGCTTCAGTCACCCACTATCTCCCAGTCATCCCTGCCTCAGTCACCTACTGACACCAGTGCAGATATTTCTGCTGCAGCCTCTCCACTCTCCAGCGTGAACGTCCTGACGACTGAGGAAATCCGCTTCCCAGTTGAGGACTCCGGGAATGAACACTGCCGATATTGCTGGCAGATGACGTTCTACCCAACTGAGGATTTTTTTATACTTCCAGCTTTGCCATGCAGTTTCGAGTGCCGACTTGATGATTTGTGTACACTACCGTGGTGGCGTTGTCCGATTGTACTTGAACAGGCCTGTTCTGTACTAGAGGCAGGGCCAGTATCAATGAATTGAACACTGCCCGCAATTCCAGAATGTTTATCGGGAGGAGAGATTCCTCCCTGGTCCACCGATGGTGAAGGGTCGTCATCACGGCCATGACCTTGGTGAATTTCCGAGGTGCCGTGGCCAAACCAGAAGGCAGGACCTGAAATCCAAAAACTAACCAGGCACAACACTGCTTAGCTTCCAACATCAGATGAGATTGGACATATCCAGTGTGATGCGGCTGTAGATGATTTTTGCTGTTTCTAACTTCTACATCAATGAATAAGTTTCAAAATAGAATGCATCAAGAGAACGGTGTTGGTAGTATAAAACTACCTACAGCACCTGGTATTCCCAGGTGGTCTCACATCCAAGAACAAACCAGGCCTAAGATCAGGTGATATTGGGCATATACAGTGTGGTGTGGCTGTAGATGAGCTTAGTGGTTTCTGTTAGAGTTCTTCTACTTCTAACTACTAGTACATAAATGAATAAGCGGCCGATTTATTAAACCTGGTGGAATGATAATTTGCATGGTGATAAAGTACCAGCCAATCAGCTCCTAATTGCCATGTCACAGGCTGGGTTTGAAAAATGACAGTTAGGAGCTGACTGGCTGGTACTTTATCACCTTGCACTTTATCAGTTCACCAGGCTTAATAGATCTGCCCCAATGTTTCAAAATGGAATGCATCAAGAGAACGGTGTTGGTATTGTAAAAATACACACAGCTCCTGGTATTTCCTGGTGGTCTCCCATCCAAGTACTAAAACCAGGACCAACACTGCTCAGCTTCCATGATCAGGAGAGATTGGGCAAATCCAGTGTGCTGTGGCTGTAGATGAGCTGGTGGTTTCTGTTAGAGCTTTTCTACTTCTAACTTCTGGTACATAAAAGAATACATGTAAAAATTAAATGTACCAAGAAAAGGGTGTTGGTAGTTTAAAAACACCTAAAGAATCTGATAATACATGGATGGGAGACTGCTTGGTAGTAACAAAGTCCAATACTGCTTTGCTTCAAAGATCAAATGAGATTGGGCATATCCAGTGTGGTGTGGCTTTAGATAAGCTTTGTGGTTTCTGTTAGAGCTCTTCTACTTCTAACTACTGGTACATTAATGAATATGTATAAGGTTGAAGTTTATCCAATATGCCTTTACTACCTTACCTTACCCCCCCCCCTCCCCTCCCCTCCTTATAGCTTCCTTTGTTCTCTCCTCGTGTGTGCGTTATTTGTTTTCTCATACGTCCTAGAGGATGCTGGGATCACATTAAGAACCATGGGGTATAGACGGGATCCGCAGGAGACATGGGCACTTTAAGACTTTCAAAGGGTGTGAACTGTCTCCTCCCTCTATGCCCCTCCTCCAGACTCCAGTTTTAGAATTGTGCCCAGTGAGACTGGATGCACTACAGGGGAGCTCTACTGAGTTTCTCTGAAAAGACTTATGTTAGTTTTTCTTATTTTCAGGGAGGCTGCTGGCAACAGTCTCCCTGCTTCGTGGGACTTAGGGTAGAGAAGTATGACCAACTTCTAGTGAGTTCAATGGCTCTACTTCTGGCTGACAGGACACCATTAGCTCCTGAGGGTGCTGATCGCTGGGTACGCCTAGATGCCCACTCCCGTAGCCTGCCATCACCCCCTTACAGAGCCAGAAGTCAGAAGACAGGCGAGTAGCAGAAGAACAGATGGCATTCTGAGGTACCACGCAGCGAGCGGAATGCTGTGCGCCATGCTCCCACACAAACACAGGCACTGCAGGGTGCAGGGCGTTGGGGGGGGGGGGCACCCTGGGCAGCATAAATTCCTCACAAAAGGCTGGCAAAAGTGGACATTAGTGCCTGGGCACTGTCCTTACCCCACCAGCGTAATTAATTATTTGTTTCTGAGCGGGACAGAAGCGTGCCATTACAGCGGCGGGGCTTCTTCCTCACCTCACCAGCACATCTATAGAGCGTTACAAGTCTATCACTATAGAGTTTATTATTTCCCAGACTGTGTACTTTTGACGCTGGGTTGTGAGCTGAAAAATCCCATCTGTCCCTCTGACAGATTTACTGTAGGTCTATCCCCCATAAGCCGATGTGTCTGTGGGTACTTGGTACATGTGTGTCAACATGTCGGTGGCTGAATGTTTTTCCCAAGAGGAAACTATATTAGGAATGCAGACATATGATGGTGGCCCTGTTGGCACCACCAATAACTGACTGGGTGAAAGTTTCAGTAATATCAGAGTGAGGTTGGATAAATCTGTGTCCCAGACACAGACGTAGAGAAAAGATGTGATGTTCATGGCTATGCTTCTTTTCCCTCAGGCCCCGCAAAAATTTTATTTTGCCCAGTTACTACACACTGATACTGACTCGGATACTGATTCCTATGTCGACCATAATATTTCCTGATTAGATCCAATATTGGCAAGGAGCATTCAGTACATGATTGTGGATATTAAGGACATATTAACATCACTGAGGACCCTGCTGTTGCTGACAAAGGGGTCTATATGTATGTATATATAGATATATAATGAAAGCTGATGTAACGTTCCTCCATCTCTGTTTGAGAAAGTCTGGGCCAGCTCGACAAGATGGTTTCAAATCCCCAAAAGGTTTCCGGTTGTTTATTCATTTCCTGCCGCGGACAGAATAAAGTGGGAATCACCCCCTGTTCTGCATGGGGCCCTGTCACAAATCCAGCGGATCGTATGCAGGAAGCTACATTATTTCTAGTTATGTAACCACGGGTACATTACTTAGACCTGCCATTACATGCGCATGGGTGAGTAGTAGTATTCAAGAATTGGTCGAATACCTTGTCATCCGATATAGATATCCTGGAGACATGGGATGCTCCTTACGTTGGATCATATCAAGGACACTGCAGCATACTTACGACTGCAAGGGATATAGGACTCTTGAGTTCACGGGCCAATTTCATGGCAGTCTCGTATAGGAGGGCATTGTGGATTCACCAAGGGAATGCTGATGCTGACTCCAAGAAGAAAGGGAGTCTCTTCCCTATGAAGGTGAAGCCTTGTTTGGCGACGGCCTAGTTAATTTGATCTCGGCAGCTCCCGCAGGTAAGTCAACCTTCTTGCACTATGTTCCCTCTCAACGGATGAAGACGCATCATTATCTAACGCAGTCATTTTGGCCCAATAGATATGCAAGAAGTTAAGATTCCCCTTTCTTTGCAGGTAGAGGAAGGAGAAGAGGGAAGAGGTCTGTAGCCTCTTCAAGATCGCAGGAGCAGAGATCGTCCTCTGCTTCTGCCAAATCCACTGCATGACGCTGGGGCTCTCTTGCAGGAGCCCACACCAGTGGGGGCACGTCTAAAACACTTCAGTCAGTTCTGGATTAATTTGGACCTGGACTCGTGGGTTTTACAAATAGTGTCCCAAGGGTACAAACTGGGGTTTCAAGACGTTCCCCCTCACCGATTGTTCAAATCGGCCTTAGTCAGCAGGGAGAAGGCTTTTATTCAAGCCTCTTCGTGGTCCCGAAGCCGGAAGGCTCAGTCAGACCAATCTGAAATCTGAAATCCCTCAATTTCTACCTAAAGAAATTCAATTTCAAGATGGAATCTCTCAGGGTAGGGATCTCCAGTCCGGAGGAAGGAGATTTCATGGTTTTGGTAGACATAAGGATGCCTACTTACATGTTCCGTTTAGCCACTGCATCAAGCTACCTGAGGTTTGCAATTCAGTATTGTCATTACCAATTTCAGACGTTGCCGTTTGGTCTGTCCACGGCTCCGAGGATTTTCACCAGGGTGATGGCGGAAATGATGGTTCTCCTTCGCAAGCAAGGAGTCACAATTATCCCGTACTTGGATGATCTCTTGATAAAGGCGAGATCCAGGGACCAGTTGTTGCAAAACATTGCACTCTCCCTGACAGTTCTTCAACAACATGGTTGGCTCCTAAACTTGCCAAAATTGCAGTTGGTCCCAATGACGCGGTTGTTGTTTTTGGGAGTGATACTGGACACAGAAGAGGTTTTCTTCCAGTGGAAAGGCTATGGAGATCCAGAGTCTGGTCAAACAAATTCTGAAACCAGCAAGAGTGTTAATCCATCAATGCATTCGGTTGCTGGGGAAGATGGTTGCGGCCTACGAGGCCATTCAGTTTGGCAGGTTCCATGCTAGAGTGTTCCAGTGGGACCTGTTGGACAAGTGGTCCGGATCCCACCTACACATGCACCGGAGGATAATCCTATCTTCCAAGACCAGAATATCACTCCATTGGCGGCTGCACAGTTCTCACCTCCTAGAGGGGCGATGGTTCGGGATCCAGGACTGGATCCTAGGGACCACGGATGCAACCCTCCGAGGCTGGGGAGCAGTCACACAGGGGGAAAACATCCAAGGAAGATGGTCAAGTCGGGAAAGTTGTCTCCACATAAATGTTCTGGAGTTAAGGGCCATTTAATAACTGCAGACACAGTACGCACTGGGACGGGTGCCCTGCATCCTCTACGGACTAAGAGAAAAGGATTTACCGGTAGGTATTAAAATCCTATTTTCTCTAACGTCCTAGAGGATGCTGGGGACTCTGTAAGGACCATGGGGATAGACGGGCTCCGCAGGAGACATGGGCACTTTAAGAAAGACTTTAGTTCTGGGTGTGCAGTGGCTCCTCCCTCTATGCCCCTCCTCCATACCTCAGTTTGATACTGTGCCCAGTGGAAACTGTGTGCTTTTCAGGAGCTCTCCTGAGCTTTCTGACAGAAAGTATTTTGTTAGGTTTTTAATTTTCAGGGAGCACTGCTGGCAACAGACTCCCTGCATCGAGGGACTGAGGGGAGAGAAGCAGCCCTACTCTCTGAGTTGCAAGGTCCTGCTTCTTAGGCTACTGGACACCATTAGCTCCAGCGGGATTGGTACGCAGGATCTCACCCTCGCCGTCCGTCCCAGAGCCGCGCCGCCGTCCCCCTCGCAGAGCCGGAAGATAGAAGCCGGGTGAGTATGAGAAGAAAAGAGACTTCAGCGGTGGCAGAAGACTTCATGATCTTCACTGAAGTAACGCACAGCACTGCAGCTGTGCGCCATTGCTCCCATACACCTCACATACTCTGGTCACTGTAAGGGTGCAGGGCGCCCTGGGCAGCAATATAAACCTCTTTTTGCCAAAAATATAACATATATACAGCTGAGCACTGTATATATGTATGAGCCCCCGCCAATTTTACAGTTTAAGCGGGACAGAAGCCCGCCGCCGAGGGGGCGGGGCTTCTCCCTCAGCACTCACCAGCGCCATTTTTTCTCCACAGCACCGCTGAGGCAGCTCCCCAGACTCTCGCCTGCTGAAACCACGGTAGACAAGAGGGTTGAAAAGAGGGGGGGGGCACATAATTCGGCGCAAATTACATACAGCAGCACTACTGGGCAAACATTAAGTTACTGTGTTATTCCTGGGTTATATAGCGCTGGGGTGTGTGCTGGCATACTCTCTCTCTCTGTCTCTCCAAAGGGCCTTGTGGGGAAACTGTTTTCAGAAAAAGCATTCCCTGTGTGTGTGGTGTGTCGGTACACGTGTGTCGACATGTCTGAGGAAGAAGGCTATCTTAGAGAGGAGCGGGAGCAAATTAATGTGGTGTCTCTGCGACAGCTGATTGGATGGATATGTGGAATGTTTTAAATGCTAGTGTAAACTCAGTGCACAAAAGATTAGACAAGGCTGAAGCTTTGGGACAGTCAGGGTCTCAACCCATGCCTGATCCTATGTCGCAGGGACTGTCAGGGTCTCATAAGCGCCCACTATCCCAGATTGTTGACACAGATACTGACACGGATTCTGACTCCAGTGTCGATTACGATGATGCAAAGTTACAGCCAAAATTGGCAAAATCCATTCGATATAGGATTATGGCAATAAAAGATGTTTTGCACATCACAGAGGAACCCCCTGTCCCTGACAAGAGGGTACATAAGTACAAGGGAAAGAAGCCTGAGGTAACCTTTCCCCCCTCACACGAGCTGAACGAGTTATGTGAAAAAGCCTGGGAATCTCAAGATAAAAGACTGCAGATTTCCAAAAGGATTCTTATGGCGTATCCTTTCCCATCAATGGATAGGTTAAGATGGGAATCCTCCCCTAGGGTGGACAAAGCATTAACACGCTTATCCAAGAAGGTAGCCCTCCCGTCCCAGGATACGGCTACCCTCAAAGAGTCTGCTGACCGCAAACAGGAGATAACCCTGAAGTCCATTTATACACATTCGGGTACCTTACTCAGACCGGCAATTGCGTCGGCCTGGGTGTGTAGTGCTGTAGCAGCATGGACGGATACCTTATCTGAGGGGATGGATACCCTAGATAAGGATACTATTTTATTGACCCTGGGGCATATAAGAGATGCTGTCCTATATGTGTGTATGCAAAGTACAGGTGGTGCTGCAGGGCTCACACCCTTTTACTTGTCTTGTAGAGCAACTCTGGAGCTGTTATTGGATCCATCTGCTGCAGGCCTTCCCCCAGGAATGCTTGCACTAGTTGTTGCATTTGGTTTGTTGTTTGGGGGTGCTTCAGTATTAGGCAGCCTTCTGCCCTCCCACATTCATCTGAAAATGTGTTCTCCCTGCAGTTGTTGTCCCCAGATGAGAGTTCCCTTGTGCTTCCTCAGTTGAATCTCCTTAACTTGACGGGGGTGTGCCCGAGCAGCCGCCCTCCACAGCCCTATCCCAACACATACTTATCTTGCATATGAGATCTCTTGATCATGAAGATAGTTCTCACAGGGTGAGGTTCATCCATTACATTTTAAAGTAGGAAGGTACAAATTACATATTCGAATTACATATATGTGCTGGATTCAAATGTTTTCCCCCCTTCCTTTCTCAATTGTGCCCATCAGCAGCTATTCTTATGTTGCTGCCAATGGTTGTGACACATTTTTTTCTTCTGTGGGGTACACTGGACTCCACAAGGATTCATATTGGGGTGTAGAGTAGGATCTTGATCTGAGGCACCAACAAGCTCAAAGCTTTTGACTGTTCACAAGATACTCAGCGCCCCCTCCTCTATAACCTCGCTTCCATGAACAGGGAGCTCAGTTTGTAGTTGGTGCCTTCAGTAGCAGGCCACTTAACAGGGGGCTGCCTCAGGCAGCCTATTCTTAGCTATTAATTTTGACAAGAAAAGAAGAACTTTTTTAATAAGAATCTACAAGGGCTGCAGCAGGCTAGGTCTAATAGACATATTTACTGCAGCTCCATCACTCCCAGCGGCACAGTATACTCCAGTGCCCCGGTTGCTGGGTCACTGCAGCGGAGGCTCCGGTTTCTTCCTAAGGTCAGTCACACACACACCGCCCTCCGGGATCACGAGGCCGCTGATGAAAGGGTGGTAAGGGGCTTCTGTGCCCACTTTATACCGTGATCCAGCGTGGCTGTAGGGGGCGGGCCGTGTGCGCACTGGCGTGGACACTGATTACTGGGCAGCTGCTCCACTAGCCACCAGGGACAGTTAAGGAGCACAGCTCTGGGGGTTTTTCTCCTATATTAACCCCATTTTGTACTACCCGCAGTGCATTGTGATAGGTAATAGGGCCTGATTCAGGTTGGATTGCAATCGCAATAAGCAATCCAACTGCAAAAATTGCTAAGAGCATACGCATCCGCCTGCAGATAATGCGATCGCCTCTGCCTGTCAATCGGTGCAGGGGGGGGGGGAGGGGGGTCAACAACACTCCATTTCCAAGTCGGAGATGGAGCGGTGCGGGGGCAGGGTTTTCAATATTGGGTCGGCAACGGAGAAACAGGAGGCGTGGTCAGAGCGGCTGCATGACATCACATGGGCCGGACTCCGCCAGTGGAGCCCCAGCGTCATGCAGTAGATTTTGTAGAGGCCGGGGAGGACTTCTGTTCCTGGGAGCTAGCTGTGTTGTGCATCTTTTTTCCTCTGCCCCTACCTCTGGCAAGAAAGGACGCACCTCGCACTTTCTTGTTTCTTTGTGACCGAAAGGACTGCATTTGATAATGCAGAGCTTTCTTATGCTGTGAGGGAACATAAGGTAAAAAATTTGATTTTCCAGCTGTAGCTGTGCGTGTTAATGCTTTGTCCATCCTAGGGGAGGATTCCCATCGTAACCTATCCGTTGATGGGAAAGGATACGCCATAAGAATCCTTTTGGAAATCTGCAGTCTTTTATCTGGAGATTCCCAAGCTTTTTCACATAACTCGTTCAGCTCGTGTGAGGGGGGAAAGGTTACCTCAGGCTTCTTTCCCTTGTACATATGTACCCTCTTGTCAGGGACAGGGGGTTCCTCTGTGATGTGCAAAACATCTTTTATTGCCATAATCCTATATCGAATGGATTTTGCCAATTTTGGCTGTAACTTTGCATCAACGTAATCGACACTGGAGTCAGAATCCATGTCGGTATCTGTGTCAACAATCTGGGATAGTGGGCACTTATGAGACCCTGACAGTCCCTGCGACATAGGATCAGGGATGAGTTGAGACCCTGACTGTCCCAAAGCTTCAGCCTTGTCTAATCTTTTGTGCAATGAGTTTACACTAGCATTTAAAACATTCCACATATCCATCCAATCAGGTGTCGGCGGAGACACCACATTCATTTGCTCCCGCTCCTCTCTAATATAGCCTTCTTCCTCAGACATGTCGACACACGTGTACCGACACACCACACACACACAGGGAATGCTTTTTCTGAAGACAGTTTCCCCACAAGGCCCATTGGAGAGACAGAGAGAGAGAGAGTATGCCAGCACACACCCCAGCGCTATATAACCCAGGAATAACACAGTAACTTAATGTTTGTCCAGTAGCGCTGCTGTATGTCATTTGCGCCGAATTATGTGCCCCCCCTCTCTTTTCAACCCTCTTGTCTACCATGGTATAAGCAGGGGAGAGTCCGGGCAGCTTCCTCTCAGCGGTGCTGTGGAGAAAAAATGGCGCTGGTGAGTGCTGAGGGAGAAGCCCCGCCCCCTCGGCGGCGGGCTTCTGTCCCGCTTAAACTGTAAAATTGGCAGGGGCTCATACATATACAGTGCCCAGCTGTATATATGTTATATTTTTGCCAAAAAGAGGTTTATATTGCTGCCCAGGGCGCCCCCCCTGCGCCCTGCACCCTTACAGTGACCGGAGTATGTGAGGTGTATGGGAGCAATGGTGCACAGCTGCAGTGCTGTGCGTTACCTCAGTGAAGATTATGAACTCTTCTGCCGCCTCTGAAGTCTTCTTTTCTTCTCATACTCACCCTGCTTCTATCTTCTGAATCTGCAAGGGGGACGGCGGCGCGGCTCTGGGACGGACGGCGAGGGTGAGATCCTGCGTACCAATCCCTCTGGAGCTAATGGTGTCCAGTAGCCTAAGAAGCAGGACCTTGCAACTCAGAGAGTAGGGCTGCTTCTCTCCCCTCAGTCCCTCGATGCAGGGAGTCTGTTGCCAGCAGTGCTCCCTGAAAATTAAAAACCTAACAAAATACTTTCTGTCAGAAAGCTCAGGAGAGCTCCTGAAAAGCACCCAGTCTCAACTGGGCACAGTATCAAACTGAGGTATGGAGGAGGGGCATAGAGGGAGGAGCCAGTGCACACCCAGAACTAAAGTCTTTCTTAAAGTGCCCATGTCTCCTGCGGAGCCCGTCTATCCCCATAGTCCTTACGGAGTCCCCAGCATACTCTAGGACATTAGAGAAACTAGAATTTTAATACCTACCGGTAAATCCTTTTCTCTTAGTCCGTAGAGGATGCTGGGCACCCGTCCCAGTGTGTACTGTGTCTGCTGTTATTAAATGGCCCTTAACTCCAGAACATTTATGTGGAGACAACTTTCCTGACTTGACCATCTTTCTTGGACGTTTTCCCCCTGTGTGACTGCTCCCCACCTCGAAAGGGTTGCATCCGTGGTCCCTAGGATCCAGTCCTGGATCCCGAACCATCGCCCCTCTAGGAGGTGAGAACTGTGCAGCCACCAATGGAGTGAGATTCTGGTCTTGGAAGACAGGATTATCCTCCGGTGCATGTGTAAGTGGGATCCGGACCACTTGTCCAACAGGTCCCACTGGAACACTCTGGCATGGAACCTGCCAAACTGAATGGCCTCGTAGGCCAAAACCATTTTCCCCAGCAACCGAATGCATTGATGGATTAACACTTGTCACGATCCGGGTATCTGGACGCCATTTCTTACCCATCAGATGCCTCCTAAGGCTGGCTCAGCGCTCCAGGACCGGATCCCATCTGTTATCCTGATGTGTACATTCCTGTATCCTCTCCTGTCACTCTGGGACGCTGTCACAGTAAACGCCATATTACACCTGGCATGGCATCTCCCGCGGCCTCCGCCGCCGTCCCTGAACTTCTGCATGCAGAGTGTCTGAGTGGCGATTACGTCAGCCGCGGCCTCCGCTGTGTCCGCGTGGTTGGATGTGCATCTGTCAGCCTGGCGCCTCCTGTCTCCGGTGGCCGGCGCCGCCATTACTGTTTTCATTACCACATGGATTACAAACCAAACTTCCCTCCAAGTGTCTGCATGGGCGCAGCCATCTTGGATTCTGTCAGCTGATCATTTCCACCAATCTGTTCTCAGTATTGATAATCTGCATAATTGCCTAGCCAATCCCTTCCTTGCTGCAGGTATAAATACACTGTGCCTGAGCAAGGAAGGCGTCAGTGCTTTGGTTGTCAAACCTAGTTCCTGTTTGTCTCTCTCCTGTGATTGTCTTCCAGGTTCCAGCTCCTGTCTCAAGACTTCCACCATAGAGACCCGCACCAGCATTCCACCTGCGGTGTAGCCTGACTCTCCAATCCATTGTGGATTCATCTGTTTCCAGCTACAACATTACCTGCTTCCAGCTCAGCTTCCAGCAGAGTACAGCTTCCCTTAAAGGGCCGGTGTCCTTTCTACACTTTACCACTCTCCACCGGTATTATTATTTCTCCGCTCTCAAGTTCTACATTTCAGTTCATATTTCATCGCTCCCAAGTTCATTTATTATTTAACTGGTTCCAGCCAGTATCCACTCCGTGCTAACAACAGTCTGGTTCCAGCCAGTATCCACAGCAGCTGTTTTATCTTCAGCAACCCAGCTTTTCCTGGAACACCAGCTGGCACAATCCTGGGTTATCTCCATTGCTACAGTCGGGCCTGGTAAGGACTTTCCATCTAGAAGATCATAAGAACTATCTCACACTACCAGTGCCCTGTGGCTCCTGCCATCCTGTAGTACCCAGGAACTGTATTTATTCTTTGCTGACTTTTACGTTTTCTTTTACTGCTGCTGTGTTGCGGAGTTGTCATAATAAACATCATTGACTTTTATCCAAGTTGTCGTGGTCACGCCTTCGGGCAGTTATTATTCATGTTACTTACATGTCCAGGGGTCTGATACAACCTCCCAGGTTCCGGTACATCTCAGCCCCTACAACTGAGGCTGCCTCCAATCAGCTCAGGCCCTCAGTTGTGACAGTAAGCACTGACCTAATGAATCCAGCCGGAGACCAGGATCAAGCGGCCAGGCCGATGCAAGAACTGGCAGCCCGACTAGAACATCAGGAGGCTGCACAGGGCCACATCATCCGCTGTCTCCAGGATCTCTCTACTCGGCTGGATGGGATTCAGACAACTCTCCGTGGATCAGGCGCGTCTGGTGCGTCAACCACAGTGACTCCAGCTATAACCCCACCCACCTTACCCATTTCTGCTCCACGTCTTCATCTTCCAACGCCAGCAAAATTTGACGGATCTCCAAGATTCTGCAGGGGATTTCTCAACCAGTGTGAGATTCAGTTTGAGCTACAACCTGGCAATTTTTCCAGTGACCGTACAAAAATTGCCTACATTATTTCTCTTCTCAGTGGCTCAGCCCTTGATTGGGCATCACCGTTATGGGAGAGGTCCGACACCCTGCTATCTTCCTACACTGCCTTCGTGTCAACATTCAGGCGCATCTTCGACGAGCCAGGCCGGGTAACCTCAGCTTCATCCGAGATTCTCCGTTTACGCCAGGGGTCACGTACTGTAGGACAATATCTGATACAGTTCCAGATCCTGGCATCCGAACTGGCATGGAACGACGAGGCCCTGTATGCTGCATTCTGGCATGGCTTATCTGAGCGTATTAAAGATGAGTTAGCTACCAGAGACTTACCTTCTAAGTTAGATGAGCTAATCTCACTCTGCACGAAAGTTGATTTACGTTTCAGAGAGAGAGCAACTGAGCGTGGAAGATCATCTGCTCCAAAATCTTCTGCTCCTCCTCCTCGTCAACTGTCACCATCTAAAGATGAGCCCATGCAACTTGGCCGTTCCCGTTTAACTCCTGCTGAGCGCCGAAGACGTCTCTCCGAGTTTCTCTGTCTCTATTGTGCAGCTCCGTCTCACACCATTAATGCCTGTCCCAAACGTCCGGGAAACTCCAAATCCTAGCTCGCCAAGGAGAGGGCCGGCTAGGAGTAATGATCTCCTCTCCATCTCCTCAAGATTGTAATCTCCCAGTCTCGCTTCAAGTTGCTCAACGTTATCGGAACGTCATTGCCCTCCTTGATTCCGGAGCAGCTGGGAACTTTATTACCGAAGCCTATGTTAAACGGTGGTCCCTACCCACCGAGAGACTTCCTTCGTCCATTTCTTTAACTGCCGTGGATGGCAGCAAAATTTTTGATGCAGTTATTTCTTTAAGAACTCTACCAGTTCGTCTGAGAGTGGGAGTTCTTCATTCCGAACTTATTTCTTTTTTAGTGATTCCAAGAGCCACACATCCTGTGGTCCTGGGCCTTCCATGGCTCCGTCTTCACAATCCTACAATTGATTGGACGACTACGCAAATCCTGGCATGGGGTTCCTCCTGTGCTGAGACATGTTTGTTTAAAGTATTGCCTGTCTGTTCTTCCTCCCCCAGGTCGTCTGATGTTCCACCTCCTCCATATCAAGATTTCACGGATGTGTTCAGTAAAGCTTCTGCTGATATCCTTCCTCCTCATAGAGAATGGGACTGTCCGATTGATCTCGTTCCAGGGAAGGTTCCACCTCGAGGCCGAACTTATCCGTTGTCTCTGCCTGAGACGCATTCTATGGAGGAATATATTAAAGAGAACCTAGCAAAGGGGTTCATTCGACCTTCTTCTTCTCCAGCCGGCGCAGGCTTCTTTTTTGTAAAAAAGAAAGATGGTGGTCTGCGGCCGTGCATCGACTACAGAGGTTTGAACGACATTACCATCAAGAACCGTTATCCTTTACCCCTGATTACTGAGCTCTTTGACAGAGTTAGCGGAGCTACCATCTTTACAAAGCTGGACTTGCGAGGTGCATACAATCTCATCCGGATCCGTGAGGGTGACGAGTGGAAGACCGCCTTTAACACCCGTGACGGACATTATGAGTACCTCGTCATGCCCTTCGGATTGAGCAATGCTCCAGCTGTCTTCCAGCATTTTGTCAATGAGATCTTCAGAGACATTCTATACCGTCATGTCGTGGTCTATCTAGACGATATTTTTGCCAACGATTTAGAGGAACATCGTTTTTGGGTTAAAGAGGTTCTGTCCCGTCTCCGTGTCAATCATCTCTATTGCAAATTAGAAAAATGCGTCTTTGAAGTCAAGTCCATTCCGTTTCTAGGGTACATTGTGTCCGGTTCCGGACTAGAGATGGATCCTGAGAAACTACAAGCAATCCAAAATTGGCCGGTACCCTTAACCCTCAAAGGGGTCCAGAGGTTCTTAGGGTTCGCCAACTATTACCGAAAGTTTATACGAGACTTTTCCACCATTGTGGCGCCTATTACTGCTTTCACTAAGAAGGGTGCTAACCCGTCCAAGTGGTCTGAAGAAGCCATGCAAGCATTTCATCTTTTAAAACAAAGGTTCATCTCTGCGCCTGTTCTGAAACAGCCTGACATCGACTCTCCTTTCATCTTAGAGGTGGATGCCTCCTCCGTTGGAGTAGGAGCGGTGTTATCTCAGAGGGCTAAAGATGGCCATTTACACCCTTGCAGTTTCTTCTCCCGGAAGTTCTCCCCAGCTGAGCGCAACTATGCCATTGGCGACCAGGAGTTGCTAGCCATCAAGCTCGCTCTAGAAGAGTGGAGGTATCTGTTGGAGGGAGCTTCTCATTCAATCACCATACTTACAGACCACAAGAACCTTTTATACCTGAAGGGCGCACAATGTCTCAACCCTCGTCAGGCCAGATGGGCACTTTTCTTTTCCAGGTTCGACTTTAAACTCCAGTTCTGTCCGGGCTCTCAGAATCGCAAGGCCGATGCCCTTTCCCGCTCATGGGAGCAAGAAAATGAGTCAGAGTCTTCAGACAAGCATCCTATTATAAATCCGTTGGCATTCTCCACGGTAGGGATGGACTCTACGCCCCCATCAGGGAAAAGTTTTGTGAAGCCGATGCTAAGGAAGAAGCTCATGCATTGGGCCCATGCTTCCCGTTTTGCCGGACATACAGGTATCCAAAAAACCCTGGAGTTTATCTCTAGGTCCTATTGGTGGCCAACTCTGAAAAAGGACGTCTTGGAGTTTATTGCATCTTGCCCAAAGTGTGCCCAACATAAAGTATCCCGCCAGTCGCCTGCGGGGCAACTGGTTCCACTATCCGTTCCCCGTCGACCATGGACCCACTTGTCGATGGATTTCATTACAGACTTACCCATGTGCAACAAGTTCAATACCATCTGGGTGGTAGTTGACCGGTTCACCAAGATGGCACACTTCATTCCTCTCACCGGTCTTCCGTCAGCTTCCAAGTTGGCTCAAGTATTCATACAAGAGATCTTCCGACTCCACGGTCTTCCTGAAGAAATTATCTCAGATCGAGGAGTTCAATTCACAGCCAAATTCTGGCGAAGTTTATGTCAAGTCCTCCAAGTCAAGCTAAAGTTTTCCACGGCTTACCATCCTCAGACCAATGGTCAAACCGAGAGGGTGAATCAGGACTTGGAGGCCTTCCTCCGCATCTATGTGTCCTCCTCTCAAGATGACTGGGTTCAATTACTTCCCTGGGCCGAGTTCTGTCATAACAACCAGTATCATTCTTCATCTGCTTCAACACCATTCTTCACTAACTTTGGATTCCACCCTAAAGTCCCTGAGTTCCAACCGCTTCCAGCAACTTCTGTTCCCGCAGTGGATATCACCTTGCATCAGTTTGCCAATATCTGGAAGAGCGTACGATCAGCTCTGCTCAAGGCATCGTTCAGGTACAAGAAGTTTGCGGATAAGAAGCGTCGAGCAGTTCCTGCTCTCAAGGTGGGTGATCGGGTATGGTTATCCACGAAGAATTTGAGGTTAAGAGTTCCCAGTATGAAGTTTGCACCTCGCTATATCGGTCCTTTCAAGATTGAACAAGTCATCAATCCTGTTGCTTACAGACTCCAGTTGCCTCCCTTCTTAAAAATACCCAGGACATTCCATGTTTCCCTGTTGAAACCGCTGATCTTGAATCGGTTTCATTCCTCACTGTCTCCAACTCCGAAAGTCCAAACTCAACGAGGCGTTGAGTATGAAGTGGCCAAGATCCTGGACTCACGTCACCGTTACGGTCAACTACAATATCTTATTGACTGGAAAGGTTATGGTCCTGAGGAACGTTCATGGACCAATGCTTCTGATGTCCATGCTCCTGCCTTGGTCCGGAGATTCCATTCCAAGTTTCCTCAAAAGCCAAAGAAGTGTCCTGGGGCCACTCCTAAAGGGGGGGGTGCTGTCACGATCCGGGTATCTGGACGCCATTTCTTACCCATCAGATGCCTCCTAAGGCTGGCTCAGCGCTCCAGGACCGGATCCCATCTGTTATCCTGATGTGTACATTCCTGTATCCTCTCCTGTCACTCTGGGACGCTGTCACAGTAAACGCCATATTACACCTGGCATGGCGTCTCCCGCGGCCTCCGCCGCCGTCCCTGAACTTCTGCATGCAGAGTGTCTGAGTGGCGATTACGTCAGCCGCGGCCTCCGCTGTGTCCGCGTGGTTGGATGTGCATCTGTCAGCCTGGCGCCTCCTGTCTCCGGTGGCCGGCGCCGCCATTACTGTTTTCATTACCACATGGATTACAAACCAAACTTCCCTCCAAGTGTCTGCATGGGCGCAGCCATCTTGGATTCTGTCAGCTGATCATTTCCACCAATCTGTTCTCAGTATTGATAATCTGCATAATTGCCTAGCCAATCCCTTCCTTGCTGCAGGTATAAATACACTGTGCCTGAGCAAGGAAGGCGTCAGTGCTTTGGTTGTCAAACCTAGTTCCTGTTTGTCTCTCTCCTGTGATTGTCTTCCAGGTTCCAGCTCCTGTCTCAAGACTTCCACCATAGAGACCCGCACCAGCATTCCACCTGCGGTGTAGCCTGACTCTCCAATCCATTGTGGATTCATCTGTTTCCAGCTACAACATTACCTGCTTCCAGCTCAGCTTCCAGCAGAGTACAGCTTCCCTTAAAGGGCCGGTGTCCTTTCTACACTTTACCACTCTCCACCGGTATTATTATTTCTCCGCTCTCAAGTTCTACATTTCAGTTCATATTTCATCGCTCCCAAGTTCATTTATTATTTAACTGGTTCCAGCCAGTATCCACTCCGTGCTAACAACAGTCTGGTTCCAGCCAGTATCCACAGCAGCTGTTTTATCTTCAGCAACCCAGCTTTTCCTGGAACACCAGCTGGCACAATCCTGGGTTATCTCCATTGCTACAGTCGGGCCTGGTAAGGACTTTCCATCTAGAAGATCATAAGAACTATCTCACACTACCAGTGCCCTGTGGCTCCTGCCATCCTGTAGTACCCAGGAACTGTATTTATTCTTTGCTGACTTTTACGTTTTCTTTTACTGCTGCTGTGTTGCGGAGTTGTCATAATAAACATCATTGACTTTTATCCAAGTTGTCGTGGTCACGCCTTCGGGCAGTTATTATTCATGTTACTTACATGTCCAGGGGTCTGATACAACCTCCCAGGTTCCGGTACATCTCAGCCCCTACAACTGAGGCTGCCTCCAATCAGCTCAGGCCCTCAGTTGTGACAGTAAGCACTGACCTAATGAATCCAGCCGGAGACCAGGATCAAGCGGCCAGGCCGATGCAAGAACTGGCAGCCCGACTAGAACATCAGGAGGCTGCACAGGGCCACATCATCCGCTGTCTCCAGGATCTCTCTACTCGGCTGGATGGGATTCAGACAACTCTCCGTGGATCAGGCGCGTCTGGTGCGTCAACCACAGTGACTCCAGCTATAACCCCACCCACCTTACCCATTTCTGCTCCACGTCTTCATCTTCCAACGCCAGCAAAATTTGACGGATCTCCAAGATTCTGCAGGGGATTTCTCAACCAGTGTGAGATTCAGTTTGAGCTACAACCTGGCAATTTTTCCAGTGACCGTACAAAAATTGCCTACATTATTTCTCTTCTCAGTGGCTCAGCCCTTGATTGGGCATCACCGTTATGGGAGAGGTCCGACACCCTGCTATCTTCCTACACTGCCTTCGTGTCAACATTCAGGCGCATCTTCGACGAGCCAGGCCGGGTAACCTCAGCTTCATCCGAGATTCTCCGTTTACGCCAGGGGTCACGTACTGTAGGACAATATCTGATACAGTTCCAGATCCTGGCATCCGAACTGGCATGGAACGACGAGGCCCTGTATGCTGCATTCTGGCATGGCTTATCTGAGCGTATTAAAGATGAGTTAGCTACCAGAGACTTACCTTCTAAGTTAGATGAGCTAATCTCACTCTGCACGAAAGTTGATTTACGTTTCAGAGAGAGAGCAACTGAGCGTGGAAGATCATCTGCTCCAAAATCTTCTGCTCCTCCTCCTCGTCAACTGTCACCATCTAAAGATGAGCCCATGCAACTTGGCCGTTCCCGTTTAACTCCTGCTGAGCGCCGAAGACGTCTCTCCGAGTTTCTCTGTCTCTATTGTGCAGCTCCGTCTCACACCATTAATGCCTGTCCCAAACGTCCGGGAAACTCCAAATCCTAGCTCGCCAAGGAGAGGGCCGGCTAGGAGTAATGATCTCCTCTCCATCTCCTCAAGATTGTAATCTCCCAGTCTCGCTTCAAGTTGCTCAACGTTATCGGAACGTCATTGCCCTCCTTGATTCCGGAGCAGCTGGGAACTTTATTACCGAAGCCTATGTTAAACGGTGGTCCCTACCCACCGAGAGACTTCCTTCGTCCATTTCTTTAACTGCCGTGGATGGCAGCAAAATTTTTGATGCAGTTATTTCTTTAAGGACTCTACCAGTTCGTCTGAGAGTGGGAGTTCTTCATTCCGAACTTATTTCTTTTTTAGTGATTCCAAGAGCCACACATCCTGTGGTCCTGGGCCTTCCATGGCTCCGTCTTCACAATCCTACAATTGATTGGACGACTACGCAAATCCTGGCATGGGGTTCCTCCTGTGCTGAGACATGTTTGTTTAAAGTATTGCCTGTCTGTTCTTCCTCCCCCAGGTCGTCTGATGTTCCACCTCCTCCATATCAAGATTTCACGGATGTGTTCAGTAAAGCTTCTGCTGATATCCTTCCTCCTCATAGAGAATGGGACTGTCCGATTGATCTCGTTCCAGGGAAGGTTCCACCTCGAGGCCGAACTTATCCGTTGTCTCTGCCTGAGACGCATTCTATGGAGGAATATATTAAAGAGAACCTAGCAAAGGGGTTCATTCGACCTTCTTCTTCTCCAGCCGGCGCAGGCTTCTTTTTTGTAAAAAAGAAAGATGGTGGTCTGCGGCCGTGCATCGACTACAGAGGTTTGAACGACATTACCATCAAGAACCGTTATCCTTTACCCCTGATTACTGAGCTCTTTGACAGAGTTAGCGGAGCTACCATCTTTACAAAGCTGGACTTGCGAGGTGCATACAATCTCATCCGGATCCGTGAGGGTGACGAGTGGAAGACCGCCTTTAACACCCGTGACGGACATTATGAGTACCTCGTCATGCCCTTCGGATTGAGCAATGCTCCAGCTGTCTTCCAGCATTTTGTCAATGAGATCTTCAGAGACATTCTATACCGTCTTGTCGTGGTCTATCTAGACGATATTTTTGCCAACGATTTAGAGGAACATCGTTTTTGGGTTAAAGAGGTTCTGTCCCGTCTCCGTGTCAATCATCTCTATTGCAAATTAGAAAAATGCGTCTTTGAAGTCAAGTCCATTCCGTTTCTAGGGTACATTGTGTCCGGTTCCGGACTAGAGATGGATCCTGAGAAACTACAAGCAATCCAAAATTGGCCGGTACCCTTAACCCTCAAAGGGGTCCAGAGGTTCTTAGGGTTCGCCAACTATTACCGAAAGTTTATACGAGACTTTTCCACCATTGTGGCGCCTATTACTGCTTTCACTAAGAAGGGTGCTAACCCGTCCAAGTGGTCTGAAGAAGCCATGCAAGCATTTCATCTTTTAAAACAAAGGTTCATCTCTGCGCCTGTTCTGAAACAGCCTGACATCGACTCTCCTTTCATCTTAGAGGTGGATGCCTCCTCCGTTGGAGTAGGAGCGGTGTTATCTCAGAGGGCTAAAGATGGCCATTTACACCCTTGCAGTTTCTTCTCCCGGAAGTTCTCCCCAGCTGAGCGCAACTATGCCATTGGCGACCAGGAGTTGCTAGCCATCAAGCTCGCTCTAGAAGAGTGGAGGTATCTGTTGGAGGGAGCTTCTCATTCAATCACCATACTTACAGACCACAAGAACCTTTTATACCTGAAGGGCGCACAATGTCTCAACCCTCGTCAGGCCAGATGGGCACTTTTCTTTTCCAGGTTCGACTTTAAACTCCAGTTCTGTCCGGGCTCTCAGAATCGCAAGGCCGATGCCCTTTCCCGCTCATGGGAGCAAGAAAATGAGTCAGAGTCTTCAGACAAGCATCCTATTATAAATCCGTTGGCATTCTCCACGGTAGGGATGGACTCTACGCCCCCATCAGGGAAAAGTTTTGTGAAGCCGATGCTAAGGAAGAAGCTCATGCATTGGGCCCATGCTTCCCGTTTTGCCGGACATACAGGTATCCAAAAAACCCTGGAGTTTATCTCTAGGTCCTATTGGTGGCCAACTCTGAAAAAGGACGTCTTGGAGTTTATTGCATCTTGCCCAAAGTGTGCCCAACATAAAGTATCCCGCCAGTCGCCTGCGGGGCAACTGGTTCCACTATCCGTTCCCCGTCGACCATGGACCCACTTGTTGATGGATTTCATTACAGACTTACCCATGTGCAACAAGTTCAATACCATCTGGGTGGTAGTTGACCGGTTCACCAAGATGGCACACTTCATTCCTCTCACCGGTCTTCCGTCAGCTTCCAAGTTGGCTCAAGTATTCATACAAGAGATCTTCCGACTCCACGGTCTTCCTGAAGAAATTATCTCAGATCGAGGAGTTCAATTCACAGCCAAATTCTGGCGAAGTTTATGTCAAGTCCTTCAAGTCAAGCTAAAGTTTTCCACGGCTTACCATCCTCAGACCAATGGTCAAACCGAGAGGGTGAATCAGGACTTGGAGGCCTTCCTCCGCATCTATGTGTCCTCCTCTCAAGATGACTGGGTTCAATTACTTCCCTGGGCCGAGTTCTGTCATAACAACCAGTATCATTCTTCATCTGCTTCAACACCATTCTTCACTAACTTTGGATTCCACCCTAAAGTCCCTGAGTTCCAACCGCTTCCAGCAACTTCTGTTCCCGCAGTGGATATCACCTTGCATCAGTTTGCCAATATCTGGAAGAGCGTACGATCAGCTCTGCTCAAGGCATCGTTCAGGTACAAGAAGTTTGCGGATAAGAAGCGTCGAGCAGTTCCTGCTCTCAAGGTGGGTGATCGGGTATGGTTATCCACGAAGAATTTGAGGTTAAGAGTTCCCAGTATGAAGTTTGCACCTCGCTATATCGGTCCTTTCAAGATTGAACAAGTCATCAATCCTGTTGCTTACAGACTCCAGTTGCCTCCCTTCTTAAAAATACCCAGGACATTCCATGTTTCCCTGTTGAAACCGCTGATCTTGAATCGGTTTCATTCCTCACTTCCTCCAACTCCGAAAGTCCAAACTCAACGAGGCGTTGAGTATGAAGTGGCCAAGATCCTGGACTCACGTCACCGTTACGGTCAACTACAATATCTTATTGACTGGAAAGGTTATGGTCCTGAGGAACGTTCATGGACCAATGCTTCTGATGTCCATGCTCCTGCCTTGGTCCGGAGATTCCATTCCAAGTTTCCTCAAAAGCCAAAGAAGTGTCCTGGGGCCACTCCTAAAGGGGGGGGTGCTGTCACGATCCGGGTATCTGGACGCCATTTCTTACCCATCAGATGCCTCCTAAGGCTGGCTCAGCGCTCCAGGACCGGATCCCATCTGTTATCCTGATGTGTACATTCCTGTATCCTCTCCTGTCACTCTGGGACGCTGTCACAGTAAACGCCATATTACACCTGGCATGGCGTCTCCCGCGGCCTCCGCCGCCGTCCCTGAACTTCTGCATGCAGAGTGTCTGAGTGGCGATTACGTCAGCCGCGGCCTCCGCTGTGTCCGCGTGGTTGGATGTGCATCTGTCAGCCTGGCGCCTCCTGTCTCCGGTGGCCGGCGCCGCCATTACTGTTTTCATTACCACATGGATTACAAACCAAACTTCCCTCCAAGTGTCTGCATGGGCGCAGCCATCTTGGATTCTGTCAGCTGATCATTTCCACCAATCTGTTCTCAGTATTGATAATCTGCATAATTGCCTAGCCAATCCCTTCCTTGCTGCAGGTATAAATACACTGTGCCTGAGCAAGGAAGGCGTCAGTGCTTTGGTTGTCAAACCTAGTTCCTGTTTGTCTCTCTCCTGTGATTGTCTTCCAGGTTCCAGCTCCTGTCTCAAGACTTCCACCATAGAGACCCGCACCAGCATTCCACCTGCGGTGTAGCCTGACTCTCCAATCCATTGTGGATTCATCTGTTTCCAGCTACAACATTACCTGCTTCCAGCTCAGCTTCCAGCAGAGTACAGCTTCCCTTAAAGGGCCGGTGTCCTTTCTACACTTTACCACTCTCCACCGGTATTATTATTTCTCCGCTCTCAAGTTCTACATTTCAGTTCATATTTCATCGCTCCCAAGTTCATTTATTATTTAACTGGTTCCAGCCAGTATCCACTCCGTGCTAACAACAGTCTGGTTCCAGCCAGTATCCACAGCAGCTGTTTTATCTTCAGCAACCCAGCTTTTCCTGGAACACCAGCTGGCACAATCCTGGGTTATCTCCATTGCTACAGTCGGGCCTGGTAAGGACTTTCCATCTAGAAGATCATAAGAACTATCTCACACTACCAGTGCCCTGTGGCTCCTGCCATCCTGTAGTACCCAGGAACTGTATTTATTCTTTGCTGACTTTTACGTTTTCTTTTACTGCTGCTGTGTTGCGGAGTTGTCATAATAAACATCATTGACTTTTATCCAAGTTGTCGTGGTCACGCCTTCGGGCAGTTATTATTCATGTTACTTACATGTCCAGGGGTCTGATACAACCTCCCAGGTTCCGGTACATCTCAGCCCCTACAACTGAGGCTGCCTCCCGTCAGCTCAGGCCCTCAGTTGTGACAACACTCTTGCTGGTTTCAGAATTTGTTTGACCAGACTCTGGATCTCCATAGCCTTTCCACTGGAGGAAAACCTCTTCTGTGTCCAGTATCACTCCCAAAAACAACAACCGCGTCATTGGGACCAACTGCGATTTTGGCAAGTTTAGGAGCCAACCATGTTGTTGAAGAACTGTCAGGGAGAGTGCAATGTTTTGCACCAACTGGTCCCTGGATCTCGCCTTTATCAGGAGAACATCCAAGTACGGGATAATTGTGACTCCTTGCTTGCGAAGGAGAACCATCATTTCCGCCATCACCCTGGTGAAAATCCTCGGAGCCGTGGACAGACCAAATGGCAACGTCTGAAATTAGTAATGACAATCCTGAATTGCAAACCTCAGGTAGCTTGATGCAGTGGCTAAATGGGAACATGTAAGTAGGCATCCTTTAAGTTTACCAAAACCATGAAATCTCCTTCCTCCGGACTGGAGATCACTACCGTGAGAGATTCCATCTTGAAATTGAATTTCTTTAGGTAGAAATTGAGGGATTTCAGATTTCATATTGGTCTGACTGAGCCGTCCGGCTTCGGGACCACGAAGCGGCTTGAATAAAAACCTTCTCCCTGCTGACTAAGGCTGATTTGAACAATCGGTGAGGGGGAACGTCTTGAAACCCCAGTTTGTACCCTTGGGACACTATTTATAAAACCCACGAGTCCAGGTCCGAATGAATCCAGAACTGACTGAAGAGTTTTAGACGTGCCCCCACTGGTGCGGGCTCCTGCAAGAAAGCCCTAGCGTCATGCAGTGGATTTGGCAGAAGCAGAGGACAATCTCTGCTCCTGCAATCTTGAAGAGGCTACAGACCTCTTCCCTCTTCTCCTTCCTCTACCTGCAAAGAAAGGGGAATCTTAACTTCTTGCATATCTATTGGGCCGAAATGACTGCATCAGATAATGATGCGTCTTTATCCGTTGAGAGGGAACATAGTGCAAGAAGGTTGACTTACCTGCGGGAGCTGCCGAGATCAAATTAACTAGGCCGTCGCCAAACAAGGCTTCACCTTCATAGGGAAGAGACTCCCTTTCTTCTTGGAGTCAGTATCAGCATTTCCTTGGTGAATCCAGATATACAGGGAATGGGGGGAAGGGGATGTGTTCTGCACCAGCTATTAAATTCTAAATATTTGTATGAAGAGGCCCCAATAAATGTCCATCAGTTATATTAAATATTAATTGTAGGACGTTCGGGGGTGCTACCAGAGACAAGTAATGTTATGCAGGAAAGGAGAAGAGAAAAGAATGTCTCTTTTGCTGGCGCACAAATGATGATTTAAAAATTAACTTTTAATAAATTCGTTAAAATTGTCTAAACACGAAATAAAGTACAATAAGTTTGTATAATGTAATTACCATATATAATAAATGGAAATACATTTATTAATATCAAGGTTCGCTACCTGTGTTGTGTCTTTATTATTGATCCAAATTGACTATATCAATTAGTCTGATACTGAATTACTGGACACTATGTAATATTAGTTGAATGTATATTAGTAATTCACTTGACAAATGTCAGAACCTGGCAATAGTTCTACATATCATACACTTACAGCACTCTTTCCACAATATTTTCCCTTTATTCCAGATCAAATGGTATAATCCCCCACAGTAATTATTCCTGTTGTAGTATAGTACAGTATGGTTGCTGGGGACGTCTTTAATGAAAAGAGAGGGAACATCTAATGTGTCTCCTTATGGGTAAAATACTTGCAAGCTAAGTGCTATGAATAGCATCAGCATGTAGATAAATGCTGAGTGTTAGGTGAGTAATGCAGATAAATAGGGATATCTAATAATTCTATAGAATAGTGGGTGAATTATTAGATATCCCTATTTATCTGCACCTCTAAGCACACTATTTGACTGTCCACACCCTGCTGTGCCTATTACCCATCTCCTCCACCACCCTCAACACTGACCCACACATCATTCACCCACAAAGATACAATAAAGGTAGTTTGGATAAATTAGCTAAATGAAATGGATTTAACCAATTTATCTAAATGACCATTTTTGGATGTTTTCCAGTGTTTGGGAGCAAATGGTCAATTGTCATTTGCTGCCACATATTAGCATAATTTTGTTTCAACTAGAAAAAAAAATTGGACAGATAATCTAAGTGTGGATCCAGTTTAATGCTGATTTCAGAGCCAACTATAGACTTGATTGAGGTACTGTGTCCCCGGTACCAAATACCAAAAGAAATAATATTGTGAGGTGTGAGGTGTTCAAATAAGACTGAAAATGAGTGGAAATTATGGTTATTGAGGTTAATAATACTATGGGATCAAAATGACCCCCAAATTCTATGATTTAAGCTGTTTTTTAGGGTTTTTTGAAAAAAACACCCGAATCCAAAACACACCCGAATCCGACAAAAAAATTTCGGTGAGGTTTTGCCAAAACGCGTCCGAACCCAAAACACGGCCGCGGAACCGAACCCAAAACCAAAACCCGAAAAATTTCCGGTGCACATCACTACTTAATTAGAACTTCGGTCAATGTGAATTAATTATTGGACTCAACCATGGTTATCCTTAAAACCCAGGGGTCTATTTAAGATCGATCTTAATCGATGTTGGGCTTCCAGGTTGAAAAAAACACACATTTACTAACATTTTAAAATTTATATAAAAAAATCATCTGTTCGTAAATGCAGTGCACATGGTTTTGCCCAACTGCTAACAAAATTCCTGCTGCGATCAACTTGGAATTACCCCCATCGATTGATGTTTTCACACTGCTCGTTCCAACCCCAAAAACTATGAAGAGGATGGGGGCATATACGCAGGGTCCATCCTGTGCATGTGCCTACATTTTCTCCGGGTGCCCCGCAGAAAATGCAAATGCCTCTGCCTGTCAATCAATAGAGGGCGTACCTTCGCAGGTATATCGCAATCATGAGCCATGTCTCCCATTTTTGTCATTATAGGTGCTCTGTGAGCTGCTGACCATGCCCCAGCCCCTCTGTCTCCCGTGAATAGACATTCGGGCTTATTCAGACCAGATCGCTTCAATTTATTTTCACCCAGCGGGCAATCAGGTCTGCACTGCACATGCGTATGCGCCACAATGCGTAGGTGCACAAGAAGATTGACAAGAAGAGGGTGTTTGTGTGGGTGGCAACTGAATGTTTCTAGGGAGTGTCCGGAAAAACACTGGAGGGACCCGGCGTTTTGTGGGAGGATTTGTGACGTCACCTCAATGGCTGAGTAAGTGCTGAGCTGTGCAGCTCTTGTGCACATGTAATCACACACCTGCACAGCAAATTTTCCCTTCCGCTGTAGGCGGCAACCACCTGATCACAGGGATGCAAAAAACACACCCTAGCGATCAGGTCTGAATTACCCACAATGTGCATATTTGCAGAGCAACAAGCTACAGGGAGCCTTCCACCCCCCCCCCCTTCCCCATGACTATGGGACACTGGGGGGGGGGGGGTTATTTGGGTTAGCTGGACATTCCCAAAAAAAGTGACTGTCCTGCAAAAATTGGGTTAGTTGGGAGGTATGTGCAAATACATTTATTGTTTTGCATGCAGGGTAAATACTGGCTTCTTTGACATTTAGCCACAAATGCTGCACAGTTGAATTACAGTATTACACTGCAATTAACAGTTATGCTAGGACATTCCTTCTCCCAAAATCTACCTCTCTTTGCATGTTACATCTGTCCCACAGTGGCGTGCGGTGAGGTCAGTGGCTAGTGAGGCACTACAGCCATAATGTCCGCCGAATCCTGCCGATGACCCTTAGCCAATGCCCGCTACTGCCTCTGAGCCGATACCCACTGCCACCGCCAATGGCTTACAAACTCTCCCACAATCAACTGACCCAGCCCTCCACCACTAATTTCTATCTCAGTCCGATGCCGCCAATGCCCGCTGCCTGCCTGCTCATTGTTCTTGTGATATATTATACATTTTTAAAGAAAAAAAATGAGTGTTTGGGACTGGGAAGGGTGAGGGAGGAGGACATGAATGCAATTTTGTTGTCCAGGGCTTCCATTAACTTAAAGGAGAAGGGTCTGAATGGGTTAAAAAAATGTGTGAGGACCCCCCTCCTTAGTATAACCAGCCTCTTTGAGCCGGTCCTGGTTATTTAAATACTGGGGGAAAAATTGGACAGAGGTTCCCCGTATTTAGACAACCAGCACCGGGCTCTTAGACGGGTCCTGGTTCCAAAAATACGTGGGACAAAATATGTAGTGGTCCCCCATATTTTTAAAACCAGCACCGGGCTCCACTAGCCAGAGAGATAATGCCACAGCCGGGGGACACTTTTATGTAGGTCCCTGCGGCCCTGGCATTACCCCTCCAACTAGTCACCCCTGGCCGGGGTTCCCTGGAGGAGTGGGGATCCCTTAAATCAAGAGGTTCCTCCCCTCGAGGCACCCAAGGGCCAGGGGTGAAGCCAGAGGCTGTCCCCAGCACCCCTGGGTGGTGGGTGCCGGGCTGATAGCCATATGTGTAAAAAAAGAATATTGTTTTTTTGTTGTGGAACTACAAGGCCCAGCAAGCCTCTCCCACTTGCTGGTACTTGGAGAACCTCAAGTACCAGCAGGCGGGGAAATAACGGGCTCGCTGGTACCTGTAGTTCTACAACAACAAAAAATACCCAAATAAAAACACAAACACACACACCGTGACAGTAAAATTATTGAGACAGGCTGTAGCATGTGGATGCATGTAACCCTATAAAAGTGATGGATTGGGTGACTATTACAATACCCACTGTTGCTGTCTGAAAAATGATGGATATATAGATTGCTCTGCCGAGATATGTTTTTTTTCTAAAATGCACCACAGGTATGGATGGATAGTATACTTGACGACACAGAGGTAGGTAGAGCAGTGGCCTACTGTACCGTACTGCTATATATTATATTATTTATTATTATTATCCTTTATTTATATGGCGCCACAAGGGTTCCGCAGCACCAAATTACAGAGTACATAAACAAATAATCAAACAGGAAAACAGCAACTTACAGTTGATGACAATATAGGACAAGTACAGGGTAAATAAACATAGCTACATCAGCAGATGACACTGGAATAAGTATCAGGTGGCAGAAGACTGCTGGATTTGGTGCAGCTGAAGATTATTAATGTAAGAAAAGAGTAAGCACATGAGGGAAGAGGGCCCTGCTCATGAGAGCTTACATTCTAAAGGGGAGGGGTAGACAGACAGGGGTGAGACAGATGGGGTACATAGAGAGCGTGCAACAGAGGTTTAGGATGAGATTTGGCTGGGTTTGGTGAAGAAGTGGGTCTTGAGAGCCCATTTGAAGTTTTGTAGAGAGGTGGAGAGTCTGAGGGGGAGAGGTAGGGAATTCCAGAGAAGTGGTGCAGCACGTGAAAAATCTTGGAGGTAGGAGTGGGAGGAAGTAATCCGTAGGCAGGAGAGTCGGCGTGCATTAGCAGAGCGAAGAGGACGGGTGGGAGTGTAAAGCGAGATAAGATCAGAGATGTAGATGGGAGAGGAGTGGGTGAGGGTTTTGTAAGCAAGTGTGAGAAGCTTGAAATGGATTCTGAAAGGGAAGGGGAGCCAGTGAAGGACTAGTAAGAAAGGAGAGGTGGACGTAGTGCATTTGGTGAGGAAAATGAGCCGGGCAGCAGCATTGAGGATAGATTGGAGTGGAGAGAGGTATTTGTCAGGAATGCCAGTCAGGAGGAGATTACAGTAGTCCAGTCTGGAGATGACCAGTGAGTGGATAAGAGTCTTAGTAGCATCCTGGGTCAGAAAGGGTCTGATCCTGGAAATATTTTTTAGATGAAAACGGCAGGTTTGTGAGAGGTGCTGAATGTGTGGTTTGAAGGAGAGGGAGGAGTCAAGGATTACTCCAAGACAGCGCACTTGGGGGGTAGAGGAGATAGTAGTGCCATCAATAGATAATGAGATTGTAGGAGGTGAGGTTATGCGGGAGGGAGGGAAGATGATCAGCTCGGTCTTAGACATGTTAAGTTTAAGAAAGCGCTGGGACATCCAGGAAGAGATAGCAGAGAGACAGTTGGAGATACGAGTGAGCAGAGTAGGGGAGAGGTCTGGAGAGGAAAGATAGATTTGAGTGTCATCAGCATAGAGATGATATTGGAAACCAAAAGAACTAATGAGCTTACCTAGTGAGGACGTATAGAGAGAGAAGAGGACCAAGGACAGTACGGAAGCCAGACTGGAATGGGTCAAGCAGTGAGTGTGAGGAAAGAAAGGAAGTAAGGCGGTTGTAGACAATACGCTCAAGGAGTTTGGAGGCAAAAGGGAGAAGAGAGATGGGTCGGTAGTTGGAGAGAGTGTTTGAATCAAGGGTAGGTTTTTTTAAGAATAGGAGAGATGAGAGCGTGCTTGAAGGCAGAGGGGACAGTGCCTGATGAGAGGGAGAGATTGAGAAGGTGGGAAAGATGGGAACAAGCAGAAGAAGAGATGTGGCAGAGGAGGCAGGAGGGGATAGGGTCAAGTGGGGAGGTGGTGAGGGGACAGGAACGAATGAGGGCCATGACTTCCTCTCCAGATGCATGGGAGAAAGATGACAGAGTTGGTGCGAGGGATGGGGAGGGTTGGTAAGGGATGGGAGAAGGCTGGTTACTGATAGTCTGGTGTGATGTGATGTCCTGACGTATGGAGTCAATTTTGGATGTGAAGTAAGTGGCAAAGTCAAGAGCAGAGAGTGAGGAAGGGAGACGAGGTGGAGGTGGGCAGAGGAGTGAGTTGAGAGTGGCAAAGAGGCGCCGGGGGTTGGAAGACTGGGAGGAGATGAGGTTCTTGAAGTATGACTGTTTAGCAAGAGAAAGGGCAGCACTGAAGGATGAGAGCATAAGTTTGAAATGGAGGAAGTCTGCCTTAGAGCGTGATTTCCTCCAGTGTCGCTCAGCAGTACGTGAGCATTTTTGCAGATATCTGGTGCATTTGGTGTGCCAGGGTTGAGGTGTTAATTTGCGAGGGTGAACAGTGGTTGGTGGAGCAACAGAGTCAAGAGCAGAAGTAAGGGAAGCATTGTACGTGGAAGTGGCTTGTTCAGGGCATGAGAGAGAGAGAGAGAATAGGAGAGAGAAGTGAGTCAAACAGGGAGGAAAGGAATGTGGTGTCAATAGCTTCAATGTTACGCTTAGTGATGGTAGCCTTAGGAGGTTGAGATGGGGAAGTCGAGAGAGATAGGTTGAAGGAGAGCAGGTGGTGGTCAGAGAGGGGAAATGGGGAGTTGGAAAAATCAGAAATATCACAGCGGTGAGTGAAGACCAGATCCAGTGAGCTCCCATTCACATGGGAGGGTGAGGAGGTCCACTGGGAGAGACCAAGTGAAGAGGTGAGGTTAAGGAGTTTAGAGGCAGGGGATTGTGTGGGGATGTCAATAGGGATGTTGAAATCGCCTAGGATAATGGTGGGAATGTCAGAAGAGAGGAAGTGAGGAAGCCAGGAAGCAAAGTTGTCGATGAATTTGGAAGCAGTGCCAGGGGGGCGGTAAATGACAGCTACTCTAAGATGGACTGGTTGGAAGAGACATATGGAGTGGACCTCAAATGTAGATAATATAAGGGATGGTTCTGGTGGTATGAGTTGGTAGGAGTAACTAGAAGGTAAAATGACCCCAACACCACCCCCATGGCGACCCCCAGGTCGGGGGGTGCGTGTGAATGTAAGGCCCCCAGCATAGAGAGCAGCAGCAGAAGTAGTGTCAGAGGGCGTAATCCAAGTTTCAGTAATGGCTAGTAGGTGTAGGGAGTTGGAAATGAAAAGGTCATGAGTGGGGACCAGTTTGTTACAAACGGATCTGGCATTCCAGAGGGCACAGGATAGGGGGTATGAGTTTGTGGGAGAGATGTGAATTAGATTTTCAGGGTTGCTGTAGCGATGAGGTGGGATTAACTTTGAGGGCAGGGATGAGAGAGTAGTGATGGTACGGGTGCCTGAGATAGGAGGGGAAACTGCAGGAGGTGGGCAGGGAGGGAGGTCAGTGTGATGTGGATGGGGGTGTGGGGAGGTGACAGGGAAGGGAGAGAGGGAGCAGGGCTGAGTTGTGGGGTAGCAGGACCATGGGGCAGAGGTGAATGAAAGTGGGGTAACAGGAAAGGTGGGGGAAGGAAACAGAGGGATGGAGGGGAGACAGAGGAGGAGGTGGAGGAGACTAGGGGGGGAAGGATAAAGATACATTATTAGGTAGACACTGAGTGATGTGGGGAGTATAAGAAGGCATTCACATAGTGTTAAGAAGGTAAATAGGTTGAGGGAAAGTGGAAGTAGGAGAGGAGACTGTAAGGGAATCCGAGCAGAAGAATTGTAGAAATGCAGGTGAGAAAAGCAGTGTAGGCTCAATTTAGTATGAAATGAGTCAAAAGCGTAGATAAAGTGGGTGCAGAAATGTATTTGGAGTGTAAGAAATGAAAGGATTGTGAGAGGTTTAAGAAGCAATGGTAATTATGTTAGATGTTTTAAGTGTTTGCAGGTAAAATTGCATTGGTGCAGCTGTGCTTAAAAAACAAAATTACAATAATACAGATACAGGCATTTGTAGGTGAAATGGATGGTTTATGAAATGTCCAAGTAAGGTAGTTCTGTGCTATGTAATCAGATGCAACAATCAGGAGGTGAGTGATCTGAGGAGTAAGTGACTCACATTTGTTATTAGTTCTTCAGTTTTCTTTGTTTTGTTAGATTGGTGTGCTTCTGTTTTCCTTCTTTTTCACTTCGATTGAACGCTAATTGAACACTGCTGTTATGTGTCAATTTTATCACGCTTTTATAAAAATGCACGCTTAGATCAATAAATGCACAGCCAAATGGCTTTGCACAGCCTACACCATTGGACTTTAGTAGAAGACTATTACAAGTGAAACCAATAATTGAAATCTGTAACCACACCCCACCCCCTCAAATGCCAGGCAATAAATTACCTTAAAAACAACAACCAGGCATTCCACAAAGATTAAACTGGGTCTATATCATTCAAAACTTTAAAAAAGTACTTCAAAATCACATACTATGCAATAATGTTTCAATTTGCATTACCCAGCAGAATTAGCTTTGCATATATAGATATAGTGCAGCAGAATAGATTGGTGGTTGTAGTCAATTGTAATTACCCAGCAGAATTAGCTTTGCATATATAGATATAGTGCAGCAGAATAGATTGGTGGTTGTAGTCAATTGTAATTACCTGTAGGTGACAAGAAGAGAAGAAACGTCAATTCACAATCGATATCAGCTGAAGATAAATTAACGCTGATTGAACGCTGCGTTATGTGTCAATTTTATCACGCTTTGATAAAAATGCATGCTTAGATCAATAAATGCACAGCCAAACAGCTTTGCACATCCTACACCATTGGACTTAAGTAGAAATCTGGTGGTCAGCAAAATTTTGCACTGTCCTCCTACTATATGTAGTGCGCACAACTACTAAAATACACCACAGGTATGGATGGATAGTATACTTGACGACACAGAGGTAGGTAGAGCAGTGGCCTACTGTACCGTATTGCTATATATTATATACTGGTGGTCAGCAAAATTCTGCCCTGTTCTCCTACTATATATACTGTGCACAACTACTAAAATACACCACAGGTATGGATGGATAGTATACTTGACGACACAGAGGTAGGTAGAGCAGTGGCCTACTGTACCGTACTGCTATATATTATATACTGGTGGTCAGCAAAATTCTGCCCTGTCCTCATACTATATAATACAATGCAGCACAGATATGGAGCATTTTTCAGGCAGAGAACGTAGATATTTTCAGCACACTGAGCACAGATATTTGCAGCACACTGAACACAGAAACTGAGAAAACACTGCACGTCCTCTCCCTATCATCTCCAATGCACAAGTGAAAATGGCGGCGACTCGTGGCTCCTTATATAGAATAGAATAGCTGCTGACGGGCACGATTGAGGGAGGAAAGGGACATTTGAATCCAGCCCATAGATGCAATGTGAATATGTAATTTGTACCTTCCTATCTTAAAATGTATATACAGTGTATATGTCACAACTGAGGGCCTGAGCTGACTGGAGGCAGCCTCAGTTGTAGGGGCTGAGGTGTAGTGGAACCTGGGAGGTTGTATCAGACCCCTGGACATGTAAGTTAAATGTAGAAGAATTGCCCGAAGGCGTGCCCACGACAACCAGGATAAAAGTCAATGATGTTTATTTTGACAAACTCCATGCATCACAGCAGTAATAAAAGAGAAACATAAAATCAGCAGAGAAATAATACAGTTCCTGGGTACTACAGGAGGACAAGGACCACAGGGCTCTGGTAGTATGAGACAGTTCTTATTATCTTCTAGTTGGAAAGTCCTTACCAGGCCCGACTGTAGCAATGGAGATAGCCCAGGATCATACTAGCTGGTGTTCCAGGAAAAGCTGGGCTGCTGTGGATAAAATGGCTGCTGTGGGTACTGGCTGAAACCAGACTGATGTAAGCACGGAGTGGATTGCTGGATGGAACCAGCCAAATAATAAATGAAGCTTGAGAGCGATGAAATATGATTGATATATGGAGTTTGAGAGCGGTGAAATAATAGTGCCGGTGGTGAGTGGTAATCTGCGGAAATGATACCGGCACTTTAAGAAGAGCTGATCTCTGCTGCAAGCTAGGCTGGAAGCAGGTAAATCTGTAACTGGAAACAGATGAGTCCCAGAGGACTGGAGAGTCAGGCTGCACCGCAGGTGGTAGACTAGAGCGGGTCTCTTTAGTGGAGGTTTGGAGATGGTAACTGGAACCTGGAAAACAACCACGGGAGAGAGACAAACTGGAACTAGGTTTGACAACCAAATCACTGACGCCTTCCTTGCTCAGGCACAGAATACTTATACCTGCAGCAAGGAAGGGATTGGCTAGGCAATTATGCAGATTACAATGGAAACAGCGGATTGGTGGAAATGAACAGGTGACAGAATCCAACATGGCTGCGCCCATGCAGACACTTGGAGGGAAGATTGGTTTGATAATCCATGTGGGAACTTTAACAGCAATGGCGGCGCCGGCCACAGTAAACAGGAGACGCCAGACTGATGAGTGCACATTTGAACCACGCGGGCAACAGCGGAGGCCGCGGCTGACATAAGCGCCACTCTGACATCCTGCATGCAGAAACTCAGGGACGGCGGCGGAGGCCGCGGGAGATGCCATTCAAGATGTAACATGGCGCCGCTGTGACAGCGTCTCAGAGTGACAGGAGAGGAGGCAGGAATGGGGACATCAGAATAACAGATGGGATCCGGTCCTGGAGCGCTGAGCCAGCCTTAGGAGGCATCTGAAAGGTAAGTTATGGCGTCCAGATACCCGGATCGTGACAGTATACACTAGAGGTCTTTCCGAACCCCCTAATCCTAACATTGTAATTTGCTTTAGGGCGCACCTCCAATTAGTCTAGTGTTTCTTGCTGCCTTTCCAATAAAGCAAGTTTAATTTAGTAATAGGTGAAAAACCATCCCTACAAAGGTGTTAATCAGAGACTTGGCTTTGTGGACACTTTTCAGAGAACAACTTTGTTAGCATAAAAGTAAAGCCAGAAAATGAAGAGCTGTTTAATCACTCAATTGGATTTTTTTGCCAGCATATTTCTTTTTCTCTGCAACCCACTGCTAAATTGTGCTTCCTAGCTGTTTTTATAAAATCACTGAATCAAATCTAACTCTGATTACATCAGAGAAGGCCAGGTACCCTACACCATAACAGGGGGTTTGAAATTTTGACTTGTCTACTTAAAGATCACCAAAATCTGATCACAAGGTCAATTACGTCCCTGGGTGGGATTGAACCACCAACCTTTTGGTTAATAGCCGAACACACTAACCGATTGCGCTACAGAGACACTTTGCAAAACGTGCATACTGACAAAGGCTAATAAGCATTTATCTAGAACGTTTCCTAGAAAAACTTTAAAAAGTCAATAATCTGGAGAGTTTTTGTAAGATGTTTCTTCCATCAACCAACGAAGAAACACATTGGTACTTTTCCATGATGAGTGAGTGCTTCAGGTTCTCTTGCACTTACATGTGCAGCAGAGTACTGCAATGGAAGCATGCTGGGCCCATAACCCAGAGGTAGGCAGATTGAAACTATCCTCTGCTATATGCATTTTTTTTTTGTTAATTAAAGTAATCCAAAACTGGGATTGATATTTTGGTTCTTTTATTTTTACTTAAAGTACAATAACTTTTACCATTTTAATTTGTTTTAATAGTATATTAACAGTATTGTTTTCTTTCAAAAATCCACTTAATTTTCTTTACCCTATTATTAAAATGGTAATTGACAAAAACAAACTACATTGTCACCAGAAGAGCAATACAAAATGTACAAGTGATATATTAAAATCATCTTTCCAGCTTGAATTTCAATGATGCATTGGGGCAACGATTTTGTTAGCAACATCTTCACCCTTAAATAAAGATTTTCTTAATTCCTTACCTGTGTGCTAATTAGATATCACCTTGTTTTCACATTAAACAGACTTCCACATGAGAAAGCAGCAAGGATGCAGTGGCGTTAATGTTTCCTGGTGTCAACCCGTATTATTTCAATAGACATTGAAATGAGGATGCATCTTGCTGCCTTTCCAATGAAGCAAATTTAATTTAGTAATAGGTGAAAAACCATCCCTACAAAGGTGTTAATCAGAGACTTGGCTTTGTGGACACTTTTCAGAGAACAAATTTGTTAGCATAAAAATAAAGCCAGAAAATTAAGAGCTGCTTAATCACTCAATTGGATTTTTTTGCCAGCATATTTCTTTTTCTCTGCAACCCACTGCTAAATTGTGCTTCCTAGCTGTTTTTATAAAATCACTGAATCAAATCTAACTCTGATTACATCAGAGAAGGCCAGGTACCCTACACCATAATAGGGGGTTTGAAATTTTGACTTGTCTACTTAAAGATCACCAAAATCTGATAACAAGGTCAATTACGTCCCTGGGTGGGATTGAACCACCAACCTTTTGGTTTATAGCCGTACACACTAACCGATTGCGCCACAGAGACACTTTGCTAAAGTCCATACTGACAAAGGCTAATAAGCATTCATCTAAAACGTTTCCTAGAAAAACTTTAAAAAGTCAATAATCTGGAGAGTTTTTGTAAGATGTTTCTTCCATCAACCAACGAAGAAACACATTGGTACTTTCCCATGATGAGTGAGTGCTTCAGGATCTATTGCACTTACATGTGCAGCAGAGTACAGCAATGGAAGCATGCTGGGCACATAACCCAGAGGTAGGCAGATTGAAACTATCCTCTGCTATATGCATTTTTTTTTGTTAATTAAAGTAATCCAAAACTGGGATTGATATGTTGGCTCTTTTATTTTTACTTACAGTACAATAACTTTTACCATTTTAATTTGTTTTAATAGTATATTGACAGTATTGTTTTCTTTCAAAAATCCACTTAATTTTCTTTACCCTATTATTAAAATGGTAATTGACAAAAACAAACTACATTGTCACCAGAAGAGCAATACAAAATGTACAAGTGATATATTAAAATCATCTTTCCAGCTTGAATTTCAATGATGCATTTGGGCAACGATTTTGTGAGAAACATTTTCACCCTTAAATAAAGATTTTCTTAATTCCTTACCTGTGTGCTAATTAGATATCACCTTGTTTTCACATTAAACAGACTTCCACATGAGAAAGCAGCAAGGATGCAGTGGCGTTAATGTTTCCTGGTGTCAACCTGTATTATTTCAGTAGACATTGAAATGAGGATGCATCTTGCTGCCTTTCCAATGAAGCAAGTTTAATTTAGTAATAGGTTAAAAACCATCCTTACAAAGGTGTTAATCAGAGACTTGGCTTTGTGGACACTTTTCAGAGAACAAATTTGTTAGCATAAAAATAAAGCCAGAAAATTAAGAGCTGTTTAATCACTCAATTGGATTTTTTTTGCCAGCATATTTCTTTTTCTCTGCAACCCACTGCTAAATTGTGCTTCCTAGCTGTTTTTATAAAATCACTGAATCAAATCTAACTCTGATTACATCAGAGAAGGCAAGGTACCCTACACCATAACAGGGCATTGAAATTTTGACTTGTCTACTTAAAGATCACCAAAATTTGATAACAAGGTCAATTACGTCCCTGGTTGGGATTGAACCACCAACCTTTTGGTTAGTAGCCGGACACACTAACCGATTGCGCCACAGAGACACTTTGCAAAAAGTACTTACTGACAAAGTCTAATAAGCATACATCTAGAACGTTTCCTAGAAAAACTTTAAAAAGTCAATAATCTGGAGAGTTTTTGTAAGATGTTTCTTCCATCAACCAATGAAGAAACACATTGGTACTTTCCCATGATGAGTGAGTGCTTCAGGATCTCTTGCACTTACATGTGCAGCAGAGTACTGCAATGGAAGCATGCTGAGCCCATAACCCAGAGGTAGGCAGATTGAAACTATCCTTTGCTATATGCATTTTTTTTTGTTAATTTAAGTAATCAAAACTGGGATTGATATTTTTGCTCTTTTATTTTTACTTAAAGTACAATAACTTTTACCATTTTAATTTGTTTTAATAGTATATTGACAGTATAGTTTTCTTTAAAAAATCCACTTAATTTTCTTTACCCTATTATTAAAAGGGTAATTGACAAAAACAAACTACATTGTCACCAGAAGAGCAATACAAAATGTACAAGTGATATATTAAAATCATCTTTCCAGCTTGAATTTCAATGATGCATTGGGGCAACGATTTTGTGAAAAACATCTTCACCCTTAAATAAAGATTTTCTTAATTCCTTACCTGTGTGCTAATTAGATATCACCTTGTTTTCACATTAAACAGACTTCCACATGAGAAAGCAGCAAGGATGCAGTGGCGTTAATGTTTCCTGGTGTCAACCTGTATTATTTCAGTAGAAATTGAAATGAGGATGCATCTTGCTGCCTTTCCAATGAAGCAAGTTTAATTTAGTAATAGGTGAAAAACCATCCCTACAAAGGTGTTAATCAGAGACTTGGCTTTGTGGACACTTTTCAGAGAACAAATTTGTTAGCATAAAAATAAAGCCAGAAAATGAAGAGCTGTTTAATCACTCAATTGGATTTTTTTTGCCAGCATATTTCTTTTTCTCTGCAACCCACTGCTAAATTGTGCTTCCTATCTGTTTTTATAAAATCACTGAATCAAATCTAACTCTGATTACATCAGAGGAGGCCAGGTACCCTACACCATAACAGGGGGTTTGAAATTTTGACTTGTCTACTTAAAGATCACCAAAATCTGATAACAAGGTCAATTACGTCCCTGGGTGGGATTGAACCACCAACCTGTCGGTTAGTAGCCAGACACACTAACCGATTGCGCCACAGAGACACTTTGTAAAAGTACATACTGACAAAGGCTAATAAGCATACATCTAGAACGTTTCCTAGAAAAACTTTAAAAAGTCAATAATCTGGAGAGTTTTTGTAAGATGTTTCTTCCATCAACCAACGAAGAAACACATTGGTACTTTCCCATGATGAGTGAGTGCTTCAGGATCTATTGCACTTACATGTGCAGCAGAGTACAGCAATGGAAGCATGCTGGGCACATAACCCAGAGGTAGGCAGATTGAAACTATCCTCTGCTATATGCATTTTTTTTTTTGTTAATTAAAGTAATCCAAAACTGGGATTGATATTTTGGCTCTTTTATTTTTACTTAAAGTACAATAACTTTTACCATTTTAATTTGTTTTAATAGTATATTGACAGTATTGTTTTCTTTCAAAAATCCACTTCATTTTCTTTACCCTATTATTAAAATGGTAATTGACAAAAACAAACTACATTGTCACCAGAAGAGCAATACAAAATGTACAAGTGATATATTAAAATCATCTTTCAAGCTTGAATTTCAATGATGCATTGGGGCAACGATTTTGTGAGAAACATTTTCACCCTTAAATAAAGATTTTTTTAATTCCTTACCTGTGTGCTAATTAGATATCACCTTGTTTTCACATTAAACAGACTTCCACATGAGAAAGCAGCAAGGATGCAGTGGCGTTAATGTTTCCTGGTGTCAACCTGTATTATTTCAGTAGACATTGAAATGAGGATGCATCTTGCTGCCTTTCCAATGAAGCAAGTTTAATTTAGTAATAGGTGAAAAACCATCCCTACAAAGGTGTTAATCAGAGACTTGGCTTTGTGGACACTTTTCAGAGAACAAATTTGTTAGCATAAAAATAAAGCCAGAAAATGAAGAGCTGTTTAATCACTCAATTGGATTTTTTTTGCCAGCATATTTCTTTTTCTCTGCAACCCACTGCTAAATTGTGCTTCCTAGCTGTTTTTATAAAATCAATGAATCAAATCTAACTCTGATTACATCAGAGAAGGCCAGGTACCCTACACCATAACAGGGGGTTTGAAATGTTGACTTGTCTACTTAAAGATCACCAAAATCTGATAACAAGGTCAATTACGTCCCTGGGTGGGATTGAACCACCAACCTTTTGGTTAGTAGCCGGACACACTAACCGATTGCGCCACAGAGACACTTTGCAAAAACTACGTACTGACAAAGGCTAATAAGCATTCATCTAAAACGTTTCCTAGAAAAACTTTAAAAAGTCAATAATCTGGAGAGTTTTTGTAAGATGTTTCTTCCATCCACCAACGAAGAAACACATTGGTACTTTCCCATGATGAGTGAGTGCTTCAGGATCTCTTGCACTTACATGTGCAGCAGAGTACTGCAATGGAAGCATGCTGGGCCCATAACCCAGAGGTAGGCAGATTAAAACTATCCTCTGCTATATGCATTTTTTTTGTTAATTAAAGTAATCCAAAACTGGGATTGATATTTTTGCTCTTTTATTTTTCATTAAAGTACAATAACTTTTACCATTTTAATTTGTTTTAATAGTATATTGAAAGTATTGTTTTCTTTTAAAAATCCACTTAATTTTCTTTACCCTATTATTAAAATGGTAATTGACAAAAACAAACTACATTGTCACCAGAAGAGCAATACAAAATGTACAAGTGATATATTAAAATCATCTTTCCAGCTTGAATTTCAATGATGCATTGGGGCAACGATTTTGTGAGAAACATTTTCACCCTTAAATAAAGATTTTCTTAATTCCTTACCTGTGTGCTAATTAGATATCACCTTGTTTTCACATTAAACAGACTTCCACATGAGAAAGCAGCAAGGATGCAGTGGCGTTAATGTTTCCTGGTGTCAACCTGTATTATTTCAGTAGTCATTGAAATGAGGATGCATCTTGCTGCCTTTCCAATGAAGCAAGTTTAATTTAGTAATAGGTGAAAAACCATCCTTACAAAGGTGTTAATCAGAGACTTGGCTTTGTGGACACTTTTCAGAGAACAAATTTGTTAGCATAAAAATAAAGCCAGAAAATGAAGAGCTGTTTAATCACTCAATTGGATTTTTTTTGCCAGCATATTTCTTTTTCTCTGCAACCCACTGCTAAATTGTGCTTCCTAGCTGTTTTTATAAAATCACTGAATCAAATCTAACTCTGATTACATCAGAGAAGGCCAGGTACCCTACACCATAAGAGGGGGTTTGAAATTTTGACTTGTCTACTTAAAAATCACCAAAATCTGATAACAAGGTCAATTACGTCCCTGGGTGGGATTGAACCACCAACCTTTTGGTTAATAGCCATACACACTAACTGATTGCGCCACAGAGCCACTTTGCAAAAGTCCATACTGACAAAGGCTAATAAGCATTCATCTAAAACGTTTCCTAGAAAAACTTTAAAAAGTCAATAATCTGGAGAGTTTTTGTAAGATGTTTCTTCCATCAACCAACGAAGAAACACATTGGTACTTTCCCATGACGAGTGAGTGCTTCAGGATCGATTGCACTTACATGTGCAGCAGAGTACAGCAATGGAAGCATGCTGGGCACATAACCCAGAGGTAGGCAGATTGAAACTATCCTCTGCTATATGCATTTTTTTTTGTTAATTAAAGTAATCCAAAACTGGGATTGATATGTTGGCTCTTTTATTTTTACTTACAGTACAATAACTTTTACCATTTTAATTTGTTTAATAGTATATTGACAGTATTGTTCTCCCAGGGTGAGGTTCATTCATTGCATTCTGGGTATGCTGACCCCTGTGTTTTCCCCAAATGTGGGAAACTCGACTGCATTATTTGTAGTAGTGGGGGACTGTGTTTGTGCTTTCCTCTGGTCAGCTCTGGTAAAAGTCAGATTTCTTTGTCTCAGATCTTCCTCTAGCCTTGTTCCTCTTTCGAGAGTTCCCTTGTGCTGCCTCAGTTGGATCTCCTTCACTTGACAGGGAAGTGCCCGAGCAGCGACCCTCCCCAGCTCTAGCCCAACTCCTACTTACCTGCCAGGTGAGATACTATGATAAGGAAGGTGCTTCTTCCAGGGCAAGGCTCACCCATTGCACTCTGGGTGTGCTGCCCCTGTGATTTCCCCAAATGTGGGAAACTTGACTGCATAATTTGTATTTCCACTGGTCGGCTTTCATATAATTCAGATCTCTTTGTCTCAGGTCTCTCTCCAGCCTAGTTTGCTGTCTGTTTCCACTTCTTTTTTTGAGCCCCTCCCTTCTATACCCTTGTGCACTATCCTGACTTCTCCTCCTGTCTGCTTACTTTGGGCCTTCCAATGCACAATGCAAATTACAGGCAGTGCTGCAGGGCCCACACCCTTTTACTTGCCTTACAGAGCAGCTCTGGAGCTGTTACAGTGCCAAGCTGCTGCAAGAAATCAGCTTGAATGCTTCTGGGGCTGGGGCATTGCCAATATGAGCCCCACACCGAAGGAGGGTGGGGGTGTTTAATGCAAACTAAGGGTCATCCATGCGCCGCAAAAGGCCGCCATGCCCTGCATACCCCTATTCTCTTTTCATATGCAGATGAGGGTTCCAGCCAACTTTGGCCCACTGCTTGGATGACATCACTGTATGCAAATCCGTCTTCTGCAGACCTTCCCCCAGGAATGCTTGTACTAGTTGTTGCATTTGGTTTGTTGTTTGGGGGTGCTTCAGTATTAGGCAGCCTTCTGTCCTCCCATGTTCATTTGAAAATAAGTGTTCTCCCTGCAGTTGTTGTCCCCAGATGAGAGTTCCCTTGTGCTGCCTCAGTTGAATCTCCTTTACTTGACAGAGATATGCCTGAGCAGCGAGGGCCCCCAGCCCTATCCCAAATCATACTTATTTTGCATAGGAGATACCATGGTCATGAAGATTGTTCTCCCAGGGTGAGGTTCATTCATTGCATTCTGGGTATGCTGACCCCTGTGATTTCCCCAAATGTGGGAAACTCGACTGCATTATTTGTGGTAGTGGGGGACTGTGTTTGTGCTTTCCTCTGGTCAGCTCTGGTAAAAGTCAGATTTCTTTGTCTCAGATCTTCCTCTAGCCTTGTTCTTCTTTCGAGAGTTCCCTTGTGCTGCCTCAGTTGGATCTCCTTCACTTGACAGGGGGGTGCCCGAGCAGCGACTCTCCCCAGCTCTAGCCCAACTCCTACTTACCTGCAAGGTGAGATACTATGATCAGGAAGGTACTTCTCCCAGGGCAAGGCTCACCCATTGCACTCTGGGTGTGCTGCTCCTGCGATTTCCCCAAATGTGGGACACTTAACTGCATAATTTGTGTTTCCACTGGTCGGCTTTCATATAATTCAGATCTCTTTGTCTCAGGTCTCTCTCCAGCCTTGTTTGCTGTCTGTTTCCACTTCTTTTTTTTTGAGCCCCTCCCTTCTATACCCTTGTGCACTATCCTGACTTCTCCTCCTGTCTGCTTACTTTGTGCCTTCCAACGCACAATGCGAACTACAGGTAGTGCTGCAGGGCCCACACCCTTTTACTTGCCTTACAGAGCAGCTCTGGAGCTGTTACAGTGCCAACCTGCTGCAAGAAATCAGCTTGAATGCTTCAGGGGCTGGGGCATTGCCAACATGAGCCCCACACCGAAGGAGGGTGGGGGTGTTTAATGCGAACTAAGGGTCATCCAAGCACCGCAAAAGGCCGCCATGCCCTGCATACCCCTTTTCTCTTTTCATATGCAGATGAGGGTTCCAGCCAACTTTGGCCCACTGCTTGGATGACATCACTGTATGCAAATCCGTCTTCTGCAGACCTTCCCCCAGGAATGCTTGTACTAGTTGTTGCATTTGGTTTGTTGTTTGGGGGTGCTTCAGTATTAGGCAGCCTTCTGCCCTCCCATGTTCATTTGAAAATATGTGTTCTCCCTGCAGTTGTTGTCCCCAGATGAGAGTTCCCTTGTGCTGCCTCAGTTGAATCTCCTTTACTTGACAGAGATGTGCCTGAGCAGCGGCCCTCCCCAGCCCTATCCCAATCATACTTATTTTGCATAGGAGATACCATGGTCATGAAGATTGTTCTCCCAGGGTGAGGTTCATTCATTGCATTCTGGGTATGCTGACCCCTGTGATTTCCCCAAATGTGGGAAACTTGACTGCATTATTTGTGGTAGTGGGGGACTGTGTTTGTGCTTTCCTCTGGTCAGCTCTGGTAAAAGTCAGATTTCTTTGTCTCAGATCTTCCTCTAGCCTTGTTCTTCTTTCGAGAGTTCCCTTGTGCTGCCTCAGTTGGATCTCCTTCACTTGACAGGGGGGTGCCCGAGCAGTGACCCTCCCCAGCTCTAGCCCAACTCCTACTTACCTGCCAGGTGAGATACTATGATCAGGAAGGTACTTCTCCCAGGGCAAGGCTCACCCATTGCACTCTGGGTGTGCTGCTCCTGCGATTTCCCCAAATGTGGGACACTTGACTGCATAATTTGTGTTTCCACTGGTCGGCTTTCATATAATTCAGATCTCTTTGTCTCAGGTCTCTCTCCAGCCTAGTTTGCTGTCTGTTTCCACTTCTCTTTTCTTGAGCCGCTCCCTTCTATGCCCTTGCGCACTATCCTGACTTCTCCCGTCTGCTTACTTTGTGCCTTCCAACGCACAATGCGAACTACAGGTAGTGCTGCAGGGCCCACACCCTTTTACTTGCCTTACAGAGCAGCTCTGGAGCTGTTACAGTTTCCAGTTGCTGCAAGAAATCAGCTTGAATGCTTCAGGGGCTGGGGCATAGCCAACATGAGCCCCACACCGAAGGAGGGTGGAGGTGTTTAATGCGAACTAGGGGTCATCCAAGCACCGCAAAAGGCCGCCATGCCCTGCACACCCCTTTTCTCTTTTCATATGCAGACGAGGGTTGAAGCCAACTTTGACCCACTGCTTGAATGACATCACCATATGCAAATCCATCTGCTGCAGGCCTTCCCCCAGGAATGCTTGCACTAGTTGTTGCATTTGGTTTGTTGTTTGAAGGTGCTTCAGTATTAGGCAGCCTTCTGCCCTCCCATGTTCATCTGAAAATATGTGTTCTCCCTGCAGTTGTTGTCCCCAGATGAGAGTTCCCTTGTGCTGCCTCAGTTGAATCTCCTTTACTTGACAGAGATATGCCTGAGCAGCGGCCCTCCCCAGCCCTATCCCAAATCATACTTATTTTGCATAGGAGATACCATGGTCAATAATGCAGTCGAGTTTCCCACATTTGGGGAAATCATAGGGGTCAGCATACCCAGAATGCAATGAATGATCCTCACCCTGGGAGATCAATCTTCATGACCATGGTATCTCCTATGAAAAATAAGTATGATTTGGGATAGGGCTGGGGAGGGCCGCTGCTCAGGCACATCTCTGTCAAGTAAAGGAGATTCAACTAAGGCAGCACAAGGGAACTCTCATCTGGGGACAACAACTGCAGGGAGAACACATATTTTCAGATGAACATGGGAGGGCAGAAGGCTGCCTAATACTGAAGCACCCCCAAACAACAAACCAAATGCAACAACTAGTACAAGCATTCCTGGGGGAAGGTCTGCAGAAGACGGATTTGCATACAGTGATGTCATCCAAGCAGTGGGCCAAAGTTGGCTGGAACCCTCATCTGCATATGAAAAGAGAAAAGGGGTATGCAGGGCATGGCGGCCTTTTGCGGCGCTTGGATGACCCCTAGTTCGCATTAAACACCCCCACCCTCCTTCGGTGTAGGGCTCATGTTGGCCATGCCCCAGCCCCTGAAGCATACAAGCTGATTTCTTGCAGCAGCTGGGCACTGTAACAGCTCCAGAGCTGCTCTGTAAGGTAAATAAAAGGTTGTGGGACCTGCAGCACTACCTGTAGTTCGCATTGTGCGTTGGAAGGCACAAAGTAAGCAGACGGGAGAAGTCAGGATAATGCGCAAGGGCATAGAAGGGAACGGCTCAAGAAAAGAGAAGTGGAAACAGACAGCAAACTAGGCTGGAGAGAGACCTGAGACAAAGAGATCTGAATTATACGAGAGCCGACCAGGGGAAACACAAATTATGCAGTCAAGTTTCCCACATTTGGGGAAATCACAGGAACAGCACACCCAGAGTGCAATGGGTGAGCCTTGCCCTGGGAGAAGCACCTTCATGATCATAGTATCTCACCTGGCAGGTAAGTAGGAGTTGGGCTAGAGCTGGGGAGGGTCGCTGCTCGGGCACCCCCCTGTCAAATGAAGGAGATCCAACCGAGGCAGCACAAGGAAACTCTCGAAAGAAGAACAAGGCTAGAAGATCTGAGACAAATAAATCTGACTTTTACCAGAGCTGACCAGAGGAAAGAACAAACACAGTCCCCCACTACCACAAATAATGCAGTCGAGTTTCCCACATTTGGGGAAATCACAGGGGTCAGCATACCCAGAATGCAATGAATGAACCTCACCCTGGGAGAACAATCTTCATGACCATGGTATCTCCTATGCAAAATAAGTATGATTTGGGATAGGGCTGGGGAGGGCCGCTGCTCAGGCACATCTCTGTCAAGTAAAGGAGATTCAACTGAGGAAGCACAAGGGAACTCTCATCTGGGGACAACAACTGCAGGGAGAACACATATTTTCAGATGAACATGGGAGGGCAGAAGGCTGCCTAATACTGAAGCACCCCCAAACAACAAACCAAATGCAACAACTAGTGCAAGCATTCCTGGTGGAAGGCCTGCAGCAGATGGATTTGCATATGGTGATGTCATCCAAGCAGTGGGTCAAAGTTGGCTTCAACCCTCGTCTGCATATGAAAAGAGAAAAGGGGCGTGCAGGGCATGGCAGCCTTTTGCGGCGCTTGGATGACCCCTAGTTCGCATTAAACACCTCCACCCTCCTTCGGTGTGGGGCTCATGTTGGCTATGCCCCAGCCCCTGAAGCATTCAAGCTGATTTCTTGCAGCAGCTGGGCACTGTAACAGCTCCAGAGCTGCTCTGTAAGGCAAATAAAAGGGCGTGGGACCTGCAGCATTACCTGTAGTTCGCATTGTGCGTTGGAAGGCACAAAGTAAGCAGACGGGAGAAGTCAGGATAGTGCGCAAGGGCATAGAAGGGAGCGGCTCAAAAAAAGAGAAGTGGAAACAGACAGCAAACTAGGCTGGAGAGAGACCTGAGACAAAGAGATCTGAATTATACGAGAGCCGACCAGGGGAAACACAAATTATGCAGTCAAGTTTCTCACATTTGGGGAAATCACAGGAGCAGCACACCCAGAGTGCAATGGGTGAGCCTTGCCCTGGGAGAAGCACCTTCATGATCATAGTATCTCACCTGGCAGGTAAGTAGGAGTTGGGCTAGAGCAGGGGAGGGTCGTTGCTCGGGCACCCCCCTGTCAAGTGAAGGAGATCCAACTGAGGCAGCACAAGGAAACTCTCGAAAGAAGAACAAGGCTAGAGGAAGATCTGAGACAAATAAATCTGACTTTTACCAGAGCTGACCAGAGGAAAGCACAAACACAGTCCCCCACTACCACAAATAATGCAGTCGAGTTTCCCACATTTGGGGAAATCACAGGGGTCAGCATACCCAGAAAGCAATGACTGAACCTCACCCTGGGAGAACAATCTTCATGACCATGGTATCTCCTATGCAAAATAAGTATGATTTGGGATAGGGCTGGGGAGGGCCGCTGCTCAGGCACATCTCTGACAAGTAAAGGAGATTCAACTGAGGCAGCACAAGGGAACTCTCATCTGGGGACAACAACTCCAGGGAGAACACATATTTTCAGATGAACATGGGAGGGCAGAAGGTTGCCTAATACTGAAGCACCCCCAAACAACAAACCAAATGCAACAACTTGTGCAAGCATTCCTGGGGAAAGGCCTGCAGCAGATGGATTTGCATATGGTGATGTCATCCAAGCAGTGGGTCAAAGTTGGCCTCAACCCTCGTCTGCATATGAAAAGAGAAAAGGGGCGTGCAGGGCATGGCAGCCTTTTGCGGCACTTGGATGACCCCTAGTTCGCACTAAACACCTCCACCCTCCTTCGGAGTGTGGGGCTCATGTTGGCTATGCCCCAGCCACTGAAGCATTCAAGCTGATTTCTTGCAGCAGCTGGGCACTGTAACAGCTCCAGAGCTACTCTGTAAGGCAAGTAAAAGGGCGTGGGCCCTGCAGCACTACCTGTAGTTTGCATTGTGCATTGGAAGGCACAAAGTAAGCAGACGGGAGAAGTCAGGATAGTGCGCAAGGGCATAGAAGGGAGCGGCTCAAGAAAAGAGAAGTGGAAACAGACAGCAAACTAGGCTGGAGAGAGACCTGAGACAAAGAGATCTGAATTATACGAGAGCCGACCAGGGGAAACACAAATTATGCAGTCAAGTTTCCCACATTTGGGGAAATCACAGGAGCAGCACACCCAGAGTGCAATGGGTGAGCCTTGCCCTGGGAGAAGCACCTTCATGATCATAGTATCTCACCTGGCAGGTAAGTAGGAGTTGGGCTAGAGCTGGGGAGGGTCGCTGCTCGGGCACCCCCCTGTCAAGTGAAGGAGATCCAACTGAGGCAGCACAAGAGAACTCTCGAAAGAAGAACAAGGCTAGAGGAAGATCTGAGACAAAGAAATCTGGCTTTTACCAGAGATGACCAGAGGAAAGCACAAACACAGTCCCCCACTACCACAAATAATGCAGTCGAGTTTCCCACATTTGGGGAAATCACAGGGGTCAGCATACCCAGAATGCAATGTATGAACCTCACCCTGGGAGAACAATCTTCATGACCATGGTATCTCCTATGCAAAATAAGTATGATTTGGGATAGGGCTGGGAAGGGCCGCTGCTCAGGCACATCTCTGTCAAGTAAAGGAGATTCAACTGAGGCAGCACAAGGGAACTCTCATCTGGGGACAACAACTGCAGGGAGAACACATATTTTCAGATGAACATGGGAGGGCAGAAGGCTGCCTAATACTGAAGCACCCCCAAACAACAAAACAAATGCAACAACTAGTACAAGCATTCCTGGGGGAAGGCCTGCAGCAGATGGATTTGCATATGGTGATGTCATCCAAGCAGTGGGTCAAAGTTGGCTTCAACCCTCGTCTGCATATGAAAAGAGAAAAGGGGCGTGCAGGGCATGGCGGCCTTTTGCGGCGCTTGGATGACCCCTAGTTCGCATTAAACACCTCCACCCTACTTCGGTGTGGGGCTCATGTTGGCTATGCCCCAGCCCCTGAAGCATTCAAGCTGATTACTTGCAGCAGCTGGGCACTGTAATAGCTCCAGAGCTGCTCTGTAAGGCAAGTAAAAGGGTGTGGGCCCTGCAGCACTACCTGTAGTTCGCATTGTGCGTTGGAAGGCACAAAGTAAGCAGACGGGAGAAGTCAAGATAGTGCGCAAGGGCATAGAAGGGAGCGGCTCAAGAAAAGAGAAGTGGAAACAGACAGCAAACTAGGCTGGAGAGAGACCTGAGACAAAGAGATCTGAATTATACGAGAGCCGACCAGGGGAAACACAAATTATGCAGTCAACTTTCCCACATTTGGGGAAATCGCAGGAGCAGCACACCCAGAGTGCAATGGATGAGCCTTGCCCTGGGAGAAGCACCTTCATTATCATGAAGGTGCTTCTCCCAAGGCAAGGCTCACCCATTGCACTCTGTGTGTGCTGCTCCTGCGATTTCCCCAAATGTGGGAAACTTGACTGCATAATTTGTGTTTCCCCTGGTCGGCTCTCGTATAATTCAGATCTCTTTGTCTCAGGTCTCTCTCCAGCCTAGTTTGCTGTCTTTTTCCACTTCTCTTTTCTTGAGCCGCTCCCTTCTATGCCCTTGCGCACTATCTTGACTTCTCCCGTCTGCGTACTTTGTGCCTTCCAATGCACAATGCGAACTACAGGTAGTGCTGCAGGGCCCACGCCCTTTTACTTGCCTTACAGAGTAGCTCTGGAGCTGTTACAGTGCCCAGCTGCTGCGAGAAATCAGCTTGAATGCTTCAGGGGCTGGGGCATGGCCAACATGAGCCCCACAACGAAGGAGGGTGGGGGTGTTTAATGCAAACTAGGGGTCATCCAAGCGCCGCAAAAGGCCGCCATGCCCTGCATACCCCTTTTCTCTTTTCATATGCAGATGAGGGTTCCAGCCAACTTTGGCCCACTGCTTGGCTGACATCACCGTATGCAAATCCATCTTCTGCAGACCTTCCCCAAGGAATGCTTGCACTAGTTGTTGCATTTGGTTTGTTGTTTGGGGGTGCTTCAGTATTAGGCAGCCTTCTGCCCTCCCATGTTCATCTGAAAATATGTGTTCTCCCTGCAGTTGTTGTCCCCAGATGAGAGTACCCTTGTGCTGCCTCAGTTGAATCTCCTTTACTTGACAAGGGAGGCATTTTGGATTTTTTCTTTGGGTACCCTTACACCTGATGGTCTGAATGAGAGCATCGAACTGAACAATATTGGCAGTCTCTGAAGGTTTTATCTTTTGATTTACCTAATATATTATTTATTGAATATCCATTTATTGTATGTTTAATAAATAAACAAAATTATTAGAAGTAGCTATTTTGTGAACAGCTTTCCTCTTAGAATGAAACTGTATAATCCTGTTGTGTGTGTTCCTTTAAAGTTCTTTAGTAAAATCCACTAGTAATATCCACTAGTAATGATGAACATCAGATTTCTTCCTCCATCCTCTTTTTACACTTTCTCTTGGTTCTATATATATATATATTTTTATTTTTATTTTATTTTTTTCCCCTCCTTCTCCCAAAAGGCCCCCCTCCCTCCCCTCCCCCTCCCTGTTTTAAATTTTAAAATCTTTAAATCTTTAAATCTTCGAATCCTTAAATTGTCTGTTTAATATTTATTTTTTATTCAATTCTTTTTGTTGTTTAAGCAGCAATGTAATTATTCCAGGGGTTAAAATAATGAAATATAGAAATAATATTAACAAAAATTAAAGGTAAAAATGAATTGATAGAATGATCCCATTAAAAGTAAATAAATAATATGGATGTTAAGCTGAGCGGGTTGGATTCGAACATGGGACTCGCTGCATAGAGTGCAGGTGATGTTTCCCCTGCGCCACGAGAGCAGCTTTAGTAGTGGCATGGATTTATGTTACCCTAAAAGGTTTTATATAAGTAAATGGGGATCCTTAGTGCTGAGTTTCTGAATTATGTATATGTGATTATAGATATGAGGTATTGATTGAAAGATTAGAGGTTAATCTGTATATAGATTATATATTTTCTGTTATTTTTTAAACCACCTTGTTGCTTATTTTATTATTATTTTTAATCACCATGTTGCTTATTTTTATATTATGAAATGCCTTTATATGTGCAATTGCAATTAGAAAGTTGTTCCATATATGAGTCATTACATGTATGCATCCAATTAGTATATGTATGTATCCAATCAACTAATTAGTAATGCTATTGGTCCGGTGCATTTTAAAAAGAGCCTGCTAGGCTGCTGATGTATCCTCTGACGAAACCGCTCTTGGATAACAGCGGAGAAACGCGTTAGAAGGTGACTACCGGACACTCTGATTGCTGAGATATAAGCCCGTTCATGAACGAGCTACATCACGGCGGACGTCTGATGTAAAGACAGCGGTGAAGGGGAAAAAGCAATTTGAGAGCGAGCAAAAGGAGGTCTCTACCCCACGGCAGGGAGGAATATCCCGACCGCGAGTGCCAATAAGATCCAGCCACGGTTAACGGGGGTCGCAGCATACCGCTGTGTTTCACCAACCATCACAGCGCTCTCCCCCTGTTTTCTTTCATTACTCACGTGAGTTACATATGAACTTTAACTGCAGTAAATAAGAGGCGTTGGTTACAACTGTTGCTGTTCATCCACAAGAAGGAATTTAATGTATCAATTACAATTGGAAAGTAACGATTAAATTACAACAGCTGTATCCAGGAGGATTTTTTGGACACTTTAATAGACATTCCGTTGTCATCAAGGGCAATATGAAATAGATACTGATTACATTTAGATATGGATAGTGGTGCCTATATATGTTGACTCCATTGTATTTTATTGAATGTGGGTTTCTTCTGTCTATATATATATTTTTTAAAAATAAAGAGCTTGTATATTTTATTTTTTGCGCTCCCTTGATAACAAGTGTGATTATCTTTAAAATTTGGTTTATTATTGGTAGAACAGTACTACCTATGGGAGCAGCATTTTATAATATATGGTGAAAATTAATAGATGTATAAAGATTAAATAAGCAACAAATTGGTGAAATAGATACGTTTTGATAGGAGCGCTGGGTTCTATATATATATATTGACATTTGGTTATATATATGTATAGACTTTATAAATTCTTGACAGAGATGTGCCTGAGCAGCGGCCCTCCCCAGCCCTATCCCAAATCATACTTATTTTGCATAGGAGATACCATGGTCATGAAGATTGTTCTCCCAGGGTGAGGTTCATTCATTGCATTCTGGGTATGCTGATCCCTGTGATTTCCCCAAATGTGGGAAACTGGACTGCATTATTTGTGGTAGTGAGGGACTGTGTTTGTGCTTTCCTCTGGTCAGCTCTGGTAAAAGTCAGATTTCTTTGTCTCAGATCTTCCTCTAGCCTTGTTCTTCTTTCGAGAGTTCCCTTGTGCTGCCTCAGTTGGATCTCCTTCACTTGACAGGGGGGTGCCCGAGCAGCGACCCTCCCCAGCTCTAGCCCAACTCCTACTTACCTGCCAGGTGAGATACTATGATCATGAAGGTGCTTCTCCCAGGGCAAGGCTCACCCATTGCACTCTGGGTGTGCTGCTCCTGCGGTTTCCCCAAATGTTGGACACTTGACTGCATAATTTGTGTGCAATAGTTGTTGCATTTGGTTTGTTGTTTGGGGGTGCTTCAGTATTAGGCAGCCTTCTGCCCTACCATGTTCATCTGAAAATATGTGTTCTCCCTGCAGTTGTTGTCCCCAGATGAGAGTTCCCTTGTGCTGCCTCAGTTGAATCTCCTTTACTTGACAGAGATGTGCCTGAGCAGCGGCCCTCCCCAGCCCTATCCAAAATCATACTTATTTTGCATAGGAGATACCATTTTCATGAAGATTGTTCTCCCAGGGTGAGGTTCATTCATTGCATTCTGGGTATGCTGACCCCTGTGATTTCCCCAAATGTGGGAAACTCGACTGCATTATATGTGGTAGTGGGGGACTGTGTTTGTGCTTTCCTCTGGTCAACTCTGGTAAAAGTCAGATTTATTTGTCTCAGATTTTCCTCTAGCCTTGTTCTTCTTTCGAGAGTTCCCTTGTGCTGCCTCAGTTGGATCTCCTTCACTTGACAGGGGGGTGCCCGAGCAGCGACCCTCCCCAGCTCTAGCCCAACTCCTACTTACCTGCCAGGTGAGATACTATGATCATGAAGGTGCTTCTCCCAGGGCAAGGCTCACCCATTGCACTCTGGGTGTGCTGCTCCTGTGATTTCCCCAAATGTGGGAAACTTGACTGCATAATTTGTGTTTCCCCTGGTCGGCTCTCGTATAATTCAGATCTCTTTGTCTCAAATCTCTCTCCAGCCTAGTTTGCTGTCTGTTTCCACTTCTCTTTTCTTGAGCCGCTCCCTTCTATGCCCTTGCGCACTATCCTGACTTCTCCCGTCTGCTTACTTTGTGCCTTCCAACGCACAATGCAAACTACAGGTAGTGCTGCAGGGCCCACGCCCTTTTACTTGCCTTACAGAGCAGCTCTGGAGCTGTTACAGTGCCCAGCTGCTGCAAGAAATCAGCTTGAATGCTTCAGGGGCTGGGGCATAGCCAACATGAGCCCCACACCGAAGGAGGGTGGAGGTGTTTAATGCGAACTAGGGGTCATCCAAGCGCCGCAAAAGGCCGCCATGCCCTGCACGCCCCTTTTCTCTTTTCATATGCAGACGAGGGTTGAAGCCAACTTTGACCCACTGCTTGGATGACATCACCATATGCAAATCCATCTGCTGCAGGCCTTCCCCCAGGAATGCTTGCACTAGTTGTTGCATTTGGTTTGTTGTTTGGGGGTGCTTCAGTATTAGGCAGCCTTCTGCCCTCCCATGTTCATCTGAAAATATGTGTTCTCCCTGCAGTTGTTGTCCCCAGATGAGAGTTCCCTTGTGCTGCCTCAGTTGAATCTCCTTTACTTGACAGAGATGTGCCTGAGCAGCGGCCCTCCCCAGCCCTATCCCAAATCATACTTATTTTGCATAGGAGATACCATGGTCATGAAGATTGTTCTCCCAGGGTGAGGTTAATACATTGCATTCTGGGTATGCTGACTCCTATGATTTCCCCAAATGTGGGAAACTCGACTGCATTATTTGTGGTAGTGGGGGACTGTGTTTGTTCTTTCCTCTGGTCAGCTCTGGTAAAAGTCAGATTTATTTGTCTCAGATCTTCCTCTAGCCTTGTTCTTCTTTCGAGAGTTTCCTTGTGCTGCCTCGGTTTGATCTCCTTCACTTGACAGGGGGGTGCCCGAGCAGCGACCCTCCCCAGCTCTATCCCAAATCTTACTTACCTGCCAGGTGAGATACTATGATCATGAAGGTGCTTCTCCCAGGGCAAGGCTCACCCATTGCACTCTGGGTGTGCTGCTCCTGCGATTTCCCCAAATGTGGGAAACTTGACTGCATAATTTGTGTTTCCCCTGGTCGGCTCTCGTATAATTCAGATCTCTTTGTCTCAGGTCTCTCTCCAGCCTAGTTTGCTGTCTGTTTCCACTTCTCTTTTCTTGAGCCGCTCTCTTCTATGCCCTTGCGCACTATCCTGACTTCTCCCGTCTGCTTACTTTGTGCCTTCCAACGCACAATGCAAACTACAGGTAGTGCTGCAGGGCCCACGCCCTTTTACTTGCCTTACAGAGCAGCTCTGGAGCTGTTACAGTGCCCAGCTGCTGCAAGAAATCAGCTTGAATGCTTCAGGGGCTGGGGCATAGCCAACATGAGCCCCACACCGAAGGAGGGTGGAGGTGTTTAATGCGAACTAGGGGTCATCCAAGCGCCGCAAAAGGCCGCCATGCCCTGCACGCCCCTTTTCTCTTTTCATATGCAGACGAGGGTTGAAGCCAACTTTGACCCATTGCTTGGATGACATCACCATATGCAAATCCATCTGCTGCAGGCCTTCCCCCAGGAATGCTTGCACTAGTTGTTGCATTTGGTTTGTTGTTTGGGGGTGCTTCAGTATTATGTAGCCTTCTGCCCTCCCATGTTCATCTGAAAATATGTGTTCTCCCTGCAGTTGTTGTCCCCAGATGAGAGTTCCCTTGTGCTGCCTCAGTTGAATCTCCTTTACTTGACAGAGATGTGCCTGAGCAGCGGCCCTCCCCAGCCCTATCCCAAATCATACTTATTTTGCATAGGAGATACCATGGTCATGAAGATTGTTCTCCCAGGGTGAGGTTCATTCATTGCATTCTGGGTATGCTGACCCGTATGATTTCCCCAAATGTGGGAAACTCGACTGCATTATTTGTGGTGGTGGGGGACTGTGTTTGTTCTTTCCACTAGTCAGCTCTGGTAAAAGTCAGATTTATTTGTCTCAGATCTTGCTCTAGCCTTGTTCTTCTTTCGAGAGTTTCCTTGTGCTGCCTCAGTTGGATCTCCTTCACTTGACAGGGGGGTGCCCGAGCAGTGACCCTCCCCAGCTCTAGCCCAACTCCTACTTACCTGCCAGGTGAGATACTATGATCATGAAGGTGCTTCTCCCAGGGCAAGGCTCACCCATTGCACTCTGGGTGTGCTGCTCCTGCGATTTCCCCAAATGTGGGACACTTGACTGCATAATTTGTGTTTCCTCTGGTCTGCTGTCGTATAATTCAGATCTCTTTGTATCAGGTCTCTCTCCAGCCTAGTTTGCTGTCTGTTTCCACTTCTCTTTTCTTGAGTCGTTCCCTTCTAAGCCCTTGCGCATTATCCTGACTTCTCCCGTCTGCTTAATTTGTGCCTTCCAACGCACAATGCAAACTACAGGTAGTGCTGCAGGGCCCACACCCTTTTACTTGCCTTACAGAGCAGCTCTGGAGCTGTTACAGTGCCCAGCTGCTGCAAGAAATCAGCTTGAATGATTCAGGGGCTGGGGCATAGCCAACATGAGCCCCACACCGAAGGAGGGTGGAGGTGTTTAATGCGAACTAGGGGTCATCCAAGCGCCGCAAAAGGCCGCCATGCCCTGCATACCCCTTTTCTCTTTTCATATGCAGACGAGTGTTTAAGCCAACTTTGACCCACTGCTTGGATGACATCACCATATGCAAATCCATCTGCTGCAGGCCTTCCCCCAGGAATGCTTACACTAGTTGTTGCATTTGGTTTGTTGTTTGGGGGTGCTTCAGTATTAGGCGGCCTTCTGCCCTCCCATGTTCATCTGAAAATATGTGTTCTCCCTGCAGTTGTTGTCCCCAGATGAGAGTACCCTTGTGCTGCCTCAGTTGAATCTCCTACTCTTGACAGAGATGTGCCTGAGCAGCGTCCCTCCCCAGCCCTATCCCAAATCATACTGATTTTGCATAGGAGATACCATGGTCATGAAGATTGTTCTCCCAGGGTGAGGTTCATTCATTGCATTCTGGGTATGCTGACCCCTATGATTTCCCCAAATGTGGGAAACTCGACTGCATTATTTGTGGTAGTGGGGGACTGTGTTTGTGCTTTCCTCTGGTCAGCTCTGGTAAAAGTTAGATTTCTTTGTCTCAGATCTTCCTCTAGCCTTGTTCTTCTTTCGAGAGTTCCCTTGTGCTGTCTCAGTTGGATCTCCTTCACTTGACAGGGGGGTGCCCGAGCAGCGACCCTCCCCAGCTCTAGCCCAACTCCTACTTACCTGCCAGGTTAGATACTATGATCATGAAGTTGCTTCTCCCAGGGCAAGGCTCACCCATTGCACTCTGGGTGTGCTGCCCATACGATTTCCCCAAATGTGGGAAACTTGACTGCATAATTTGTGTTTCCCCTGGTTGGCTCTCATATAATTCAGATCTCTTTGTCTCAGGTCTCTCTCCAGCCTAGTTTGCTGTCTGTTTCCACTTCTCTTTTCTTGAGCCGCTCCCATCTATGCCCTTGCGCACTATCCTGACTTCTCCCGTCTGCTTACTTTGTGCCTTCCAACGCACAATGCAAACTACAGGTAGTGCTGCAGGGCCCACGCCCTTTTACTTGCCTTACAGAGCAGCTCTGGAGCTGTTACAGTGCCCAGCTGCTGCAAGAAATCAGCTTGAATGCTTCAGGGGCATGGGCATAGCCAACATGAGCCCCACACCGAAGGAGGGTGGAGGTGTTTAATGCGAACTAGGGGTCATCCAAGCGCCGCAAAAGGCCGCCATGCCCTGCACGCCCCTTTTCTCTTTTCATATGCAGACGAGGGTTGAAGCCAACTTTGACCCACTGCTTGGATGACATCACCATATGCAAATCCATCTGCTGCAGGCCTTCCCCCAGGAATGCTTGCACTAGTTGTTGCATTTGGTTTGTTGTTTGGGGGTGCTTCAGTATTAGGCAGCCTTCTGCCCTACCATGTTCATCTGAAAATATGTGTTCTCCCTGCAGTTGTTGTCCCCAGATGAGAGTTCCCTTGTGCAGCCTCAGTTGAATCTCCTTTACTTGACAGAGATGTGCCTGAGCAGCGGCCCTCCCCAGCCCTATCCCAAATCATACTTATTTTGCATAGGAGATACCATGGTCATGAAGATTGTTCTCCCAGGGTGAGGTTAATACATTGCATTCTGGGTATGCTGACTCCTATGATTTCCCCAAATGTGGGAAACTCGACTGCATTATTTGTGGTAGTGGGGGACTGTGTTTGTTCTTTCCTCTGGTCAGCTCTGGTAAAAGTCAGATTTATTTGTCTCAGATCTTCCTCTAGCCTTGTTCTTCTTTCGAGAGTTTCCTTGTGCTGCCTCGGTTGGATCTCCTTCACTTGACAGGGGGGTGCCCGAGCAGCGACCCTCCCCAGCTCTATCCCAAATCTTACTTACCTGCCAGGTGATATACTATGATCAGGAAGGTGCTTCTTCCAGGGCAAGGCTCACCCATTGCACTCTGGGTGTGCTGATCCTGCGATTTCCCCAAATGTGGGAAACTTGACTGCATAATTTGTGTTTCCCCTGGTCGGCTCTCGTATAATTCAGATCTCTTTGTCTCAGGTCTCTCTCCAGCCTAGTTTGCTGTCTGTTTCCACTTCTCTTTTCTTGAGCCGCTCTCTTCTATGCCCTTGCGCACTATCCTGACTTCTCCCGTCTGCTTACTTTGTGCCTTCCAACGCACAATGCAAACTACAGGTAGTGCTGCAGGGCCCACGCCCTTTTACTTGCCTTACAGAGCAGCTCTGGAGCTGTTACAGTGCCCAGCTGCTGCAAGAAATCAGCTTGAATGCTTCAGGGGCTGGGGCATAGCCAACATGAGCCCCACACCGAAGGAGGGTGGAGGTGTTTAATGCGAACTAGGGGTCATCCAAGCGCCGCAAAAGGCCGCCATGCCCTGCACGCCCCTTTTCTCTTTTCATATGCAGACGAGGGTTGAAGCCAACTTTGACCCATTGCTTGGATGACATCACCATATGCAAATCCATCTGCTGCAGGCCTTCCCCCAGGAATGCTTGCACTAGTTGTTGCATTTGGTTTGTTGTTTGGGGGTGCTTCAGTATTATGTAGCCTTCTGCCCTCCCATGTTCATCTGAAAATATGTGTTCTCCCTGCAGTTGTTGTCCCCAGATGAGAGTTCCCTTGTGCTGCCTCAGTTGAATCTCCTTTACTTGACAGAGATGTGCCTGAGCAGCGGCCCTCCCCAGCCCTATCCCAAATCATACTTATTTTGCATAGGAGATACCATGGTCATGAAGATTGTTCTCCCAGGGTGAGGTTCATTCATTGCATTCTGGGTATGCTGACCCGTATGATTTCCCCAAATGTGGGAAACTCGACTGCATTATTTGTGGTGGTGGGGGACTGTGTTTGTTCTTTCCACTAGTCAGCTCTGGTAAAAGTCAGATTTATTTGTCTCAGATCTTGCTCTAGCCTTGTTCTTCTTTCGAGAGTTTCCTTGTGCTGCCTCAGTTGGATCTCCTTCACTTGACAGGGGGGTGCCCGAGCAGTGACCCTCCCCAGCTCTAGCCCAACTCCTACTTACCTGCCAGGTGAGATACTATGATCATGAAGGTGCTTCTCCCAGGGCAAGGCTCACCCATTGCACTCTGGGTGTGCTGCTCCTGCGATTTCCCCAAATGTGGGACACTTGACTGCATAATTTGTGTTTCCTCTGGTCTGCTGTCGTATAATTCAGATCTCTTTGTATCAGGTCTCTCTCCAGCCTAGTTTGCTGTCTGTTTCCACTTCTCTTTTCTTGAGTCGTTCCCTTCTAAGCCCTTGCGCATTATCCTGACTTCTCCCGTCTGCTTAATTTGTGCCTTCCAACGCACAATGCAAACTACAGGTAGTGCTGCAGGGCCCACACCCTTTTACTTGCCTTACAGAGCAGCTCTGGAGCTGTTACAGTGCCCAGCTGCTGCAAGAAATCAGCTTGAATGATTCAGGGGCTGGGGCATAGCCAACATGAGCCCCACACCGAAGGAGGGTGGAGGTGTTTAATGCGAACTAGGGGTCATCCAAGCGCCGCAAAAGGCCGCCATGCCCTGCATACCCCTTTTCTCTTTTCATATGCAGACGAGTGTTTAAGCCAACTTTGACCCACTGCTTGGATGACATCACCATATGCAAATCCATCTGCTGCAGGCCTTCCCCCAGGAATGCTTACACTAGTTGTTGCATTTGGTTTGTTGTTTGGGGGTGCTTCAGTATTAGGCGGCCTTCTGCCCTCCCATGTTCATCTGAAAATATGTGTTCTCCCTGCAGTTGTTGTCCCCAGATGAGAGTACCCTTGTGCTGCCTCAGTTGAATCTCCTACTCTTGACAGAGATGTGCCTGAGCAGCGTCCCTCCCCAGCCCTATCCCAAATCATACTGATTTTGCATAGGAGATACCATGGTCATGAAGATTGTTCTCCCAGGGTGAGGTTCATTCATTGCATTCTGGGTATGCTGACCCCTATGATTTCCCCAAATGTGGGAAACTCGACTGCATTATTTGTGGTAGTGGGGGACTGTGTTTGTGCTTTCCTCTGGTCAGCTCTGGTAAAAGTTAGATTTCTTTGTCTCAGATCTTCCTCTAGCCTTGTTCTTCTTTCGAGAGTTCCCTTGTGCTGTCTCAGTTGGATCTCCTTCACTTGACAGGGGGGTGCCCGAGCAGCGACCCTCCCCAGCTCTAGCCCAACTCCTACTTACCTGCCAGGTTAGATACTATGATCATGAAGTTGCTTCTCCCAGGGCAAGGCTCACCCATTGCACTCTGGGTGTGCTGCCCATACGATTTCCCCAAATGTGGGAAACTTGACTGCATAATTTGTGTTTCCCCTGGTTGGCTCTCATATAATTCAGATCTCTTTGTCTCAGGTCTCTCTCCAGCCTAGTTTGCTGTCTGTTTCCACTTCTCTTTTCTTGAGCCGCTCCCATCTATGCCCTTGCGCACTATCCTGACTTCTCCCGTCTGCTTACTTTGTGCCTTCCAACGCACAATGCAAACTACAGGTAGTGCTGCAGGGCCCACGCCCTTTTACTTGCCTTACAGAGCAGCTCTGGAGCTGTTACAGTGCCCAGCTGCTGCAAGAAATCAGCTTGAATGCTTCAGGGGCATGGGCATAGCCAACATGAGCCCCACACCGAAGGAGGGTGGAGGTGTTTAATGCGAACTAGGGGTCATCCAAGCGCCGCAAAAGGCCGCCATGCCCTGCACGCCCCTTTTCTCTTTTCATATGCAGACGAGGGTTGAAGCCAACTTTGACCCACTGCTTGGATGACATCACCATATGCAAATCCATCTGCTGCAGGCCTTCCCCCAGGAATGCTTGCACTAGTTGTTGCATTTGGTTTGTTGTTTGGGGGTGCTTCAGTATTAGGCAGCCTTCTGCCCTACCATGTTCATCTGAAAATATGTGTTCTCCCTGCAGTTGTTGTCCCCAGATGAGAGTTCCCTTGTGCAGCCTCAGTTGAATCTCCTTTACTTGACAGAGATGTGCCTGAGCAGCGGCCCTCCCCAGCCCTATCCCAAATCATACTTATTTTGCATAGGAGATACCATGGTCATGAAGATTGTTCTCCCAGGGTGAGGTTAATACATTGCATTCTGGGTATGCTGACTCCTATGATTTCCCCAAATGTGGGAAACTCGACTGCATTATTTGTGGTAGTGGGGGACTGTGTTTGTTCTTTCCTCTGGTCAGCTCTGGTAAAAGTCAGATTTATTTGTCTCAGATCTTCCTCTAGCCTTGTTCTTCTTTCGAGAGTTTCCTTGTGCTGCCTCGGTTGGATCTCCTTCACTTGACAGGGGGGTGCCCGAGCAGTGACCCTCCCCAGCTCTATCCCAAATCTTACTTACCTGCCAGGTGATATACTATGATCAGGAAGGTGCTTCTTCCAGGGCAAGGCTCACCCATTGCACTCTGGGTGTGCTGATCCTGCGATTTCCCCAAATGTGGGAAACTTGACTGCATAATTTGTGTTTCCCCTGGTCGGCTCTCGTATAATTCAGATCTCTTTGTCTCAGGTCTCTCTCCAGCCTAGTTTGCTGTCTGTTTCCACTTCTCTTTTCTTGAGCCGCTCCCTTCTATGCCCTTGCGCACTATCCTGACTTCTCCCGTCTGCTTAATTTGTGCCTTCCAACGCACAATGCGAACTACAGGTAGTGCTGCAGGGCCCACACCCTTTTACTTGCCTTACAGAGCAGCTCTGGAGCTGTTACAGTGCCCAGCTGCTGCAAGAAATCAGCTTGAATGCTTCAGGGAATGGGGCATAGCCAACATGAGCCCCACACCGAAGGAGGGTGGAGGTGTTTAATGCGAACTAGGGGTCATCCAAGCGCCGCAAAAGGCTGCCATGCCCTGTACGCCCCTTTTCTCTTTTCATATGCAGACGAGGGTTGAAGCCAACTTTGACCCATTGCTTGGATGACATCACCATATGCAAATCCATCTGCTGCAGGCCTTCCCCCAGGAATGCTTGCACTAGTTGTTGCATTTGGTTTGTTGTTTGGGGGTGCTTCAGTATTATGTAGCCTTCTGCCCTCCCATGTTCATCTGAAAATATGTGTTCTCCCTGCAGTTGTTGTCCCCAGATGAGAGTTCCCTTGTGCTGCCTCAGTTGAATCTCCTTTACTTGACAGAGATGTGCCTGAGCAGCGGCCCTCCCCAGCCCTATCCCAAATCATACTTATTTTGCATAGGAGATACCATGGTCATGAAGATTGTTCTCCCAGGGTGAGGTTCATTCATTGCATTCTGGGTATGCTGACCCGTATGATTTCCCCAAATGTGGGAAACTCGACTGCATTATTTGTGGTGGTGGGGGACTGTGTTTGTTCTTTCCACTAGTCAGCTCTGGTAAAAGTCAGATTTATTTGTCTCAGATCTTGCTCTAGCCTTGTTCTTCTTTCGAGAGTTTTCTTGTGCTGCCTCAGTTGGATCTCCTTCACTTGACAGGGGGGTGCCCGAGCAGTGACCCTCCCCAGCTCTAGCCCAACTCCTACTTACCTGCCAGGTGAGATACTATGATCATGAAGGTGCTTCTCCCAGGGCAAGGCTCACCCATTGCACTCTGGGTGTGCTGCTCCTGCGATTTCCCCAAATGTGGGACACTTGACTGCATAATTTGTGTTTCCTCTGGTCAGCTCTCGTATAATTCAGATCTCTTTGTATCAGGTCTCTCTCCAGCCTAGTTTGCTGTCTGTTTCCACTTCTCTTTTCTTGAGCTGCTTACTTTGTGCCTTCCAACGCACAATGCGAACTACAGGTAGTGCTGCAGGTCCCACACCCTTTTATTTGCCTTACAGAGCAGCTCTGGAGCTGTTACAGTGCCCAGCTGCTGCAAGAAATCAGCTTAAATGCTTCAGGGGCTGGGGCATAGCCAACATGAGCCCCACACCGAAGGAGGGTGGAGGTGTTTAATGCGAACTAGGGGTCATCCAAGCGCCGCAAAAGGCCGCCATGCCCTGCACTCCCCTTTTCTCTTTTCATATGCAGACGAGGGTTGAAGCCAACTTTGACCCACTGCTTGGATGACATCACCATATGCAAATCCATCTGCTGCAGGCCTTCCCCCAGGAATGCTTGCCTAGTTCTTGCATTTGGTTTGTTGTTTGGGGGTGCTTCAGTATTAGGCAGCCTTCTGCCCTCCCATGTTCATCTGAAAATATGTGTTCTCCCTGCAGTTGTTGTCCCCAGATGAGAGTTCCCTTGTGCTGCCTCAGTTGAATCTCCTTTACTTGACAGAGATGTGCCTGAGCAGCGGCCCTCCCCAGCCCTATCCCAAATCATACTTATTTTGCATAGGAGATACCATGGTCATGAAGATTGTTCTCCCAGGGTGAGGTTCATTCATTGCATTCTGGGTATGCTGACCCCTATGATTTCCCCAAATGTGGGAAACTCAACTGCATTATTTGTGGTAGTGGGGGACTGTGTTTGTTCTTTCCTCTGGTCAGCTCTGGTAAAAGTCAGATTTATTTGTCTCAGATCTTCCTCTAGCCTTGTTCATCTTTCGAGAGTTTCCTTGTGCTGCCTCAGTTGGATCTCCTTCACTTGACAGGGGGGTGCCCGAGCAGCGACCCTCCCCAGCTCTAGCCCAACTCCTACTTACCTGCCAGGTGAGATACTATGATCATGAAGTTGCTTCTCCCAGGGCAAGGCTCACCCAATGCACTCTGGGTGTGCTGCTCCTGCGATTTCCCCAAATGTGGGAAACTTGACTGCATAATTTGTGTTTCCCCTGGTCAGCTCTCGTATAATTCAGATCTCTTTGTCTCAGGTCTCTCTCCAGCCTAGTTTGCTGTCTGTTTCCACTTCTCTTTTCTTGAGCCGCTCCCTTCTATGCCCTTGCGCACTATCCTGACTTCTCCCGTATGCTTAATTTGTGCCTTCCAACACACAATGCGAACTACAGGTAGTACTGCAGGGCCCACACCCTTTTACTTGCCTTACAGAGCAGCTCTGGAGCTGTTACAGTGCCCAGCTGCTGCAAGAAATCAGCTTGAATGCTTCAGGGGCTGGGGCATAGCCAACATGAGCCCCACACCGAAGGAGGGTGGAGGTGTTTAATGCGAACTAGGGGTCATCCAAGCGCCGCAAAAGGCCGCCATGCCCTGCATACCCCTTTTCTCTTTTCATATGCAGACGAGGGTTCCAGCCAACTTTGGCCCACTGCTTGGATGACATCACCGTATGCAAATCCGTCTTCTGCAGACCTTCCCCCAGGAATGCTTGTACTAGTTGTTGCATTTGGTTTGTTGTTTGGGGGTTCTTCAGTATTAGGCAGCCTTCTGCCCTCCCATGTTCATCTGAAAATATGTGTTCTCCCTGCAGTTGTTGTCCCCAGATGAGAGTTCCCTTGTGCTGCCTCAGTTGAATCTCCTTTACTTGACAGAGATGTGCCTGAGCAGCGGCCCTCCCCAGCCCTATCCCAAATCATACTTATTTTGCATAGGAGATACCATGGTCATGAAGATTGTTCTCCCAGGGTGAGGTTCATTCATTGCATTCTGGGTATGCTGACACCTGTGATTTCCCCAAATGTGGGAAACTCGACTGCATTATTTGTGGTAGTGGGGGACTGTGTTTGTGCTTTCCTCTGGTCAGCTCTGGTTAAAGTCAGATTTCTTTATCTCAGATCTTCCTCTAGCCTTGTTCTTCTTTCGAGAGTTCCCTTGTGCTGCCTCAGTTGGATCTCCTTCACTTGACAGGGGGGTGCCCGAGCAGCGACCCTCCCCAGCTCTAGCCCAACTCCTACTTACCTGCCAGGTGATATACTATGATCAGGAAGGTGCTTCTTCCAGGGCAAGGCTCACCCATTGCACTCTGGGTGTGCTGATCCTGCGATTTCCCCAAATGTGGGAAACTTGACTGCATAATTTGTGTTTCCCCTGGTCGGCTCTCGTATAATTCAGATCTCTTTGTCTCAGGTCTCTCTCCAGCCTAGTTTGCTGTCTGTTTCCACTTCTCTTTTCTTGAGCCGCTCCCTTCTATGCCCTTGCGCACTATCCTGACTTCTCCCGTCTGCTTATTTTGTGCCTTCCAACGCACAATGCGAACTACAGGTAGTGCTGCAAGGCCCACACCCTTTTACTTGCCTTACAGACCAGCTCTGGAGCTGTTACAGTGCTCAACTGCTGCAAGAAATCAGCTTGAATGCTTCAGGGGCTGGGGCATAGCCAACATGAGCCCCACACCGAAGGAGGGTGGAGGTATTTAATGCGAACTAGGGGTCATCCAATTGCCGCAAAAGGCCGCCATGCCCTGCACGCCCCTTTTCTCTTTTCATATGCAGACGAGGGTTGAAGCCAACTTTGACCCACTGCTTGGATGACATCACCATATGCAAATCCATCTTCTGCAGACCTTCCCCAAGGAATGCTTGCACTAGTTGTTGCATTTGGTTTGTTGTTTGGGGGTGCTTCAGTATTAGGCAGCCTTCTGCCCTCCCATGTTCATCTGAAAATATGTGTTCTCTCTGCAGTTGTTGTCCCCAGATGAGAGTTCCCTTGTGCTGCCTCAGTTGAATCTCCTTTACTTGACAAGGGAGGCATTTTGGATTTTTTCTTTGGGTACCCTTACACCTGATGGTCTGAATGAGAGCATCGAACTGAACAACATTGGCAGTCTCTGAAGGTTTTATCTTTTGATTTACCTAATATATTATTTATTGAATATCCATTTATTGTATGTTTAATAAATAAACAAAATTATTAGAAGTAGCTATTTTGTGAACAGCTTTCCTCTTAGAATGAAACTGTATAATCCTGTTGTGTGTGTTCCTTTAAAGTTCTTTAGTAAAATCCACTAGTAATATCCACTAGTAATGATGAACATCAGATTTCTTCCTCCATCCTCTTTTTACACTTTCTCTTGGTTCTATATATATATATATTTTTATTTTTATTTTATTTTTTTCCCCTCCTTCTCCCAAAAGGCCCCCCTCCCTCCCCTCCCCCTCCCTGTTTTAAATTTTAAAATCTTTAAATCTTTAAATCTTCGAATCCTTAAATTGTCTGTTTAATATTTATTTTTTATTCAATTCTTTTTGTTGTTTAAGCAGCAATGTAATTATTCCAGGGGTTAAAATAATGAAATATAGAAATAATATTAACAAAAATTAAAGGTAAAAATGAATTGATAGAATGATCCCATTAAAAGTAAATAAATAATATGGATGTTAAGCTGAGCGGGTTGGATTCGAACATGGGACTCGCTGTATAGAGTGCAGGTGATGTTTCCCCTGCGCCACGAGAGCAGCTTTAGTAGTGGCATGGATTTATGTTACCCTAAAAGGTTTTATATAAGTAAATGGGGATCCTTAGTGCTGAGTTTCTGAATTATGTATATGTGATTATAGATATGAGGTATTGATTGAAAGATTAGAGGTTAATCTGTATATAGATTATATATTTTCTGTTATTTTTTAAACCACCTTGTTGCTTATTTTATTATTATTTTTAATCACCATGTTGCTTATTTTTATATTATGAAATGCCTTTATATGTGCAATTGCAATTAGAAAGTTGTTCCATATATGAGTCATTACATGTATGCATCCAATTAGTATATGTATGTATCCAATCAACTAATTAGTAATGCTATTGGTCCGGTGCATTTTAAAAAGAGCCTGCTAGGCTGCTGATGTATCCTCTGACGAAACCGCTCTTGGATAACAGCGGAGAAACGCGTTAGAAGGTGACTACCGGACACTCTGATTGCTGAGATATAAGCCCGTTCATGAACGAGCTACATCACGGCGGACGTCTGATGTAAAGACAGCGGTGAAGGGGAAAAAGCAATTTGAGAGCGAGCAAAAGGAGGTCTCTACCCCACGGCAGGGAGGAATATCCCGACCGCGAGTGCCAATAAGATCCAGCCACGGTTAACGGGGGTCGTAGCATACCGCTGTGTTTCACCAACCATCACAGCGCTCTCCCCCTGTTTTCTTTCATTACTCACGTGAGTTACATATGAACTTTAACTGCAGTAAATAAGAGGCGTTGGTTACAACTGTTGCTGTTCATCCACAAGAAGGAATTTAATGTATCAATTACAATTGGAAAGTAACGATTAAATTACAACAGCTGTATCCAGGAGGATTTTTTGGACACTTTAATAGACATTCCGTTGTCATCAAGGGCAATATGAAATAGATACTGATTACATTTAGATATGGATAGTGGTGCCTATATATGTTGACTCCATTGTATTTTATTGAATGTGGGTTTCTTCTGTCTATATATATTTTTTAAAAATAAAGAGCTTGTATATTTTATTTTTTGCGCTCCCTTGATAACAAGTGTGATTATCTTTAAAATTTGGTTTATTATTGGTAGAACAGTACTACCTATGGGAGCAGCATTTTATAATATATGGTGAAAATTAATAGATGTATAAAGATTAAATAAGCAACAAATTGGTGAAATAGATACGTTTTGATAGGAGCGCTGGGTTCTATATATATATATTGACATTTGGTTATATATATGTATAGACTTTATAAATTCTTGACAGAGATGTGCCTGAGCAGCGGCCCTCCCCAGCCCTATCCCAAATCATACTTATTTTGCATAGGAGATACCATGGTCATGAAGATTGTTCTCCCAGGGTGAGGTTCATTCATTGCATTCTGGGTATGCTGATCCCTGTGATTTCCCCAAATGTGGGAAACTGGACTGCATTATTTGTGGTAGTGAGGGACTGTGTTTGTGCTTTCCTCTGGTCAGCTCTGGTAAAAGTCAGATTTCTTTGTCTCAGAACTTCCTCTAGCCTTGTTCTTCTTTCGAGAGTTCCCTTGTGCTGCCTCAGTTGGATCTCCTTCACTTGACAGGGGGGTGCCCGAGCAGCGACCCTCCCCAGCTCTAGCCCAACTCCTACTTACCTGCCAGGTGAGATACTATGATCATGAGGGTGCTTCTCCCAGGGCAAGGCTCACCCATTGCACTCTGGGTGTGCTGCTCCTGCGGTTTCCCCAAATGTTGGACACTTGACTGCATAATTTGTGTGCAATAGTTGTTGCATTTGGTTTGTTGTTTGGGGGTGCTTCAGTATTAGGCAGCCTTCTGCCCTACCATGTTCATCTGAAAATATGTGTTCTCCCTGCAGTTGTTGTCCCCAGATGAGAGTTCCCTTGTGCTGCCTCAGTTGAATCTCCTTTACTTGACAGAGATGTGCCTGAGCAGCGGCCCTCCCCAGCCCTATCCAAAATCATACTTATTTTGCATAGGAGATACCATTTTCATGAAGATTGTTCTCCCAGGGTGAGGTTCATTCATTGCATTCTGGGTATGCTGACCCCTGTGATTTCCCCAAATGTGGGAAACTCGACTGCATTATATGTGGTAGTGGGGGACTGTGTTTGTGCTTTCCTCTGGTCAACTCTGGTAAAAGTCAGATTTATTTGTCTCAGATTTTCCTCTAGCCTTGTTCTTCTTTCGAGAGTTCCCTTGTGCTGCCTCAGTTGGATCTCCTTCACTTGACAGGGGGGTGCCCGAGCAGCGACCCTCCCCAGCTCTAGCCCAACTCCTACTTACCTGCCAGGTGAGATACTATGATCATGAAGGTGCGTCTCCCAGGGCAAGGCTCACCCATTGCACTCTGGGTGTGCTGCTCCTGTGATTTCCCCAAATGTGGGAAACTTGACTGCATAATTTGTGTTTCCCCTGGTCGGCTCTCGTATAATTCAGATCTCTTTGTCTCAAATCTCTCTCCAGCCTAGTTTGCTGTCTGTTTCCACTTCTCTTTTCTTGAGCCGCTCCCTTCTATGCCCTTGCGCACTATCCTGACTTCTCCCGTCTGCTTACTTTGTGCCTTCCAACGCACAATGCAAACTACAGGTAGTGCTGCAGGGCCCACGCCCTTTTACTTGCCTTACAGAGCAGCTCTGGAGCTGTTACAGTGCCCAGCTGCTGCAAGAAATCAGCTTGAATGCTTCAGGGGCTGGGGCATAGCCAACATGAGCCCCACACCGAAGGAGGGTGGAGGTGTTTAATGCGAACTAGGGGTCATCCAAGCGCCGCAAAAGGCCGCCATGCCCTGCACGCCCCTTTTCTCTTTTCATATGCAGACGAGGGTTGAAGCCAACTTTGACCCACTGCTTGGATGACATCACCATATGCAAATCCATCTGCTGCAGGCCTTCCCCCAGGAATGCTTGCACTAGTTGTTGCATTTGGTTTGTTGTTTGGGGGTGCTTCAGTATTAGGCAGCCTTCTGCCCTCCCATGTTCATCTGAAAATATGTGTTCTCCCTGCAGTTGTTGTCCCCAGATGAGAGTTCCCTTGTGCTGCCTCAGTTGAATCTCCTTTACTTGACAGAGATGTGCCTGAGCAGCGGCCCTCCCCAGCCCTATCCCAAATCATACTTATTTTGCAAAGGAGATACCATGGTCATGAAGATTGTTCTCCCAGGGTGAGGTTAATACATTGCATTCTGGGTATGCTGACTCCTATGATTTCCCCAAATGTGGGAAACTCGACTGCATTATTTGTGGTAGTGGGGGACTGTGTTTGTTCTTTCCTCTGGTCAGCTCTGGTAAAAGTCAGATTTATTTGTCTCAGATCTTCCTCTAGCCTTGTTCTTCTTTCGAGAGTTTCCTTGTGCTGCCTCGGTTTGATCTCCTTCACTTGACAGGGGGGTGCCCGAGCAGCGACCCTCCCCAGCTCTATCCCAAATCTTACTTACCTGCCAGGTGAGATACTATGATCATGAAGGTGCTTCTCCCAGGGCAAGGCTCACCCATTGCACTCTGGGTGTGCTGCTCCTGCGATTTCCCCAAATGTGGGAAACTTGACTGCATAATTTGTGTTTCCCCTGGTCGGCTCTCGTATAATTCAGATCTCTTTGTCTCAGGTCTCTCTCCAGCCTAGTTTGCTGTCTGTTTCCACTTCTCTTTTCTTGAGCCGCTCTCTTCTATGCCCTTGCGCACTATCCTGACTTCTCCCGTCTGCTTACTTTGTGCCTTCCAACGCACAATGCAAACTACAGGTAGTGCTGCAGGGCCCACGCCCTTTTACTTGCCTTACAGAGCAGCTCTGGAGCTGTTACAGTGCCCAGCTGCTGCAAGAAATCAGCTTGAATGCTTCAGGGGCTGGGGCATAGCCAACATGAGCCCCACACCGAAGGAGGGTGGAGGTGTTTAATGCGAACTAGGGGTCATCCAAGCGCCGCAAAAGGCCGCCATGCCCTGCACGCCCCTTTTCTCTTTTCATATGCAGACGAGGGTTGAAGCCAACTTTGACCCATTGCTTGGATGACATCACCATATGCAAATCCATCTGCTGCAGGCCTTCCCCCAGGAATGCTTGCACTAGTTGTTGCATTTGGTTTGTTGTTTGGGGGTGCTTCAGTATTATGTAGCCTTCTGCCCTCCCATGTTCATCTGAAAATATGTGTTCTCCCTGCAGTTGTTGTCCCCAGATGAGAGTTCCCTTGTGCTGCCTCAGTTGAATCTCCTTTACTTGACAGAGATGTGCCTGAGCAGCGGCCCTCCCCAGCCCTATCCCAAATCATACTTATTTTGCATAGGAGATACCATGGTCATGAAGATTGTTCTCCCAGGGTGAGGTTCATTCATTGCATTCTGGGTATGCTGACTCGTATGATTTCCCCAAATGTGGGAAACTCGACTGCATTATTTGTGGTGGTGGGGGACTGTGTTTGTTCTTTCCACTAGTCAGCTCTGGTAAAAGTCAGATTTATTTGTCTCAGATCTTGCTCTAGCCTTGTTCTTCTTTCGAGAGTTTCCTTGTGCTGCCTCAGTTGGATCTCCTTCACTTGACAGGGGGGTGCCCGAGCAGTGACCCTCCCCAGCTCTAGCCCAACTCCTACTTACCTGCCAGGTGAGATACTATGATCATGAAGGTGCTTCTCCCAGGGCAAGGCTCACCCATTGCACTCTGGGTGTGCTGCTCCTGCGATTTCCCCAAATGTGGGACACTTGACTGCATAATTTGTGTTTCCTCTGGTCAGCTCTCGTATAATTCAGATCTCTTTGTATCAGGTCTCTCTCCAGCCTAGTTTGCTGTCTGTTTCCACTTCTCTTTTCTTGAGCCGTTCCCTTCTATGCCCTTGCGCATTATCCTGACTTCTCCCGTCTGCTTAATTTGTGCCTTCCAACGCACAATGCAAACTACAGGTAGTGCTGCAGGGCCCACACCCTTTTACTTGCCTTACAGAGCAGCTCTGGAGCTGTTACAGTGCCCAGCTGCTGCAAGAAATCAGCTTGAATGCTTCAGGGGCTGGGGCATAGCCAACATGAGCCCCACACCGAAGGAGGGTGGAGGTGTTTAATGCGAACTAGGGGTCATCCAAGCGCCGCAAAAGGCCGCCATGCCCTGCATACCCCTTTTCTCTTTTCATATGCAGACGAGTGTTTAAGCCAACTTTGACCCACTGCTTGGATGACATCACCATATGCAAATCCATCTGCTGCAGGCCTTCCCCCAGGAATGCTTACACTAGTTGTTGCATTTGGTTTGTTGTTTGGGGGTGCTTCAGTATTAGGCGGCCTTCTGCCCTCCCATGTTCATCTGAAAATATGTGTTCTCCCTGCAGTTGTTGTCCCCAGATGAGAGTACCCTTGTGCTGCCTCAGTTGAATCTCCTACTCTTGACAGAGATGTGCCTGAGCAGCGTCCCTCCCCAGCCCTATCCCAAATCATACTGATTTTGCATAGGAGATACCATGGTCATGAAGATTGTTCTCCCAGGGTGAGGTTCATTCATTGCATTCTGGGTATGCTGACCCCTATGATTTCCCCAAATGTGGGAAACTCGACTGCATTATTTGTGGTAGTGGGGGACTGTGTTTGTGCTTTCCTCTGGTCAGCTCTGGTAAAAGTTAGATTTCTTTGTCTCAGATCTTCCTCTAGCCTTGTTCTTCTTTCGAGAGTTCCCTTGTGCTGTCTCAGTTGGATCTCCTTCACTTGACAGGGGGGTGCCCGAGCAGCGACCCTCCCCAGCTCTAGCCCAACTCCTACTTACCTGCCAGGTGAGATACTATGATCATGAAGTTGCTTCTCCCAGGGCAAGGCTCACCCATTGCACTCTGGGTGTGCTGCCCATACGATTTCCCCAAATGTGGGAAACTTGACTGCATAATTTGTGTTTCCCCTGGTTGGCTCTCATATAATTCAGATCTCTTTGTCTCAGGTCTCTCTCCAGCCTAGTTTGCTGTCTGTTTCCACTTCTCTTTTCTTGAGCCGCTCCCATCTATGCCCTTGCGCACTATCCTGACTTCTCCCGTCTGCTTACTTTGTGCCTTCCAACGCACAATGCAAACTACAGGTAGTGCTGCAGGGCCCACGCCCTTTTACTTGCCTTACAGAGCAGCTCTGGAGCTGTTACAGTGCCCAGCTGCTGCAAGAAATCAGCTTGAATGCTTCAGGGGCATGGGCATAGCCAACATGAGCCCCACACCGAAGGAGGGTGGAGGTGTTTAATGCGAACTAGGGGTCATCCAAGCGCCGCAAAAGGCCGCCATGCCCTGCACGCCCCTTTTCTCTTTTCATATGCAGACGAGGGTTGAAGCCAACTTTGACCCACTGCTTGGATGACATCACCATATGCAAATCCATCTGCTGCAGGCCTTCCCCCAGGAATGCTTGCACTAGTTGTTGCATTTGGTTTGTTGTTTGGGGGTGCTTCAGTATTAGGCAGCCTTCTGCCCTACCATGTTCATCTGAAAATATGTGTTCTCCCTGCAGTTGTTGTCCCCAGATGAGAGTTCCCTTGTGCTGCCTCAGTTGAATCTCCTTTACTTGACAGAGATGTGCCTGAGCAGCGGCCCTCCCCAGCCCTATCCCAAATCATACTTATTTTGCATAGGAGATACCATGGTCATGAAGATTGTTCTCCCAGGGTGAGGTTCATTCATTGCATTCTGAGTATGCTGACCCCTATGATTTCCCCAAATGTGGGAAACTCGACTGCATTATTTGTGGTAGTGGGGGACTGTGTTTGTGCTTTCCTCTGGTCAGCTCTGGTAAAAGTTAGATTTCTTTGTCTCAGATCTTCCTCTAGCCTTGTTCTTCTTTCGAGAGTTCCCTTGTGCTGTCTCAGTTGGATCTCCTTCACTTGACAGGGGGGTGCCCGAGCAGCGACCCTCCCCAGCTCTAGCCCAACTCCTACTTACCTGCCAGGTGAGATACTATGATCATGAAGTTGCTTCTCCCAGGGCAAGGCTCACCCATTGCACTCTGGGTGTGCTGCCCATACGATTTCCCCAAATGTGGGAAACTTGACTGCATAATTTGTGTTTCCCCTGGTCGGCTCTCATATAATTCAGATCTCTTTGTCTCAGGTCTCTCTCCAGCCTAGTTTGCTGTCTGTTTCCACTTCTTTTTTTCTTGAGCCCCTCCCTTCAATACCCTTGTGCACTAACCTGACTTCTCCTCCCGTCTGCTTACTTTGTGCCTTACAATGCACAATGCAAACTACAGGTAGTGCTGCAGGGCCCACACCCTTTTACTTGCCTTAAAGAGCAGCTCTGGAGCTATTACAGTGCCCAGCTGCTGCAAGAAATCAGCTTGAATGCTTCAGGGGCATGGGCATGGCCAACATGAGCCCTACACCGAAGGAGGGTGGGGGTGTTTAATGCGAACTAGGGGTCATCCAAGCGCCGCAAAAGGCCGCCATGCCCTGCATACCCCTTTTCTCTTTTCATATGCAGATGAGGGTTCCAGCCAATTTTGACCCACTGCTTGGATGACATCACCGTATGCAAATCCGTCTTCTGCAGACCTTCCCCCAGGAATGCTTGTACTAGTTGTTGCATTTGGTTTGTTGTTTGGGGGTGCTTCAGTATTAGGCAGCCTTCTGCCCTCCCATGTTCATCTGAAAATATGTGTTCTCCCTGCAGTTGTTGTCCCCAGATGAGAGTTCCCTTGTGCTGCCTCAGTTGAATCTTCTTTACTTGACAGAGATGTGCCTGAGCAGCGGCCCTCCCCAGCCCTATCCCAAAACATACTTATTTTGTATAGGAGATACCATGGTCATGAAGATTGTTCTCCCAGGGTGAGGTTCATTCATTGCATTCTGGGAATGCTGACCCCTGTGATTTCCCCAAATGTGGGAAACTCGACTGCATTTTATGTGGTAGTGGGGGACTGTGTTTGTGCTTTCCTCTGGTCAGCTCTGGTAAAAGTCAGATTTCTTTGTCTCAGATCTTCCTCTAGCCTTGTTCTTCTTTCGAGAGTTCCCTTGTGCTGCCTCAGTTGGATCTCCTTCACTTGACAGGGGGGTGCCCGAGCAGCGACCCTCCCCAGCTCTAGCCCATCTCTTACTTACCTGCCAGGTGAGATACTATGATCAGGAAGGTGCTTCTCCCAGGGCAAGGCTCACCCATTGCACTCTGGGTGTGCTGCTCCTCTGATTTCCCCAAATGTGGGACACTTGACTGCATAATTTGTGTTTCCTCTGGTCGGCTCTCGTATAATTCAGATCTCTTTGTCTCAGGTCTCTCTCCAGCCTAGTTTGCTGTCTGTTTCCACTTCTCTTTTATTGAGCCGCTCCCTTCTATGCCCTTGCGCACTATCCTGACTTCTCCCGTCTGCTTACTTTGTGCCTTCCAACGCACAATGCGAACTACAGGTAGTGCTGCAGGTCCCACACCCTTTTATTTGCCTTACAGAGCAGCTCTGGAGCTGTTACAGTGCCCAGCTGCTGCAAGAAATCAGCTTAAATGCTTCAGGGGCTGGGGCATAGCCAACATGAGCCCCACACCGAAGGAGGGTGGAGGTGTTTAATGCGAACTAGGGGTCATCCAAGCGCCGCAAAAGGCCGCCATGCCCTGCACTCCCCTTTTCTCTTTTCATATGCAGACGAGGGTTGAAGCCAACTTTGACCCACTGCTTGGATGACATCACCATATGCAAATCCATCTGCTGCAGGCCTTCCCCCAGGAATGCTTGCCTAGTTGTTGCATTTGGTTTGTTGTTTGGGGGTGCTTCAGTATTAGGCAGCCTTCTGCCCTCCCATGTTCATCTGAAAATATGTGTTCTCCCTGCAGTTGTTGTCCCCAGATGAGAGTTCCCTTGTGCTGCCTCAGTTGAATCTCCTTTACTTGACAGAGATGTGCCTGAGCAGCGGCCCTCCCCAGCCCTATCCCAAATCATACTTATTTTGCATAGGAGATACCATGGTCATGAAGATTGTTCTCCCAGGGTGAGGTTCATTCATTGCATTCTGGGTATGCTGACCCGTATGATTTCCCCAAATGTGGGAAACTCGACTGCATTATTTGTGGTGGTGGGGGACTGTGTTTGTTCTTTCCACTAGTCAGCTCTGGTAAAAGTCAGATTTATTTGTCTCAGATCTTGCTCTAGCCTTGTTCTTCTTTCGAGAGTTCCCTTGTGCTGTCTCAGTTGGATCTCCTTCACTTGACAGGGGGGTGCCCGAGCAGCGACCCTCCCCAGCTCTAGCCCAACTCCTACTTACCTGCCAGGTGAGATACTATGATCATGAAGTTGCTTCTCCCAGGGCAAGGCTCACCCATTGCACTCTGGGTGTGCTGCCCATACGATTTCCCCAAATGTGGGAAACTTGACTGCATAATTTGTGTTTCCCCTGGTCGGCTCTCATATAATTCAGATCTCTTTGTCTCAGGTCTCTCTCCAGCCTAGTTTGCTGTCTGTTTCCACTTCTTTTTTCTTGAGCCGCTCCCTTCTATGCTCTTGCGCACTATCCTGACTTCTCCCGTCTGCTTAATTTGTGCCTTCCAACGCACAATGCGAACTACAGGTAGTGCTGCAGGGCCCACACCCTTTTACTTGCCTTACAGAGCAGCTCTGGAGCTGTTACAGTGCCCAGCTGCTGCAAGAAATCAGCTTGAATGCTTCAGGGAATGGGGCATAGCCAACATGAGCCCCACACCGAAGGAGGGTGGAGGTGTTTAATGCGAACTAGGGGTCATCCAAGCGCCGCAAAAGGCTGCCATGCCCTGTACGCCCCTTTTCTCTTTTCATATGCAGACGAGGGTTGAAGCCAACTTTGACCCATTGCTTGGATGACATCACCATATGCAAATCCATCTGCTGCAGGCCTTCCCCCAGGAATGCTTGCACTAGTTGTTGCATTTGGTTTGTTGTTTGGGGGTGCTTCAGTATTATGTAGCCTTCTGCCCTCCCATGTTCATCTGAAAATATGTGTTCTCCCTGCAGTTGTTGTCCCCAGATGAGAGTTCCCTTGTGCTGCCTCAGTTGAATCTCCTTTACTTGACAGAGATGTGCCTGAGCAGCGGCCCTCCCCAGCCCTATCCCAAATCATACTTATTTTGCATAGGAGATACCATGGTCATGAAGATTGTTCTCCCAGGGTGAGGTTCATTCATTGCATTCTGGGTATGCTGACCCGTATGATTTCCCCAAATGTGGGAAACTCGACTGCATTATTTGTGGTGGTGGGGGACTGTGTTTGTTCTTTCCACTAGTCAGCTCTGGTAAAAGTCAGATTTATTTGTCTCAGATCTTGCTCTAGCCTTGTTCTTCTTTCGAGAGTTTTCTTGTGCTGCCTCAGTTGGATCTCCTTCACTTGACAGGGGGGTGCCCGAGCAGTGACCCTCCCCAGCTCTAGCCCAACTCCTACTTACCTGCCAGGTGAGATACTATGATCATGAAGGTGCTTCTCCCAGGGCAAGGCTCACCCATTGCACTCTGGGTGTGCTGCTCCTGCGATTTCCCCAAATGTGGGACACTTGACTGCATAATTTGTGTTTCCTCTGGTCAGCTCTCGTATAATTCAGATCTCTTTGTATCAGGTCTCTCTCCAGCCTAGTTTGCTGTCTGTTTCCACTTCTCTTTTCTTGAGCCGTTCCCTTCTATGCCCTTGCGCATTATCCTGACTTCTCCCGTCTGCTTAATTTGTGCCTTCCAACGCACAATGCAAACTACAGGTAGTGCTGCAGGGCCCACACCCTTTTACTTGCCTTACAGAGCAGCTCTGGAGCTGTTACAGTGCCCAGCTGCTGCAAGAAATCAGCTTGAATGCTTCAGGGGCTGGGGCATAGCCAACATGAGCCCCACACCGAAGGAGGGTGGAGCTGTTTAATGCGAACTAGGGGTCATCCAAGCGCCGCAAAAGGCCGCCATGCCCTGCATACCCCTTTTCTCTTTTCATATGCAGACGAGTGTTTAAGCCAACTTTGACCCACTGCTTGGATGACATCACCATATGCAAATCCATCTGCTGCAGGCCTTCCCCCAGGAATGCTTACACTAGTTGTTGCATTTGGTTTGTTGTTTGGGGGTGCTTCAGTATTAGGCGGCCTTCTGCCCTCCCATGTTCATCTGAAAATATGTGTTCTCCCTGCAGTTGTTGTCCCCAGATGAGAGTACCCTTGTGCTGCCTCAGTTGAATCTCCTACTCTTGACAGAGATGTGCCTGAGCAGCGGCCCTCCCCAGCCCTATCCCAAATCATACTTATTTTGCATAGGAGATACCATGGTCATGAAGATTGTTCTCCCAGGGTGAGGTTCATTCATTGCATTCTGGGTATGCTGACCCCTATGATTTCCCCAAATGTGGGAAACTCGACTGCATTATTTGTGGTAGTGGGGGACTGTGTTTGTGCTTTCCTCTGGTCAGCTCTGGTAAAAGTTAGATTTCTTTGTCTCAGATCTTCCTCTAGCCTTGTTCTTCTTTCGAGAGTTCCCTTGTGCTGTCTCAGTTGGATCTCCTTCACTTGACAGGGGGGTGCCCGAGCAGCGACCCTCCCCAGCTCTAGCCCAACTCCTACTTACCTGCCAGGTGAGATACTATGATCATGAAGTTGCTTCTCCCAGGGCAAGGCTCACCCATTGCACTCTGGGTGTGCTGCCCATACGATTTCCCCAAATGTGGGAAACTTGACTGCATAATTTGTGTTTCCCCTGGTCGGCTCTCATATAATTCAGATCTCTTTGTCTCAGGTCTCTCTCCAGCCTAGTTTGCTGTCTGTTTCCACTTCTTTTTTTCTTGAGCCCCTCCCTTCAATACCCTTGTGCACTAACCTGACTTCTCCTCCCGTCTGCTTACTTTGTGCCTTACAATGCACAATGCAAACTACAGGTAGTGCTGCAGGGCCCACACCCTTTTACTTGCCTTAAAGAGCAGCTCTGGAGCTATTACAGTGCCCAGCTGCTGCAAGAAATCAGCTTGAATGCTTCAGGGGCATGGGCATGGCCAACATGAGCCCTACACCGAAGGAGGGTGGGGGTGTTTAATGCGAACTAGGGGTCATCCAAGCGCCGCAAAAGGCCGCCATGCCCTGCATACCCCTTTTCTCTTTTCATATGCAGATGAGGGTTCCAGCCAATTTTGGCCCACTGCTTGGATGACATCACCGTATGCAAATCCGTCTTCTGCAGACCTTCCCCCAGGAATGCTTGTACTAGTTGTTGCATTTGGTTTGTTGTTTGGGGGTGCTTCAGTATTAGGCAGCCTTCTGCCCTCCCATGTTCATCTGAAAATATGTGTTCTCCCTGCAGTTGTTGTCCCCAGATGAGAGTTCCCTTGTGCTGCCTCAGTTGAATCTTCTTTACTTGACAGAGATGTGCCTGAGCAGCGGCCCTCCCCAGCCCTATCCCAAAACATACTTATTTTGTATAGGAGATACCATGGTCATGAAGATTGTTCTCCCAGGGTGAGGTTCATTCATTGCATTCTGGGAATGCTGACCCCTGTGATTTCCCCAAATGTGGGAAACTCGACTGCATTTTATGTGGTAGTGGGGGACTGTGTTTGTGCTTTCCTCTGGTCAGCTCTGGTAAAAGTCAGATTTCTTTGTCTCAGATCTTCCTCTAGCCTTGTTCTTCTTTCGAGAGTTCCCTTGTGCTGCCTCAGTTGGATCTCCTTCACTTGACAGGGGGGTGCCCGAGCAGCGACCCTCCCCAGCTCTAGCCCATCTCTTACTTACCTGCCAGGTGAGATACTATGATCAGGAAGGTGCTTCTCCCAGGGCAAGGCTCACCCATTGCACTCTGGGTGTGCTGCTCCTCTGATTTCCCCAAATGTGGGACACTTGACTGCATAATTTGTGTTTCCTCTGGTCGGCTCTCGTATAATTCAGATCTCTTTGTCTCAGGTCTCTCTCCAGCCTAGTTTGCTGTCTGTTTCCACTTCTCTTTTATTGAGCCGCTCCCTTCTATGCCCTTGCGCACTATCCTGACTTCTCCCGTCTGCTTACTTTGTGCCTTCCAACGCACAATGCGAACTACAGGTAGTGCTGCAGGTCCCACACCCTTTTATTTGCCTTACAGAGCAGCTCTGGAGCTGTTACAGTGCCCAGCTGCTGCAAGAAATCAGCTTAAATGCTTCAGGGGCTGGGGCATAGCCAACATGAGCCCCACACCGAAGGAGGGTGGAGGTGTTTAATGCGAACTAGGGGTCATCCAAGCGCCGCAAAAGGCCGCCATGCCCTGCACTCCCCTTTTCTCTTTTCATATGCAGACGAGGGTTGAAGCCAACTTTGACCCACTGCTTGGATGACATCACCATATGCAAATCCATCTGCTGCAGGCCTTCCCCCAGGAATGCTTGCCTAGTTGTTGCATTTGGTTTGTTGTTTGGGGGTGCTTCAGTATTAGGCAGCCTTCTGCCCTCCCATGTTCATCTGAAAATATGTGTTCTCCCTGCAGTTGTTGTCCCCAGATGAGAGTTCCCTTGTGCTGCCTCAGTTGAATCTCCTTTACTTGACAGAGATGTGCCTGAGCAGCGGCCCTCCCCAGCCCTATCCCAAATCATACTTATTTTGCATAGGAGATACCATGGTCATGAAGATTGTTCTCCCAGGGTGAGGTTCATTCATTGCATTCTGGGTATGCTGACCCCTATGATTTCCCCAAATGTGGGAAACTCAACTGCATTATTTGTGGTAGTGGGGGACTGTGTTTGTTCTTTCCTCTGGTCAGCTCTGGTAAAAGTCAGATTTATTTGTCTCAGATCTTCCTCTAGCCTTGTTCATCTTTCGAGAGTTTCCTTGTGCTGCCTCAGTTGGATCTCCTTCACTTGACAGGGGGGTGCCCGAGCAGCGACCCTCCCCAGCTCTAGCCCAACTCCTACTTACCTGCCAGGTGATATACTATGATCAGGAAGGTGCTTCTTCCAGGGCAAGGCTCACCCATTGCACTCTGGGTGTGCTGATCCTGCGATTTCCCCAAATGTGGGAAACTTGACTGCATAATTTGTGTTTCCCCTGGTCGGCTCTCGTATAATTCAGATCTCTTTGTCTCAGGTCTCTCTCCAGCCTAGTTTGCTGTCTGTTTCCACTTCTCTTTTCTTGAGCCGCTCCCTTCTATGCCCTTGCGCACTATCCTGACTTCTCCCGTCTGCTTATTTTGTGCCTTCCAACGCACAATGCGAACTACAGGTAGTGCTGCAAGGCCCACACCCTTTTACTTGCCTTACAGACCAGCTCTGGAGCTGTTACAGTGCCCAACTGCTGCAAGAAATCAGCTTGAATGCTTCAGGGGCTGGGGCATAGCCAACATGAGCCCCACACCGAAGGAGGGTGGAGGTATTTAATGCGAACTAGGGGTCATCCAATTGCCGCAAAAGGCCGCCATGCCCTGCACGCCCCTTTTCTCTTTTCATATGCAGACGAGGGTTGAAGCCAACTTTGACCCACTGCTTGGATGACATCACCATATGCAAATCCATCTGCTGCAGGCCTTCCCCCAGGAATGCTTGCACTAGTTGTTGCATTTGGTTTGTTGTTTGGGGGTGCTTCAGTATTAGGCAGCCTTCTGCCCTCCCATGTTCATCTGAAAATATGTGTTCTCTCTGCAGTTGTTGTCCCCAGATGAGAGTTCCCTTGTGCTGCCTCAGTTGAATCTCCTTTACTTGACAGAGATGTGCCTGAGCAGCGGCCCTCCCCAGCCCTATCCCAAATCATACTTATTTTGCATAGGAGATACCATGGTCATGAAGATTGTTCTCCCAGGGTGAGGTTCATTCATTGCATTCTGGGTATGCTGACCCCTGTGATTTCCCCAAATGTGGAAAACTCGACTGCATTATTTGTGGTAGTGGGGGACTGTGTTTGTGCTTTCTTCTGGTCAGCTCTTGTAAAAGTCAGATTTCTTTGTATCAGATCTTCCTCTAGCCTTGTTCTTCTTCGAGAGTTCCCTTGTGCTGCCTCAGTTGGATCTCCTTCACTTGACAGGGGGGTGCCCGAGCAGCGACCCTCCCCAGCTCTAGCCCAACTCCTACTTACCTGCCAGGTGAGATACTATTAAGTTGATTTTTGAAAGAAAACAATACTGTCAATATACTATTAAAACAAATTTAAATGGTAAAAGTTATTGTACTTTAAGTAAAAATAAAAGAGCTAAAATATCAATCCCAGTTTTGGATTACTTTAATTAACAAAAAAAATGCATATAGCAGAGGATAGTTTCAATCTGCCTACCTCTGGGTTATGGGCCCAGCATGCTTCCATTGCAGTACTCTGCTGCACATGTAAGTGCAAGAGATCCTGAAGCACTCACTCATCATGGGAAAGTACCAATGTGTTTCTTCGTTGGTTGATCTAAGAAACATCTTACAAAAACTCTCCAGATTATTGACTTTCTAAAGTTTTTCTAGGAAACGTTCTAGATGAATGCTTATTAGCCTTTGTCAGTATGCACTTTTGAAAAGTGTCTCTGTTGCGCAATCAGTTAGTGTGTTTGGCTACTAACCAAAAGGTTGATGGTTCAATCCCACCCAGGGATGTAATTGACCTTGTGATCAGGTTTTGGTGATCTTTAAGTAGACAAGTCAAAATTTCAAACCCCCTCTTATGATGTAGGGTACCTGGCCTTCTCTGATGTAACCAGAGTTAGATTTGATTAAGTGATTTTATAAAAAACAGCTAGGAAGCACAATTTAGCAGTGGGTTGCAGAGAAAAAAATATATGCTGGCAGAAAAATCCAATTGAGTGATTAAACAGCTCTTCATTTTCTGGCTTTATTTTTATGCTAACAAATTTGTTCTCTGAAAAGTGTCCACAAAGCCAAGTCTCTGATGAACACCTTTGTAGGGATGGTTTTTCACCTATTACTAAATTAAACTTGCTTCATTGGAAAGGCAGCAAGATGCATCCTCATTTCAATGTCTACTGAAATAATACGGGTTGACACCAGGAAACATTAACGCCAATGCATCCTTGCTGCTTTCTCATGTGGAAGTCTGTTTAATGTGAAAACAAGGTGATATCTAAGTAGCACACAGGTAAGGAATTAAAAAAATCTTTATTTAAGGGTGAAGATGTTTCTCACAAAATTGTTGCCCCAATGCATCATTGAAATTCAAGCTGGAAAGATGATTTTAATATATCACTTGTACATTTTGTATTGCTCTTCTGGTGACAATGTAGTTTGTTTTTGTCAATTACCATTTTAATAATAGGGTAAAGAAAATTAAGTGGATTTTTGAAAGAAAACAATACTGTCAATATACTATTAAAACAAATTAAGATGGTAAAAATTATTGTACTTTAAGTAAAAATAAAAGAGCTAAAATATCAATCCCAGTTTTGGATTACTTTAATTAAAAAAAAATGCATATAGCAGAGGATAGTATCAATCTGCCTACCTCTGGGTTATGGGCCCAACATGCTTCCATTGCAGTACTCTGCTGCACATGTAAGTGCAAGAGATCCTGAAGCACTCACTCATCATGGGAAAGTACCAATGTGTTTCTTCGTTGGTTGATGGAAGAAACATCTTACAAAAACTCTCCAGATTATTGACTTTTCAAAGTTTTTCTAGGAAACGTTTTAGATGAATGCTTATTAGCCTTTGTCAGTATAGACTTTTGCAAAGTGTCTCTGTGCCGCAATCAGTTAGTGTGCACGGCTATTAACTAAAAGGTTGGTGGTTCAATCCCACCCAGGGACGTAATTGACCTTGTTATCAGATTTTGGTGATCTTTAAGTAGACAAGTCAAAATTTCAAACCCCCTGTTATGGTGTAGGGTACCTGGCCTTCTCTGATGTAATCAGAGTTAGATTTGATTCAGTGATTTTATAAAAACAGCTAGGAAGCACAATTTAGCAGTGGGTTGCAGAGAAAAAGAAATATGCTGGCAAAAAAAATCCAATTGAGTGATTAAACAGCTCTTAATTTTCTAGCTTTATTTTTATGCTTACAAATTTGTTCTCTGAAAAGTGTCCACAAAGCCAAGTCTCTGATTAACACCTTTGTAAGGATGGTTTTTCACCTATTACTAAATTAAACTTGCTTCATTGGAAAGGCAGCAAGATGCATCCTCATTTCAATGTCTACTGAAATAATACAGGTTGACACCAGGAAACATTAACGCCACTGCATCCTTGCTGCTTTCTCATGTGGAAGTCTGTTTAATGTGAAAACAAGGTGATATCTAATTAGCACACAGGTAAGGAATTAAGAAAATCTTTATTTAAGGGTGAAAATGTTTCTCACAAAATCGTTGCCCCAATGCATCATTGAAATTCAAGCTGGAAAGATGATTTTAATATATCACTTGTACATTTTGTATTGCTCTTCTGGTGACAATGTAGTTTGTTTTTGTCAATTACCATTTTAATAATAGGGTAAAGAAAATTAAGTGGATTTTTGAAAGAAAACAATACTGTCAATATACTATTAAAACAAATTAAGATGGTAAAAGTTATTGTACTTTAAGTAAAAATAAAAGAGCTAAAATATCAATCCCAGTTTTGGATTACTTTAATTAAAAAAAATGCATATAGCAGAGGATAGTTTCAATCTGCCTACCTCTGGGTTATGGGCCCAGCATGCTTCCATTGCAGTACTCTGCTGCACATGTAAGTGCAAGAGATCCTGAAGCACTCACTCATCATGGGAAAGTACCAATGTGTTTCTTCGTTGGTTGATCTAAGAAACATCTTACAAAAACTCTCCAGATTATTGACTTTTTAAAGTTTTTCTAGGAAACGTTCTAGATGAATGCTTATTAGCCTTTGTCAGTATAGACTTTTGCAAAGTGTCTCTGTGGCGCAATCAGTTAGTGTGCACGGCTATTAACTAAAAGGTTGGTGGTTCAATCCCACCCAGGGACGTAATTGACCTTGTTATCAGATTTTGGTGATCTTTAAGTAGACAAGTCAAAATTTCAAACCCCCTGTTATGGTGTAGGGTACCTTGCCTTCTCTGATGTAATCAGAGTTAGATTTGATTCAGTGATTTTATAAAAACAGCTAGGAAGCACAATTTAGCAGTGGGTTGCAGAGAAAAAGAAATATGCTGGCAAAAAAAATCCAATTGAGTGATTAAACAGCTCTTAATTTTCTAGCTTTATTTTTATGCTAACAAATTTGTTCTCTGAAAAGTGTCCACAAAGCCAAGTCTCTGATTAACACCTTTGTAAGGATGGTTTTTCACCTATTACTAAATTAAACTTGCTTCATTGGAAAGGCAGCAAGATGCATCCTCATTTCAATGTCTACTGAAATAATACAGGTTGACACCAGGAAACATTAACGCCACTGCATCCTTGCTGCTTTCTCATGTGGAAGTCTGTTTAATGTGAAAACAAGGTGATATCTAATTAGCACACAGGTAAGGAATTAAGAAAATCTTTATTTAAGGGTGAAAATGTTTCTCACAAAATCGTTGCCCCAATGCATCATTGAAATTCAAGCTGGAAAGATGATTTTAATATATCACTTGTACATTTTGTATTGCTCTTCTGGTGACAATGTAGTTTGTTTTTGTCAATTACCATTTTAATAATAGGGTAAAGAAAATTAAGTGGATTTTTGAAAGAAAACAATACTGTCAATATACTATTAAAACAAATTAAGATGGTAAAAGTTATTGTACTTTAAGTAAAAATAAAAGAGCTAAAATATCAATCCCAGTTTTGGATTACTTTAATTTCAAAAAAATGCATATAGCAGAGGATAGTTTCAATCTGCCTACCTCTGGGTTATGGGCCCAGCATGCTTCCATTGCAGTACTCTGCTGCACATGTAAGTGCAAGAGATCCTGAAGCACTCACTCATCATGGGAAAGTACCAATGTGTTTCTTCGTTGGTTGATCTAAGAAACATCTTACAAAAACTCTCCAGATTATTGACTTTTTAAAGTTTTTCTAGGAAACGTTCTAGATGAATGCTTATTAGCCTTTGTCAGTACGCATTTTTGCAAGGTGTCTCTGTGGTGCAATCAGTTAGTGTGTTTGGCTACTAACCAAAAGGTTGGTGGTTTAATCCCACCCAGGGATGTAATTGACCTTGTGGTCAGGTTTTGGTGATCTTTAAGCAGACAAGTCAAAATTTCAAACCCCCTCTTATGATGTAGGGTACCTGGCCTTCTCTGATGTAATCAGAGTTAGATTTGATTAAGTGATTTTATAAAAAACAGCTAGGAAGCACAATTTAGCAGTGGGTTGCAGAGAAAAAAAATATGCTGGCAGAAAAATCCAATTGAGTGATTAAACAGCTCTTAATTTTCTGGCTTTATTTTTATGCTAACAAATTTGTTCTCTGAAAAGTGTTCACAAAGCCAAGTCTCTGATTAACACCTTTGTAAGGATGGTTTTTCACCTATTACTAAATTAAACTTGCTTCATTGGAAAGGCAGCAAGATTCATCCTCATTTCAATGTCTACTGAAATAATACAGGTTGACACCAGGAAACATTAACGCCAATGCATCCTTGCTGCTTTCTCATGTGGAAGTCTGTTTAATGTGAAAACAAGGTGATATCTAATTAGCACACAGGTAAGGAATTAAGAAAATCTTTATTTAAGGGTGAAGATGTTTCTCACAAAATCGTTGCCCCAATGCATCATTGAAATTCAAGCTGGAAAGATGATTTTAATATATCACTTGTACATTTTGTATTGCTCTTCTGGTGACAATGTAGTTTGTTTTTGTCAATTACCATTTTAATAATAGGGTAAAGAAAATTAAGTGGATTTTTGAAAGAAAACAATACTGTCAATATACTATTAAAACAAATTAAAATGGTAAAAGTTATTGTACTTTAAGTAAACATAAAATAGCTAACATATCAATCCCAGTTTTGGATTACTTTAATTAACAAAAAAAATGCATATAGCAGAGGATAGTTTCAATCTGCCTACCTCTGGGTAATGGGCCCAGCATGCTTCCATTGCAGTACTCTGCTGCACATGTAAGTGCAAGAGATCCTGAAGCACTCACTCATCATGGGAAAGTACCAATGTGTTTCTTCGTTGGTTGATTTAAGAAAATTCTTACAAAAACTCTCCAGATTATTGACTTTTTAAAGTTTTTCTAGGAAACGTTCTAGATGAATGCTTATTAGCCTTTGTCAGTAAGAACTTTTCGTAAAGTGTCTCTATGGCGCAATCGGTTAGTGTGTCCGGCTACTACCCAAAAGGTTGGTGGTTCAACTCTACCCAGGGACGTAACTGACCTTGTTATCAGATTTTGGTGATCTTTAAGTAGACAAGTCAAAATTTCAAACCCCCTTTTATGGTGTAGGGTACCTGGCCTTCTCTGATGTAATCAGAGTTAGATTTGATTCAGTGATTTTATAAAAACAGCTAGGAAGCACAATTTAGCAGTGGGTTGCAGAGAAAAAGAAATATGCTGGCAAAAAAATCCAATTGAGTGATTAAACAGCTCTTCATTTTCTGGCTTTATTTTTATGCTAACAAATTTGTTCTCTGAAAAGTGTCCACAAAGCCAAGTCTCTGATTAACACCTTTGTAAGGATGGTTTTTCACCTATTACTAAATTAAACTTGCTTCATTGGAAAGGCAGCAAGATGCATCCTCATTTCAATGTCTACTGAAATAATACAAGTTGACACCAGGAAACATTAACGCCACTGCATCCTTGCTGCTTTCTCATGTGGAAGTCTGTTTAATGTGAAAACAAGGTGATATCTAATTAGCACACAGGTAAGGAATTAAGAAATTCTTTATTTAAGGGTGAAAATGTTTCTCACAAAATCGTTGCCCCAATGCATCATTGAAATTCAAGCTGGAAAGATGATTTTAATATATCACTTGTACATTTTGTATTGCTCTTCTGGTGACAATGTAGTTTGTTTTTGTCAATTACCATTTTAATAATAGGGTAAAGAAAATTAAGTGGATTTTTGAAAGAAAACAATACTGTCAATATACTATTAAAACAAATTAAAATGGTAAAAGTTATTGTACTTTAAGTAAACATAAAATAGCTAACATATCAATCCCAGTTTTGGATTACTTTAATTAACAAAAAAAATGCATATAGCAGAGGATAGTTTCAATCTGCCTACCTCTGGGTAATGGGCCCAGCATGCTTCCATTGCAGTACTCTGCTGCACATGTACTGTAAGTGCAAGAGATCCTGAAGCACTCACTCATCATGGGAAAGTACCAATGTGTTTCTTCGTTGGTTGATTTAAGAAAATTCTTACAAAAACTCTCCAGATTATTGACTTTTTAAAGTTTTTCTAGGAAACGTTTTAGATGAATGATTATTAGCCTTTGTCAGTATAGACTTTTGCAAAGTGTCTCTGTGGCGCAATCAGTTAGTGTGTACAGCTATTAACCAAACGGTTGGTGGTTCAATCCCACCCAGGGACGTAATTGACCCTGTTATCAGATTTTGGTGATCTTTAAGTAGACAAGTCAAAATTTCAAACCCCCTGTTATGGTGTAGGGTACCTGGCCTTCTCTGATGTAATCAGAGTTAGATTTGATTCAGTGATTTTATAAAAACAGCTAGGAAGCACAATTTAGCAGTGGGTTGCAGAGAAAAAGAAATATGCTGGCAAAAAAATCCAATTGAGTGATTAAACAGCTCTTCATTTTCTGGCTTTATTTTTATGCTAACAAATTTGTTCTCTGAAAAGTGTCCACAAAGCCAAGTCTCTGATTAACACCTTTGTAAGGATGGTTTTTCACCTATTACTAAATTAAACTTGCTTCATTGGAAAGGCAGCAAGATGCATCCTCATTTCAATGTCTACTGAAATAATACAGGTTGACACCAGGAAACATTAACGCCACTGCATCCTTGCTGCTTTCTCATGTGGAAGTCTGTTTAATGTGAAAACAAGGTGATATCTAATTAGCACACAGGTAAGGAATTAAGAAAATCTTTATTTAAGGGTGAAAATGTTTCTCACAAAATCGTTGCCCCAATGCATCATTGAAATTCAAGCTGGAAAGATGATTTTAATATATCACTTGTACATTTTGTATTGCTCTTCTGGTGACAATGTAGTTTGTTTTTGTCAATTACCATTTTAATAATAGGGTAAAGAAAATTAAGTGGATTTTTAAAAGAAAACAATACTTTCAATATACTATTAAAACAAATTAAAATGGTAAAAGTTATTGTACTTTAATTAAAAATAAAAGAGCAAAAATATCAATCCCAGTTTTGGATTACTTTAATTAACAAAAAAAAAATGCATATAGCAGAGGATAGTTTTAATCTGCCTACCTCTGGGTTATGGGCCCAGCATGCTTCCATTGCAGTACTCTGCTGCACATGTAAGTGCAAGAGATCCTGAAGCACTCACTCATCATGGGAAAGTACCAATGTGTTTCTTCGTTGGTTGATGGAAGAAACATCTTACAAAAACTCTCCAGATTATTGACTTTTTAAAGTTTTTCTAGGAAACGTTTTAGATGAATGCTTATTAGCCTTTGTCAGTACGTATTTTTGCAAAGTGTCTCTGTGGCGCAATCAGTTAGTGTGTACGGCTATTAACCAAAAGGTTGGTGGTTCAATCCCACCAAGGGACGTAATTGACCTTGTTATCAGATTTTGGTGATCTTTAAGTAGACAAGTCAAAATTTCAAACCCCCTGTTATGGTGTAGGGTACCTGGCCTTCTCTGATGTAATCAGAGTTAGATTTGATTCAGTGATTTTATAAAAACAGCTAGGAAGCACAATTTAGCAGTGGGTTGCAGAGAAAAAGAAATATGCTGGCAAAAAAATCCAATTGAGTGATTAAACAGCTCTTCATTTTCTGGCTTTATTTTTATGCTAACAAATTTGTTCTCTGAAAAGTGTCCACAAAGCCAAGTCTCTGATTAACACCTTTGTAAGGATGGTTTTTCACCTATTACTAAATTAAACTTGCTTCATTGGAAAGGCAGCAAGATGCATCCTCATTTCAATGTCTACTGAAATAATACAGGTTGACACCAGGAAACATTAACGCCACTGCATCCTTGCTGCTTTCTCATGTGGAAGTCTGTTTAATGTGAAAACAAGGTGATATCTAATTAGCACACAGGTAAGGAATTAAGAAAATCTTTATTTAAGGGTGAAAATGTTTCTCACAAAATCGTTGCCCCAATGCATCATTGAAATTCAAGCTGGAAAGATGATTTTAATATATCACTTGTACATTTTGTATTGCTCTTCTGGTGACAATGTAGTTTGTTTTTGTCAATTACCATTTTAATAATAGGGTAAAGAAAATTAAGTGGATTTATAAAAGAAAACAATACTTTCAATATACTATTAAAACAAATTAAAATGGTAAAAGTTATTGTACTTTAATGAAAAATAAAAGAGCAAAAATATCAATCCCAGTTTTGGATTACTTTAATTAACAAAAAAAAATGCATATAGCAGAGGATAGTTTTAATCTGCCTACCTCTGGGTTATGGGCCCAGCATGCTTCCATTGCAGTACTCTGCAGCACATGTAAGTGCAAGAGATCCTGAAGCACTCACTCATCATGGGAAAGTACCAATGTGTTTCTTCGTTGGTTGATGGAAGAAACATCTTACAAAAACTCTCCAGATTATTGACTTTTTAAAGTTTTTCTAGGAAACGTTTTAGATGAATGCTTATTAGCCTTTGTCAGTATGGTCTTTTGCAAAGTGTCTCTGTGGCGCAATCAGTTAGTGTGCACGGCTATTAACCAAAAGGTTGGTGGTTCAATCCCACCCAGGGACGTAATTGACCTTGTTATCAGATTTTGGTGATCTTTAAGTAGACAAGTCAAAATTTCAAACCCCCTGTTCTGGTGTAGGGTACCTGGCCTTCTCTGATGTAATCAGAGTTAGATTTGATTCAGTGATTTTATAAAAACAGCTAGGAAGCACAATTTAGCAGTGGGTTGCAGAGAAAAAGAAATATGCTGGCAAAAAAATCCAATTGAGTGATTAAACAGCTCTTCATTTTCTGGCTTTACTTTTATGCTAACAAAGTTGTTCTCTGAAAAGTGTCCACAAAGCCAAGTCTCTGATTAACACCTTTGTAGGGATGGTTTTTCACCTATTACTAAATTAAACTTGCTTCATTGGAAAGGCAGCAAGAAACACTAGACTAATTGGAGGTGCGCCCTAAAGCAAATTACAATGTTAGGATTAGGGGGTTCGGAAAGACATCTAGTGTATACTGTCACGATCCGGGTATCTGAACGCCATAACTTACCTTTCAGATGCCTCCTAAGGCTGGCTCAGCGCTCCAGGACCGGATCCCATCTGTTATTCTGATGTCCCCATTCCTGCCTCCTCTCCTGTCACTCTGAGACGCTGTCACAGCGGCGCCATGTTACATCTTGAATGGCATCTCCAGCGGCCTCCGCCGCCGTCCCTGAGTTTCTGCATGCAGGATGTCAGAGTGGCGCTTATGTCAGCCGCGGCCTCCGCTGTTGCCCGCGTGGTTCAAATGTGCACTCATCAGTCTGGCGTCTCCTGTTTACTGTGGCCGGCGCCGCCATTGCTGTTAAAGTTCCCACATGGATTATCAAACCAATCTTCCCTCCAAGTGTCTGCATGGGCGCAGCCATGTTGGATTCTGTCACCTGTTCATTTCCACCAATCCGCTGTTTCCATTGTAATCTGCAAAATTGCCTAGCCAATCCCTTCCTTGCTGCAGGTATAAGTATTCTGTGCCTGAGCAAGGAAGGCGTCAGTGATTTGGTTGTCAAACCTAGTTCCAGTTTGTCTCTCTCCCGTGGTTGTTTTCCAGGTTCCAGTTACCATCTCCAAACCTCCCCTAAAGAGACCCGCTCTAGTCTACCACCTGCGGTGCAGCCTGACTCTCCAGTCCTCTGGGACTCATCTGTTTCCAGTTACAGATTTACCTGCTTCCAGCAGAGATCAGCTCTTCTTAAAGTGCCGGTATCATTTCCGCAGATTACCACTCACCACCGGCACTATTATTTCACCGCTCTCAAACTCCATATATCAATCATATTTCATCGCTCTCAAGCTTCATTTATTATTTGGCTGGTTCCATCCAGCAATCCACTCCGTGCTTACATCAGTCTGGTTTCAGCCAGTACCCACAGCAGCCATTTTATCCACAGCAGCCCAGCTTTTTCTGGAACACCAGCTAGTATGATCCTGGGCTATCTCCATTGCTACAGTCGGGCCTGGTAAGGACTTTCCAACTAGAAGATAATAAGAACTGTCTCATACTACCAGAGCCCTGTGGTCCTTGCCCTCCTGTAGTACTCAGGAACTGTATTATTTCTCTGCTGATTTTATGTTTCTCTTTTATTACTGCTGTGATGCATGGAGTTTGTCAAAATAAACATCATTGACTTTTATCCTGGTTGTCGTGGGCACGCCTTCGGGCAATTCTTCTACATTTAACTTACATGTCCAGGGGTCTGATACAACCTCCCAGGTTCCACTACACCTCAGCCCCTACAACTGAGGCTGCCTCCAGTCAGCTCAGGCCCTCAGTTGTGACATATACACTGTATATACATTTTAAGATAGGAAGGTACAAATTACATATTCACATTGCATCTATGGGCTGGATTCAAATGTCCCTTTCCTCCCTCAATCGTGCCCGTCAGCAGCTATTCTATTCTATATAAGGAGCCACGCGTCGCCGCCATTTTCACTTGTGCATTGGAGATGATAGGGAGAGGACGTGCAGCGTTTTCTCAGTTTCTGTGTTCAGTGTGCTGCAAATATCTGTGCTCAGTGTGCTTGCAAATATCTGTGCTCAGTGTGCTGAAAATATCTACGTTCTCTGCCTGAAAAATGCTCCATATCTGTGCTGCATTGTATTATATAGTATGAGGACAGGGCAGAATTTTGCTGACCACCAGTATATAATATATAGCAGTACGGTACAGTAGGCCACTGCTCTACCTACCTCTGTGTCGTCAAGTATACTATCCATCCATACCTGTGGTGTATTTTAGTAGTTGTGCGCAGTATATATAGTAGGAGGACAGGGCAGAATTTTGCTTACCACCAGTATATAATATATAGCAATACGGTACAGTAGGCCACTGTTCTACCTACCTCTGTGTCGTCAAGTATACTATCCATCCATACCTGTGGTGTATTTTAGTAGTTGTGCGCACTATATATAGTAGGAGGACAGTGCAAAATTTTGCTGGCCACCAGACTTCTACTTAAGTCCAATGGTGTAGGATGTGCAAAGCTGTTTGGCTGTGCATTTATTGATCTAAGCATGCATTTTTATCAAAGCGTGATAAAATTGACACATAACGCAGCGTTCAATCAGCGTTAATTTATCTTCAGCTGATATCGATTGTGAATTGACGTTTCTTCTCTTCTTGTCACCTACAGGTAATTACAATTGACTACAACCACCAATCTATTCTGCTGCACTATATCTATATATGCAAAGCTAATTCTGCTGGGTAATTACAATTGACTACAACCACCAATCTATTCTGCTGCACTATATCTATATATGCAAAGCTAATTCTGCTGGGTAATGCAAATTGAAACATTATTGCATAGTATGTGATTTTGAAGTACTTTTTTAAAGTTTTGAATGATATAGACCCAGTTTAATCTTTGTGGAATGCCTGGTTGTTGTTTTTAAGGTAATTTATTGCCTGGCATTTGAGGGGGTGGGGTGTGGTTACAGATTTCAATTATTGGTTTCACTTGTAATAGTCTTCTACTAAAGTCCAATGGTGTAGGCTGTGCAAAGCCATTTGGCTGTGCATTTATTGATCTAAGGGTGCATTTTTATAAAAGCGTGATAAAATTGACACATAACAGCAGTGTTCAATTAGCGTTCAATCAAAGTGAAAAAGAAGGAAAACAGAAGCACACCAATCTAACAAAACAAAGAAAACTGAAGAACTAATAACAAATGTGAGTCACTTACTCCTCAGATCACTCACCTCCTGATTGTTGCATCTGATTACATAGCACAGAACTACCTTACTTGGACATTTCATAAACCATCCATTTCACCTACAAATGCCTGTATCTGTATTATTGTAATTTTGTTTTTTAAGCACAGCTGCACAAATGCAATTTTACCTGCAAACACTTAAAACATCTAACATAATTACCATTGCTTCTTAAACCTCTCACAATCCTTTCATTTCTTACACTCCAAATACATTTCTGCACCCACTTTATCTACGCTTTTGACTCATTTCATACTAAATCTACACCCCTTGAGCCTACACTGCTTTTCTCACCTGCATTTCTACAATTCTTCTGCTCGGATTCCCTTACAGTCTCCTCTCCTACTTCCACTTTCCCTCAACCTATTTACCTACTTAACACTATGTGAATGCTTTCTTATACTCCCCACATCACTCAGTGTCTACCTAATAATGTATCTTTATCCTTCCCCCCTAGTCTCCTCCACCTCCTCCTCTGTCTCCCCTCCATCCCTCTGTTTCCTTCCCCCACCTTTCCTGTTACCCCACTTTCATTCACCTCTGCCCCATGGTCCTGCTACCCCACAACTCAGCCCTGCTCCCTCTCTCCCTTCCCTGTCACCTCCCCACACCCCCATCCACATCACACTGACCTCCCTCCCTGCCCACCTCCTGCAGTTTCCCCTCCTATCTCAGGCACCCGTACCATCACTACTCTCTCATCCCTGCCCTCAAAGTTTATCCCACCTCATCGCTACAGCAACCCTGAAAATCTAATTCACATCTCTCCCACAAACTCATACCCCCTATCCTGTGCCCTCTGGAATGCCAGATCCGTTTGTAACAAACTGGTCCCCACTCATGACCTTTTCATTTCCAACTCCCTACACCTACTAGCCATTACTGAAACTTGGATTACGCCCTCTGACACTACTTCTGCTGCTGCTCTCTCTGCTGGGGGCCTTACATTCACACACAGCCCCCGACCTGGGGGTCGCCATGGGGGTGGTGTTGGGGTCCTTTTACCTTCTAGTTACTCCTACCAACTCATACCACCAGAACCATCCCTTATATTATCTACATTTGAGGTCCACTCCATATGTCTCTTCCAACCAGTCCATCTTAGAGTAGCTGTCATTTACCGCCCCCCCTGGCACTGCTTCCAAATTCATCGACAACTTTGCTTCCTGGCTTCCTCACTTCCTCTCTTCTGACATTCCCACCATTATCCTAGGCGATTTCAACATCCCTATTGACATCCCCACACAATCCCCTGCCTCTAAACTCCTTAACCTCACCTCTTCACTTGGTCTCTCCCAGTGGACCTCCTCACCCTCCCATGTGAATGGGAGCTCACTGGATCTGGTCTTCACTCACCGCTGTGATATTTCTGATTTTTCCAACTCCCCATTTCCCCTCTCTGACCACCACCTGCTCTCCTTCAACCTATCTCTCTCAACTTCCCCATCTCAACCTCCTAAGGCTACCATCACTAAGCGTAACATTGAAGCTATTGACACCACATTCCTTTCCTCCCTGTTTGACTCACTTCTCTCTCCTATTCTCTCTCTCTCTCATGCCCTGAACAAGCCACTTCCACATACAATGCTTCCCTTACTTCTGCTCTTGACTCTGTTGCTCCACCAACCACTGTTCACCCTCGCAAATGAACACCTCAACCCTGGCACACCAAATGCACCAGATATCTGCAAAAATGCTCACGTACTGCTGAGCGACACTGGAGGAAATCACGCTCTAAGGCAGACTTCCTCCATTTCAAACTTATGCTCTCATCCTTCAGTGCTGCCCTTTCTCTTGCTAAACAGTCATACTTCAAGAACCTCATCTCCTCCCAGTCTTCCAACCCCCGGCGCCTCTTTGCCACTCTCAACTCACTCCTCTGCCCACCTCCACCTCGTCTCCCTTCCTCACTCTCTGCTCTTGACTTTGCCACTTACTTCACATCCAAAATTGACTCCATACGTCAGGACATCACATCACACCAGACTATCAGTAACCAGCCTTCTCCCATCCCTTACCATCCCTCCCCATCCCTCGCACCAACTCTGTCATCTTTCTCCCATGCATCTGGAGAGGAAGTCATGGCCCTCATTCGTTCCTGTCCCCTCACCACCTCCCCACTTGACCCTATCCCCTCCCGCCTCCTCTGCCACATCTCTTCTTCTGCTTGTTCCCATCTTTCCCACCTTCTCAATCTCTCCCTCTCATCAGGCACTGTCCCCTCTGCCTTCAAGCACGCTCTCATCTCTCCTATTCTTAAAAAACCTACCCTTGATCCAAACACTCTCTCCAACTACCGACCCATCTCTCTTCTCCCTTTTGCCTCCAAACTCCTTGAGCGTATTGTCTACAACCGCCTTACTTCCTTTCTTTCCTCACACTCACTGCTTGACCCATTCCAGTCTGGCTTCCGTCCTCTCCACTCCACTGAAACTGCCCTTACAAAAGTATGCAATGACCTCCATGCTGCTAAATCTAAGGGACACTACTCTCTACTTATTCTACTTGATCTCTCTGCTGCTTTTGACACTGTGGACCATCCTCTCCTACTGCAAATCCTTCACTCCATTGGTCTGCGTAACACTGCCCTCTCTTGGTTGTCGTCCTACCTTTCTGACCGTTCATTCTCTGTCTCCTCTCATGACTCCACCTCCCCCTCACTTCCACTAACTGTAGGGGTACCCCAAGGTTCTGTCCTTGGTCCTCTTCTCTCTCTATACGTCCTCACTAGGTAAGCTCATTTAGTTCTTTTGGTTTCCAATATCATCTCTATGCTGATGACACTCAAATCTATCTTTCCTCTCCAGACCTCTCCCCTACTCTCCTCACTCGTATCTCCAACTGTCTCTCTGCTATCTCTTCCTGGATGTCCCAGCGCTTTCTTAAACTTAACATGTCTAAGACTGAGCTGATCATCTTCCCTCCCTCCCGCATAACCTCACCTCCTACAATCTCATTATCTATTGATGGCACTACTATCTCCTCTACCCCCCAAGTGCGCTGTCTTGGAGTAATCCTTGACTCCTCCCTCTCCTTCAAACCACACATTCAGCACCTCTCACAAACCTGCCGTTTTCATCTAAAAAATATTTCCAGGATCAGACCCTTTCTGACCCAGGATGCTACTAAGACTCTTATCCACTCACTGGTCATCTCCAGACTGGACTACTGTAATCTCCTCCTGACTGGCATTCCTGACAAATACCTCTCTCCACTCCAATCTATCCTCAATGCTGCTGCCCGGCTCATTTTCCTCACCAAATGCACTACGTCCACCTCTCCTCTCTTACTATTCCTTCACTGGCTCCCCTTCCCTTTCAGAATCCATTTCAAGCTTCTCACACTTGCTTACAAAACCTTCACCCACTCCTCTCCCATCTACATCTCTGATCTTATCTCGCTTTACACTCCCACCCGTCCTCTTCGCTCTGCTAATGCACGCCGACTCTCCTGCCTACGGATTACTTCCTCCCACTCCTACCTCCAAGATTTTTCACGTGCTGCACCACTTCTATGGAATTCCCTACCTCTCCCCCTCAGACTCTCCACCTCTCTACAAAACTTCAAATGGGCTCTCAAGACCCACTTCTTCACCAAACCCAGCCAAATCTCATCCTAAACCTCTGTTCCACGCTCTCTATGTACCCCATCTGTCTCACCCCTGTCTGTCTACCCCTCCCCTTTAGAATGTAAGCTCTCATGAGCAGGGCCCTCTTCCCTCATGTGCTTACTCTTTTCTTACTTTAATAATCTTCAGCTGCACCAAATCCAGCAGTCTTCTGCCACCTGATACTTATTCCAGTGTCATCTGCTGATGTAGCTATGTTTATTTACCCTGTACTTGACCTATATTGTCATCAACTGTAAGTTGCTGTTTTCCTGTTTGATTATTTGTTTATGTACTCTGTAATTTGGTGCTGCGGAACCCTTGTGGCGCCATATAAATAAAGGATAATAATAATAAATAATATAATATATAGCAGTACGGTACAGTAGGCCACTGCTCTACCTACCTCTGTGTCGTCAAGTATACTATCCATCCATACCTGTGGTGCATTTTAGAAAAAAAACATATCTCGGCAGAGCAATCTATAAATCCATCATTTTTCAGACAGCAACAGTGGGTATTGTAATAGTCACCCAATCCATCACTTTTATAGGGTTACATGCATCCACATGCTACAGCCTGTCTCAATAATTTTACTGTCACTGTGTGTGTGTTTGTGTTTTTATTTGGGTATTTTTTGTTGTTGTAGAACTACAGGTACCAGCGAACCCGTTATTTCCCCGCCTGCTGGTACTTGAGGTTCTCCAAGTACCAGCAAGTGGGGGAGGCTTGCTGGGCCTTGTAGTTCCACAACAAAAAAACAATATTCTTTTTTTACACATATGGCTATCAGCCCGGCACCCACCACCCAGGGGTGCTGGGGACAGCCTCGGGCTTCACCCCTGGCCCTTGGGTGCCTCGAGGGGAGGAACCTCTTGATTTAAGGGGTCCCCACTTCTCCAGGGAACCCCGGCCAGGGGTGACTAGTTGGAGGGGTAATGCCAGGGCCGCAGGGACCTACATAAAAGTGTCCCCTGGCTGTGGCATTATCTCTCTGGCTAGTGGAGCCCGGTGCTGGTTTTAAAAATATGGGGGACCCCTACATCTTTTGTCCCACGTATTTTTGGAACCAGGACCCGTCTAAGAGCCCGGTGCTGGTTGTCTAAATACGGGGAACCTCTGTCCAATTTTTCCCCCAGTATTTAAATAACCAGGACTGGCTCAAAGAGGCTGGTTATACTAAGGAGGGGGGACTTCACACATTTTTTTTAACCCATTCAGACCCTTCTCCTTTAAGTTAATGGAAGCCCTGGACAACAAAATTGCATTCATGTCCTCCTCCCTCACCCTTCCCAATCCCAAACACTCATTTTTTTTCTTGAAAAATTTATAATATATCACAAGAACAATGAGCAGGCAGGCAGCGGGCATTGGCGGCATCGGACTGAGATAGAAATTAGTGGTGGAGGGCTGGGTCAGTTGATTGTGGGAGAGTTTGTAAGCCATTGGCGGTGGCAGTGGGTATCGGCTCAGATGCAGTAGCGGGCATTGGCTAAGGGTCATCGGCAGGATTCGGCGGACATTATGGCTGTAGTGCCTCACTAGCCACTGACCTCACCGCACGCCACTGTGGGACAGATGTAACATGCAGAGAGAGGTAGATTTTGGGAGAAGGAATGTCCTAGCATAACTGTTAATTGCAGTGTAATACTGTAATTCAACTGTGCAGCATTTGTGGCTAAATGTCAAAGAAGCCAGTATTTACCCTGCATGCAAAACAATAAATGTATTTGCACATACCTCCCAACTAACCCAATTTTTGCAGGACAGTCACTTTTTTGGGGAATGTCCAGCTAACCCAAACAACCCCCCCCCCCAGTGTCCCATAGTCATGGGGAAGGGGGGGGGGGTGGAAGGCTCCCTGTAGCTTGTTGGGGGATTATACCATTTGATCTGGAATAAAGGGAAAATATTGTGGAAAGAGTGCTGTAAGTGTATGATATGTAGAACTATTGCCAGGTTCTGACATTTGTCAAGTGAATTACTAATATACATTCAACTAATATTACATAGTGTCCAGTAATTCAGTATCAGACTAATTGATATAGTCAATTTGGATCAATAATAAAGACACAACACAGGTAGCGAACCTTGATATTAATAAATGTATTTCCATTTATTATATATGGTAATTACATTATACAAACTTATTGTACTTTATTTCGTGTTTAGACAATTTTAACGAATTTATTAAAAGTTAATTTTTAAATCATCATTTGTGCGCCAGCAAAAGAGACATTCTTTTCTCTTCTCCTTTCCTGCATAACATTACTTGTCTCTGGTAGCACCCCCGAACGTCCTACAATTAATATTTAATATAACTGATGGACATTTATTGGGGCCTCTTCATACAAATATTTAGAATTTAATAGCTGGTGCAGAACACATCCCCTTCCCCCCATTCCCTGTATATCTGGATTCACCAAGGAAATGCTGATACTGACTCCAAGAAGAAAGGGAGTCTCTTCCCTATGAAGGTGAAGCCTTGTTTGGCGACGGCCTAGTTAATTTGATCTCGGCAGCTCCCGCAGGTAAGTCAACCTTCTTGCACTATGTTCAATCTCAACGGATAAAGACGCATCATTATCTGATGCAGTCATTTCGGCCCAATAGATATGCAAGAAGAGGTGGACGTAGTGCGTTTGGTGAGGAAAATGAGACGGGAAGCAGCATTGAAGATAGATTGGAGTGGAGAGAGGTATTTGTCAGGAATGCCAGTCAGGAAGAGATTACAGCAGTCCAGTCTGGAGATGACCAGTGAGTGGATAAGAGTCTTAGTAGCATCCTGGGTCAGAAAGGGTCTGATCCTGGAAATATTTTTTAGATGAAAACGGCAGGTTTGTGAGAGGTGCTGAATGTGTGGTTTGAAGGAGAGGGAGGAGTCAAGGATTACTCCAAAACAGCGCACTTGGGGGGTAGAGGAGATAGTAGTGCCATCAATAGATAATGAGATTGTAGGAGGTGAGGTTATGCGGGAGGGAGGGAAGATGATCAGCTCGGTCTTAGACATGTTAAGTTTAAGAAAGAGCTGGGACATCCAGGAAGAGATAGCAGAGAGACAGTTGGAGATACGAGTGAGGAGAGTAGGGGAGAGGTCTGGAGAGGAAAGATAGATTTGAGTGTCATCAGCATAGAGATGATATTGGAAACCAAAAGAACTAATGAGCTTACTTAGTGAGGACGTATAGAGAGAGAAGAGAAGAGGACCAAGGACAGAACCTTGGGGTACCCCTACAGTTAGTGGAAGTGAGGGGGAGGTGGAGTCATGAGAGGAGACAGAGAATGAACGGTCAGAAAGGTAGGACGACAACCAAGAGAGGGCTGTGTTACGCAGACCAATGGAGTGAAGGATTTGCAGTAGGAGAGGATGGTCCACAGTGTCAAAAGCAGCAGAGAGATCAAGTAGAATAAGTAGAGAGTAGTGTCCCTTAGATTTAGCAGCATGGAGGTCATTGCATACTTTTGTAAGGGCAGTTTCAGTGGAGTGGAGAGGACGGAAGCCAGACTGGAATGGGTCAAGCAGTGAGTGTGAGGAAAGAAAGGAAGTAAGGCGGTTGTAGACAATACGCTCAAGGAGTTTGGAGGCAAAAGGGACACTTTAAGTTTACCAAAACCATGAAATCTCCTTCCTCCGGACTGGAGATCACTACCGTGAGAGATTCCATCTTGAAATTTAATTTCTTTAGGTAGAAATTGAGGGATTTCAGATTTCAGATTGGTCTGACTGAGCAGTCCGGCTTCGGGACCACGAAGCGGCTTGAATAAAAACCTTCTCCCTGCTGACTAAGGCTGATTTGAACAATCGGTGAGGGGGAACGTCTTGAAACCCCAGTTTGTACCCTTGGGACACTATTTATAAAACCCACGAGTCCAGGTCCGAATGAATCCAGAACTGACTGAAGAGTTTTAGACGTGCCCCCACTGGTGCGGGCTCCTGCAAGAAAGCCCTAGCGTCATGCAGTGGATTTGGCAGAAGCAGAGGACAATCTCTGCTCATGCAATCTTGAAGAGGCTACAGACCTCTTCCCTCTTCTCCTTCCTCTACGTGCAAAGAAAGGGGAATCTTAACTTCTTGCATATCTATTGGGCCGAAATGACTGCATCAGATAATGATGCGTCTTTATCCGTTGAGATTGAACATAGTGCAAGAAGGTTGACTTACCTGCGGGAGCTGCCGAGATCAAATTAACTAGGCCGTCGCCAAACAAGGCTTCACCTTCATAGGGAAGAGACTCCCTTTCTTCTTGGAGTCAGTATCAGCATTTCCTTGGTGAATCCAGATATACAGGGAATGGGGGGAAGGGGATGTGTTCTGCACCAGCTATTAAATTCTAAATATTTGTATGAAGAGGCCCCAATAAATGTCCATCAGTTATATTAAATATTAATTGTAGGATGCTCGGGGGTGCTACCAGAGACAAGTAATGTTATGCAGGAAAGGAGAAGAGAAAAGAATGTCTCTTTTGCTGGCGCACAAATGATGATTTAAAAATTAACTTTTAATAAATTCGTTAAAATTGTCTAAACACGAAATAAAGTACAATAAGTTTGTATAATGTAATTACCATATATAATAAATGGAAATACATTTATTAATATCAAGGTTCGGTACCTGTGTTGTGTCTTTATTATTGATCCAAATTGACTATATCAATTAGTCTGATACTGAATTACTGGACACTATGTAATATTAGTTGAATGTATATTAGTAATTCACTTGACAAATGTCAGAACCTGGCAATAGTTCTACATATCATACACTTACAGCACTCTTTCCACAATATTTTCCCTTTATTCCAGATCAAATGGTATAATCCCCCACAGTAATTATTCCTGTTGTAGTATAGTACAGTATGGTTGCTGGGGACGTCTTTAATGAAAAGAGAGGGAACATCTAATGTGTCTCCTTATGGGTAAAATACTTGCAAGCTAAGTGCTATGAATAGCATCAGCATGTAGATAAATGCTGAGTGTTAGGTGAGTAATGCAGATAAATAGGGATATCTAATAATTCTATAGAATAGTGGGTGAATTATTAGATATCCCTATTTATCTGCACCTCTAAGCACACTATTTGACTGTCCACACCCTGCTGTGCCTATTACCCATCTCCTCCACCACCCTCAACACTGACCCACACATCATTCACCCACAAAGATACAATAAAGGTAGTTTGGATAAATTAGCTAAATGAAATGGATTTAACCAATTTATCTAAATGACCATTTTTGGATGTTTTCCAGTGTTTGGGAGCAAATGGTCAATTGTCATTTGCTGCCACATATTAGCATAATTTTGTTTCAACTAGAAAAAAAAATTGGACAGATAATCTAAGTGTGAATCCAGTTTAATGCTGATTTCAGAGCCAACTATAGACTTGATTGAGGTACTGTGTCCCCGGTACCAAATACCAATTAAAATAATATTGTGAGGTGTGAGGTGTTCAAAAAAGACTGAAAATGAGTGGAAATTATGGTTATTGAGGTTAATAATACTATGGGATCAAAATGACCCACAAATTCTATGATTTAAGCTGTTTTTTAGGGTTTTTTGAAAAAAACACCCGAATCCAAAACACACCCGAATCCGACAAAAAAATTTCGGTGAGGTTTTGCCAAAACGCGTCCGAACCCAAAACACGGCCGCGGAACCGAACCCAAAACCCGAAAAATTTCCGGTGCACATCACTACTTAATTAGAACTTCGGTCAATGTGAATTAACCATTGGACTCAACCATGGTTATCCTTAAAACCCAGGGGTCTATTTAAGATCGATCTTAATCGATGTTGGGCTTCCAGGTTGAAAAAAACACACATTTACTAACATTTTAAAATTTATATAAAAAATCATCTGTTCGTAAATGCAGTGCACATGGTTTTGCCCAACTGCTAACAAAATTCCTGCTGCGATCAACTTGGAATTACCCCCATCGATTGATGTTTTCACACTGCTCGTTCCAACCCCAAAAACTATGAAGAGGATGGGGGCATATACGCAGGGTCCATCCTGTGCATGTGCCTACATTTTCTCCGGGTGCCCCGCAGAAAATGCGAATGCCTCTGCCTGTCAATCAGTAGAGGGCGTACCTTCGCAGGTATATCGCGATCATGAGCCATGTCTCCCATTTTTGTCATTATAGGTGCTCTGTGAGCTGCTGACCATGCCCCAGCCCCTCTGTCTCCCGTGAATAGACATTGGGGCTTATTCAGACCAGATCGCTTCAATTTATTTTCACCCAGCGGGCAATCAGGTCTGCACTGGTGAGTGCTGGTGAGTGCTGAGGGAGAAGCCCCGCCCCCTCGGCGGCGGGCTTCTGTCCTGCTTAAACTGTACAATTGGCGGGGGCTCATACATATATACAGTGCCCAGCTGTATATATGTTATATTTCTGCCAAAAAGAGGTTTATATTGCAGCCCAGGGCGCCCCCCCTGCGCCCTGCACCCTTACAGTGACCGGAGTATGTGAGGTGTATGGGAGCAATGGCGCACAGCTGCAGTGCTGTGCGTTACCTCAATGAAGATCATGAAGTCCTCTGCCGCCTCTGAAGTCTTCTTTTCTTCTCATACTCACCCGGCTTCTATCTTCCGGCTCTGCGAGGGGGACGGCGGCGCGGCTCTGGGACGGACGGCGAGGGTGAGATCCTGCGTACCAATCCCTTTGGAGCTAATCCCTTTGGAGCTAATGGTGTCCAGTAGCTTAAGAAGCAGGACCTTGCAACTCGGAGAGTAGGGCTGCTTCTCTCCCCTCAGTCCCTCGATGCAGGGAGTCTGTTGCCAGCAGTGCTCCCTGAAAATTAAAAACCTAACAAAATACTTTCTGTCAGAAAGCTCAGGAGAGCTCCTGAAAAGCACCCAGTCTCCACTGGGCACAGTATCAAACTGAGGTATGGAGGAGGGGCATAGAGGGAGGAGCCAGTGCAGACCCAGAACTAAAGTCTTTCTTAAAGTGCCCATGTCTCCTGCGGAGCCGTCTATCCCCATGGTCCTTACGGAGTCCCCAGCATCCTCTAGGACGTTAGAGAAAATAGGATTTTAATACCTACAGGTAAATCCTTTTCTCTTATTCCGTAGAGGATGCTGGGCACCCGTCCCAGTGCGTACTGTGTCTGCAGTTATTAAATGGCCCTTAACTCCAGAACATTTATGTGGAGACAACTTTCCCGACTTGACCATCTTCCTTGGACGTTTTCCCCCTGTGTGACTGCTCCCCAGCCTCGGAGGGTTGCATCCATGGTCCCAAGGATCCAGTCCTGGATCCCGAACCTTCGCCCCTCTAGGAGGTGAGAACTGTGCAGCCACCAATGGAGTGAGATTCTGGTCTTGGAAGACAGGATTATCCTCCGGTGCATGTGTAGGTGGGATCCGGACCACTTGTCCAACAGGTCCCACTGGAACACTCTCGCATGGAACCAGCCAAACTGAATGGGCTCGTAGGCCGCAACCATCTTACCCAGCAACCAAATGCATTGATGGATTAACACTCTTGCTGGTTTCAGAATTTGTTTGACCAGACTCTGGATCTCCATAGCCTTTCCACTGGAAGAAAACCTCTTCTGTGTCCAGTATCACTCCCAAAAACAACAACCGCGTCATTGGGACCAACTGCGATTTTGGCAAGTTTAGGAGCCAACTATGTTGTTGAAGAACTGTCAGGGAGAGTGCAATGTTTTGCACTAACTGGTCCCTGGATTTCGCCTTTATCAAAAGATCATCCAAGTACGGGATAATTGTTACTCCTTGCTTGCGATCACCCTGGTGAAAATCCTCGGAGCCGTGGACAGACCAAACGGCAATGTCTGAAATTGGTAATGACAATACTGAATTGCAAACCTCAGGTAGCTTGATGCAGAGGCTAAATGGGAACATGTAAGTAGGCATCCTTTATGTCTACCAAAACCATGAAATCTCCTTCCTCCGGACTGGAGATCACTGCACTGAGAGATTCCATCTTGAAATTTAATTTCCTTAGGTAGAAATTGAGGGATTTCAGATTTCAGATTGGTCTGACTGAGCTGTCCGGCTTAGGGACCACGAAGAGGCTTGAATAAAAACCTTCTCCCTGCTGACTAAAGCCGATTTGAACAATCGGTGAGGGGGAACGTCTTGAAACCCCAGTTTGTACCCTTGGGACACTATTTGTAAAACACACGAGTCCATGTCCGAATGAATCCAGAACTGACTGAAGAGTTTTAGACGTGCCCCCACTGGTGCGGGCTCCTGCAAGAGAGCCCCAGCGTCATGCGGTGGATTTGGCAGAAGCAGAGGATGATCTCTGCTCCTGCGATCTTGAAGAGGATGCAGACCTCTTCCCTCTTCTCCTTCCTCTACCTGCAAAGAAAGGGGAATCTTAACTTCTTGCATATCTATTGGGCCGAAATGACTGCATCATATAATGATGCGTCTTCATCCGTTGGGAGGGAACATAGGGCAAGAAGGTTGACTTACCTGCGGGAGCTGCCGAGATCAAATTAACTAGGCAGTCACCAAACAACGCTTCACCTTCATAGGGAAGAGACTCCCTTTCTTCTTGGAGACAGCATCAGCATTCTCTTGGTGAATCCACAATGCCCTCCTATCCGAGACTGCCATGAAATTGGCCCGTGAACTCAAGAGTCCTATATCCCTTGCAGTCTCACGTAAGTATGCTGCAGTGTCCTTGATATGATACAACGTAAGGAATATCCCATCTCTCCAAGGTATCTATATCGGATGACAAGGTATTCGACCAATTCTTGAATACTACTACTCACCCATGCACATGTAATGGCAGGTCTAAGTAATGTACCCTTGGTTACATAACTAGAAATAATGTAGCTTCCTGCATACGATCCGCTGGATTTGTGACAGGGCCCCGTGCAGAACAGGGGGTGACTCCCACTTTATTCTGTCCACGGCGGGAAATGAATAAACAACCAGAATCCTTTTGGGGATTTGAAACCATCTTGTCGAGCTGGCCCAGACTTTCTCAAACAGAGATGGAGGAACGTTACATCAGCTTTCATTATATATCTATATATACATACATATAGACCCCTTTGTCAGGAACAGCAGGGTCTTCAGTGATTTTAATATGTCCTTAATATCCACAATCATGTACTGAATGCTCCTTGCCAATATTGGATCTAATCAGGAAACATTATGGTCGACATAGGAATCAGTATCCGTGTCAGTATCAGTGTGTAGTAACTAGGCAAAATAACATTTTTGCGACCCCGCGGGGCCTGAGGGAAAAGAAACATAGCCATGAACATCACATCTATTCTCTACGTCTGTGTCTGGGACACAGATTTATCCAACCTTACTCTGATATTACTGAAACTTTTACCCAGTCAGTTATTGGTGGTGCCAACAGGGCCACCATCATATGTCTGCATTCCTAATATAGTTTCCTCTTGGGAAAAACATTCAGCCATCGACATGTTGACACACATGTACCAAGTACCCACAGACACATCGGCTTATGGGGGACAGACCGTCAGTAAATCTGTCAGAGGGACAGAGGATTTTTCAGCTCACAATCCAGCGCCAAAAGTACACAGTCTGGGAAATAATAAACTCTATAGTGATAGACTTGTAATGCTCTAAAGATGTTCTGGTGAGGTGAGGAAGAAGCCCCGCTACTGTAATGGCGCGTATCTGTCCTGCTCTGAAATAATTAATTACGCTAGCGGGGTAAGGACAGTGCCCAGGCACTAATGTCCACTTTTTCCAGCCTTTTGTGAGGAATTTATGCTGCCCAGGGTGCCCCCCCCCCGTGCCCTGCACCCTGCAGTGCCTGTGTTTGTGTGGCAGCATGGCGCGCAGCGTTCCGCTCGCTGCTCGGTACCTCAGAATGCCATCACTGGAGAAGAAGTCTTCTGTTCTTCTGCTACTCACCTGTCTTCTGGCTCTGTAAGGGGGTGACGGCAGGCTGCGGGAGTGTGCATCTAGGCGTACCCAGCGATCAGCACCCTCAGGAGCTAATGGTGTCCTGTCAGCCTGTAGCAGAGCTATTGAACTCACTAGAAGTTGGTCATACTTCTCTCCCCTAAGTCCCACGAAGCAGGGAGACTGTTGCCAGCAGCCTCCCTGAAAATAAAAAAAACTAACAAGTCTTTTCAGAGAAACTCAGTAGAGCTCCCCTGTAGTGCATCCAGTATCACTGCGCACAATACTAAAACTGGAGTCTGGAGGAGGGGCATAGAGGGAGGAGACAGTTCACACCCTTTGAAAGTCTTAAAGTGCCCATGTCTCCTGCGGATCCAGTCTATACCCCAAGGTTCTTAATGTGACCCCAGCATCATCTAGGACGTATGAGAAAACAAATAACGCACACATGAGGAGGAGAGAACTAAGGAAGCTATAAGGAGAAGAGGGGAGGGGGGGTTGAAAGGTAAGGTAGTAAAGGCATATTGGATAAACTACAACCTTATACATATTCATTAATGTACCAGTAGTTAGAAGTAGAAGAGCTCTAACAGAAACCACAAAGCTTATCTAAAGCCACACCACACTGGATATGCCCAATCTCATTTGATTTTTGAAGCAAAGCAGTATTGGACTTTGTTAATACATGGATGGGAGACTGCTTGGTAGTATCAGATTCTTTAGGTGTTTTTAAACTACCAACACCATTTTCTTGGTACATTTAATTTTTACATGTATTCTTTTATGTACCAGAAGTTAGAAGTAGAAGAGCTGTAATAAAAACCACCAGCTCATCTACAGCCACAGCACACTGGATTTGCCCAATCTCTCCTGATCATGGAAGCTGAGCAGTGTTGGTCCTGGTTTTAGTACTTGGATGGGAGACCACCAGGAAATACCAGGAGCTGTGTGTATTTTTACAATACTAACACCGTTCTCTTGATGCATTCCATTTTGAAACATTGGGGCAGATCTATTAAGCCTGGTGAACTGATAAAGTGCAAGGTGATAAAGTACCAGCCAGTCAGCTCCTAACTGTCATTTTTCAAACCCAGCCTGTGACATGGCAATTAGGAGCTGATTGGCTGGTACTTTATCACCATGCAAATTATCATTTCACCAGGTTTAATAAATCGTCCGCTTACTCATTTATGTACGAGTAGTTAGAAGTAGAAGAACTCTAACAGAAACCACTAAGCTCATCTACAGCCACACCACACTGTATATGCCCAATATCACCTGATTTTAGGCCTGGTTTGTTCTTGGATGTGAGACCACCTGGGAATACCAGGTGCTGTAGGTAGTTTTATACTACCAACACCGTTCTCTTGATGCATTCTATTTTGAAACTTATTCATTGATGTACCAGTAGTTAGAAGTAGAAGTTAGAAACAGCAAAAATCATCTACAGCCGCATCACACTGGATATGTCCAATCTCATCTGATGTTGGAAGCTAAGCAGTGTTGTGCCTGGTTAGTTTTTGGATTTCAGGTCCTGCCTTCTGGTTTGGCCACGGCACCTCGGAAATTCACCAAGGTCATGGCCGTGATGACGACCCTTCACCATCGGTGGACCAGGGAGGAATCTCTCCTCCCGATAAACATTCTGGAATTGCAGGCAGTGTTCAATTCATTGACACTGGCCCTGCCTCTAGTACAGAACAGGCCTGTTCAAGTACAATCGGACAACGCCACCACGGTAGTGTACACAAATCATCAAGGCGGCACTCGAAATTGCATAGCAAAGCTGGAAGTATCAAAAATCCTCAGTTGGGTAGAACGTCATCTGCCAGCAATATCGGCAGTGTTCATTCCCGGAGTCCTCAACTGGGAAGCGGATTTCCTCAGTCGTCAGGACGTTCACGCTGGAGAGTGGAGAGGCCGCAGCAGAAATGTCTGCACTGGTGTCAGTAGGTGACTGAGGCAGGGATGACTGGGAGATAGTGGGTGACTGAAGCATGTATGAGTGGGAGATAGTGGGTGACTGAGGCCGGGGTGACAGAGATAGTGGGTGACTAAAGCAGGGGTGACTGGTATAGTGGGTGACTGAGGCAGGGGTCGCAGGTATAGTGGTTAACTGAGGCAGCGGTGACTGGGAGATAGTGGGTAACTGGGGCAGGGGTGACAGGGAAAGTGTGTGACTCAGGCAGGGGTGATAGGGAGATAGTGGGCAGCAGATCACTGCCTTGCTGACAGCAGCACATCCCTGCTTCACTGACAGCAGCACATCCCTGCCTCACTTATAGCAGCACATCCCTGCCTTACTGACAGCAGCAGATCACTGCCTCACTGACAGCAGCAGATCACTGCTTCACTGACAGCAGCACATCCCTGCCTCACTGGCAGCAGCAGATCCCTGCCTCACTGGCAGCAGCAGATCCCTGCCTCACTGGCAGCAGCAGATCCCTGCCTTACTGACAGCTGTATATAGGGCCTAATTCAGACCTGATCTCTGCTGTGCATATTCACACAACAGGAGATCAGGTCTGAAGTGTGTGTGTGTGCTGGTGCCGCAGTGCACCGGCACATGCCAGAGATGCGATCAGCATCTCTGCCCAGTGAGCGCCTCTGCCAACACATACTTATCTTGCATGCCACTGCATCAAGCTACCTGAGGTTTGCAATTCAGGATTGTCATTACTAATTTCAGACGTTGCCATTTGGTCAGTCCACGGCTCCGAGGATTTTCACCAGGGTGATGGCGGAAATGATGGTTCTCCTTCGCAAGCAAGGAGTCACAATTATCCCGTACTTGGATGTTCTCCTGATAAAGGCGAGATCCAGGGACCAGTTGGTGCAAAACATTGCACTCTCCCTGACAGTTCTTCAACAACACGGTTGGCTCCTAAACTTGCCAAAATCGCAGTTGGTCCCAATGACGCGGTTGTTGTTTTTGGGAGTGATACTGGACACAGAATAGGTTTTCCTCCAGTGGAAAGGCTATGGAGATCCAGAGTCTGGTCAAACAAATTCTGAAACCAGCAAGAGTGTTAATCCATCAATGCATTCGGTTGCTGGGGAAAATGGTTTTGGCCTACGAGGCCATTCAGTTTGGCAGGTTCAATGCCAGAGTGTTCCAGTGGGACCTGTTGGACAAGTGGTCCGGATCCCACTTACACATGCACCGGAGGATAATCCTGTCTTCCAAGACCAGAATCTCACTCCATTGGTGGCTGCACAGTTCTCACCTCCTAGAGGGGCGATGGTTCGGGATCCAGGACTGGATCCTAGGGACAACGGATGCAACCCTTTCGAGGTGGGGAGCAGTCACACAGGGGGAAAACGTCCAAGGAAGATGGTCAAGTCAGGAAAGTTGTCTCCACATAAATGTTCTGGAGTTAAGGGCCATTTAATAACAGCAGACACAGTACACACTGGGACGGGTGCCCAGCATCCTCTACGGACTAAGAGAAAAGGATTTACCGGTAGGTATTAAAATTCTAGTTTCTCTAATGTCCTAGAGCAGGGGTGGCCAGACTTTTGGAGTTGGCGATCTACTTTGAAAGCTGAAAAGCTTTCGTAATCTACCTAGGTGGTACAAAAGTGCGTTCCACAGACGCATGGCCAAAAAGGGGGCAAGGCATAACAAAAACGTGACGTGACCTCCTCGTTGCACAGGGTGTAGGGTCTGTCTCACCCGAAATCACAAATTGGCTCCCCACAAGTAAAAACCTCAAACACATTGGCCCCCACACAGTAGTAAAAACACATTGGCCCCCACACAGGAGTACAAACACACTGACCCCTACACATGAATAAAAACGCACTGACCCCCCACACAGGAGTAAAAACACAACCCCCCCCCTTCCTCACAGGAGTAAAAATACATTGCCACCCCCACCCCAACAGGAGTAAAAATACATTGGCCCCCGACACAGGAGTAAAAACACATTGGCCCCTCACACAGGAGTAAAAACACATTGGCACACACACAGGAGTAAAAACACATTGGTCCCCACACAGTAGTAAAAATACATTGCCCTGACACAGTAGTAAAAACACATTGGCCCCCACCTAGTAGTAAAAATACATTGCACCGACACAGTAGTAAAAATACATTGCCCCCACGTAGTAGTAAAATTGCCCCATACAATTTAAAAAAATTGTCTCCAGCAAAAAAATTAAAAACTTAAATTTAATTGTCTCAATCCCCGCTCCTTCTCCCTCCCACTACCCCATGTAACACTTCAATAACAACGCCAAACACTACCTACCGAGCAGGCAGCCTGGCGGAACAGCAGCTCCCAATGACAGCTCGCCATGACAGGCAGGCCAGGCAGTCGAAGGAAGAGAAGCAGCAGCAGTGGGCTCCTCACAGCATTCGGGTGACATCATGATGTCACTGGCACGCTGCACTACTGGGAGTTGTTTAAGTTTAGTTGAGTTGGTCGCGATCTACCGGCAGGTGCTCCACGAGCTACCGGTAGATCGCGATCTACCTTTTGGCCACCTCTGTCCTAGAGTATGCTGGGGACTCCGTAAGGACCATGGGGATAGACGGGCTCCGCAGGAGACATGGGCACTTTAAGAAAGACTTTAGTTCTGGGTGTGCACTGGCTCCTCCCTCTATGCCCCTCCTCCATACCTCAGTTTGATACTGTGCCCAGTTGAGACTGGGTGCTTTTCAGGAGCTCTCCTGAGCTTTCTGACAGAAAGTATTTTGTTAGGTTTTTAATTTTCAGGGAGCACTGCTGGCAACAGACTCCCTGCATCGAGGGACTGAGGGGAGAGAAGCAGCCCTACTCTCTGAGTTGCAAGGTCCTGCTTCTTAGGCTACTGGACACCATTAGCTCCAGAGGGATTGGTACGCAGGATCTCACCCTCGCCGTCCGTCCCAGAGCCGCGCCGCCGTCACCCTCGCAGATTCAGAAGATAGAAGCCGGGTGAGTATGAGAAGAAAAGAAGACTTCAGAGGTGGCAGAAGAGTTCATGATCTTCACTGAGGTAACGCACAGCACTGCAGCTGTGCACCATTGCTCCCATACACCTCACATACTCCGGTCACTGTAAGGGTGCAGGGCGCAGGGGGGGCGCCCTGGGCAGCAATATAAACCTCTTTTTGGCAAAAATATAACATATATACAGCTGGGCACTGTATATATGAGCCCCTGCCAATTTTACAGTTTAAGCGGGACAGAAGCCCGCCGCCGAGGGGGCGGGGCTTCTCCCTCAGCACTCACCAGCGCCATTTTTTCTCCACAGCACCGCTGAGAGGAAGCTGCCCGGACTCTCCCCTGCTTATACCATGGTAGACAAGAGGGTTGAAAAGAGAGGGGGGGGCACATAATTCGGCTCAAATGACATACAGCAGCGCTACTGGACAAACATTAAGTTACTGTGTTATTCCTGGGTTATATAGCGCTGGGGTGTGTGCTGGCATACTCTCTCTCTCTGTCTCTCCAATGGGCCTTGTGGGGAAACTGTTTTCAGAAAAAGCATTCCCTGTGTGTGTGGTGTGTCGGTACACGTGTGTCGACATGTCTGAGGAAGAAGGCTATATTAGAGAGGAGCGGGAGCAAATGAATGTGGTGTCTCCGCCGACACCTCATTGGATGGATATGTGGAATGTTTTAAATGCTAGTGTAAACTCATTGCACAAAAGATTAGACAAGGCTGAAGCTTTGGGACAGTCAGGGTCTCAACCCATGCCTGATCCTATGTCGCAGGGACTGTCAGGGTCTCATAAGTGCTCACTATCCCAGATTGTTGACACAGATACCGACACGGATTCTGACTCCAGTGTCGATTACGTTGATGCAAAGTTACAGCCAAAATTGGCAAAATCCATTCGATATAGGATTATGGCAATTAAAGATGTTTTGCACATCACAGAGGAACCCCCTGTCCCTGAGAAGAGGGTACATATGTACAAGGGAAAGAAGCCTGAGGTAACCTTTCCCCCCTCACACGAGCTGAACGAGTTATGTGAAAACGCTTGGGAATCTCCAGATAAAAGACTGCAGATTTCCAAAAGGATTCTTATGGCGTATCCTTTCCCATCAATGGATAGGTTAAGATGGGAATCCTCCCCTAGGGTGGACAAAGCATTAACACGCTTATCCAAGAAGGTAGCCCTCCCGTCCCAGGATACGGCTACCCTCAAAGAGTCTGCTGACCGCAAGCGGGAGATAACCCTGAAGTCCATTTATACACATTCGGGTACCTTACTCAGACCGGGTGTGCCCGAGCAGCCGCCCTCCACAGCCCTATCCCAACACATACTTATCTTGCATATGAGATCTCTTGATCATGAAGATAGTTCTCACAGGGTGAGGTTCATCCATTACATTTTAAAGTAGGAAGGTACAAATTACATATTCGAATTACATATATGTGTATGCTTCTGTCCCGCTTAAACTGTAAAATTGGCGGGGGCTCATACATATATACAGTGCTCAGCTGTATATGTGTTATATTTTTGGCAAAAAGAGGTTTATATTGCTGCCCAGGGCGCCCTACACCCTTACAGTGACCAGAGTATGTGAGGTGTATGGGAGCAATGGCGCACAGCTGCAGTGCTGTGCGTTACTTCAGTGAAGATCATGAAGTCTTCTGCCACCGCTGAAGTCTCTTTTCTTCTCATACTCACCCGGCTTCTATCTTCCGGCTCTGCGAGGGGGACGGCGGCGCGGCTCTGGGACGGACGGCGAGGGTGAGATCCTGCGTACCAATCCCGCTGGAGCTAATGGTGTCCAGTAGCCTAAGAAGCAGGACCTTGCAACTCAGAGTAGGGCTGCTTCTCTCCCCTCAGTCCCTCGATGCAGGGAGTCTGTTGCCAGCAGTGCTCCCTGAAAATTAAAAACCTAACAAAATACTTTCTGTCAGAAAGCTCAGGAGAGCTCCTGAAAAGCACACAGTTTCCACTGGGCACAGTATCAAACTGAGGTATGGAGGAGGGGCATAGAGGGAGGAGCCACTGCACACCCAGAACTAAAGTCTTTCTTAAAGTGCCCATGTCTCCTGCGGAGCCCGTCTATCCCCATGGTCCTTACGGAGTCCCCAGCATCCTCTAGGACGTTAGAGAAAATAGGATTTTAATACCTACCGGTAAATCCTTTTCTCTTAGTCCGTAGAGGATGCTGGGCACCCGTCCCAGTGCGTACTGTGTCTGCAGTTATTAAATGGCCCTTAACTCCAGAACATTTATGTGGAGACAACTTTCCCGACTTGACCATCTTCCTTGGATGTTTTCCCCCTGTGTGACTGCTCCCCAGCCTCGGAGGGTTGCATCCGTGGTCCCTAGGATCCAGTCCTGGATCCCGAACCATCGCCCCTCTAGGAGGTGAGAACTGTGCAGCCACCAATGGAGTGATATTCTGGTCTTGGAAGACAGGATTATCCTCCGGTGCATGTGTAGGTGGGATCCGGACCACTTGTTTAACAGGTCCCACTGGAACACTCTAGCATGGAACCTGCCAAACTGAATGGCCTCGTAGGCCGCAACCATCTTCCCCAGCAACCGAATGCATTGATGGATTAACACTCTTGCTGGTTTCAGAATTTGTTTGACCAGACTCTGGATCTCCATAGCCTTTCCACTGGAAGAAAACCTCTTCTGTGTCCAGTATCACTCCCAAAAACAACAACCGCGTCATTGGGACCAACTGCAATTTTGGCAAGTTTAGGAGCCAACCATGTTGTTGAAGAACTGTCAGGGAGAGTGCAATGTTTTGCAACAACTGGTCCCTGGATCTCGCCTTTATCAAGAGATCATCCAAGTACGGGATAATTGTGACTCCTTGCTTGCGAAGGAGAACCATCATTTCCGCCATCACCCTGGTGAAAATCCTCGGAGCCGTGGACAGACCAAACGGCAACGTCTGAAATTGGTAATGACAATCCTGAATTGCAAACCTTAGGTAGCTTGATGCAGTGGCTAAACGGAACATGTAAGTAGGCATCCTTATGTCTACCAAAACCATGAAATCTCCTTCCTCCGGACTGGAGATCCCTACCCTGAGAGATTCCATCTTGAAATTGAATTTCTTTAGGTAGAAATTGAGGGATTTCAGATTTCAGATTGGTCTGACTGAGCCTTCCGGCTTCGGGACCACGAAGAGGCTTGAATAAAAGCCTTCTCCCTGCTGACTAAGGCCGATTTGAACAATCGGTGAGGGGGAACGTCTTGAAACCCCAGTTTGTGTTAGGGTCTCCTGCCCTGTGCTGCCACGTCGTCATGGCAACCGGGAGACAAGTGCTAGTGGAGTAACCTGAGCGCAGCTGATACTCCGGTTCGGGTCTTTTGCTGTGCAGTGGTTATAGGCTCTGTGCACAGCAGGGGATCCGGTGCTGGTTTTTGTGCTCACAGTCTGTGAGGTCTGAGTGGGGCGTGGACAGCACCTGCTTTATAAGGCCTCTTTTCAGGGTAAGCAGATGCTGCTGAATCTCTGTTGGTTAGTCAGTTCATGAAAGTTAGCCAGTACTGTGTAGCTTTGTATTTGTTTGTTGCTTACTGCAAATAGGCCTGGGGATTTGGTATTACACTCTGCCAATCCAGACCTAGCAGTAAGACTGGAGTCAGTCGTTTAGCTTGCTGGGGTTCTGTTATTACTCTGTGAACTTAGCAAGTTTGCGGCTGTATTCTAACACTTGCCTGTCTAATCCTGTCTCACGGTGCTAGGTGTCAGGGGTCAGTTTAGTGGCAGTAAGCTTAAACCTGTGCACTGCAAGTGAGAATCAGGATTGTGGAGGCTCTCCTTGTGTCTATCATTCCATCTCTGACCAAGGAGTTTACTGCCACACCCGTTGGTAACCCTTTAGGGTTTTGCTGTTGCCCTTAGCAACAGCATTTCGGGTTCTCTACGTATTAAAACACAACATCTTGCTTTTTACATCTGAGCAGTTCTAATACAAGGGAGATACCCAGTTCCTTAGCCTCTGGGCTTCTCTGTTCACTGTGTGTGTATTTTGTTACCCTATCACCTTCTGTGTACGTTATGTCATATTCCCCAGTTTGTCTGTGAGTCCATTTGTTTTGCATAACAGTTCAAACACCAGTACATTCCTGCAGACACTGGAGTGCATAACAGTTCTGACACTAGTACTTTCCTGCAGGCACTGGTGTGCATAACATATTCAGCAGCCTAATACTCCTGTTGAAATTTTGTGGGAATATGGAGCATACCCCTCAAAATACGTTGCAACAGACTCGGCAATTTAATGATTTGTCCATTAAAATGCACACCTCCCAGGCTGCTGGCGGAGCTCCCGCAGCAGCAGCACCTGCAGGGGTTAAGGAGCCGAAAGTAAATCTCCCGGATCATTTTTCTGGAGATCGCTCGCAGTTCTTTTGTTTCAAGGAGAGCTGCAAGCTATACTTCCGGCTTAGGCCTCAGTCTTCTGGGTCGGAGATTCAGCGGGTGGGCATAGTGATTTCCTTGCTACAAGGAGACCCACAGGTCTGGGCATATGGGTTGCAGCCTGACTGTCCGTCGCTTAAAAGTGTTGATGCTTTTTTTACGGCACTGGGCATGTTGTATGATGACCCTGACAAGACGGCCTCAGCCGAGGCTCAGATTTCGATCCTTAAGCAAGGGCGAAGGCCAGTTGAGGTTTACTGTACGGAGTTTCGGAGGTTGGCCCATGATACCCAGTGGAATGACCCAGCCCTGAGACACCAGTACCGAAGAGGTCTTTCTAACCAGATAAAGGACCAACTGGTACAATATCCCTTTCCTGATAGCTTGGATCAGCTCATGCAGTTATCCATCCGGGTGGATAGACGGCTGAGAGAGCGTAGGCTTGAAAGGGAGACTGAGATTTCCTTCCTTCCCAAGGGAACCTCAGACTCTGAGGAATTTTCTGAGGAGCCTATGCAGATTGGGGCTACCCGCCTCTCCTCGCGTGAGAAGACGCGGAGGAGACAGCAGGGGTTGTGTTTGTACTGTGGGAATAAAGGTCATGTGGTAGTATCATGCCCAGAAAAGCCGGAAAACTTCAGGGCCTGAGGGTGATGGGAAATATCCTGTCAGGCCAGAAGTCAGAATTTCCCAAGAAGACTTTTATCATTCCGGTGACCTTGAAGATCCTCGGTCAAACTGTCAAGACTGAGGCCTTTGTGGACAGTGGGGCCGACGGGGTTTTTATGGACCGCCAATTCGCCCTAAAACACTCTGTTCCCTTAGTACCCTTGGCATCGGAAATTGAGATTTGTGGGTTAAACGGGGAACCATTATCCCAAGGTAAAATTACCTCTTGCACTAGCCAGATTTCTTTGTTTATTGGAGCCACACACTCTGAAAAATTGTCCTTTTATGTGACTGTCTGTACTTTTGCCCCATTGGTGTTGGGGTTACCCTGGTTAAGGGCCCACAATCCTCAATTTGACTGGGTCTCTGGGGAGATTCTTAGTTGGGGTACTGATTGTTTCAGGAGTTGCTTGAGCCTTCCAGTCAGGCTCTCGCAGCTAAGTTTGCCAGGATTGCCAGGGTGTTATGCAGATTTTGCGGACGTGTTCTCCAAAAAAGTTGCAGAGGTACTACCTCCCCATCGCCCCTATGACTGTGCCATTGATTTGTTGCCAAATGCTAAGCTTCCCAAGAGCAGGTTGTACTCCCTGTCACGTCCTGAGACTCAGGCTATGGCAGAGTACATTCAGGAGAACTTGGCTAAGGGATTTATCAGACCTTCACAGTCTCCAGTTGGGTCGGGGTTCTTCTTCGTGGGTAAAAAGGACGGTTCGTTGCGACCCTGCATCGACTTCAGGGAATTGAACCGTATCACGATTAAAAACTCATACCCACTGCCTCTCATTTCGGTCTTGTTTGACCAGCTTCGTACTGCCACCATTTTTTCTAAGATTGACCTACGCGGTGCGTACAATCTAATCCGAATAAGAGAGGGGGATGAATGGAAGACTGCCTTTAATACCCACTCAGGGCATTATGAATATTTGGTGATGCCTTTTGGGCTCTGTAATGCCCCGGCAGTCTTCCAGGATTTCATGAATGATGTGCTCAGGGAATATTTGGATAGATTCTTAGTTGTATACTTAGATGACATCCTAATCTTCTCCCATTCCCTGGAGGAACATCGGAAGCATGTACGCTTAGTCCTCCAGAAACTCAGAGACCACCGGCTTGGGGCGAAGCTGGAGAAGTGCGAATTTGAAGTTCAGCAAATCGCATTTCTAGGATATATTATCTCCCCAGAAGGTTTCCAAATGGAGGGTTCCAAGGTACAGGCAGTCCTGGATTGGGTGCAGCCCACTAGTTTGAAGGCGCTTCAGCGTTTCCTGGGCTTTGCGAATTTTTATAGACGATTTATCGCTGGATTTTCGTCTATAGTGGCGCCCTTGGTGGCACTCACTAAGAAAGGGGCGGATGTTGCTCACTGGTCTTGTGAGGCTAAAGCGGCTTTTGCCCGTCTCAAAAGGGCATTTGTTTCGGCCAAGGTGCTGCGACACCCAGATCCAGAGCGTCCTTTTGTGGTGGAGGTGGATGCCTCTGAGATGGGTATTGGGGCAGTGCTTTCTCAGATGGGAGTGTCTGATAATCGCCTTCATCCCTGTGCTTACTTTTCCCGTAAATTTTCGCCTGCCGAGATGAATTATGACGTGGGTAACCGGGAATTGTTGGCTATTAAGGATGCACTCGAGGAGTGGAGACACTGGCTTGAGGGGGCTAAGTTTGTGGTCTCAATTCTCACTGACCATAAGAATCTGGCATATTTAGAGTCAGCGAAGCGTCTCAATGCCAGGCAGGCACGATGGGCTTTGTTTTTTGCTCGCTTTAATTTTTTGATAACATATCGCCCTGGGTCAAAAAACATCAAGGCTGATGCGCTCTCGCTGAGTTTTGCTCCAATCCAGGAGACCACCGAGGAGCCGTTGCCCATTGTTTCCCCATCATGTATTAAAGTGGGCATTACCCAGGACCTCTTATCATTAGTCCTTAGAGCACAGGAGCAGGCTCCTCCAGACCTTCCGGTAGGTCTTTTGTTTGTGCCTCCTAGGTTAAGACAGCGAGTGTTCCTGGAATTCCATGCCAAGAAGTCGGCAGGTCACCCGGGTATTGCCAGAACTCGGGAGTTGCTATCTAGGGCGGTGTGGTGGCCCTCGGTGGCTAAGGATGTGGATCAGTGGGTTCGGGCATGTGACATCTGTGCCCGAAATAAGACTCCTAGAGGGGTTCCTGTTTGCCCATTACATCCACTCTCTATCCCATCTAAGCCATGGACCCACATTTCAATGGATTTTGTGGTGGACTTGCCCAAATCCTCGGGGATGACAGCCATCTGGGTTGTCGTTGACAGGTTTTCGAAGATGGCGCACTTCGTTCCACTGGTTGGGCTGCCATCAGCCAGACGCCTGTCTGAATTATTTATGCTGCATGTTGTGCGTCTCCACGGGTTGCCACTTGATGTGGTCTCTGACCGCGGATCCCAGTTTGTGGCCAAATTCTGGAGGGCATTTTGTTCCGATCTCCAGATTTCTGTCAGCTTGTCGTCAGGCTACCATCCGCAGTCTAATGGGCAGACTGAAAGGGTGAACCAGTCCTTGGAGCAGTTCCTCAGGTGTTATGTCTCCAAGTGTCAGACTGACTGGGTTGCTCATCTGTCCATGGCGGAGTTTGCCTATAACAACGCGGCTCACTCTGCTACAGGGATCTCTCCCTTCCTTTGTGTGTATGGGCATCATCCTAAGGCCAATTCTTTTGACCCCCTGGACTCCACGCCTGGTGGTTCCTCTGTGGTTTCGGTCCTTAGAGGTATTTGGCGGAAAGTGAAGAAAGCCCTTGTATCTGTGTCATTAGTGACCAAAAGGGTTTTTGATAAGCGGAAAAGACCCTGCAGCTTCAAATTAGGAGACTTCGTCTGGTTGTCTACCAAGAATTTGAAGTTGAGACAGCCATCTCATAAGTTAGGGCCCCGGTTCATCGGCCCTTATAAGATCACCAGGGTTATCAATCCGGTGGCATTTCAGTTAGATCTGCCCCGTTCTTTGGGTATCAATAAAACATTTCATTGTTCCCTTTTAAAACGGGCGATTAGTAATCCTTCTTCCAGTGGAAGACCTTCCCCTCTTCTGATACGTGGCCAGAGGGAGTTTGTTGTTGAAAGGATTCTTGACTCCAAGGTGGTTCGGGGTCGGCTGTCATTTTTGGTGCACTGGAAGGGGTATGGCCCGGAGGAGCGGTCGTGGGTGCGCAGTTGTGATCTTCATGCCCCCAGACTGATACGCTCTTTCTTCTCGCAGTTCCCCGATAAACCCGGTGGTAGGGGTTCTTTGACCCCTCGTCAGAGGGGGGGTACTGTTAGGGTCTCCTGCCCTGTGCTGCCACGTCGTCATGGCAACCGGGAGACAAGTGCTAGTGGAGTAACCTGAGCGCAGCTGATACTCCGGTTCGGGTCTTTTGCTGTGCAGTGGTTATAGGCTCTGTGCACGGCAGGGGATCCGGTGCTGGTTTTTGTGCTCACAGTCTGTGAGGTCTGAGTGGGGCGTGGACAGCACCTGCTTTATAAGGCCTCTTTTCAGGGTAAGCAGATGCTGCTGAATCTCTGTTGGTTAGTCAGTTCATGAAAGTTAGCCAGTACTGTGTAGCTTTGTATTTGTTTGTTGCTTACTGCAAATAGGCCTGGGGATTTGGTATTACACTCTGCCAATCCAGACCTAGCAGTAAGACTGGAGTCAGTCGTTTAGCTTGCTGGGGTTCTGTTATTACTCTGTGAACTTAGCAAGTTTGCGGCTGTATTCTAACACTTGCCTGTCTAATCCTGTCTCACGGTGCTAGGTGTCAGGGGTCAGTTTAGTGGCAGTAAGCTTAAACCTGTGCACTGCAAGTGAGAATCAGGATTGTGGAGGCTCTCCTTGTGTCTATCATTCCATCTCTGACCAAGGAGTTTACTGCCACACCCGTTGGTAACCCTTTAGGGTTTTGCTGTTGCCCTTAGCAACAGCATTTCGGGTTCTCTACGTATTAAAACACAACATCTTGCTTTTTACATCTGAGCAGTTCTAATACAAGGGAGATACCCAGTTCCTTAGCCTCTGGGCTTCTCTGTTCACTGTGTGTGTATTTTGTTACCCTATCACCTTCTGTGTACGTTATGTCATATTCCCCAGTTTGTCTGTGAGTCCATTTGTTTTGCATAACAGTTCAAACACCAGTACATTCCTGCAGACACTGGAGTGCATAACAGTTCTGACACTAGTACTTTCCTGCAGGCACTGGTGTGCATAACAGTTTGTACCCTTGGGACACTATTTGTAAAACCCACGAGTCCAGGTCCAAATTAATCCAGAACTGACTGAAGTGTTTTAGACGTGCCCCCACTGGTGTGGGCTCCTGCAAGAGAGCCCCAGCGTCATGCAGTGGATTTGGCAGAAGCAGAGGACGATCTCTGCTCCTGCGATCTTGAAGAGGCTACAGACCTCTTCCCTCTTCTCCTTCCTCTACCTGCAAAGAAAGGGGAATCTTAACTTTTTGCATATCTATTGGGCCAAAATGACTGCGTTAGATAATGATGCGTCTTCATCCGTTGAGAGGGAACATAGGGCAAGAAGGTTGACTTACCTGCGGGAGCTGCCGAGATCAAATTAACTAGGCCGTCGCCAAACAAGGCTTCACCTTCATAGGGAAGAGACTCCCTTTCTTCTTGGAGTCAGCATCAGCATTCCCTTGGTGAATCCACAATGCCCTCCTATCCGAGACTGCCATGAAATTGGCCCGTGAACTCAAGAGTCCTATATCCCTTGCAGTCGTAAGTATGCTGCAGTGTCCTTGATATGATCCAACGTAAGGAGCATCCCATGTCTCCAGGATATCTATATCGGATGACAAGGTATTCGACCAATTCTTGAATACTACTACTCACCCATGCGCATGTAATGGCAGGTCTAAGTAATGTACCCGTGGTTACATAACTAGAAATAATGTAGCTTCCTGCATACGATCCGCTGGATTTGTGACAGGGCCCCGTGCAGAACAGGGGGTGATTCCCACTTTATTCTGTCCGCGGCAGGAAATGAATAAACAACCGGAAACCTTTTGGGGATTTGAAACCATCTTGTCGAGCTGGCCCAGACTTTCTCAAACAGAGATGGAGGAACGTTACATCAGCTTTCATTATATATCTATATATACATACATATAGACCCCTTTGTCAGGAACAGCAGGGTCCTCAGTGATGTTAATATGTCCTTAATATCCACAATCATGTACTGAATGCTCCTTGCCAATATTGGATCTAATCAGGAAATATTATGGTCGACATAGGAATCAGTATCCGAGTCAGTATCAGTGTGTAGTAACTGGGCAAAATAACATTTTTGCGGGGCCTGAGGGAAAAGAAGTATAGCCATGAACATCACATCTTTTCTCTACGTCTGTGTCTGGGACACAGATTTATCCAACCTCACTCTGATATTACTGAAACTTTCACCCAGTCAGTTATTGGTGGTGCCAACAGGGCCACCATCATATGTCTGCATTCCTAATATAGTTTCCTCTTGGGAAAAACATTCAGCCACCGACATGTTGACACACATGTACCAAGTACCCACAGACACATCGGCTTATGGGGGATAGACCTACAGTAAATCTGTCAGAGGGACAGATGTGATTTTTCAGCTCACAACCCAGCGTCAAAAGTACACAGTCTGGGAAATAATAAACTCTATAGTGATAGACTTGTAACGCTCTATAGATGTGCTGGTGAGGTGAGGAAGAAGCCCCGCCGCTGTAATGGCACGCTTCTGTCCCGCTCAGAAACAAATAATTAATTACGCTGGTGGGGTAAGGACAGTGCCCAGGCACTAATGTCCACTTTTGCCAGCCTTTTGTGAGGAATTTATGCTGCCCAGGGTGCCCCCCCCCCCAACGCCCTGCACCCTGCAGTGCCTGTGTTTGTGTGGGAGCATGGCGCACAGCATTCTGCTCGCTGCGTGGTACCTCAGAATGCCATCTGTTCTTCTGCTATTCGCCTGTCTTCTGACTTCTGGCTCTGTAAGGGGGTGACGGCAGGCTACGGGAGTGGGCATCTAGGCGTACCCAGCGATCAGCACCCTCAGGAGCTAATGGTGTCCTGTCAGCCAGAAGTAGAGCCATTGAACTCACTAGAAGTTGGTCATACTTCTCTCCCCTAAGTCCCACGAAGCAGGGAGACTGTTGCCAGCAGCCTCCCTGAAAATAAGAAAAACTAACATAAGTCTTTTCAGAGAAACTCAGTAGAGCTCCCCTGTAGTGCATCCAGTCTCACTGGGCACAATTCTAAAACTGGAGTCTGGAGGAGGGGCATAGAGGGAGGAGACAGTTCACACCCTTTGAAAGTCTTAAAGTGCCCATGTCTCCTGCGGATCCCGTCTATACCCCATGGTTCTTAATGTGATCCCAGCATCCTCTAGGACGTATGAGAAAACAAATAACACACACACGAGGAGGAGAGAACAAAGGAAGCTATAAGGAGGGGAGGGGAGGGGGGGGGGGAGGTAAGGTAGTAAAGGCATATTGGATAAACTACAACCTTATACATATTCATTAATGTACCAGTAGTTAGAAGTAGAAGAGCTCTAACAGAAACCACAAAGCTTATCTAAAGCCACACCACACTGTATATGCCCAATCTCATTTGATCTTTGAAGCAAAGCAGTATTGGACTTTGTTACTACCAAGCAGCAGTGCCAGATTAAGGTCCACATGGGCCTGGAGCTGAAATTTCTGAAGGGCCTATTTTGAGTTGCTGCAGCGGGTGTGACTAGTGATGTGGGGGACATGACCAGTGCTGTGGGGGTGTGGTCTAAAAAGGGGGCGTGATCTGAGTTATGGACTGTGGCTAGTACAGATGGAGCTGCGCTCATCTGAGGCAGCTCCATCGCAAACGAGCACTCCCGGCGTGACTAGGCGATCCGTCCACCAAGTCACGCCGGGAGTGCACAGAGACGCTCTCCCATTCATAGAATAGGAAAGTGTCTCTGTCTGGGCACGTGTGCCTGCCCGGATGGAGACGCTCTCCCATTCTAGTGAATGGCACCCGTCACGGGTGCCCACGCCCAGTTGAAGACAAAGACGCTGAGTCCTAGGTACATTTCGGCAATCATCTCAATTGCCTTCCCCACTATGCTTAAATTAACAGTGTAATGTGAGTCTACAAAAGTAAATGGCGCTTGTTAACGTGACAAAAAAATTAAAATGTCTGATACAGTAATACGAGTAGAACATATGTATGTTTTATAAAGTTTTACAATTATGTAAATGCAAACAGTAATAACAAATCTATGACATCATAGTGTATTGAACAAATATAATAAAACTTGGTCATAAAAGTGGTACAAAATAGATCTTTTAACCTCAAAAAATGTCAGCAACGTAAGCAATGAATATAGGGTCCTGGTATGTTTAATTCCATACAAAAGCGCTTAATCTGCATTTACAGTATTCTAGGGTTGAGCCATTCACCTGAAAAATATCACAGTTTCCTGAAGTAAATTGCAATAGTGCAGTAGTAAAGACAGCAGCTTTAAATCATTGGCAGCTGTAAGTGCTGACCATACAGGGTAACAAAACAGAAAGCAGCGTGAACATACCAGTCAAGTGTTCTTTTTACTCTATGGAGTCCCATTCGTGGCAGGTAGAAGAAACCCCCTTATTACCATGGTGTTGTGGTATGTGTATGTGCCTAATTCAGTAAAGATTGCAGTTTCTGCGATCACATAGTTGCCGCCCAGAAATAGAGAAAAAACGCCCATCGAAAATATTGTGAATGCATCACAATATAAGGGGTGATCGCAAAATCATCCTTTAATTACCGGAACATCGAAGATTTTTCCTATCTACGCCAGGCAAGCTCGTCCACATTTTTTGCTAAACAAGAGGCTGGAAGTGGTCATCGCTAACGTCAGAGGCACTCCTTAAAAACGCCTGGGCACGCCTGCGTCTTTTCAGGCACACCCAGAAAACAGCGGCTTCCTGTCACTCAAACAGCGGTTGCATTGTGATCACAATGTGTATGCATTTTCTGTCGCTATGTTTGCTAGCGCATGCACAATGCAAACGCTGAGCATGCGCAGTTGTTTGATAATCGGCCAGAGTGCGAATCTGAAATTTTGCAATCCAACCTGAATTAGGTCAATTATGCGCACTTACTTGTTACAAACTACGCAAGTGTCTGGCGGCAGCAGCAGCTTGAGCTCCCTGTCCCTGTAGATAGTGGTTACCTTTGGCTTTCTTGAATAAAGACAATTACATTGTAATGTTTATAAGTGAGGGCATTAAATAAAGGTGCCAGCATCAGATGCACTTATTCTGTAGTTCAGGGGTGTATTCTCTTTAAATGCAACATTGCGGTCAGCACTGTCTCAAGACTCAAAGGTAAATATTCTGCCTGTACTACACTACCTCACCCATCACAGAGCATCAGTGACGACTACATAATACAGAGAGCACCAGTGACGCATATAATACAGAGAGCACCAGTGACGCCATATAGTACAGAGAGCACCAGTAATGCATATAATACAGAGAGCATCAGTGACACCATATAATACAGAGAGCATCAGTGACGCCATATAGTACAGAGAGCACCAGTGACGACTACATAATACAGAGAGCACCAGTGACGCATATAATACAGAGAGCACCAGTGACGCCATATAGTACAGAGAGCACCAGTGATGCATATAATACAGAGAGCATCAGTGACACCATATAATACAGAGAGCATCAGTGACGCCATATAGTACAGAGAGCACCAGTGACGACTACATAATACAGAGAGCACCAGTGACGCATATAATAAAGAGAGCACCAGTGACGCCATATAGTACAGAGAGCACCAGTGATGCATATAATACAGAGAGCATCAGTGACACCATATAATACAGAGAGCATCAGTGACGCCATATAGTACAGAGAGCACCAGTGACGCCATATAATAAAAAGAGCACCAGTGACGCCATATAGTACAGAGAGCACCAGTGACGCCATATAATAAAAAAAGCACCAGTGACGCCATATAGTACAGAGAGCACCAGTGACGCCATATAGTACAGAGAGCACCAGTGACGCCATATAGTACAGAGAGCACCAGTGACGCCATATAATAAAGAGAGCACCAGTGACGCCATATAGTACAGAGAGCACCAGTGACGCTATATAGTACAGAGAGCACCAGTGACGCCATATAATAAAGAGAGCACCAGTGACGCCATATAGTAGAGCGTCAGTGACGCCATATAATAAAGAAAGCACCAGTGACGCCATATAGTACAGAGAGCACCAGTGACGCCATATAATACAGAGAGCACCAGTGACGCCATATAATAAAGAGAGCACCAGTGACGCCATATAGTAGAGCGTCAGTGACGCCATATAATAAAGAAAGCACCAGTGATGCCATATAGTACAGAGAGCACCAGTGACGCCATATAATACAGAGAGCACCAGTGACGCCATATAATAAAGAGAGCACCAGTGACGCCATATAGTAGAGCGTCAGTGACGCATATAATACAGAGAGCACCAGTGACGCCATATAGTAGAGCGTCAGTGACGCCATATAATACAGAGAGCACCAGTTCTAACCATAATTAACTAACCCCATTATTCCCAATAGCATTTCCCTTATTATACTTCTCCCTCTACCCCCAGGCTCTCACAAACTGCTGTTTTTTTCTATTCCTTTCCCCTCACCTGTTGAAGAGCATGTGAATCCTATTAGGGGGGCCATCATGAGGAGGTAGGGGCTATGTGTGCAACACGGCCTCTGCAAGTCCCCAGCGTAGAGCATTTTTTTTAAAAAACAATAAAATAAACTTTATCAAATCAGCTGCAGTACAGTACAGAGTTCAAAAGACGTGTCAGTGTCCTCTCTACACTCTGCACCGATACTCACAGCGCAGACTTGAAACCATCACGCCGCTGCTAAAATCATCCTTCGTTCACCCTGGCTTCCCCCGCTAGCTCCGCCCCCGGGGTGGAACCTATGTGACGTCATGCGGTGCAGGAAGGATTGTGAAGCTCTTCACTGCACCGCTATTTTAATGCCAGGGACCCTGCTTCATGGCAATGTAGGTTTTCTCCCGGGCAGGTAGGGGAGGTGGTGGCTCTGCAGGGTTTGCAAGGTGGCCTGGGAGGACGTTCGCTGGCAGCTTGTGATAGGAAAACATTTTTCCTATCAACGCTGCCAGTCTCCTGTGGGCCTATTTTCATGGGGAGGCCTGGAGCTGCAGCTCCATCCGCCCCATTGTTAATCCGTCCCTGCCAAGCAGTCTCCCATCCATGTATTATCAGATTCTTTAGGTGTTTTTAAACTACCAACACCCTTTTCTTGGTACATTTAATTTTTACACGTATTCTTTTATGTACCAGAAGTTAGAAGTAGAAAAGCTCTAACAGAAACCACCAGCTCATCTACAGCCACAGCACACTGGATTTGCCCAATCTCTCCTGATCATGGAAGCTGAGCAGTGTTGGTCCTGGTTTTAGTACTTGGATGGGAGACCACCAGGAAATACCAGGAGCTGTGTGTATTTTTACAATACCAACACCGTTCTCTTGATGCATTCCATTTTGAAACATTGGGGCAGATCTATTAAGCCTGGTGAACTGATAAAGTGCAAGGTGATAAAGTACCAGCCAGTCAGCTCCTAACTGTCATTTTTCAAACCAAGCCTGTGACATGGCAATTAGGAGCTGATTGGCTGGTACTTTATCACCATGCAAATTATCATTCCACCAGGTTTAATAAATCGGCCGCTTATTCATTTATGTACTAGTAGTTAGAAGTAGAAGAACTCTAACAGAAACCACTAAGCTCATCTACAGCCACACCACACTGTATATGCCCAATATCACCTGATCTTAGGCCTGGTTTGTTCTTGGATGTGAGACCACCTGGGAATACCAGGTGCTGTAGGTAGTTTTATACTACCAACACCGTTCTCTTGATGCATTCTATTTTGAAACTTATTCATTGATGTAGAAGTTAGAAACAGCAAAAATCATCTACAGCCGCATCACACTGGATATGTCCAATCTCATCTGATGTTGGAAGCTAAGCAGTGTTGTGCCTGGTTAGTTTTTGGATTTCAGGTCCTGCCTTCTGGTTTGGCCACGGCACCTCGGAAATTCACCAAGGTCATGGCCGTGATGACGACCCTTCACCATCGGTGGACCAGGGAGGAATCTCTCCTCCCGATAAACATTCTGGAATTGCGGGCAGTGTTCAATTCATTGATACTGGCCCTGCCTCTAGTACAGAACAGGCCTGTTCAAGTACAATCGGACAACGCCACCACGGTAGTGTACACAAATCATCAAGTCGGCACTCGAAACTGCATGGCAAAGCTGGAAGTATAAAAAAATCCTCAGTTGGGTAGAATGTCATCTGCCAGCAATATCGGCAGTGTTCATTCCCGGAGTCCTCAACTGGGAAGCGGATTTCCTCAGTCGTCAGGACGTTCACGCTGGAGAGTGGAGAGGCTGCAGCAGAAATATCTGCACTGGTGTCAGTAGGTGACTGAGGCAGGGATGACTGGGAGATAGTGGGTGACTGAAGCATGTATGAGTGGGATATAGTGGGTGACTGAAGCCGGGGTGACTGGGAGATAGTGGGTGACTGATGCAGGGGTGACAGTGATAGTGGGTGACTTAGGCAGGGGTGACAGGGAGATAGTGGGTTACTGAGGGAGGGGTGATAGGAAGGGGTTGGGTAAGTATGGGAAGAAAGTGGGTGACAGGGATAATAAATGAATAAGGCAGGGATGATAGGGAGATAGTGGATGACTGTGGCAGGGGTGACAGGGACAGTAAGAGACTGAGGCAGGGTTGACAGGGATAGTGGGTGACTGAAGCAGGGGTGATAGAGTGACAGTGGGTGACTGAGGCAGGGGTAACAGGGATAGTGGGTGACTGAGGCAGGGGTCGCAGGTATAGTGGTTGACTGAGGCAGCGGTGACTGGGAGATAGTGGGTAACTGAGGCAGGGGTGACAGGGAAAGTGTGTGACTCAGGCAGGGGTGATAGGGAGATAGTGGGCAGCATATCTCTGCCTCACTGCAGCAGCACATTCCTGCTTCACTGACAGCAGCACATCCCTGCAACGTTGACAGCAACACATCCCTGCAACATTGACGGCAGCACATCCCTGCCTCATTGACGGCAGCACATCCCTGCCTCACTTATAGCAGCACATCCCTGCCTCGCTGACAGCAGCACATCACTGCTTCACTGACAGCAGCACATCACTGCTTCACTGACAGCAGCACATCACTGCTTCACTGACAGCAGAACATCCCTGCCTCACTGGCAGCAGCACATCCCTGCTTTACTGACAGCTGTATATAGGGCCTAATTAAGACCTGATCCCTGCTGTGCATATTCACACAACAGGAGATCAGGTCTGAAGTGCGTGTGTGCTGGTGCCACAGTGCACCGGCACATGCCAGAGATGCGATCAGCATCTCTGCCCAGTGAGCGCCTCTGCCTGATTGACAGGTAGAGGCGGTCACTGGGCAGGAGGAGTCGGGCCAGCGGCGTTGTGCCGCCATTTTGGGGGCACAGTCAGGACAACGCAGACATGACCGGACCGTATGGGGGCGGGGCCGTGACGGCTGTGTGACCCGGACAGCAACGGGCCTTATTTACTAAAATCTCAGATAAATTTTATGGCATTTATGTGCAGTCTAGTTTGCACAGTTGATAGAGTGTTGATCTTGCACTATCAATGTAAGCCTCACATAGGTTTGATACACATGTAAGTTTGTTTTTATTTTACTACATTGTGGTTTGTGGCTCTATACCATGTAATGCATGTCTTTTAACAGTAGTCAAGTCTTCCAATGTGCTTGTTAGTGAAACCCAATACATAGCTTTATTTTATTTTGTTTCTTCAAATATTACATAGTAACATAGTAACATAGTATCCGAGGTTGAAAAAAAGACAATTGTCCATCGAGTTCAACCTATTTGTGGTGTCCTATGCATGATGATTTTACTAAAATTTCTGACTGATGCTGCGGTCAGCCATTGCATTTTATCCCTATTTATAGTAACTATAATGCATGACTATGCACCATACCCCTGGATATCCTTATCCAATAGGAATTTATCTAACCCATTCTTAAAGGTGTTGACAGATTCCGCCATTACAACTCCCTCGGGCAGGGAATTCCAAACACGTATTGTCCTTACCGTGAAAAAGCCTTTACGCTGTATTGTGCGGAATCTCCTCTCCTCTAACCTGAGCGAGTGTCCACGAGTCCTCTGTGTTGATCTAACCAGAAACAGGTCCCGCGCAAGCTCTGTGTATTGTCCCCTTATATATTTGTAGATGTTGATCATATCCCCTCTTAGTCTCCGCTTTTCCAATGTAAACATGCCTAGTCTTTCAAGCCTTTCCTTGTATTCCATCATCTCCATGCCCTTAATTAGTTTGGTCGCCCTCCTCTGTACCTTTTCAAGCTCCAGGATATCCTTTTTGTAGTACGGTGCCCAGAACTGTACACAGTATTCAAGGTGTGGCCTCACTAGTGATTTATATAACGGGAGTATAATACTCTCGTCCCTAGCATCAATACCCCGTTTTATGCATGCTAATATCTTATTAGCCTTCTTTGCTGCAGTCCTACTTTGGGTACTACTGCTTAGCTTGCTATCTATGAGGACACCTAAGTCCTTTTCCAGTACAAAATCCCCTAATTTTACCCCATTTAGTAGGTAGGCATATGTCTTATAACTTTTTTTTTCAATATATAAACATTTTTATTATAAGATTTTCAATGACACAAGTACATCCAAGTTGCAGATTATGGATTGTGAAGGACAAATCAACCATATAAACAATTTAAGCAATTTAAATTGCATGCAGGTAGTAGAATATCAAACTCCTTGGATGAAAGTTGGTCGTAATAAACTAGGATAGAAAAGAATAAAGTAGAAAATAAGATTTTAAACCTACCGGTAAATCTTTTTCTCGTAGTCCGTAGAGGATGCTGGGGACTCCGTAAGGACCATGGGGATAGACGGGCTCCGCAGGAGACATGGGCACTTTAAGAAAGACTTTAGTTCTGGGTGTGCACTGGCTCCTCCCTCTATGCCACAGTTAGAGAAACTGTGCCCAGAGGAGACTGACAGTATGAGGAAAGGATTTTGTTAATCCAGGGCAAGATTCATACCAGCCACACCAATCACACCGTATAACTTGTGATAAACTACCCAGTTATGAGTACGAAAAAACAACATACTGTAGCATCAGTGCAGGACCGATGCAACTATAACATAACCCTTATTGAAACAATAACTATATACAAGTATTGCAGAAGTAGTCCGCACTTGGGACGGTCGCCCAGCATCCTCTACGGACTTCGAGAAAAAGATTTACCGGTAGGTTTAAAATCTTATTTTCTCTAACGTCCTAGAGGATGCTGGGGACTCCGTAAGGACCATGGGGATTATACCAAAGCTCCAAAACGGGCGGGAGAGTGCGGATGACTCTGCAGCACCGATTGAGCAAACATGAGTTCCTCCTCAGCCAGGGTATCAACTTATAGTATTTTGAAAAGGTGTTTGAACCTGACCAAGTAGCAGTTCGACACAGCTGTAGTGCCGAGACCCCTCGGGCAGCCGCCCAAGAAGAGCCCACTTTCCTCGTGGAATGGGCCTAGACCGATTTCGGTAACTGCAATCCAGCCATAGAATGCGCTTGCTGAATCGTGTTACAAATCCAGCGAGCAATAGCCTGCTTTGAAGCAGGGGCACCAATCTTGTTGGTTGCATACAGGACAAACAGCGCTTCAGTTTTCCTGACTCTAGCCGTCCTGGCCACGTAAATTTTCAAAGCCCTGACCCCATCAAGTAACTCGGAATCCTCCAAGTCACGCGTAGCCAAAGGCACCACAATAGGTTGGTTCATATGAAAAGATGAGACCACTTTTGGTAGGAATTGAGGACGGGTCCGCAATTCCGCTCTATCCACATGGTACACCAAATATGGGCTTTTATGTGACAAAGCCGCTAATTCCGACACTCGCCTAGCCGAAGCCAAGGCTAATAACATGACCACCTTCCATGTGAGATATTTTAACTCCACCGTTTTAAGTGGTTCAAACCAGTGTGATTTTAGAAAACTTAACACCACGTTAAGGTCCCAAGGTGCCACCGGAGGCACAAAAGGAGGCTGAATATGCAGCACTCCTTTTACAAAAGTCTGAACTTCTGGAAGAGAAACCAATTCTTTTTGAAAGAAAATGGATAAGGCCGAAATCTGGACCTTAATAGAGCCTAATTTTAGGCCCAAATTCACTCCAGTTTGTAGGAAGTGAAGGAAACGGCCCAGATGGAATTCTTCCGTAGGAGCATTCCTGGCCTCACACCAAGAAACATAATTTCGCCATATACGGTGTAATGTTTTGACGTTACATCCTTCCTAGCCTTTATCAGCGTAGGGATGACCTCAACCGGAATGCCTTTCACTGCTAGGATCCGGCATTCAACCGCCATGCCGTCAAACGCAGCCGCGGTAAGTCTTGGAACAGACAGGGCCCCTGATGCAACAGGTCCTGTCTTAGAGGAAGAGGCCACGGATCTTCTGTGAGCATTTCCTGCAGATCCGGATACCAGGTCCTCCGTGGCCAATCTGGAACAATGAGGATTGTTCTCACTCCTCTTTGTCTTATTATCCTTAACACCTTGGGTATGAGAGGAAGAGGAGGAAATACATAGACCGGCCGGAACACCCACGGTGTCACTAGGGTGTCTACAGCTACTAGGGTGTCTACAGCTACTGTCTGAGGGTCTTTTGACCTTGCGCAATACCTCTGTAGCTTTTTGTTGAGCCGGGACGCCATCATGTCTATCTGTGGCAGTTCCCACGACTTGTAATCTGTGCAAAGACTTCCTGATTAAGTCCCCACTCTCCCGGATGTAGGTCGTGTCTGCTGAGGAAGTCTGCTTCCCAGTTGTCCACTCAAAGAATGAACACTGCTGACAGTGCGCTTGCGTGATTCTCCACCCAGCGAAGAATTCTGGTGGCTTGTGCCATCGCCACTCTGCTCCGCCTTGGCGGTTTACATGAGCCACTGCGGTGACGTTGTCTGACTGGATCAGAACCGGTTGGTCGCAAAGTAAGGTCTCCGCTTGACGTAGGGCATTGTATATGGCCCCTAGTTTCAGGATGTTGATGTGAAGACAAGTCTCTTGACTTGACCAAAGACCTTGGATATTTCTTCCCTGTGTGACTGCTCCCCAACCTTGGAGGCTTGCCTCTGTGGTCACCAGGATCCAGTCCTGAATGCCGAATCTGCGTCACTCGAGAAGGTGAGCACTCTGCAGCCACCACAGGAGTGATACCCTGACCCTGGGGGACAGGGTGATCAACCAATGCATCTGCAAATGTGACCCAGACCACTTGTCCAGTAGGTCCCATTGGAAAGTCCTCGCATGGAACCTGCCGAATGGAATGGCTTCGTATGATGCCACCATCTTTCCCAGGACTCGAGTGCAGTGATGCACTGACACAAGTTTTGGTTTCAATAGGTTCCTGACAAGAGTCATGAGTTCCTGGGCCTTTCCTATCGGGAGATAAACTCTCTTCTGGTCTGTGTCCAGAATCATGCCCAAGAAAGACAGACGAGTCGTAGAAACCAACTGCGACTTTGGGATATTGAAAATCCAGCCGTGTTGCTGTAACACTTTCAGTGAAAGTGATACGCTGTTCAGCAACTGCTCTCTTGATCTCGCTTTTATGAGATCGCTCAAGTACGGGATAATTGTGACACCTTGCTTACGCAGGAGAACCATCATTTCCACCATTACCTTGGTGACAATTCTCTGGGCCGTGGAGAGACCAAACAGCAACGTCTGAAATTGGCAATGACAGTCCTGTACCGCAAATCTGAGGTACGCCTGATGAGATGGATAAATGGGGACATGAAGGTATTGATAAAGCTAAATATTTATCTTACTTAAAACCCTTTAAGAGGTCTAAGAACACTGTACGCTATTAACGTATGGAATACCGTAAGGGTACGCACGTTGCGTAACAATCGCTTAGCCGTAGTCGAGACGCTCAAGCGCCACGTTCGCTCACGGCCAAGTGATCACAGGCAGGCACGCTATTGGCTGCCGACTAACGTAATGATTCGCTATAGCGTAGCGGACGCTCGGGACCACGAGGAGATCACCAGCGGCGCAGACGCTCACAATGTTAAACCTTTATAACTATACCATAAAACAGTGTATTATACAGTAAACCTTGGTGTAGTGATAAGATGAGAATGCAACACTGTGTAAGCGGGTTTACACTAAAGCTGTTTGAGCGATAGAGACGCTCCTATTATCCACTGCAATATAATGAACACACAATTCCGGTCTAAGGGTCTAACGCCTTTTAAGGAAATGGATGAACGTTCACAAGAATAATACAATACAAGTCATACACTACCAATATAACATAGACTACCTAACCAGATAACTACACATGAAATACAATATCAGTACAATAACTATATAAGAGAAACAAGAGAGAAAGAGAAGAGAGAGAGAGAGAGAGAGATATGGCTCAGAATAACAAGAAAGACAATATGATTGCGGAGAAAACTTACGCACAAAGGGGAACGATCGCATGCGCCTCTGGATATCCAGCTCCCGATTATCAGCAATGAGAACCGTTGAAGAGTGAGAGCTGGATATGATCGGCTTGTCTATTTATGCCCCACACACAATACAATTCAATGGTCCCTACAATCTCATTGTTCATTGGACACAGGAATTCGTCTTCGCATTATAACAAAAGGTCATAGGTTGATTCATACAGGTGGGCTGTGACTATTTCCAACTGCTCAGGTGGGTGGGAAACTAGGTTTCCCGCCGCATGGATAAGTAAGTGCAAATAATAGTAAAAGTACATAAACTTCTTATGTCCATAACTATTCGCACGAGCGATTAATCCGCTTCAAACCAACACCGGAATATTGCTAATTAAATACTCTTCCGATGGATACTAAACACCACTGTATGACTCATGTCTGACCCTTCGTACCAAACAAAGAGGGATCTCTATGTCCATGAACATACTATATTAACTAAACTTTCAGAATCTATCAAAGGGACCATGATCTACAAAATACATTATATGGTTAAAATATATATTGATTGAGTCGCCCGCTAGACGCATACAAACTGTACCGTAAATCCGCATATCGTGCGCCTGCGGGTGCACGCGAAGGCGAGTATGCGCACGCACGGGAGAGCTCTTGCACGCGCAGCGGGAGCTCGCATGAGGTGCAAATATGGCAGTGTGCATAGTGATATTTTTCTGACTTTGACAGTCCACCCTTTGGCAGTCAACAATAACTGCCACTTCCTAAAACATTTCAAAACGAGAAAAATATATGTCAAGTGTAAATACATTTCCATGATTGGGTAAGGGAGGAGAGGAGAAGGTAGGAAAAGGGTATGACCTAGTGAGATAGCAGAAGCATGTGTGTATGAATCCATGTTTGGGGGGGTCATGTATCATCGTGCCGTACGTGTTTTAAATCAAGCTTCGAGGTATTGCGAAGTATACATTTGAATTCCTTCTTATCCCGTATTAAGGGTCTGTGGATGGGCTGCCAAACTCTACCGAGCTCTTTTCGGCTGTGGTTGTAACAAAATGGGGAAGCACATTTTAGTTGATGATACATGAATGGGGGAATATGTGATTGCTGATATCTGTGCTGGTATTCCCTATCGACTATGTGTGTCATTACCTGAAGGTTGTAGAGATGAAGATAAGACACAATTATGGTAAATGCAGTGGTATTCTATGTCAGGTTAATGAACATTTGTCGGTTGAAGTCTTGTTCGGTGTCTGTTGAATGCAGTCTTCTTTGGGCTTTTGCCATTAGGTGTGAGCAAAAGCTTTGTCAATGTCCATAGACTTACAAAAGTGTTGGGCTAGCGTAATTTTAAAATTTCTAGGGAAACTGGGGGTCTATGGCATAGTTCATCAAATATCTGTGTATAAGGTTGTCAAAACTTCTTCTTTAATCCATCAGTTGTCTGTATACAGGGTCATCAAATTCCTCGTCCAAGTGGGTCTTTTTACCTTGGAGAAAACGGAAAAACAGGTGAAAGAAACGGACCGTATAATCGCATTTTCATCACATCATTGTCTCTACCGTTGGGTCATATATCAAATCCATTGGAATTACAATTTCCTCACTCCTTAAACTCATCACCCTAGTACTTCGTTTACACTTCGTTAAAGCCTGACCGCATCTAAATATCAAGCCAATCGATATGACAACACCTAAGATACATAGGAGAAACTTCCCTACATCCATTATGACTCCTTGAGCCCATTCTCCTAAACCAGAGAACCAATTTCGCGGGTTCAACCATGACACCCAACCAGTCAGCTCATTACCCACAGCAGCAAGGGTGAGATTGTGTCTCCTGCGAAATTCCCACTTTAATTGGAGAATGTCGTCCATCTTTTGGTCTATGACCTCGACCGGATCCTCGGTACTATTCGTTATATATGTGCAGCATTTCACGCCGTACTGCGTTGCCAGTGTGACACAATATCCACCTGTCACTGCCGTGAGATAATTGAGAACCATTCTATGCTGAACCAGCTCTCTTCCAGTATACCTAAAAGTGTCATCATACATTTCTGTGATATTGTCTAACAAATTTGCGAGCGCAGATATGTATTTATAATTCAGCACGCCTCTGGCGGTGCGAGTGATGTCTAACGCGAGTAGAACCTGAATCCCGGTGGATTCATGGATCATGTCAGAGGCCGGATGCTCTGTTCTTTCTATCAGGTGCCGTTTAACTACGTGTTCGTAATGAGTGTGAGTATAAGGAGCTTGGGCAACACGGTGTATATCTTTCATTTTGGCATGTGATACAGTCATTACCTCAGGCAGTACTTTTCCAATATAACACAATCCTTCAGAGTTTGGGGCAAGCCACTTATACGCCTTCCTCCCGCATATGAAATATGCATCATCGGGGAGAACATATGGGACGGAATAGGACATAACCATATTACACATCTTCCATGTGAAATCTCCTAACCCTAATTCTCCCATCTGTCTAGTACACGTATCAGTTTGTACGATATGTGCACAGTATCCTGGTGATACCTCTCCAACTCTCATAATCCTACTTCCTAGGGTATACCTATATCGGAAAGATTTTTCTCTACTGGCTATGTGGCGTATAAGCTCTGTATCTGTCGGCATTCTATCTGCTCTATATGAAAAGGTCATGGTTTGGTTACTCCATGACACTTCCCAATTTCCCGGCTTTCGGGGATTGGAAATGTTAAAACATATTAGGGATCTATCCACATGATATTGGTGGAGCTTCAAACTAGGAGGACTGGAGATATTAAACCTCCTGTCCACCGGCCTCCCACCACTTAGCTCAAGTACCTCCCCTATCGTTAAAGGAAACGGTACTAAGCCTGATTTACTATGGCCTTGAGGTACTTGAGAGCATACCCAACAATCTGTCTGATTTAACACATTACCCACTAAGGAGTGATAGTCACTCAATGGATGCCGGTCCATGTGGATATTAAAACTGGATTGGCATTTCTTGATGCACCCATCCTCAATTATATTGTCACAATGCCTACAGATACAGTTTTCTTCAGCTAACAATCCTTCACAATGTTTACAAATAACATGGCTGCTAGATCGTTTCCGGTACTCGCCTTTGCTTGGTGGTTGTGTTGCTATTGGAAATTTACACCTCCGTCTCAGTCATCAGAACCTTTCTGGATCCTTTCTCGACCTCACTGGTACTCTCGCCGGAACAGACTGCTCTGGTCAACATCATGGTCAACAGGAAAATCCGTATCACAGTCTCTTGGGGCAAGTCCATCTTACAGGAGGAGAAAAGGAGAAATTTGTAATGGGGGTACAGAAAAACAGTTTGAGGGGGAGAGAAACTTGTTACGATAATTAGTTCTCTAGTCTTGTTGTTCTTCTTGTTCTGCTGTCATCTCAAAGGTGCTGTCTCTCAGTCTTCCAACCGAACATTCTGGTGATACAATATTCCTTCCAAATCAGCGATCTTTCTGTAAGGAGCAAAAATCTTGCATTACCATTTGTCTAACTGATGTGTGACATACCATCTTTAAAACATGAAAACATGAGTGAGAAGAGAGAAAACAAAAAAAAACAAAAAGAGAGAGAGAACAATTTATATATATATATATATATATATATATATATATAAAACATAACACATCAATAAACAACAACAGGAAAAAAAAAAATTTTCAAACATTTTAAAACATTTTCAGATCATCAGGCTGTCATATCTACATGTCCAATGGTTTCCTTGCGCAGTCCCTCCCCCCAGCACCTCCATACTCCACCCTCTGTATCTGGCCAGGATACATTGATGCGGATAGGTCATGCTGGGGTTTGGTAGACTTCTGCAAAGACCAAGCAGACATGCAATGTTTGAGTCCTACCAATAATCGTCAGAGATGGGGAGAGAAAAAGAAACATTCCACAGATACATTTACAACGTTTCACCCGGTCATTCCTGTGTCTTCAGGGAATGACCTCCCAATTTATTAACTATAACCTCAGGCTTACCATCAGTCCTAATGATCACCTTTTATAATTTGGTGTGTCATATTCATGCTCATATTCATGTCTAGGGGGTCTGACTTTATGTGGGCTGTTGCAGTTACTGGCATAATGCCCTTCTCTTTTGCAAAGATCACAAACCCTGGGCTTCCTCCAAGTGTCAGTGACCTGAGGTCTTGGTTGATTTGATGCCTCCTCAAACGCTCGGATGCTCATCACCATCAACCGTTTTCCCTGTACTTCCCTGATTCTTTGGATACCATGATTATGTCGTTGTCTAGGGGGCTGATGTGACTTTTGTCTACTTCCTGATCTACAATCTCTTGCAAAATGACCTTCCTTCTGGCAATTGTAACAGACTTCCACATTTGAATTTCTCGCAGGGGTTTGGGGCTTATGCTGGAGTGGTCTTGTGGTTAGGGCCTGTATACTTGCGGCCATTAACTTATCACTTTGTGACTCCCTGTGTCTGGTGATATTTCGATCATGATCAATAGCGGCCTCTCTTAATGCGGCCACCGAGATATTTCTCCAGTTTGGGTTGGTGGTCTGTACCCTTGTTCTCAATACCTCCTTTAAACCATTCATTAATACCTTAACCGCTATTTCTCTATGCTGTGCGCATGTTTTGATGTCTGTGATCCCAGTGTTCCTAGCCATTACTTGCAGTGCTCGATTGAAATAATTGGAAATACTTTCCCTTTCGTTTTGTCTTATGGAGAAAATTTCATTCCACTTGACAACGGCAGGGAAATATACCTCCAACTGTCGGTTAATCTGCTTAATACATTCCTGATTGTGTTCCTCCGTTTGAGGTACTTCCGTGTCTAATTTACAATCAGCAATACATTTCGCAGGGTCAACACTGGAGGGCAAACATGCCCTCAGCACTGTCCGCCAATCTTTGTTGGTGGGTTCTGTTGAGTTTCCTAGTTCTTTAATGAACCTTTGACATGCGACTAGATTTTTCCTAGGATTAGGAAATTCAGACATGATTGATCTCAATTCGGTCCGGGACCAGGGACAGCGCATTGCACTGTCCTGGACGGGAATGGTTCCCTGATCATCAGTCTTCCCATTGGGGACTGTGATCACCCTGACAGGACTAAACTCAATTACATCACCTTGTTTTGGTCTTTCAGTATGGGGTACATTTGTTTGTGCGTGATATAAAACATTGTACGTACCTGTGGACACGACCTCACCTGACCCTCCGTTAGGGGGTTTGATTATTGCCTTTACCGATTTGGTCGCGTCCACCTGGATGTCTTGTGTGATGGCTGCTGGAAGAGGTGCCGACATCGTGCTGGGCTCACTTTCTTGTTTGTATTCCTGAGGGAAGTTTGACATGGGGTGCGACTTGCACGGGTTAATAGTTGTACATTTAACAGTATTACAATTATCATTGTTATGTTTATTACACTTATTCTTATCATCTATAATACAGTTGCTAAGTGCGTTTTTATTGTTCAACATTGTGCCTTTCTCCGCAACCATAATCCTCTCCATTGCCATATCTCTCCTCCCAAGATGAGAGTCAGATATGTCAGTTAACTCTCTTTGCATTTCACTTTCCTGTTGCCATAATTTTAAACAATCATAATGTTTGATCCGTCTCTTTGCTGGTTTAATAAGACCTATTCTTCTCCTTAGATTTTGTAACACTTCTGGGCTAAAGCTGCCTACTCTTGGGAACTTCTCCCCGTCATGTACCGTCATTCTCTCCCATTCATCACATAAAACCTCTGTGTGTGAACCGTATTTTTCACACATTACATACCTTGCCGACCCGATTGGTCGGTTTTCTAAATCAACCCGAACCGAGGTTGATCGCCCCCTACCTGAACAACTGGCCCCCATAACTTGCAGGTGTTGCTTTTCTTCAGCGAACCCTTACAAAAACCAAGATGTCCGGGGCAGGCCGGCGGCGAAGTTTACCGAGTACTCCACTCACTCCTCGCCCACGTTGGCCAGTACTGCAATCACTGTATCCAGAGCTGTTGTACCCAACCTAGGGCCCCTGTGAACCTTTATTTACTGGGGCGTGTTTCCCAGCAAGTATCGGTTGTTGGATAGTTCCTGAGTGACCAGCGAACCTCCCTTTAGAAAATAAAAAATTACACAAATCACGTCAGAATGTACAAATAGTGTTTATGACCCGTTTTGTACACAAATGGTACTGGTCAGATTAACTAATGCACACAATTACGTGCGGTACAATCAGTCTGCACATAAGCAACTAATCTTATGTGCAGAGCGACCAGTGGAATCGAAAATTGCGGCTGCGAATTCCTTCAGCATGAGCCTTATGGCCTATATGGGTTCCGCCCCAACCCTTCTTGGTGTTGGGCTACTTGACTCTATTGCGGACTTCCTTGTCTGCTGTACCTGGACCTCCTGGTCTGTTATGCGACCTCCTGGTCTGACCTCCTGGTCTGCTACAGTATGACCTCCTGGTCTGCTACACTCTAATGCTCTTTATATGTTTAACAAGGGATGCCTCCCTAGCCACCATGTATGTCACTTACACGTATGTACTTCACGAGAACTCGATGATTTCTGTGGTTCAATCCCCAAAATTGTAAAAACTTATATAATTGCAAACACTCACTCACCACATGTACACTTTTGTTTCTATTTCTATTTCTGCGCAGAAATTTCTTTCCTTTAGACCAGATGTGTTGTAAATTGGAGAAGTATCTATTAGCTTAAATTTCGGACACTGAAATAGACTTGCGCTATTTATCGCGTTGCCACCTCTTCGCCTGCTAAAATAACACTTATCGTGTGATTTGAGTTACGTGGGCGTACCCGGACACTCCGTTGCGTAATATACGCTGCGTGCGTCGGCCTTTGAGTTGCGTGCGCGAGTCTCAGCCTTTTGTTAGAGACACGTGTACGCAATGCAGATATCCACCGTAACACAACTAACACGTTAAACAATGTAGATGATCCTTGATCATCTACCGAGCACCACACCAATCTCTCCTTGTATCTTTAGGCAGAGCTGCGTGCGTGCTTTGCAATTTATCCCTTAATGTATTACTTTTACACTTTAACTATGAAATAGCGACAAATCTCTCTTAGCACGTTTATCAACTATAAAATGGCAAACAGGAGAGTGATATATGAAAATACACGAATGAAAAGAAATGCAGATATGCGTGTGTGCGTACGCAAGATAGAAATAAACAGTTTTAAAAGACACTAGCGTGTTGTTCTTACCTCCGGTTCCGGATTCCCTCAGCACCCTTTACTAAGCGAAGCAGACGCCTATCCAGACAGCACTGCGAGGAATATGATCTCCCGCCCTTTGCTGATGGATAATGTCTGCTGGAATTACCTAGCAGAGATATGTGAAGGACGGACGAGCCGCCAATTGATAAAGCTAAATATTTATCTTACTTAAAACCCTTTAAGAGGTCTAAGAACACTGTATGCTATTAACGTATGGAATACCGTAAGGGTACGCACGTTGCGTAACAATCGCTTAGCCGTAGTCGAGACGCTCAAGCGCCACGTTCGCTCACTGCCAAGTGATCACAGGCAGGCACGCTATTGGCTGCCGACTAACGTAATGATTCGCTATAGCGTAGCGGACGCTCGGGACCACGAGGAGATCACCAGCGGCGCAGACGCTCACAATGTTAAACCTTTATAACTATACCATAAAACAGTGTATTATACAGTAAACCTTGGTGTAGTGATAAGATGAGAATGCAACACTGTGTAAGCGGGTTTACACTAAAGCTGTTTGAGCGATAGAGACGCTCCTATTATCCACTGCAATATAATGAACACACAATTCCGGTCTAAGGGTCTAACGCCTTTTAAGGAAATGGATGAACGTTCAAAAGAATAATACAATACAAGTCATACACTACCAATATAACATAGACTACCTAACCAGATAACTACACATGAAATACAATATCAGTACAATAACTATATAAGAGAAACGAGAGAGAGAGAAGAGAGAGAGAGAGAGAGAGAGAGAGAGAGAGAGAGAGAGATATGGCTCAGAATAACAAGAAAGACAATATGATTGCGGAGAAAACTTACGCACAAAGGGGAATGATCGCATGCGCCTCTGGATATCCAGCTCCCGATTATCAGCAATGAGAACCGTTGAAGAGTGAGAGCTGGATATGATCGGCTTGTCTATTTATGCCCACACACAATACAATTCAATGGTCCCTACAATCTCATTGTTCATTGGACACAGGAATTCGTCTTCGCATTATAACAAAAGGTCATAGGTTGATTCATACAGGTGGGCTGTGACTATTTCCAACTGCTCAGGTGGGTGGGAAACTAGGTTTCCCGCCGCATGGATAAGTAAGTGCAAATAATAGTAAAAGTACATAAACTTCTTATGTCCATAACTATTCGCACGAGCGATTAATCCGCTTCAAACCAACACCGGAATATTGCTAATTAAATACTCTTCCGATGGATACTAAACACCACTGTATGACTCATGTCTGACCCTTCGTACCAAACAAAGAGGGATCTCTATGTCCATGAACATGCTATATTAACTAAACTTTCAGAATCTATCAAAGGGACCATGATCTACAAAATACATTATATGGTTAAAATATATATTGATTGAGTCGCCCGCTAGACGCATACAAACTCTACCGTAAATCCGCATATCGTGCGCCTGCGGGTGCACGCGAAGGCGAGTATGCGCACGCACGGGAGAGCTCTTGCACGCGCAGCGGGAGCTCGCATGAGGTGCAAATATGGCAGTGTGCATAGTGATATTTTTCTGACTTTGACAGTATGCATCCTGTACACAAATGCGGACAACAGGTGTCAAGCCGTGTGTTGCCTTTGTCAAGCTGTAATAAGTAGGGGTAAGGACGTTAACCACCTCAGAACATCCTCCCTTATACGTCACCTGCAGCGCATTAATCATAAGTCAGTGACAAGTTCAAAAACTTTGGATGACAGCGCAAGCAGTCCACTGACCACTAAATCCCTTCCTCTTGTAACCAAGCTCCTGCAAACCACACCACCAACTCCCTCAGTGTCAATTTCCTCCTTAGACAGGAAAGCCAATAGTCCTGCAGGCCATGTCACTGGCAAGTCTGACGAGTCCTCTCCTGCCTGGGATTCCTCCGATGCATCCTTGAGTGTAACGCCTACTGCTGCTGGTGCTGCTGTTGTTGCTGCTGGGAGTCGATCGTCATCCCAGAGGGGAAGTCGGAAGACCACTTGTACTACTTCCAGTAGGCAATTGACTGTCCAACAGTCCTTTGCGAGGAAGATGAAATATCACAGCAGTCATCCTGCTGCAAAGCGGATAACTCAGGTCTTGTCAGCCTGGGTGGTGAGAAACGTGGTTCCGGTATCCATCGTTAATTCAGAGGCAACTAGAGACTTGATTGAGGTACTGTGTCCCCGGTACCAAATGCCATCTAGGTTCCATTTCTCTAGGCAGGCGATACCGAAAATGTACACAGACCTCAGAAAAAGAGTCACCAGTGTCCTAAAAAATGCAGTTGTACCCAAGGTCCACTAGTCGACATGTCCGTGGTTAAGTGGAGCAGGGCAGACTCAGGACTATATAACTGTGACAGCCCACTGGGTATATCTATTGCCTCCCGCAGCAAGAACAGCAGCGGCGGCACCAGTAGCAGCATCTCGCAAATGCCAACTCGTTCCTAGGCAGACTACGCTTTGTATCACCGCTTTCCATAAGAGGCACACAGCTGACAACCTCTTACGGAAACTGAGGAACATCATCGCAGAATGGCTTACCCCAATTGGACTCTCCTGGGGATTTGTGACATCGGACAATGCCACCAATATTGTGCGTGCATTACATCTGGGCAAATTCCAGCACGTTCCATGTTTTGCACATACATTGAATTTGGTGGTACAGAATTATTTAAAAAAACGACAGGGGCGTGCAAGAGATGCTGTCGGTGGCCCGAAGAATTGCGGGCCACTTTCTGCATTCAGCCACCGCGTGCCGAAGACTGGAGCACCACCAAACATTCCTGAACCTGCCCTGCCATCCTCTGAAGCAAGAGGTGGTAACGAGGTGGAATTCAACCCTCTATATGCTTCAGAGGATGGAGGAGCAGCAAAAGGCCATTCAAGCCTATACATCTACCCACGATATAGACAAAGGAGGGGGAATGCACCTGACTCAAGCGCAGTGGAGAATGATTTCAACGTTGTGTAAGGTTCTGCAACCCTTTGAACTTGCCACACGTGAAGTCAGTTCAGACACTGCCAGCCTGAGTCAGGTCATTCCCCTCATCAGGCGTTTGCAGAAGAAGCTGGAGACATTGAAGGAGGAGCTAAAACAGAGCGATTCCGCTAGGCATGTGGGACTTGTGGATGGAGCCCTTAATTCGCTTAACCAGGATTCAATCTGTTGAAATCAGAGCAATACATTTTGGCCACCGTGCTCGATCCTAGATTTAAAACCTACATTGTATCTCTCTTTCCGGCAGACACAAGTCTGCAGAGGTTCAAAGACCTGCTGGTGAGAAAATTGTCAAGTCAAGCGGAACGTGACCCGTCAACAGCTCCTCCTTCACATTCTCCCGCAACTGGGGGTGCAAGGAAAAGGCTAAGAATTCCGAGCCCACCCGCTGGCGGTGATGCAGGGCAGTTTGGAGTGAGTGCTGACATCTGGTCCGGACTGAAGGACCTGGCAACGATTACTGACATGTCGTCTACTGTCACTACATATGATTCTGTCACCTTTGAAAGAATGGTGGAGGATTATATGAGTGACCGCATCCAGGTAGGCACGTCAGACAGTCCGTATGTATACTGGCAGGAAAAAGAGGCAATTTGGAGGCCCTTGCACAAACTGGCTTTATTCTATCTAAGTTGCCCTCCCTCCAGTGTGTACTCCAAAAGAGTGTTTAGTGCAGCCGCTCACCTTGTCAGCAATCGGCGTACGAGGTTACTTCCAGAAAATGTGGAGAAGATGATGATCATCAAAATGAATTATAATCAATTCCTCCGTGGAGACATTTACCAGCAATTGCCTCCAGAAAGTACACAGGGATCTGAGATGGTGGATTCCAGTGGGGACGAATTAATAATATGTGAGGGGGGCGATGTACACAGTGAAAGGGGTGAGGAATCGGAGGAGATGATGAGGTGGACATCTTGCCTCTGTAGAGCCAGTTTGTGCAAGGAGAGATTGATTGCTTCTTTTTTGGTGGGGGCCCAAACCAACCAGTCATTTCGGTCAGCCGTGTGGCAGACCCTGTTGCTGAAATGATGGGTTCGTCAATGTTTTTCTTTTCAATCTAAGCCCCTGCAGTTTTCTGTAAGAATCTGCTTCGCTATGATGATCAACAAGTCACAAGGGCAAACACTCAGGGCTGGAGGCGTAGATCTTAGGACCAGCTGCTACAAGCATGGCAAAGGTGTCACTATCATTGGTGACACCCAGAGAGGCAGCGAGGGAGATTGTAATGCAGTGCGCGCAGATAAGCAGCGCAATGGTAAAAAGGAGGCATGGTCTCATAGGTAGGGGTGTGGCCTGTTTTCCTGAATCTCCATTTTGTTGCTCCGGGTATCCCGGGGGTTGAGTGCTGCACCCGGGGACTAGTGTGTGAGTGGTGCTGGCTCCTGCACAGTGACAGAAACTGGGTGTTGCACGTAATGTTACAGTGAAACACCCATATTCTGTCACTGAAGAGGAGCCGGCACTTTGGTGTCACCCCCCTTGGCGGGTGACACTCGGGTGTGGGCCGCAACCCCGTTGTGATGCCACTGACCCATGGGAAGCTTTACGTGGCTTACCCATGTGTTAGTAGCCCCAAGCATCTTTTGTGTTAGTCCCTGAAGAAAAACTTCAAATATTTACAAATACATTTTGTAATCAATGGGCCTAATTCAGTAAGGATTGCAAATTCTGCTAAGTAACAGAATTTGCAATCCTTTGGTTCGCATGCTGGGGCCACCCAGCATGCCGCCTCCCTTCTTGACCACGCTGAAATTGCAGTCTCAGTGCAGTTCAGCGTGATCAAAAAAAATGGGTTAGCCTCCTGTTGGTGCAGACTGTATGTGTGCGCAGGAAGCCGCCACCATTTTTGTGATCGCAGCTGCTGCATGTGATGTCATGCAGCAGCTCTGACCACGCCTCCTGTTTCTCCGTTGCCGACCCCATTTTGTAGCCCTGCCCATGCACCGCTCCATCTCCGACTTGGAAATGGATTGTTGCTGACCCCCCCCCCCCAGCACCAATTGACAGTCAGAAGCGATCGCATTATCTGCGGGGTGCCGCAGAAAATGCAGGCGCATGCGTATGCAGTTGGATTGCTTATTGCGATTGCAATCCAACCTGAATCAGGCTCTATTACCTATCACAATGCACTGCGGGTAGTACAAAATGGGGTTAATATAAGAGAAACCCCCCCCAGAGCTGTGCTCCTTAACTGTCCCTGGTGGCTAGTGGAGCGGCTGCCCAGTAATCAGTGTCCACGCCAGTGCGCACATGGCCCACTCCCTACAGCCACGCTGGATCACGGTATAGTGTGGGCACAGAAGTCCCTTACCTCCCTTTCATCAGCGACCTCGTGATCCCGGAGGGCGGTGTGTGTGTGACTGACCTTAGGAAGAAACCGGAGCCTCCGCTGCAGTGACCCAGCAACCAGGGCACGGGAGTATACTGCGCCGCTGGGAGTAATGGAGCTGCAGTAAAGATGTCTATTAGACCTAACCTGCTGCAGCCCTTGTAGATTCTTATAAAAAAAAGTTCTTCTTTTCTTGTCAAAATTAATAGCTAAGAATAGGCTGCCTGAGGCAGCCCCCTGTTAAGTGGCCTGCTACTGAAGGCACCAACTACAAACTGAGCTCCCTGTTCATGGAAGCGAGGTTATAGAGCAGGGGGCGCTGAGCATCTTGGGAACAGTCAAAAGCTTTGAGCCTGTTGGTGCCTCAGATCAAGATCCTACTCTACACCCCAATGTGAATCCTTGTGGAGTCCAGTGTACCCCACAGAAGAAATGAATGTGTCACACCCATTGGCAGCAACATTAGAATAGCTGCTGATGGGCACAATTGAGAAAGGAAGGGGGGAAAACATTTGAATCCAGCACATATATGTAATTTGAATATGTAATTTGTACCTTCCTACTTTAAAATGTAATGGATGAACCTCACCCTGTGAGAACTATCTTTATGATCAAGAGATCTCATACGCAAGAAAAGCATGTGTTGGGATAGGGCTGTGGAGGGCGGCTGCTCGAGCACACCCCCGTCAAGTTAAGGAGATTCAACTGAGGAAGCACAAGGGAACTTTTGTCTGGGGACAACAACTGCAGGGAGACCACATCTTTTCAGATGAAAATGAGAGGGCAGAAGGCTGCCTAATACTGAAGCACCCTCAAACATCAAACCATATGCAACAACTAGTACAAGCATTCCTGGGGAAAGGTCTGCAGCAGACGGATTTGCATACGGTGATGTCATCCAAGCAGTGGGCCAAAGTTGGCTGGAACCCTCATCTGCATATGAAAAGAGAAAAGGGGCGCTTGGATGACCCCTAGCTCGCATTGAACACCCCCCACCCTCCTTTGGTGTGGGGCTCATGTTGGCCATGCCCCAGCCCCTGAAGCATTCAAGCTGATTTCTTGCAGCAGCTGGGCACTGTAACAGCTCCAGAGCTGCTCTGTAAGGCAAATAAAAGGGTGTGGGCCCTGCAACACCACCTGTAGTTCGCATTGTGCGTTGGAAGGCACAAAGTAAGCAGACGGGAGAAGTCAGGATAGTGCGCAAGGGCATAGAAGGGAGGGGCTCAAGAAAAGAGAAGTGGAAACAGACAGCAAACTAGGCTGGAGAGAGACCTGAGACAATGAGATCTAAATTATACCAGAGCCAACCAGGGGAAAGCACAAATGCAGTCCCCCCCCCTACCACAAATTATGCAGTCGAGATTCCCACATTTGGGGAAATCACAGAGGTCAGCATACCCAGAATGCAATGAATGAACCTCACCCTGGGAAAACAATCTTCATGACCATGGTATCACCTAAGCAAAATAAGTATGATTTGAGATAGGGCTGGGGAGGGCCGCTGCTCAGGCACACCTCCGTCAAGTAAAGGAGATTCAACTGAGGCAGCACAAGGGAACTCTCATCTGGGGACAACAACTGCAGGGAGAACACATTTTCAGACGAATGTGTGAGTGCAGAAGGCTGCCTAATACTGAAGCACCCCCCAAACAACAAACCAAATGCAACAACTAGTGCAAGCATTCCTGGGGGAAGGCCTGCAGCAGATGGATTCGCATATGGTGATGTCATCCAAGCAATGGGTATAGTTGGCTGCAACCCTCGTCTGCATATGAAAAGAGAAAATGGTCACGCAGGGCATGGCGGCCTTTGTGGGGTTGCGCTTGGATGACCCCTAGATCGCTTTATACACCCCCATCAGTGTGGGGCTCATGTTGACCATGCCCCAGCCCCTGAAGCATTCAAGCTGATTTCTTGCAGAAGCTGGACCCAGTAACAGCTCCAGAGTTGCTCTACAAGACAAGCAAAAGGGTGTGAGCCATGCAGCACCACCTGTAGTTTGCATACACACATATATAGGACATCATCTCTTATATGCCCCAGGGGCAATAAAATAGTATCCTTATCTAGGGTATCCATCCATGCCGCTACAGCACTACACATACACACCCAGGCCGACGCAATTGCCGGTCTGAGTAAGGTACCTGAATGTGTATAAATGGACTTCAGGGTAATCTCCTGTTTGCGGTCAGCAGACTCTTTGAGGGTAGCCGTATCCTGGGACGGGAGGGCTAACTTCTTGGATAAGCGTGTTAATGCTTTGTCCACCCAAGGGGAGGATTCCCATCGTAACCTATCCGTTGATGGGAAAGGATACGCCATAAGAATCCTTTTGGAAATCTGCAGGAGATTCCCAAGCTTTTTCACATAACTCGTTCAGCTCGTGTGAGGGGAAAAGGTTACCTCAGGCTTCTTTCCCTTGTACATATGTACCCTCTTGTCAGGGATAGGGGGCTCCTCTGTGATGTGCAAAACATCTTTTATTGCCATAATCATATATCAAATGTATTTTGCCAATTTTGGCTGTAACTTTGCATCATCGTAATCGACACTGGAGTCAGAATCCGTGTCGGTATCTGTGTCAATCTGGATAGTGGGCACTTATGAGACCCTGACAGTCCCTGCGACATAGGATCAGGCATGGGTTGAGACCCTGACTGTCCCAAAGCTTCAGCCTTGTCTAATCTTTTGTGCACTGAGTTTACACTAGCATTTAAAACATTCCACATATCCATCCAATCAGGTGTCGGCGGAGACACCACATTCATTTGCTCCCGCTCCTCTCTAATATAGCCTTCTTCCTCAGACATGTCGACACACGCGTACCGACACACCACACACACAGGGAATGCTTTTACTGAAGACATTTCCCCCACAAGGCCCTTTGGCAGAGCTGGCCCTAACCAATATGATGCCCTAGGCAAGATTTTGCCTGGTGCCCCCTAGCACCACCGCTGGTTCCGCCTCTGACCTTGCACCTCTTTCCCAGCACCATCAACCCTCACCCATACCAGTACTTATTTTGGTGTTTGTACCCCCTATATTTTAAACAGGAACAGTTCGCACATATGGCGCACAGTCCAAAAAGGGGTGTGTTTTTGCTGGCAATGGGCATGTCCACACAATAGTACCCCCAATTAAAATTCCGCCACACAGTACTGCAATTTTATTCACATTTGATCACGCGATAGTGTCCATAATTCACATTACATCCCACAGTAGTATCACTTTACCTTATAAACGTTACTTCTCACAGTAGTGCTCCTTATTCACATTACATCACACTGAATTGCTCCTTATTTACATTACACCACACCACACCCTATTGCTCTTTATTCACATTAGACGACACAGTAAATGCCCTTTCTATACGCAACGCTACATATTAGAGCACCTTATACACATAATGCCACACATTAGTAATGCATTTATACACATAATTCCACACAGTAATGCCCCTTACACATATGAGACACATCATTAATGTCCTTATAAACATAATGTGTAAGACGCATTATGACAACCTTTATTAATGCCCTTTTACACATAATGGCCCTCATTCCGAGTTGTTAGCTCGCAAGCTGCTTTTAGCAGCATTGCACACGCTAAGCCGCCGCCTACTGGGAGTGAATCTTAGCTTATCAAAATTGCGAACGAAAGATTAGCAGAATTGCGAATAGACACTTCTTAGCAGTTTCTGAGTAGCTCCAGACTTACTCGACAACTGTGATCAGTTCAGTCAGTTTCGTTCCTGGTTTGACGTCACAAACACACCCAGCGTTCGCCCAGACACTCCCCCGTTTCTTCAGACACTCCCGCGTTTTACCCAGAAACGGCAGCGTTTTTTCACACACACCCATAAAACGGCCAGTTTCCGCCCAGAAACACCCACTTCCTGTCAATCACACTACGATCAGCAGAACAAAGAAAAAACCTCGTAATGCCGTGAGTAAAATACCTAACTGCATAGCAAATTTACTTTGCGCAGTCGCAGAGCGAACATTGCGCATGCGCAATTAGCGGAAAATCGCTGCGATGCGAAGAAAATTACAGAGCGAACAACTCGGAATGACCACCTTTGCGCATGCGCAATTAGCGGAAAATCGCTGCGATGCGAAGAAAATTACCGAGCGAACAACTCGGAATGACCACCAATGTCCCTTACACATATGCCGCACATTATTAATGCCCTTATACACATAATGACACACATAGTGCCCCTTACACATATGTTGCACATTATTAATGCATTTTTACATGACACACATAATGCTCCTTACTCATATTCCGAACACTACTGCACAATCAACCCACTCACATGCACACAGCACTCACACTGCCACTAACACTGTGACCTCTGCCTCTGCTTGGATACAGATGTGTCCTCATAAATCTTGCCTCAATGCTAACGTTGGGGCACCTTTTTTTTATTAAAATGCATCTTATTTGCATTGCTATGTTGTTAGGATGCACACGCAGCTTCTGCTGATTAAAATGATATGCAGCACGCCTATATACTGTGTGAGACTGTGGCTGTATCTGCATATGAAATGCTACACACAGAATATAGGCATGCCGCATATCATTTTAATCAGCAGAAGTTGCTGATGCCCCTAGGCATATCAAATGCCCTAGGCAATTGCCTAGTTTGCCTATGCCTATGGCCGGCTCTGCCCTTTGGAGAGACAGAGAGAGAGTATGCCAGCACATACCCCAGCGCTATATAACCCAGGAATAGCACAGTAACTTAATGTTTGCACAGTAGCGCTGCTGTATGTAATTTGCGCCAAATTATGTGCCCCCCCCTCTCTTTTCAACCCTCTTGTCTACCGTGGTATAAGCAGGGGAGAGTCCGGGGAGCTTCCTCTCAGCGGTGCTGTGGAGAAAAATTGGCGCTGGTGAGTGCTGAGGGAGAAGCCCCGCCCCCTCGGCGGCGGGCTTCTGTCCCGCTTAAACTGCACAATTGGCGGGGGCTCATACATATATACAGTGCCCAGCTGTATATATGTTATATTTCTGCCAAAAAGAGGTTTATGTTGCAGCCCAGGGCGCCCCCCCTGCGCCCTGCACCCTTACAGTGACCAGAGTATGTGAGGTGTATGGGAGCAATGGCGCACAGCTGCAGTGCTGTGCGTTACCTCAATGAAGATCATGAAGTCCTCTGCCGCCTCTGAAGTCTTCTTTTCTTCTCATACTCACCCGGCTTCTATCTTCCGGCTCTGCGAGGGGGACGGCGGCGCGGCTCTGGGACGGACGGCGAGGGTGAGATCCTGCGTACCAATCCCTTTGGAGCTAATCCCTTTGGAGCTAATGGTGTCCAGTAGCTTAAGAAGCAGGACCTTGCAACTCGGAGAGTAGGGCTGCTTCTCTCCCCTCAGTCCCTCGATGCAGGGAGTCTGTTGCCAGCAGTGCTCCCTGAAAATTAAAAACCTAACAAAATACTTTGTCAGAAAGCTCAGGAGAGCTCCTGAAAAGCACCCAGTCTCCACTGGGCACAGTATCAAACTGAGGTATGGAGGAGGGGCATAGAGGGAGGAGCCAGTGCACACCCAGAACTAAAGTCTTTCTTAAAGTGCCCATGTCTCCTGCGGAGCCGTCTATCCCCATGGTCCTTACGGAGTCCCCAGCATCCTCTAGGACGTTAGAGAAAATAGGATTTTAATACCTACCGGTAAATCCTTTTCTCTTAGTCCGTAGAGGATGCTGGGCACCCGTCCCAGTGCGTACTGTGTCTGCAGTTATTAAATGGCCCTTAACTCCAGAACATTTATGTGGAGACAACTTTCCCGACTTGACCATCTTCCTTGGACGTTTTCCCCCTGTGTGACTGCTCCCCAGCCTCGGAGGGTTGCATCCATGGTCCCTAGGATCTAGTCCTGGATCCCGAACCTTCGCCCCTCTAGGAGGTGAGAACTGTGCAGCCACCAATGGAGTGAGATTCTGGTCTTGGAAGACAGGATTATCCTCCGGTGCGTGTGTAGGTGGGATCCGGACCACTTGTCCAACAGGTCCCACTGGAACACTCTGGCATGGAACCAGCCAAACAGAATGGGCTCGTAGGCCGCAACCATCTTACCCAGCAACCAAATGCATTGATGGATTAACACTCTTGCTGGTTTCAGAATTTGTTTGACCAGACTCTGGATCTCCAGAGCCTTTCCACTGGAAGAAAGCCTCTTCTGTGTCCAGTATCACTCCCAAAAACAACAACAACCGCGTCATTGGGACCAACTGCGATTTTGGCAAGTTTAGGAGCCAACTATGTTGTTGAAGAACTGTCAGGGAGAGTGCAATGTTTTGCACTAACTGGTCCCTGGATTTCGCCTTTATCAAAAGATCATCCAAGTACGGGATAATTGTTACTCCTTGCTTGCGATCACCCTGGTGAAAATCCTTGGAGCCGTGGACAGACCAAACGGCAATGTCTGAAATTGGTAATGACAATACTGAATTGCAAACCTCAGGTAGCTTGATGCAGAGGCTAAATTGGAACATGTAAGTAGGCATCCTTTATGTCTACCAAAACCATGAAATCTCCTTCCTCCGGACTGGAGATCACTGCACTGAGAGATTCCATCTTGAAATTTAATTTCCTTAGGTAGAAATTGAGGGATTTCAGATTTCAGATTGGTCTGACTGAGCTGTCCGGCTTAGGGACCACGAAGAGGCTTGAATAAAAACCTTCTCCCTGCTGACTAAAGCCGATTTGAACAATCGGTGAGGGGGAACGTCTTGAAACCCCAGTTTGTACCCTTTGGACACTATTTGTAAAACACACGAGTCCATGTCCGAATGAATCCAGAACTGACTGAAGAGTTTTAGACGTGCCCCCACTGGTGTGGGCTCCTGCAAGAGAGCCCCAGCGTCATGCGGTGGATTTGGCAGAAGCAGAGGATGATCTCTGCTCCTGCGATCTTGAAGAGGATGCAGACCTCTTCCCTCTTCTCCTTCCTCTACCTGCAAAGAAAGGGGAATCTTAACTTCTTGCATATCTATTGGGCCAAAATGACTGCATCAGATAATGATGCGATTTCATCCGTTGGGAGGGAACATAGGGCAAGAAGGTTGACTTACCTGCGGGAGCTGCCGAGATCAAATTAACTAGGCAGTCACCAAACAACGCTTCACCTTCATAGGGAAGAGACTCCCTTTCTTCTTGGAGTCAGCATCAGCATTCTCTTGGTGAATCCACAATGCCCTCCTATCCGAGACTGCCATGAAATTGGCCCGTGAACTCAAGAGTCCTATATCCCTTGCAGTCTCACGTAAGTATGCTGCAGTGTCCTTGATATGATACAACGTAAGGAGTATCCCATCTCTCCAAGGTATCTATATCGGATGACAAGGTATTCGACCAATTCTTGAATACTACTACTCACCCATGCACATGTAATGGCAGGTCTAAGTAATGTACCCTTGGTTACATAACTAGAAATAATGTAGCTTCCTGCATACGATCCGCTGGATTTGTGACAGGGCCCCGTGCAGAACAGGGGGTGACTCCCACTTTATTCTGTCCGCGGCGGGAAATGAATAAACAACCAGAATCCTTTTGGGGATTTGAAACCATCTTGTCGAGCTGGCCCAGACTTTCTCAAACAGAGATGGAGGAACGTTACATCAGCTTTCATTATATATCTATATATACATACATATAGACCCCTTTGTCAGGAACAGCAGGGTCTTCAGTGATTTTAATATGTCCTTAATATCCACAATCATATACTGAATGCTCCTTGCCAATATTGGATCTAATCAGGAAACATTATGGTCGACATAGGAATCAGTATCCGTGTCAGTATCAGTGTGTAGTAACTGGGCAAAATAACATTTTTGCGACCCCGCGGGGCCTGAGGGAAAAGAAACATAGCCATGAACATCACATCTATTCTCTACGTCTGTGTCTGGGACACAGATTTATCCAACCTTACTCTGATATTACCGAAACTTTTACCCAGTCAGTTATTGGTGGTGCCAACAGGGCCACCATCATATGTCTGCATTCCTAATATAGTTTCCTCTTGGGAAAAACATTCAGCCACCGACATGTTGACACACATGTACCAAGTACCCACAGACACATCGGCTTATGGGGGACAGACCGTCAGTAAATCTGTCAGAGGGACACAGCGGATTTTTCAGCTCACAATCCAGCGCCAAAAGTACACAGTCTGGGAAATAATAAACTCTATAGTGATAGACTTGTAATGCTCTAAAGATGTTCTGGTGAGGTGAGGAAGAAGCCCCGCTACTGTAATGGCGCGTATCTGTCCCGCTCAGAAATAATTAATTACGCTAGCGGGGTAAGGACAGTGCCCAGGCACTAATGTCCACTTTTTCCAGCCTTTTGTGAGGAATTTATGCTGCCCAGGGTGCCGCCCCCCGTGCCCTGCACCCTGCAGTGCCTGTGTTTGTGTGGGAGCATGGCGCGCAGCGTTCAGCTCGCTGCTCGGTACCTCAGAATGCCATCACTGGAGAAGAAGTCTTCTGTTCTTCTGCTACTCACCTGTCTTCTGGCTCTGTAAGGGGGTGACGGCAGGCTGCGGGAGTGTGCATCTAGGCGTACCCAGCGATCAGCACCCTCAGGAGCTAATGGTGTCCTGTCAGCCTGAAGCAGAGCCATTGAACTCACTAGAAGTTGGTCATACTTCTCTCCCCTAAGTCCCACGAAGCAGGGAGACTGTTGCCAGCAGCCTCCCTGAAAATAAAAAAAACTAACAAAGTCTTTTCAGAGAAACTCAGTAGAGCTCCCCTGTAGTGCATCCAGTATCACTGCGCACAATACTAAAACTGGAGTCTGGAGGAGGGGCATAGAGGGAGGAGACAGTTCACACCCTTTGAAAGTCTTAAAGTGCCCATGTCTCCTGCGGATCCCGTCTATACCCCATGGTTCTTAATGTGACCCCAGCATCATCTAGGATGTATGAGAAAGCAAATAACGCACACATGAGGAGGAGAGAACTAAGGAAGCTATAAGGAGAAGAGGGGAGGGAGGAGGGGTTGAAAGGTAAGGTAGTAAAGGCATATTGGATAAACTACAACCTTATACATATTCATTAATGTACCAGTAGTTAGAAGTAGAAGAGCTCTAACAGAAACCACAAAGCTTATCTAAAGCCACACCACACTGGATATGCCCAATCTCATTTGATTTTTGAAGCAAAGCAGTATTGGACTTTGTTAATACATGGATGGGAGACTGCTTGGTAGTATCAGATTCTTTAGGTGTTTTTAAACTACCAACACCATTTTCTTGGTACATTTAATTTTTACATGTATTCTTTTATGTACCAGAAGTTAGAAGTAGAAGAGCTGTAATAAAAACCACCAGCTCATCTACAGCCATAGCACACTGGATTTGCCCAATCTCTCCTGATCATGGAAGCTGAGCAGTGTTGGTCCTGGTTTTAGTACTTGGATGGGAGACCACCAGGAAATACCAGGAGCTGTGTGTATTTTTACAATACTAACACCGTTCTCTTGATGCATTCCATTTTGAAACATTGGGGCAGATCTATTAAGCCTGGTGAACTGATAAAGTGCAAGGTGATAAAGTACCAGCCAGTCAGCTCCTAACTGTCATTTTTCAAACCCAGCCTGTGACATGGCAATTAGGAGCTGATTGGCTGGTACTTTATCACCATGCAAATTATCATTTCACCAGGTTTAATAAATCGTCCGCTTACTCATTTATGTACGAGTAGTTAGAAGTAGAAGAACTCTAACAGAAACCACTAAGCTCATCTACAGCCACACCACACTGTATATGCCCAATATCACCTGATTTTAGGCCTGGTTTGTTCTTGGATGTGAGACCACCTGGGAATACCAGGTGCTGTAGGTAGTTTTATACTACCAACACCGTTCTCTTGATGCATTCTATTTTGAAACTTATTCATTGATGTACCAGTAGTTAGAAGTAGAAGTTAGAAACAGCAAAAATCATCTACAGCCGCATCACACTGGATATGTCCAATCTCATCTGATGTTGGAAGCTAAGCAGTGTTGTGCCTGGTTAGTTTTTGGATTTCAGGTCCTGCCTTGTGGTTTGGCCACGGCACCTCGGAAATTCACCAAGGTCATGGCCGTGATGACGACCCTTCACCATCGGTGGACCAGGGAGGAATCTCTCCTCCCGATAAACATTCTGGAATTGCAGGCAGTGTTCAATTCATTGACACTGGCCCTGCCTCTAGTACAGAACAGGCCTTGATGCGGCTTTGGGGCTTAACCACACATTTGCGCAAATATGTGTAACGAAGATCTCTGAATTCTATTATCATGTGGGATTTATATCTGGTTACTGTTATCCATTCAGTGTGCTGGGGAAACAATTGCTTTTTTTCTTGCTCAGAAATACCCCTTCCTTTCGAGCACCTGAATGATATCACTAAGCTAATTGAGCATTTACCAATCTATATGTCTGCACTGGTGTCAGTAGGTGACTGAGGCAGGGATGACTGGGAGATAGTGGGTGACTGAAGCATGTATGAGTGGGAGATAGTCAGTGACTAAGGCAGGGGTGATAGGGATATAGTGGATGACTGTGGCAGGGGTGACAGGGACAGTAGGAGACTGAGGCAGGGGTGACAGGGATAGTGGGTGACTGAGGCAGGGGTGATATGGAGATAGTGGTTGACTGAGGCAGGGGTGACTGGTATAGTGGGTGACTGAGGCAGGGGTCGCAGGTATAGTGGTTAACTGAGGCAGCGGTGACTGGGAGATAGTGGGTAACTGGGGCAGGGGTGACAGGGAAAGTGTGTGACTCAGGCAGGGGTGATAGTGGGCAGCAGATCACTGCCTTGCTGACAGCAGCACATCCCTGCTTCACTGACAGCAGCACATCCCTGCCTCATTGACAGCAGCACATACCTGCTTCACTTATAGCAGCACATCCCTGCCTTACTGACAGCAGCAGATCACTGATTCACTGACAGCAGCAGATCCCTGCCTCACTGGCAGCAGCAGATCCCTGCCTCACTGGCAGCAGCAGATCCCTGCCTCACTGGCAGCAGCAGATCCCTGCCTTACTGACAGCTGTATATAGGGCCTAATTCAGACCTGATCTCTGCTGTGCATATTCACACAACAGGAGATCAGGTCTGAAGTGTGTGTGTGTGCTGGTGCCGCAGTGCACCGGCACATGCCAGAGATGCGATCAGCATCTCTGCCCAGTGAGCGCCTCTGCCAACACATACTTATCTTGCATATGAGATCTCTTGATCATAAAGATAGTTCTCACAGGGTGAGGTTCATCCATTACATTTTAAAGTAGGAAGGTACAAATTACATATTCAAATTACATATATGTGCTGGATTCAAATGTTTTCCCCCCTTCCTTTCTCAATTGTGCCCATCAGCAGCTATTCTAATGTTGCTGCCAATGGATGTGACACATTCATTTCTTCTGTGGGGTACACTGGACTCCACAAGGATTCACATTGGGGTGTAGAGTAGGATCTTGATCTGAGGCACCAACAGGCTCAAAGCTTTTGACTGTTCCCAAGATGCTCAGCGCCCCCTGCTCTATAACCTCGCTTCCATGAACAGGGAGCTCAGTTTGTAGTTGGTGCCTTCAGTAGCAGGCCACTTAACAGGGGGCTGCCTCAGGCAGCCTATTCTTAGCTATTAATTTTGACAAGAAAAGAAGAACTTTTTTTATAAGAATCTACAAGGGCTGCAGCAGGCTAGGTCTAATAGACATCTTTACTGCAGCTCCATCACTCCCAGCGGCGCAGTATACTCCCGTGCCCTGGTTGCTGGGTCACTGCAGCGGAGGCTCCGGTTTCTTCCTAAGGTCAGTCACACACACACCGCCCTCCGGGATCACGAGGCCGCTGATGAAAGGGAGGGAAGGGGCTTCTGTGCCCACACTATACCGAGATCCAGCGTGGCTGTAGGGGGCGGGCCGTGTGCGCACTGGCGTGGACACTGATTACTGGGCAGCCGCTCCACTAGCCACCAGGGACAGTTAAGGAGCACAGCTCTGGGGGGTTTTCTCCTATATTAACCCCATTTTGTACTACCTGCAGTGCATTGTGATAGGTAATAGAGCCTGATTCAGGTTGGATTGTAATCGCAATAAGCAATCCAACTGCAAAAATTGCTAAGAGCATACGCATGCGCCTGCATTTTCAGTGGCACCCCGCAGATAATGCGATCACCTCTGACTGTCAATCGGTGCGGGGGGGGGTCAGCAACAATCCATTTCAAAGTCGGAGATGGAGCGGTGCAGGGACAGGGCTACAAAATGGGGTCGGCAACGGAGAAACAGGAGGCGTGGTCAGAGCGGCTGCATGACATCACATGCAGCCGCTGCGATCACAAAAATGGTGGCGGCTTCCTGCGCACACGTACAGTCTGCACCAACAGGAGGCTAACCCATTTTTTATGATCACGCTGAACTGCACTGAGACTGCAATTTCAGCGTGGTCAAGAAGGGAGGCGGCATGCTGGGTGGCCATGCCCTGTGATGGGTGGCCCCAGCATGCGAACCAAAGGATTGCAAATTCTGTTACTTAGCAGAATTTGCAATCCTTACTGAATTAGGCCCATTGATTACAAAATTGTAAACAATATTTGAAGTTTTTCTTCAGGGACTAACACAAAAGATGCTTGGGGCTACTAACACATGGGTAAGCCACGTAAAGCTTCCCATGGGTCAGTGGCATCACAACAGGGTTGCGGCACACACCCGAGTGTTACCCGCCAAGTGGGGTGACACCAAAGTGCCGGCTCTTCTTCAGTGACAGAATATGGGTGTTTCACTGTGACATTACGTGCAACACCCAGTTTCTGTCACTGTGCAGGAGCCAGCACCACTCACACACTAGTCCCCGGGTGCAGCCCCCAACCCCCGGGATACCCGGAGCAACAAAATGGTGATTCAGGCCACACCCCTACCTATGAGACCATGCCTCCTTTTTACCATTGCGCTGCTTATCTGCGCGCACTGCATTACAATCTCCTTCGCCACCTCTCTGGGTGTCACCAGTGATAGTGACACCTCTGCCATGCTTGTAGCAGCTGGTCCTAAGATCTACGCCTCCAGCCCTGAGTGTTTGCCCATGTGACTTGTTGATCATCATAGCGAAGCAGATGCTTACAGAAAACTGCAGGGGCTTAGATTGAAAAGAGAAACATTGATGAACCCATCATTTCAGCGACAGGGTCTGCCACACGACTGACTGAAATGACTGGTTGGTTTGTGCCCCCACCAAAAAAGAATCAATCAATCAATCTCTCCTTGCACAAACTGGCTCTACAGAGGCAAGATGTCCACCTCATCATCCTCCGATTCCTCACCCCTTTCACTGTGTACATCCCCCTCCTCACAGATTATTAATTCGTCCCCACTGGAATCCACCATCTCAGATCCCTGTGTACTTTCTGGAGGCAATTGCTGGTGAATGTCTCCACGGAGGAATTGATTATAATTCATTTTGATGATCATCATCTTCTCCACATTTTCTGGAAGTAACCTCGTACGCCGATTGCTGACAAGGTGAGCGGCTGCACTAAACACTCTTTTGGAGTACACACTGGAGGGAGGGCAACTTAGGTAGAATAAAGCCAGTTTGTGCAAGGGCCTCCAAATTGCCTCTTTTTCCTGCCAGTATACATACTGACGTGCCTACCTGGATGCAGTCACTCATATAATTCTCCACCATTCTTTCAAAGGTGACAGAATCATATGCAGTGACAGTAGACGACATGTCAGTAATCGTTGCCAGGTCCTTCAGTCCGGACCAGATGTCAGCACTCACTCCAGACTGCCCTGCATCACCGCCAGCGGGTGGGCTCGGAATTCTTAGCCTTTTCCTCGCACCCTAAGTTGCGGGAGAATGTGAAGGAGGAGCTGTTGACGGGTCACGTTCCGCTTGACTTGACAATTTTCTCACCAGCAGGTCTTTGAACCTCTGCAGACTTGTGTCTGCCGGAAAGAGAGATACAATGTAGGTTTTAAATCTAGGATCGAGCACGGTGGCCAAAATGTAGTGCTCTGATTTCAACAGATTGAATCCTGGTTAAGTGAATTAAGGGCTCCATCCACAAGTCCCACATGCCTAGTGGAATCGCTCTGTTTTAGCTCCTCCTTCAATGTCTCCAGCTTCTTCTGCAAAAGCCTGATGAGGGGAATGACCTGACTCAGGCTGGCAGTGTCTGAACCGACTTCACGTGTGGCAAGTTCAAAGGGTTGCAGAACCTTGCACAACGTTGAAATCATTCTCCACTGCGCTTGAGTCAGGTGCATTCCCCCTCCTTTGCCTATTTAGTGGGCAGATGTATAGGCTTGAATGGCCTTTTGCTGCTCCTCCATCCTCTGAAGCATATAGATGGTTGAATTCCACCTCGTTACCACCTCTTGCTTCAGATGATGGCAGGACAGGTTCAGGAATGTTTGGTGGTGCTCCAGTCTTCGACATGCGGTGGCTGAAGGCAGAAAGTGGCCCGCAATTCTTCGGGCCACCGACAGCATCTCTTGCACGCCCCTGTCGTTTTTTAAATAATTCTGCACCACCAAATTAAATGTATGTGCAAAACATGGGACGTGCTGGAATTTGCCCAGATGTAATGCACGCACAATATTGGTGGCGTTGTCCGATGTCACAAATCCCCAGGAGAGTCCAATTGGGGTAAGCCATTCTGCGATGATGTTCCTCAGTTTCCGTAAGAGGTTGTCAGCTGTGTGCCTCTTATGGAAAGCGGTGATACAAAGCGTAGCCTGCCTAGGAACGAGTTGGCAATTGCGAGATGCTGCTACTGGTGCCGCCGCTGCTGTTCTTGCTGCGGGGGGCAATACATCTACCCAGTGGGCTGTCACAGTCATATAGTCCTGAGTCTGCCCTGCTCCACTTAACCACAGACAAGTGGACATTGGGTACAACTGCATTTTTTAGGACACTGGTGACTCTTTTTCTGAGGTCTGTGTACATTTTCGGTATCGCCTGCCTAGAGAAATGGAACCTAGAGGGTATTTGGTACCGGGGACACAGTACCTCAATCAAGTCTCTAGTTGCCTCTAAATTAACGATGGATACCGGAACCACGTTTCTCACCACCCAGGCTGACAAGACCTGAGTTATCCGCTTTGCAGCAGGATGACTGCTGTGATATTTCATCTTCCTCGCAAAGGACTGTTGGACAGTCAATTGCTTACTGGAAGTAGTACAAGTGGTCTTCCGACTTCCCCTCTGGGATGACGATCGACTCCCAGCAGCATCAACAGCAGCGCCAGCAGCAGTAGGCGTTACACTCAAGGATGCATCGGAGGAATCCCAGGCAGGAGAGGACTCGTCAGACTTGCCAGTGACATGGCCTGCAGGACTATTGGCTCTCCTGTCTAAGGAGGAAATTGACACTGAGGGAGTTGGTGGTGTGGTTTGCAGGAGCTTGGTTACAAGAGGAAGGGATTTAGTGGTCAGTGGACTGCTTCCGCTGTCATCCAAAGTTTTTGAACTTGTCACTGACTTATGATGAATGCGCTGCAGGTGTCGTATAAGGGAGGATGTTCTGAGGTGGTTAACGTCCTTATCCCTATTTATTACAGCTTGACAAAGGCAACACACGGCTTGACACCTGTTGTCCGCATTTGTGTACAGGATGCATACCTTCATGTCCCCATTTATCCACCTCATCAGGCGTACCTCAGATTTGCGGTACAGGACTGTCATTGCCAATTTCAGACGTTGCTGTTTGGTCTCTCCATGGCCCTGAGAATTTTCACCAAGGTAATGGCGGAAATGATGGTGCTCCTGTGCAAGCAAGGTGTCACAATTATCCCGTACTTGGGCGATCTCATAAAAGCGAGATCAAGAGAGCAGTTGCTGAACAGCGTATCACTTTCACTGAAAGTGTTACAGCAACACGGCTGGATTCTCAATATCCCGAAGTCGCAGTTGATTCCTACTACTCGTCTGTCTTTCTTGGGCATGATTCTGGACACGGACCAGAAGAGGGTTTATCTCCTGATAGAAAAGGCCCAGGAACTCATGACTCTTGTCAGGAACCTATTGAAACCAAAACTTGTGTCAGTGCATCACTGCACTCGAGTCCTGGGAAAGATGGTGGCATCATACGAGGCCATTCCATTCGGCAGGTTCCATGCGAGGACTTTCCAAAGGGACCTACTGGACAAGTGGTCCGGGTCACATTTACAGATGCATTGGTTGATCACCCTGTCCCCCAGGGTCAGGGTATCACTCCTGTGGTGGCTGCAGAGTGCTCACCTTCTTGAGGGACGCAGATTCAGCATTCAGGGCTGGATCCTGGTGACCACAGACGCAAGCCTCCAAGGTTGGGGAGCAGTCACACAGGGAAGAAATTTCCAAGGTCTTTGGTCAAGTCAAGAGACTTGTCTTCACATCAACATATACAATGCCCTACGTCAAGCGGAGACCTTACTTTGCGACCAACCGGTTCTGATCCAGTCAGACAACGTCACCGCAGTGGCTCATGTAAACCGCCAAGGCGGCACAAGGAGCAGAGTGGCGATGGCACAAGCCACCAGAATTCTTCGCTGGGTGGAGAATAACGCAAGCGCACTGTCAGCAGTGTTCATTCCGGGAGTGGACAACTAGGAAGCAGACTTCCTCAGCAGACACGACCTACATCCGGGAGAGTGGGGACTTCATCAGGAAGTCTTTGCACAGATTACAAGTCGGTGGGAACTGCCACAGATAGACATGATGCCGTCCCTGCTCAACAAAAAGCTACAGAGGTATTGCGCAAGGTCAAGAGACCCTCAGGCAGTAGCTGTAGACGCCCTAGTGACACCGTGGGTGTTCCGGTCGGTCTATGTATTTCCTCCTCTTCCTCTCATACCCAAGGTGTTGAGGATAATAAGACAAAGAAAAGTGAGAACAATCCTCATTGTTCCAGATTGGCCACGGAGGACCTGGTATCCGGATCTGCAGGAAATGCTCACAGAAGATCTGTGGCCTCTCCCTCTAAGACAGGACCTGTTGCATCAGGGGCCCTGTCTGTTCCAAGACTTACCGCGGCTGCGTTTGACGGCATGGCGGTTGAATGCCGGATCCTAGCATTCCGGTTGAGGTCATCCCTACGCTGATAAAGGCTAGGAAGGATGTAACGTTAAAACATTACACCGTATATGGCAAAATTATGTTTCTTGGTGTGAGGCCAGGAATGCTCCTACGGAAGAATTCCATCTGGGCCGTTTCCTTCACTTCCTACAAACTGGAGTGAATTTGGGCCTACAATTAGGCTCTATTAAGGTCCAGATTTCGGCCTTATCCATTTTCTTTCAAAAAAGAATTGGCTTCTCCTCCAGAAGTTCAGACTTTTGTAAAAGGAGTGCTGCATATTCAGCCTCCTTTTGTGCCTCCGGTGGCACCTTGGGACCTTAACGTGGTGTTAAGTTTTCTAAAATCACACTGGTTTGAACCACTTAAAACAGTGGAGTTAAAATATCTCACGTGGAAGGTGGTCATGTTATTAACCTTGGCTGCGGCTAGGCGAGTGTCGGAATTAGCGGATTTGTCACATAAAAGCCCATATTTGGTATTCCATGTGTCACGATCCAGGTAATTCCTTATCAGTATTTACCTTCCAAATGCCTCCTGAGACTGTCCCAGCGTTCCAAGCCTGGATTCCATCTGCACTGTCTGTGTGCAGCACGCTGCATCTCATTGTTTCTAATATCCTTACTGTGATTCTGGCAGCATCAGGGTTAAGTTTCACATGCAAGTTACAAACAGTCTTTCCCTCCAAGTTCAAACATGGGCGCAGCCATGTTTGTTTTCATCACATGTTACTTTTCAGCCTATCAGCTGTATTCTGCTCTCGGCCTGATTACCCAGCAGCTGCACTCTGGACTCTGCTTAATCAGCCAGCCAATCCCTGTTTCCCAGCTGGTATAAATATCTTGTTCCTGGGCTGGAAAGAGTTGTCAGTGCTTCAATTGTCTTCAGTGATTCCAGTGTGCAGTTCTTCCATGGACTTTCTCTGCTGTACAGCCTGACTCTGCAGTGTCTACATTGCTCCCTGTGACTGGCAGTTACCTGAGACCGGCTTCCAGCTTCTAGCTTCCAGCGGTGCTCTGCCCTGCCAGTAACCATCGGTGTTCCGCCATCGATCCCCAGTCACCATCGGTGTTTCGCCATCGATCCCAAGTCTCCATCGGTGCTCCGCCATCGATCCCAAGTCTCCATCGGTGCTCCGCCATCGATCCCAAGTCTCCATCGGTGCTCCGCCATCGATCCCAAGTCTCCATCGGTGCTCCGCCATCGATCCCAAGTCTCCATCGGTGCTCCGCCATCGATCCCAAGTCTCCATCGGTGCTCCGCCATCGATCCCAAGTCTCCATCGGTGCTCCGCCATCGATCCCAAGTCTCCATCGGTGCTCCGCCATCGATCCCAAGTCACCATCGGTGTTCCGTCATCGATCCCAAGTATTTCTCTGAACTGTGATTCCTGTTACCTGTACCAAGTCATCCGTATTCCTCTGAACTGTGTTTAATAAACCTTTGAACTTTCCTTCGTTGTCTTGGTCACGCCTTCGGGCATTTGTTCTAAAGGTTCCCTGCTTGTCTAAGAACCCTGTACTGCCTCCCAGGTACACATATACCTCAGCCCCTACAACTGAGGCTTCCCCCTGGTCAGCACCAGCCCTCAGTTTGTGACAGTAAGCACTGACCACAGGATCCGGCCGGAGACCAGGTCCAAGCGACCATGCCGATGCAAGAACTTGCAGCCTGCCTTAAACGTCAGGAGACTGCACAGGGCCATGTGATCCGCTGTCTCCAGGACCTCTCCTCTCGGCTGGATGGAATACAAGTAACCCTCCGTGGTTCAGGGGCGTCCAGTGTGCCGACTGCAGTACCTTTGGTGGTATCCCCACCCACCATTCCCGTTTCTGCTCCTTGTCTCCATTTACCGACACCTGCCAAGTTTGATGGTTCCCCAAAAGCCTGTCGGGGTTTCCTTAATCAGTGTGAGATATATTTCGAGTTACAGCCTGGCAGTTTCCCAACTGACCGCACCAAGGTTGCTTACATCATCTCCCTCCTCAGTGGCTCCGCCCTCGATTGGGCATCACCTCTATGGGAGAAGTCTGATGTCCTGCTCTCTTCATACACAGATTTCGTGGCAACCTTCAGGTGCATCTTTGACGAACCAGGTCGTGTGACCTCAGCCTCCTCTGATATCCTCCGGCTACGTCAGGGGACACAAACAGTCGGTAAATATCTGGTACTGTACCAGATCCTAGTGTCCGAACTTTCCTCAGCCCTAGAAGGGGCGTCTGTGTCTACAGCCCAAGAAGGGGCGTCTGTGTCTACAGCCCAAGAAGGGGCGTTCGTTTCTGCAACCCCAGGAGGGGTATCCAATGTTCAAGCTCTAGTAGGGGCATATGAGTCTTCTCAAAAAGGAGTTTCTGATCTGTCAACCCCAGGAGGGGTGCTGGAGAAAACAACCCTGAGAGAGGTGTCTGATTCGTCAACCCCAGGAGGGGTCACCAAAGTTTCAGCCCCAAGGGAAGTATCCAGAGCCAAGTTCCCAGATGGAAATTTTTTTGCTACAGATGCAGTTATGAACTCCTGTTTGCCGTCTTCAGAGAGCACCACCCTGTTGGCATCCAGCATGGACCATGTCCAGGATGGTCTAACTGAACACTCAGATACCACTCATTCCGGTTCTAACCGGATTCTGACTCCTTCAGTTCCAGCTGATTCGAATGTGAATTCAAAGACTCCTCCGGTCTCAGCCGGTTCAAGTTTGTCTGGACTCAATCTGGTCTCGTCCATAGGTCCAGTACAGTCTCATCTGGTTCCAGCCAGTTCAAGTTCATCAGGATTCAATCTAGATTCTTCCGTTTGTTCAGGTAAAGAATTTATAAGAAGTGTCCTGGGGCCACTCCTAAAGGAGGGGGTGCTGTCACGATCCAGGTAATTCCTTATCAGTATTTACCTTCCAAATGCCTCCTGAGACTGTCCCAGCGTTCCAAGCCTGGATTCCATCTGCACTGTCTGTGTGCAGCACGCTGCATCTCATTGTTTCTAATATCCTTACTGTGATTCTGGCAGCATCAGGGTTAAGTTTCACATGCAAGTTACAAACAGTCTTTCCCTCCAAGTTCAAACATGGGCGCAGCCATGTTTGTTTTCATCACATGTTACTTTTCAGCCTATCAGCTGTATTCTGCTCTCGGCCTGATTACCCAGCAGCTGCACTCTGGACTCTGCTTAATCAGCCAGCCAATCCCGGTTTCCCAGCTGGTATAAATATCTTGTTCCTGGGCTGGAAAGAGTTGTCAGTGCTTCAATTGTCTTCAGTGATTCCAGTGTGCAGTTCTTCCATGGACTTTCTCTGCTGTACAGCCTGACTCTGCAGTGTCTACATTGCTCCCTGTGACTGGCAGTTACCTGAGACCGGCTTCCAGCTTCTAGCTTCCAGCGGTGCTCTGCCCTGCCAGTAACCATCGGTGTTCCGCCATCAATCCCCAGTCACCATCGGTGTTTCGCCATCGATCCCAAGTCTCCATCGGTGCTCCGCCATCGATCCCAAGTCTCCATCGGTGCTCCGCCATCGATCCCAAGTCTCCATCGGTGCTCCGCCATCGATCCCAAGTCTCCATCGGTGCTCCGCCATCGATCCCAAGTCTCCATCGGTGCTCCGCCATCGATCCCAAGTCTCCATCGGTGCTCCGCCATCGATCCCAAGTCTCCATCGGTGCTCCGCCATCGATCCCAAGTCACCATCGGTGTTCCGTCATCGATCCCAAGTATTTCTCTGAACTGTGATTCCTGTTACCTGTACCAAGTCATTTGTATTCCTCTGAACTGTGTTTAATAAACCTTTGAACTTTCCTTCGTTGTCTTGGTCACGCCTTCGGGCATTTGTTCTAAAGGTTCCCTGCTTGTCTAAGAACCCTGTACTGCCTCCCAGGTACACATATACCTCAGCCCCTACAACTGAGGCTTCCCCCTGGTCAGCACCAGCCCTCAGTTTGTGACAGTAAGCACTGACCACAGGATCCGGCCGGAGACCAGGTCCAAGCGACCATGCCGATGCAAGAACTTGCAGCCTGCCTTGAACGTCAGGAGACTGCACAGGGCCATGTGATCCGCTGTCTCCAGGACCTCTCCTCTCGGCTGGATGGAATACAAGTAACCCTCCGTGGTTCAGGGGCGTCCAGTGTGCCGACTGCAGTACCTTTGGTGGTATCCCCACCCACCATTCCCGTTTCTGCTCCTTGTCTCCATTTACCGACACCTGCCAAGTTTGATGGTTCCCCAAAAGCCTGTCGGGGTTTCCTAAATCAGTGTGAGATATATTTCGAGTTACAGCCTGGCAGTTTCCCAACTGACCGCACCAAGGTTGCTTACATCATCTCCCTCCTCAGTGGCTCCGCCCTCGATTGGGCATCACCTCTATGGGAGAAGTCTGATGTCCTGCTCTCTTCATACACAGATTTCGTGGCAACCTTCAGGTGCATCTTTGACGAACCAGGTCGTGTGACCTCAGCCTCCTCTGATATCCTCCGGCTACGTCAGGGGACACAAACAGTCGGTAAATATCTGGTACTGTACCAGATCCTAGTGTCCGAACTTTCCTCAGCCCTAGAAGGGGCGTCTGTGTCTACAGCCCAAGAAGGGGCGTCTGTGTCTACAGCCCAAGAAGGGGCGTTCGTTTCTGCAACCCCAGGAGGGGTATCCAATGTTCAAGCTCTAGTAGGGGCATATGAGTCTTCTCAAAAAGGAGTTTCTGATCTGTCAACCCCAGGAGGGGTGCTGGAGAAAACAACCCTGAGAGAGGTGTCTGATTCGTCAACCCCAGGAGGGGTCACCAAAGTTTCAGCCCCAAGGGAAGTATCCAGAGCCAAGTTCCCAGATGGAAATTTTTGTGCTACAGATGCAGTTATGAACTCCTGTTTGCCGTCTTCAGAGAGCACCACCCTGTTGGCATCCAGCATGGACCATGTCCAGGATGGTCTAACTGAACACTCAGATACCACTCATTCCGGTTCTAACCGGATTCTGACTCCTTCAGTTCCAGCTGATTCGAATGTGAATCCAAAGACTCCTCCGGTCTCAGCCGGTTCAAGTTTGTCTGGACTCAATCTGGTCTCGTCCATAGGTCCAGTACAGTCTCATCTGGTTCCAGCCAGTTCAAGTTCATCAGGATTCAATCTAGATTCTTCCGTTTGTTCAGGTAAAGAATTTATAAGAAGTGTCCTGGGGCCACTCCTAAAGGAGGGAGTGCTGTCACGATCCAGGTAATTCCTTATCAGTATTTACCTTCCAAATGCCTCCTGAGACTGTCCCAGCGTTCCAAGCCTGGATTCCATCTGCACTGTCTGTGTGCAGCACGCTGCATCTCATTGTTTCTAATATCCTTACTGTGATTCTGGCAGCATCAGGGTTAAGTTTCACATGCAAGTTACAAACAGTCTTTCCCTCCAAGTTCAAACATGGGCGCAGCCATGTTTGTTTTCATCACATGTTACTTTTCAGCCTATCAGCTGTATTCTGCTCTCGGCCTGATTACCCAGCAGCTGCACTCTGGACTCTGCTTAATCAGCCAGCCAATCCCTGTTTCCCAGCTGGTATAAATATCTTGTTCCTCGGCTGGAAAGAGTTGTCAGTGCTTCAATTGTCTTCAGTGATTCCAGTGTGCAGTTCTTCCATGGACTTTCTCTGCTGTACAGCCTGACTCTGCAGTGTCTACATTGCTCCCTGTTACTGGCAGTTACCTGAGACCGGCTTCCAGCTTCTAGCTTCCAGCGGTGCTCTGCCCTGCCAGTAACCATCGGTGTTCCGCCATCGATCCCCAGTCACCATCGGTGCTCCGCCATCGATCCCAAGTCTCCATCGGTGCTCCGCCATCGATCCCAAGTCTCCATCGGTGCTCCGCCATCGATCCCAAGTCTCCATCGGTGCTCCGCCATCGATCCCAAGTCTCCATCGGTGCTCCGTCATCGATCCCAAGTATTTCTCTGAACTGTGATTCCTGTTACCTGTACCAAGTCATCCGTATTCCTCTGAACTGTGTTTAATAAACCTTTGAACTTTCCTTCGTTGTCTTGGTCACGCCTTCGGGCATTTGTTCTAAAGGTTCCCTGCTTGTCTAAGAACTCTGTACTGCCTCCCAGGTACACATATACCTCAGCCCCTACAACTGAGGCTTCCCCCTGGTCAGCACCAGCCCTCAGTTTGTGACACCATGTGGATAGAGCGGAATTGCGGACCCGTCCTCAATTCCTACCAAAAAGTGGTCTCATCTTTTCATATGAACCAACCTATTGTGGTGCCTGTGGCTACGCGTGACTTGGAGGATTCCGAGTTACTTGATGTGGTCAGGGCTTTGAAAATTTACGTGGCCAGGACGGCTAGAGTCAGGAAAACTGAAGCGCTGTTTGTCCTGTATGCAACCAACAAGATTGGTGCCCCTGCTTCAAAGCAGGCTATTGCCCGCCGGATTTGTAACACGATTCAGCAAGCGCATTCTATGGCTGGATTGCAGTTACTAAAATCGGTCAAGGCCCATTCCACGAGGAAAGTGGGCTCTTCTTGGGCGGCTGCCCGAGGGGTCTCGGCACTACAGCTGTGTCAAGCTGCTACTTGTTCGGGTTCAAACACCTTTGCAAAATACTATAAGTTTGATACCCTGGCTGAGGAGGAACTCATGTTTGCTCAATCGGTGCTGCAGAGTCATCCGCACTCTCCCGCCCGTTTTGGAGCATTGGTATAATCCCCATGGTCCTTACGGAGTCCCCAGCATCCTCTAGGACGTTAGAGAAAATAAGATTTTAAACCTACCGGTAAATCTTTTTCTCGTAGTCCGTAGAGGATGCTGGGCGCCCGTCCCAAGTGCGGACTACTTCTGCAATACTTGTATATAGTTATTGCTTCAATAAGGGTTATGTTATAGTTGCATCGGTCCTGCACTGATGCTATGTTGTTTTTTCATACTGATAACTGGGTAGTTTATCACAAGTTATACGGTGTGATTGGTGTGGCTGGTATGAATCTTGCCATGGATTAACAAAATCCTTTCCTCATACTGTCCGTCTCCTCTGGGCACAGTTTCTCTAACTGTGGCATAGAGGGAGGAGCCAGTGCACACCCAGAACTAAAGTCTTTCTTAAAGTGCCCATGTCTCCTGTGGAGCCCTTCTATCCCCATGGTCCTTACGGAGTCCCCAGCATCCTCTACGGACTACGAGAAAAAGATTTACCGGTAGGTTTAAAATCTTATTTTCTACTGTATTCTTTTCTATCCTAGTTTATTACGACCAACTCTCATCCAAGGAGTTTGATATTCTACTACCTGCATGCAATTTAAATTGCTTAAATTGTTTATATGGTTGATTTGTCCTTCACAATCCATAATCTGCAACTTGGATGGTTTTGTGTCATTGAAAATCTTATAATAAAAATGTATATATATATATATATTAAAAAAAAAAAAGTTATAAGACATATGCATTCAATATTTGAAGAAACAAAATAAAATAAAGCTATCTATTGGGTTTCACTAACAAGCACATTGGAAGACTTGACTACTGTTAAAAGACATGCATTACATGGTATAGAGCCACAAACCACAATGTAGTAAAATAAAAACAAACTTACATGTGTATCAAACCTATGTGAGGCTTACATTGATAGTGCAAGATCAACACTCTATCAACTGTGCAAACTAGACTGCACATAAATGCCATAAAATTTATCTGAGATTTTAGTAAATAAGGCCCGTTGCTGTCCGGGTCACGCAGCCGTCACGGCCCGCCCCCATACGGTCCGGTCATGTCTGCGTTGTCCGGACTGTGCCCCCAAAATGGCGGCACAACGCCGCTGGCCCGACTCCTCCTGCCCAGTGACCGCCTATGCCTGTCAATCAGGCAGAGGCGCTCACTGGGCAGAGATGCTGATCGCATCTCTGGCATGTGCCGGTGCACTGCGGCACCAGCACACACGCACTTCAGACCTGATCTCCTGTTGTGTGAATATGCACAGCAGGGATCAGGTCTGAATTAGGCCCTATATACAGCTGTCAGTAAGGCAGGGATGTGCTGCTGCCAGTGAGGCAGGGATGTGCTGCTGGTAGTGAAGCAGTGATGTGCTGCTGTCAGCGAAGCAGTGCTGTGCTGCTGTCAGCGAGGCAGAAATGTGCTGCTGTCAGCGAGGCAGGGATGTGCTGCTGTCAGCGAGGCAGGGATGTGCTGCTGTCAGCGAGGCAGGGATGTGCTGCTGTCAGCGAGGCAGGGATGTGCTGCTGTCAGCGAGGCAGGGATGTGCTGCTGCAGTGAGGCAGAGATATGCTGCCCACTATCTCCCTGTCACCCCTGCCTGAGTCACACACTTTCCCTGTCACCCCTGCCTCAGTTACCCACTATCTCCCAGTCACCGCTGCCTCAGTCAACCACTATACCTGCGATCCCTGCCTCAGTCACCCACTATACCAGTCACCCCTGCTTTAGTCACCCACTGTCACCCTATCACCCCTGCTTCAGTCACCCACTATCCCTGTCAACCCTGCCTCAGTCACCCACTATCCCTGTCACCCCTGCCTCAGTCACCCACTATCCCTGTCACCCCTGCCTCAGTCTCTTACTGTCCCTGTCACCCCTGCCACAATCATCCACTATCTCCCTATCACCCCTGCCTTAGTCATTTATTATCCCTGTCACCCACTTTCTTCCCATACTTACCCAACCCCTTCCTATCACCCCTCCCTCAGTAACCCACTATCTCCCTGTCACCCACTATCTCCCAGTCACCCCGGCCTCAGTCACCCACTATCTCCCACTCATACATGCTTCAGTCACCCACTATCTCCCAGTCATCCCTGCCTCAGTCACCTACTGACACCAGTGCAGACATTTCTGCTGCGGCCTCTCCACTCTCCAGCGTGAACGTCCTGACGACTGAGGAAATCCGCTTCCCAGTTGAGGACTCCGGGAATGAACACTGCCGATATTGCTGTCAGATGACATTCTACCCAACGGAGGATTTTTGATACTTTCAGCTTTGCCATGCAGTTTCGAGTGCCGCCTTGATGATTTGTGTACACTACCGTGGTGGCGTTGTCAGATTGTACTTGAACAGGCCTGTTCTGTACTAGAGGCAGGGCCAGTGTCAATTAATTGAACACTGCCTGCAATTCCAGAATGTATATCAGGAGGAGAGATTCCTTCCTGGTTCACCGACCCTGGAGAAAGTGTTGCTCCAACACCGTGGCCCAGCCCAAAAGACTGGCATCCATTGTCAGGAGGACACAGTTGGAGATCCAGAAGGGATGGCCCCTGCTCAACTGTTGGTCCTGTAGCCACCAGCTCAGTGTCAGACGAACCTCCGGAGTCAAGGAGATCATTTGAGACATTATCCGATGAGGCAGGCCGTCCCACTTGGAGAGGATTAACCTCTGCAGAGGGCGGTAATGAAATTGAGCGTACTCTACCATATCGAAAGCCGACACCATGAGGTCTAGTACTTGCATCGCCGTGTGTATCAACACTCTTGGGCGAGAGAGAAAGATACTGTCCTGAATTTTCAGGACTTTCTCTGGAGACAGAAACAATTGTTGGCTGTGTGTGTCCAGCAGTGCCCCTAGGTGCACCATGTTCCGAGCAGGGACCAGCGAGGACTTTTTTCAGTTGATGAGCCACCCGTGGACTTGTAGGAATTGGACCGCCAGTTCCAGATAACTGTGGAGAACCTCTTGGGAGTTCACCAGGATCAGCAAGTCGTCCAGATTTGGCAGGATCCTGATTCTCTGATGGTGAAGGGTCGTCATCACGGCCATGACCTTGGTGAATATCCAAGGTGCCGTGGCCAAACCAGAAGGCAGGACTTGAAATCCAAAAACAAACCAGGCACAACACTGCTTAGCTTCCATCATCAGATGAGATTGGACATATCCAGTGTGATGCGGCTGTAGATGATTTTTGCTGTTTCTAACTTCAACATCAATGAATAAGTTTCAAAATAGAATGCATCAAGAGAACGGTGTTGGTAGTATAAAACTACCTACAGCACCTGGTATTCCCAGGTGGTCTCACATCCAAGAACAAACCAGGCCTAAAATCAGGTGATATTGGGCATATACAGTGTGGTGTGGCTGTAGATGAGCTTAGTGGTTTCTGTTAGAGTTCTTCTACTTCTAACTACTCGTACATAAATGAATAAGCGGACGATTTATTAAACCTGGTGAAATGATAATTTGCATGGTGATAAAGTACCAGCCAATCAGCTCCTAATTGCCATGTCACAGGCTGGGTTTGAAAAATGACAGTTAGGAGCAGACTGGCTTGTACTTTATCACCTTGCACTTTATCAGTTCACTGAACTAATCTCCTCTTGCGCTATAAATAGTATGATATGGCTCAAAGTTCAATAAAAACAAATAAATAATTTCATATATTCTATATTTTTTATTACATATAAATATATATATATATATATATATATATATATATACACTTTACAATTAACTATTAGACCGGTCAAATAAAATCACTAACAATATATTTGCATAGCTATAGGAGATGGAGATGCTGCCACTTGGCAAAGGAGATGATATTGTGCAAAATAACCGCTCCACACTGGAGCCTTACGTGTAGCTTGCACCAGTTGATAACACGGGAGAGTCATTGGACCCTTATACCAGCCTTATTTGCACCCCCAAAATATACCATCATCTAGCGGTAATATCCGTGGACTAAACGGAGATCGGGAGAACACAACCGTGACTGTGGTGTCTGCATACGGCACTTGGAGGCGTGGACTCAGAGCTTGGAAGTCGGGTAATTATTCAGCACAGCAGGCGCCAGTGAAGCGCCGTTCCCGCAGCCTGAGACCGTCTCTTCTGTCATTGGACTCTCCCGTGTTATAACAACTGGTGCAAGCTACACGTAAGGCTCCTGTGTGGAGCGGTTATTTTGCACAATATCATCTCCTTTGCCAAGTGGCAGCATATTGAGGAATTCCAATATATAACAACTTATAAATATGTTATCTACTACATGGGAGCGAATTACAGCTGGTAAATTGATTTTTTAATCCAATATATGGACTGATTTTTATTTTTGAAAATTTCTCTGTGCACAGAGTTTATCTAAGATCCACCTCCTATAGCTATGCAAATATATTGTTAGTGATTTTATTTGACCGGTCTAATAGTTTATTGTAAAGTATATATATATATATATATATTTATATGTAATAAAAAATATAGAATATATGAAATTATTTATTTGTTTTTATTGAACTTTGAGCCATATCATACTATTTATAGCGCAAGAGGAGATTAGTTCAGTGTTCCAGTGTTACCGGAGACTTTAAAGTGCCGGTTCTTTTTTACTTGATTTACCCCAAGTCAAGCTCTCTCCTGCAGCTTAAGTATACATTAATTGCAGTATTATTTGTACATAATTTTTAATACCAGTAATTTGATCACCAGAATATGGTGATGATGTATTAGCGCCTGGTTATATTCTTTTGTATTTTTTTACTTTATCAGTTCACCAGGCTTAATAGATCTGCCCCAATGTTTCAAAATGGAATGCATCAAGAGAACGGTGTTGGTATTGTAAAAATACACACAGCTCCTGGTATTTCCTGGTGGTCTCCCATCCAAGTACTAAAACCAGGACCAACACTGCTCAGCTTCCATGATCAGGAGAGATTGGGCAAATCCAGTGTGCTGTGGCTGTAGATGAGCTCGTGGTTTCTGTTAGAGCTCTTCTACTTCTAACTTCTGGTACATAAAAGAATATGTGTAAAAATTAAATGTACAGTACCAAGAAAAGGGTGTTGGTAGTTTAAAAACACCTAAATAATCTGATAATACATGGATGGGAGACTGCTTGGTAGTAACAAAGTCCAATACTGCTTTGCTTCAAAGATCAAATGAGATTGGGCATATCCAGTGTGGTGTGGCTTTAGAGAAGCTTTGTGGTTTCTGTTAGAGCTCTTCTACTTCTAACTACTGGTACATTAATGAATATGTATAAGGTTGTAGTTTATCCAATATCCCTTTACTACCTTACCTTCCCCCCCCCCCTCACCTCCCCTCCCCTCCTTATAGCTTCCTTTGTTCTCTCCTCCTCGTGTGTGCGTTATTTGTTTTCTCATACATCCTAGAGGATGCTGGGATCACATTAAGAACCATGGGGTATAGACGGGATCCGCAGGAGACATGGGCACTTTAAGACTTTCAAAGGGTGTGAACTGTCTCCTCCCTCTATGCCCCTCCTCAGGGCCGAAACTAGGACTAACGGCACCCGGGGCAAGACAGAAATTTTTGCGCCCCCCCCCCCAAATAAATAAATAAATTATATATATATATATATATATATATATGTGGCTGTGTACATATATACACGTGTGTGTGTGTGTGTGTGTGTGTGTATATATATATATATATATATATATATATATATATATATCTATATCTATCTATCATGTGTGTATTACTGGTGTCTGCTGGTCTGAGGGATATCGGTGTTGAATTTGTTTGTTTCTTATTTTTTTTATTTTTATCTTTCTATTTTTATATATATATATATATATATATATATATATATATATATATATAATATATGTATGTGGCTGTGTACATATATGCACGCGTGTGTGTGTGTGTATATATATATATATATATATATATATATATATATCTATCTATCATGTGTGTATTACTGGTGTCTGCTGGTCTGAGGGATATCTGTGTTGAATTTGTTTGTTTCTTATTTTTTTTATTTTTATTTTTCTATTTTATTATATATATATATATATATATATATATATTTATATATATATATCTGTATATATCTGTATATCTGTAGCTGTCACAGTGGTGAAAATGAGCAGTAGTTTGAATGAGCTGCAGGGGTTAACACCAGTCACAGTGAATATGTGTGTGTGTTTTACCTCCGTCTCTCGCTGTCCTGCTTCCATCCATCACTGTGCTGTCGGGCTGAATGCAATGCTGTGTGGGGCCAGAAAAAGGTCAGTAGCTGACCACATTCGTAGCTCGTACGGGCGGGCAGTATACTTTTTTGGGCTTGCCGCCGCTGCTTAGGAAGGGAAACTAGACGTTACCCTGACTCCCTAGCTCCAGCAGCCGTGGCCAGCTTTCTGCAATGCCTCATGGGATTTGTAGTCTCTATGCTACTGCATAAAGTCTAAGCAGTAGCACACATGACTACAAATCCCATTTTTCTTCAATAGATTCTCTGCTGTGTCAGACCCAGCTGATCCCAGCGCCCTATCAAATCCCGCGCCCGGGTCACATGCCCCCCCTAGCCCCTCCCTAGTTTCGGCTCTGCCCTCCTCCAGACTCCAGTTTTAGAATTGTGCCCAGTGAGACTGGATGCACTACAGGGGAGCTCTACTGAGTTTCTCTGAAAAGACTTATGTTAGTTTTTCTTATTTTCAGGGAGGCTGCTGGCAACAGTCTCCCTGCTTCGTGGAACTTAGGGGAGAGAAGTATGACCAACTTCTAGTGAGTTCAATGGCTCTGCTTCTGGCTGACAGGACACCATTAGCTCCTGAGGGTGCTGATCGCTAGGTACGCCTAGATGCCCACTCCCGTAGCCTGCCATCACCCCCTTACAGAGCCAGAAGTCAGAAGACAGGCGAGTAGCAGAAGAACAGAAGACTTCTTCTCCAGTGACGGCATTCTGAGGTACCACGCAGCGAGCGGAATGCTGTGCGCCATGCTCCCACACAAACACAGGCACTGCAGGGTGCAGGGCGTGTGGGTGGGGAAGGGGGGCACCCTGGGCAGCATAAATTCCTCACAAAAGGCTGGCAAAAGTGGACATTAGTGCATGGGCACTGTACTTACCCCGCCAGCGTAATTAATTATTTGTTTCTGAGCGGGACAGAAGCGTGCCATTACAGCGGCGGGGCTTCTTCCTCACCTCACCAGCACATCTATAGAGCGTTACAAGTCTATCACTATAGAGTTTATTATTTCCCAGACTGTGTACTTTTGGCGCTGGATTGTGAGCTGAAAAATCCTCTCTGTCCCTCTGACAGATTTACTGTAGGTCTATCCCCCATAAGCCGATATGTCTGTGGGTACTTGGTACATGTGTGTCAACATGTCGGTGGCTGAATGTTTTTCCCAAGAGGAAACTATATTAGGAATGCAGACATATGATGGTGGCCCTGTTGGCACCACCAATAACTGACTGGGTGAAAGTTTCAGTAATATCAGAGTGAGGTTGGATAAATCTGTGTCCCAGACACAGACGTAGAGAAAAGATGTGATGTTCATGGCTATACTTCTTTTCACTCAGGCCCGCAAAAATGTTACTACACATCGATACTGACTCGGATACTGATTCCTATGTCGGCCATAATATTTCCTGATTAGATCCAATATTGGCAAGGAGCATTCAGTACATGATTGTGGATATTAAGGACATATTAACATCACTGAGGACCCTGCTGTTCCTGACAAAGGGGTATATATGTATGTATATATAGATATATAATGAAAGCTGATGTAACGTTCCTCCATCTCTGTTTGAGAAAGTCTGGGCCAGCTCGACAAGATGGTTTCAAATCCCCAAAAGGTTTCCGGTTGTTTATTCATTTCCTGCTGCGGACAGAATAAAGTGGGAATCACCCCCTGTTCTGCACGGGGCCCTGTCACAAATCCAGCGGATCGTATGCAGGAAGCTACATTATTTCTAGTTATGTAACCACGGGTACATTACTTAGACCTGCCATTACATGCGCATGGGTGAGTAGTAGTATTCAAGAATTGGTCGAATACCTCGTCATCCGATATAGATATCTTGGAGAGATGGGATACTCCTTACGTTGGATCATATCAAGGACACTGCAGCATACTTACGACTGCAAGGGATATAGGACTCTTGAGTTCACGGGCAAATTTCATGGCAGTCTCGGATAGGAGGGCATTGTGGATTCACCAAGGGAATGCTGATGCTGACTCCAAGAAGAAAGGGAGTCTCTTCCCTATGAAGGTGAAGCCTTGTTTGGTGACGGCCTAGTTAATTTGATCTCGGCAGCTCCCGCAGGTAAGTCAACCTTCTTGCCCTATGTTCCCTCTCAACGGATGAAGACGCATCATTGTCTAACGCAGTCATTTTGGCCCAATAGATATGCAAGAAGTTAAAGATTCCCCTTTCTTTGCAGGTAGAGGAAGGAAAAGAGGGAAGAGGTCTGTAGCCTCTTCAAGATCGCAGGAGCAGAGATCGTCCTCTGCTTCTGCCAAATCCACTGCATGACGCTAGGGCTTTCTTGCAGGAGCCCGCACCAGTGGGGGCACGTCTAAAACACTTCAGTCAGTTCTGGATTAATTTAGACCTGGACTCGTGGGTTTTACAAATAGTGTCCCAAGGGTACAAACTGGGGTTTCAAGACGTTCCCCCTCACCGATTGTTCAAATCGGCCTTAGTCAGCAGGGAGAAGGTTTTTATTCAAGCCTCTTCGTGGTCCCGATGCCGGACGGCTCAGTCAGACCAATCTTAAATCTGAAATCCCTCAATTTCTACCTAAAGAAATTCAATTTCAAGATGGAATCTCTCAGGGTAGGGATCTCCAGTCCGGAGGAAGGAGATTTCATGGTTTTGGTAGACATAAGGATGCCTAATTACATGTTCCCGTTTAGCCACTGCATAAAGCTACCTGAGGTTTGCAATTCAGGATTGTCATTACCAATTTCAGACGTTGCCGTTTGGTCTGTCCACGGCTCCGAGGATTTTCACCAGGGTGATGGCGGAAATGATGGTTCTCCTTCGCAAGCAAGGAGTCACAATTATCCCATACTTGGATGATCTCCTGATAAAGGCGAGATCAAGGGACCAGTTGTTGCAAAACATCTACTCTCCCTGACAGTTCTTCAACAACATGGTTGGCTCCTAAACTTGCCAAAATCGCAGTTGGTCCCAATGACGCGGTTGTTGTTTTTGGGAGTTATACTGGACACAGAAGAGGCTTTCTTCCAGTGGAAAGGCTATGGAGATCCAGAGTCTGGTCAAACAAATTCTAAAACCAGCAAGAGTGTTAATCCATCAATGCATTCTGTTGCTGGGGAAGATGGTTGCGGCCTACGAGGCCATTCAGTTTGGCAGGTTCCATGCCAGAGTGTTCCAGTGGGACCTGTTGGACAAGTGGTCCGGATCCCACCTACACATGCACCGGAGGATAATCCTGTCTGCCAAGACCAGAATCTCACTCCATTGGTGGCTGCACAGTTCTCACCTCCTAGAGGGGCGATGGTTCGGGATCCAGGACTGGATCCTAGGGACCACGGATGCAACCCTCCGAGGCTGGGGAGTAGTCACACAGGGGGAAAACATCCAAGGAAGATGGTCAAGTCAGGAAAGTTGTCTCCACATAAATATTCTGGAGTTAAGGGCCATTTAATAACAGCAGACACAGTACGCACTGGGACGGGTGCCCAGCATCCTCTACGGACTAAGAGAAAAGGATTTACCGGTAGGTATTAAAATCCTATTTTCTCTAACGTCCTAGAGGATGCTGGGGACTCCGTAAGGACCATGGGGATAGACAGGATCCGCAGGAGACATGGGTACTTTAAGAAAGACTTTAGTTCTGGGTGTACACTGGCTCCTCCCTCTATTCCCCTCCTCCAGACCTCAGTTTGATACTGTGCCCAGTGGAGACTGGGTGCTTTTCAGGAGCTCTCCTATACTTTCTGTCAGAAAGTATTTTGTTAGGTTTTTAATTTTCAGGGAGCACTGCTGGCAACAGACTCCCTCATCGAGGGACTGAGGGGCGAGAAGCAGCCCTACTCTCCGAGTTGCAAGGTCCTGCTTCTTAGGCTACTGGACACCATTAGCTCCAGAGGGATTGGTACGCAGGATCTCACCATCGCCGTCCGTCCCAGAGCCGCGCCTCCGTCCCCCTTGTAGAGCCGGAATATAGAAGCCGGGTGAGTATGAGAAGAAAAGAAGACTTCAGAGGTGGCAAAAGACTTCATGATCTTCACTGAAGTAACGCACAGCACTGCAGCTGTGCGCCATTGCTCCCATACACCTCACACACTCCAGTCACTGTAAGGGTGCAGGGCGCAGGGGGGGGGGGGCACCTGGGCAGCAATATAAACCTCTTTTTGGCAAAACTATAACACATATACAGCTGGGCACTGTATATATGTATGAGCCCCCACCAATTTTACAGTTTAAGCGGGACAGAAGCCCGCCGCCGAGGGTGCGGGGCTTCTCCCTCAGCACTCACCAGCGCCATTTTTTCTTCACAGCACCGCTGAGAGGAAGCTCCCCGGACTCTCCCCTGCTTATACCATAGTAGACAAGAGAGTTGAAAAGAGGGGGGGGGGGGCACATAATTCGGCGCAAATTACATACAGCAGTACTACTGGGCAAACATTAAGTTACTGTGTATTCCTGGGTTATATAGCGCTGGGGTGTGTGCTGGCATACTCTCTCTCTGTCTCTCCAAAGGGCCTTGTGGGGAAACGGTCTTCAGAAAAAGCATTCCCTGTGTTTGTGGTGTGTCGGTACACGTGTGTCGACATGTCTGAGGAAGAAGGCTATATTAGAGAGGAGCAAGAGCAAATGAATGTGGTGTCTCCACCGACAGCTGATTGGATGGATATGTGGAATGTTTTAAATGCTAGTGTAAACTCATTGCACAAAAGATTAGACAAGGCTGAAGCTTTGGGACAGTCAGGGTCTCAACCCATGCCTGATCCTATGTTGCAGGGACTGTCAGGGTCTCATAAGCGCCCACTATCCCAGATTGTTGACACAGATACCGACACGGATTCTGACTCCAGTGTCGATTACGATGATGCAAAGTTACAGCCAAAATTGGCAAAATCCATTCGATATATGGTTATGGCAATAAAAGATGTTTTGCACATCAGAGAGGAACCCCCTGTCCCTGACAAGAGGGTACATATGTACAAGGGAAAAAAGCCTGAGGTAACCTTTGAGGGGGTCACACGAGCTGAACGAGTTATGTGAAAAAGCTTGGGAATCTCCAGATAAAAGACTGCAGATTTCCAAAAGGATTCTTATGGCGTATCCTTTCCCATCAATGGATAGGTTACGATGGGAATCCTCCCCTAGGGTGGACAAAGCATTAACACGCTTATCCAAGAAGGTAGCCCTCCCGTCCCAGTATACGGCTACCCTCAAAGAGTCTGCTGACCGCAAACAGGAGATTACCCTGAAGTCCATTTATACACATTCAGGTACCTTACTCAGACCGGCAATTGCGTTGGCCTGGGTGTGTAGTGCTGTAGCGGCATGGACGGTTACCTTATCTGAGGGGATGGATACCATAGATAAGGATACTATTTTATTGACCCTGGGGCATATAAGAGATGCTGTCCTATATATGTGTGTATGCAAACTACAGGTGGTGCTGCAGGGCTCACACCCTTTTACTTGTCTTGTAGAGCAACTCTGGAGCTGTTACTGGGTCCAGCTGCTGCAAGAAATCAGCTTGAATGCTTCAGGGGCTGGGGCATGGCCAACATGAGCCCACACTGATGGGGGGTGGGGGTGTATAAAGCGATTTAGGCGTCATCCAAGCGCAACCCCACAAAGGCCGCCATGCCCTGCGTGACCCTTTTCTCTTTTCATATGCAGACGAGGGTTGCAGCCAACTATGCCCACTGCTTGGATGACATCACCATATGCAAATCCATCTGCTGCAGGCCTTCCCCCAGGAATGCTTGCACTAGTTGTTGCATTTGGTTTGTTGTTTGGTGGTGCTTCAGTATTAGGCAGCCTTCTGCCCTCCCACATTCGTCTGAAAATGTGTTCTCCCTGCAGTTGTTGTCCCCAGATGAGAGTTCCCTTGTGCTGCCTCAGTTGAATCTCCTTAACTTGACATGGGTGTGCCCGAGCAGCCGCCCTCCACAGCCCTATCCCAACACATACTTATCTTGCATATGAGATCTCTTGATCATGAAGATAGTTCTCACAGGGTGAGGTTCATCCATTACATTTTAAAGTAGGAAGGTACAAATTACATATTCAAATTACATATATGTGCTGGATTCAAATGTTTTCCCCCCTTCCTTTCTCAATTGTGCCCATCAGCAGCTATTCTAATGTTGCTGCCAATGGGTGTGACACATTCATTTCTTCTGTGGGGTACACTGGACTCCACAAGGATTCACATTGGGGTGTAGAGTAGGATCTTGATCTGAGGCACCAACAGGCTCAAAGCTTTTGACTGTTCCCAAGATGCTCAGCGCCCCCTCCTCTATAACCTCGCTTCCATGAACAGGGAGCTCAGTTTGTAGTTGGTGCCTTCAGTAGCAGGCCACTTAACAGGGGGCTGCCTCAGGCAGCCTATTCTTAGCTATTAATTTTGGCAAGAAAAGAAGAACTTTTTTTATAAGAATCTACAAGGGCTGCAGCAGGCTAGGTCTAATAGACTTCTTTACTGCAGCTCCATCACTCCCAGTGGCGCAGTATACTCCCGTGCCCCGGTTGCTGGGTCACTGCAGCGGAGGCTCCGGTTTCTTCCTAAGGTCAGTCACACACACACCACCCTCCGGGATCACTAGGCCGCTGATGGGGGCGGGCCGTGTGCGCACTGGCGTGGACACTGATTACTGGGCAGCCGCTCCACTAGCCACCAGGGACAGTTAAGGAGCACAGCTCTGGGGTTTTTTCTCCTATATTAACCCCATTTTGTACTACCCGCAGTGCATTGTGATAGGTAATGGGGCCTGATTCAGGTTGGATCGCAATCCAACTGCAAAAACTGCTAAGAGCATACGCATCCGCCTGCATTTTCTGCGGCAACCCGCAGATAATGCGATCGCCTCTGCCTGTGAATCGGTGAAGGGGGGGGGGGGGAGGGGGGTCAACAACACTCCATTTCCAAGTCGGAGATGGAGCGGTGCGGGGGCACGGTTTCAAAATGGGGTCGGCAACGGAGAAACAGGAGGTGTGGTCAGAGCAGCTGCATGACATCACATGGGCCGGACTCTGCCAGTGGAGCCCCAGCGTCATGAGGTAGATTTTGTAGAGGCCGGGGAGGACTTCTGTTCCTGGGAACTAGCTGTGTTGTGCAGCTTTATTCCTCTGCCCCTACCTCTGGCAAGAAAGGACGCACCTCGCACTTTCTTGTTTCTTTGTGACCGAAAGGACTGCATTTGATAATGCGGAGCTTTCTTATGCTGTGAGGGAACATAAGGTAAAAATTTGATTTTCCAACTGTAGCTGTACGTGTTAATGCTTTGTCCATCCTAGGGGAGGATTTCCATCGTAACCTATCCGTTGATGGAAAAGGATACGCTATAAGAATCCTTTTGGAAATCTGCAGTCTTTTATCTGGAGATTCCCAAGCTTTTTCACATAACTCGTTCAGCTCGTGTGACCCCCTCAAAGGTTACCTCAGGCTTCTTTCCCTTGTACATATGTACCCTCTTATCAGGGACAGGGGGTTCCTCTGTGATGTGCAAAACATCTTTTATTGCCATAATCATATATCGAATGGATTTTGCCAATTTTGGCTGTAACTTTGCATCATCGTAATCGACACTGGAGTCAGAATTCATGTCGGTATCTGTGTCAACAATCTGGGATAGTGGGCGCTTATGAGACCCTGACAGTCCCTGCAACATAGGATCAGGCATGGGTTGAGACCCTGACTGTCCCAAAGCTTCAGCCTTGTCTAATCTTTTGTACAATGAGTTTACACTAGCATTTAAAGCATTCCACATATCCATCCAATCAGGTGTCAGCGGAGACACCACATTCATTTGCTCCCGCTCCTCTCTAATATAGCCTTCTTCCTCAGACATGTCGACACACGTGTACCGACACACCACACACACAGGGAATGCTTTTTCTGAAGACAGTTTCCCCACAAGGCCCTTTGGAGAGACAGAGAGAGAGTATGCCAGCACACACCCCAGCGCTATATAACCCAGGAATAACACAGTAACTTAATGTTTGTCCAGTAGCGCTGCTGTATGTAATTTGCGCCGAATTTTGTGCCCCCCCCCTCTCTTTTCAACCCTCTTGTCTACCGTGGTATAAGCAGGGGAGAGTCCGGGGAGCTTCCTCTCAGCGGTGCTGTGGAGAAAAAATGGCGCTGGTGAGTGCTGAGGGAGAAGCCCCGCCCCCTCGGCGGCGGGCTTCTGTCCCGCTTAAACTGTAAAATTGGCGGGGGCTCATACATATATACAGTGCCCAGCTGTATATATATGTTATATTTTTGCCAAAAAGAGGTTTATATTGCAGCCCAGGGTGCCCCCCCTGCGCCCTGCACCCTTACAGTGACCGGAGTATGTGAGGTGTATGGGAGCAATGGCGCACAGCTGCAGTGCTGTGCGTTACCTCAGTGAAGATCATGAACTCTGCGGAGCCCGTCTATCCCCATGGTCCTTACGGAGTCCCCAGCATCCTCTAGGACGTTAGAGAAACTAGGATTTTAATACCTACCGGTAAATCCTTTTCTCTTAGTCTGTAGAGGATGCTGGGCACCCGTCCCAGTGTGTACTGTGTTTGCAGTTATTAAATGGCCCTTAACTCCAGAACATTTATGTGGAGACAACTTTCCTGACTTGACCATCTTCCTTGGACGTTTTCCCCCTGTGTGACTGCTCCCCAGCCTCGGAGGGTTGCATCTGTGGTCCCTAGGATCCAGTGCTGGATCCCGAACCATCGCCCCTCTAGGAGGTGAGAACTGTGCAGCCACCAATGGAGTGAGATTCTGGTCTTGGAAGACAGGATTATCCTCCGGTGCATGTGTAGGTGGGATCCGGACCACTTGTCCAACAGGTCCCACTGGAACACTCTGGCATGGAACCTGCCAAACTGAATGGCCTCGTAGGCCACAACCATCTTCCCCAGCAACCGAATGCATTGATGGATTAACACTTTCGCTGGTTTCAGAATTTGTTTTACCAGACTCTGGATCTCCATAGCCTTTCCCCTGGAAGAAAAACCTCTTCTGTGTCCAGTATGACTCCCAAAAACAACTACCGCGTCATTGGGACCAACTGCGATTTTGGCAAGTTTAGGAGCCAACCATGTTGTTGAAGAACTGTCAGGGAGAGTGCAATGTTTTGCACCAACTGGTCCCTGGATCTCGCCTTTATCAGGAGATCATCCAAGTACGGGATAATTGTGACTCCTTGCTTGCGAAGGAGAACCATCATTTCCGCCATCACCCTGGTGAAAATCCTCGGAGCCGTGGACAGACCAAACGGCAATGTCTGAAATTGGTAATGACAATCCTGAATTGCAAACCTTAGGTAGCTTGATGCAGTGGCTAAATGGGAACATGTAAGTAGGCATCCTTTATGTCTACCAAAACCATGAAATCTCTTTCCTCCGGACTGGAGATCACTACCCTGAGAGATTCCATCTTGAAATTGAATTTCTTTAGGAAGAAATTGAGGGATTTCAGATTTTAGATTGGTCTGACTGAGCCGTCCGGCTTCGGGACCACGAAGAGGCTTGAATAAAAACCTTCTCCCTGCTGACTAAGGCCAATTTGAACAATCGGTGAGGGGGAACGTCTTGAAACCCCAGTTTGTACCCTTGGGACACTATTTGTAAAACCCACGAGTCCAGGTCCGAATGAATCCAGAACTGACTGAAGAGTTTTAGACGTGCCCCCACTGGTGTGGGCTCCTGCAAGAAAGCCCCAGCGTCATGCAGTGGATTTGGCAGAAGCAGAGGACAATCTCTGCTCCTGCGATCTTGAAGAGGCTACAGACCTCTTCCTTCTCCTTCCTCTACCTGCAAAGAAAGGGGAATCTTTACTTCTTGCATATCTATTGGGCCAAAATGACTGCGGTAGATAATGATGCGTCTTCTTCCGTTGAGAGGGAACATAGGGCAAGAAGGTTGACTTACCTGCGGGAGCTGCCGAGATCAAATTAACTAGGCCGTCGCCAAACAATGCTTCACCTTCATAGGGAAGAGACTCCCTTTCTTCTTGGAGTCAGCATCAGCATTCCCTTGGTGAATCCACAATGCCCTCCTATCCGAGACTGCCATGAAATTGGCCCGTGAACTCAAGAGTCCTATATCCCTTGCAGTCGTAAGTATGCTGCAGTGTCAACAGGCCAACTAAACCCTCCCCCCTCCTTTTACCCCATCACTTTGTCCAGTCCCTGTGGTCCATACTGTATTGCCATTATTATGCATGTTGCTGTGCTGGCCCTTTTCTGAATGTCCCTGCCACCGCCACCGAAGAGCTGGATAGCCCAGTATGAAAACCACCTGCCGGCCTCACTGACGGTCCGAGTCAAAGGCTCCATTTTTTTTTTAAAGATCCCTCTGCCAAGTTAAGGGGGGCTTAAGGGGGCCCCAGAGATATCAGTGTACTGGGGCCCAAGATTTCTGTTGCTGGCCCTGACCCTCAGGGGCGTATCTACCCCTTGGCCAGGATGTCACTTGCCAGGAGCACCATCCAGGTTTCAGTTGGGGGATTAGAGTTCATACAGTAATTAAATGTTTTCATATTGAGAACTACATCTCCCAGCATATACAGTGTGCTGGGGATGCTAACAAGCTTTATTTAAAAGTTTAAAAAACATTGCTTTTATAATTGCAATGGTTAAAAAGGGAGAGCTATAAATCAATTTATCAGTGAATGATCGCAGTTTGAGCCGTTACATTTTACTGAACCACCTATCCCTCCACACTCACTACCTGTCCTCAGGATACATTTACCATCCTGGCAGACGGTATACCGGCGGTCATTTGACCGATGTTGGAATCCTGACACCACTTGGGAGACTGGTGCCGGCACACAGACAGCCAACATCCCGAAGGTGAGTATTGGAGGGAGGGTTAGGAGTCGGACCAGGGGAGGTGGTGTAAGGGAAGGCACTAGGAGGGGGGGGGGGGTAGCCCTAGCTGCCACCCCCTGAGGGTTAGCCCTATCCGCCACCCCCCCAGAGGGTTAGTATTAGGATTGGGGATCATGTGACCTCTGGAATCCCGAGCGCCGGATGCCATACCCAACCCCCTTTACTTTTTCAGGCATTTCTATCTCTCCTCTCTCTATGGTGTTCCAATTGCCCACTTTCCCTTGTGCTTTACTCTCTCTCTCTCTCTCTCCTTTGTTTAGAGCATCAGTTTCTGTAGTCCACTTATACCCTTATTTTTTCCAGTGTTTCACTAACTCTCTGATGTAATGAGGATGTATGGTCTAGAGGTATCAGTAATGCATTGTACTGTATAGAAGCGTCAGGGATGTAGCGTAGGGAATAGAGGCGTCAGGGATGTAGCGTAGGGAATAGAGGCGTCAGGGATGTGGCGTAGGGAATAGAGGCGTCAGGGATGTGGCGTAGGGAATAGAGGCGTCAGGGATGTGGCGTAGGGAATAGAGGCATCAGGGATGTGGCGTAGGGAATAGAGGTGTCAGGGATGTAGCGTAGGGAATATAGGCATCAGGGATGTACTAGCAGGTATATAGAGGTCAGTGTACTGTAAAGTGGGGTCAGTAATGCAGTGATGGTTATAGAAAGGTCAGTGATGTAGTGTAGGGTATAGAGGGGTCAGTTATGTAGTGTGGGGTAAAGAGGGGTCAGTAAAGATACTAAGCTGAAGTACTTAGAACACTTCTTGAATTAAGACACAACCTGCAAGAAAAAGTATGCAATATGGGTGAAAAGGCAAATGTCAGAGGTCTGATACAAGTGACCAGCTCCATACCTTGCACCACATAGCGTTATGTTAAACTGGGATATGTTCTTTTTTGGTGTGTGGGTGTGTGTGGGTGTGTGTGGGTGTGTGTGGGTGTGGGTGCCAAAGGCTGCCTGCCTTATTGCTCCTCCCCCATCCGGCTCCCAAGCAACTCTGCTGCCCAGTGATCCAGGAGCCTGCTGCTAGGAAGAAGTGGCCGAGCTTCAGCAAGCGAGTCTGGAAACTGGCGGAGGAAGTCATGATAACCAGATAATGGGGAGTGGAGAGCCAGTTCCAAGGTAATACTTTATACAGCTGGTTGAGATCCTGGTCGGTGGATATGGATTCCAAGAAAACCCTGGAGGTGCTTCCTTTCAAGGGAGACACTCTCTTTGGAGAAGACCTCAATAAGATTGTAGCTGATCTGGCTACTGCTAAAACAACTTGCCTACCTAGTATGACTCCTACCACGCAGAAGGCTAAAAGTACTTTTCCTGGGCCCTTTCATCCTCCAGGTAAAGCGTACCCATGGTCAGGCATACCCAAAGCAAGCTCATGCTTCCAGACCTGCCAAGCCCAGACTGAAGCAAGCCTGGGCTGCCCGTCAGCCTGCTTCCAAAACGGACAAGCCTGCCGCATGACGGGGCGGGCCTCCCTCTGGGGGATCCCAGGGTGGGGGGCCCGACTTCTAGGTTTGGCATAGAAAGGTATAATTGTAAGATAGAGAATTCTATTTGGAGCTCACCTTGTACTTTGTGAAGAAATAATCAGCATTGTGGCTGAGCAGATACATGTAGTGTGTGGCTGCAAACTGCATGGATCTGCTGCGTTGCAATGCTGATACTTTTTTTTTTCAAAGTACCTATAGCTTCATATAATGTTCACAATTTTTATGCAGGATCAAATAGCTCAATGGGTAGGGTGTTTGATTAGAATTCAACAGGTTATAGGTTTGAATCCTGGGTATTGTAGTTTGAGATGTGTTATTTAATAAAGCATGTTATTCTGACTGCCGGCATCCTATCACCTGGGATATCATACTAAATAAATGGAGTTGATCAATTTTTTTTTTTTTTTTATTAAACTAGGGACAATTTCCAGATACTTTTATTTATAACTGAGATTGCCCCCTGGAACTTCACATCACTATGCATGAGTGGGCAGTGCTTGCCCTGGATCTGCCCACCCATTTGTGTGCCATCATAAAAGAAAGCATAACTGACAGTTATCCTGGGCGTACACTACACAATTATCTGTCAGGCTATCTATCCAGTCTGGATGGATGGAATAAAAATCTGGTAATGTATAGGAGCAAATGTCGATTAACCATTTGCTCCCAAACACTAGAAAAGTGGTCAAAAAAGGTCATTACACAAATTGGTTAAACCCAAAATTTAACCAATTTGTTTAGGGGACCATTTTTGTCCATTTTCTAGTGTTTGAGAGTAAATCGTTGATGGTCATTTGCTCACATAGATAACCGGATTTCTATTCCAATCAGCCAGTGTTGGAGAGATGGTCTGCCAGATTACATAATGCATACCAGAGCCATAACTAGACTTTTTAGTGCCCTGTGACAGAGAATTATATGCCCCCCCCCCCCCCACTATTTTTGCAATATGGACAAAAGGCGCATGCCTCGTGGGGAAGGGGCATAACAAGATTGGTCTCAGAGAAAGCACATGAGATATGAAGATATATCTAGTATACTTGACACTCAATGGTTTGTGGTATTGCCGGGGGGCCCTCCTTAAATGCATATACAGTCACACATGGCTTGCTTGTGCAAATGGCATATCAGCAGTCAGCACTAACTGGTGACATGTCATTTGTACAAGTAAGCCATGTGTGACTAATATATAAACACACTTTATTAAATAACACCTCAAACTACCATACCCAGGATTCAAACCTATAACCTGTTGAATTCTAATCAAACACCCTACCCATTGAGCTACTTGATCCTGCATAAAAATTGTGAACATTATATGAAGCTATTGGTACTTTGCAAAAAAATATTATTAGCATAGCAACTCAGCAGATCAATGCAGTGTGCAGCCACACACTCCATATATCTGCTCAGCCACAATGCTGATTATTTCTTCACAAAGTACAAGGTGAGCTCCAAATAGAATTCTCTAGCTTAGATTATACCTTTCTATGCAAGGGTAAATAGCTCAATTGTTTGACTGCAATGCCACAGGAAATGGTTTGGATCCAAGACAGTGTGACTGAATAATAAAGAAACCTTAAGATGAGTTCATGAATGTTGTATAAGTATTAGTGAGAGAAGGGGTCAGGAGCATGCTAGGCTGCAAAAAATAAGGTAGGCTGCAAGTGAAAGTAATGATCTCCTATATATTTTCCCAGATCTGTCACTCTGTGTGGCTAACTCTGGGGGAAGTCACAGCAATGGGCGGAGACGGCATCTGCAGGACGATACACCAGTGCCAGCAGCAGACCGTAACAAAGTGACAGATTAGGGAGAATATATAGGAGGTAGGGAGGTGGCCATGGTACATGGCTGACCAAGGGACACTAGCTCATGTACCCCTTTACCACTGAGGCTAGCCACCAAGGATGGACCTGTCACCAGTGCACATGCAATAACCTCTTCTGCTGCCCTCTTTGCAACTCAGATTGCCCAGTGCTCCCCTTCGCTAACAGTCCACAAAGTTTCCCCATCTCACGATCTGCCTCCTCACCGCCACTTTCATCTCTACAGCACACGCGCATATCATACAAGATCCCATCATGCGTACGTAGGTCTGAAATGCCAGAGGGAGGTTGGGGGGAGATTGGCATGCGCCAGCAACACCACACAGCTCACTGTGACCACAGTGGAGAGGCGCTGCAACAGGACAATACACCAACCTCGGAGCAAGGAACTGCGTCGGTCAGGAGGAGAACTATTTCAATAGCATAAAAAGGTTAGTGCGTCCCACCCTATGAACACCAGACTCATCAAGTCACTGTTGCCAGAGTCTCATACAATGACTCTGAACCTCTAAGCACACTATTTGACTGTCCACACCCTGCTGTGCCTATTACCCATCTCCTCCACCACCCTCAACACTGACCCACACATCATTCACCCACAAAGATACAATAAAGGTAGTTTGGATAAATTAGCTAAATGAAATGGATTTAACCAATTTATCTAAATGACCATTTTTGGATGTTTTCCAGTGTTTGTGAGCAAATGGTCAATTGTCATTTGCTGCCACATATTAGCATAATTTTGTTTCAACTAGAAAAAAAAAATTGGACAGATAATCTAAGTGTGGATCCAGTTTAAAGGTCCGTATTCACGGCCCGATTTTGGGGAGAGATGTGTGCTGAGCGAACTGCTCAGCACACATCTCTCCCCCCGCTCAGCACAGCGTGATGTGTACTGAGCGTACGGGGGGTGGGGGGCGCTCATTTCACCCCCTGTGTAGGGCATTCTGTGTGTATCCAGCTTAACAGGTGTGAGCATCATACAACTACTGACTTGCGAGTAACTATTAGAGATGAGCGGGTTCGGTTTCTCTGAATCCGAACCCGCCCGAACTTCATGGTTTTTTTCACGGGTCCGAGCAGACTCGGATCCTCCCGCCTTGCTCGGTTAACCCGAGCGCGCCCGAACGTCATCATGACGCTGTCGGATTCTCGCGAGACTCGGATTCTATATAAGGAGCCGCGCGTCGCCGCCATTTTCACACGTGCATTGAGATTGATAGGGAGAGGACGTGGCTGGCGTCCTCTCCATTTAGATTAGAAGAGAGAGAGAGAGAGAGAGAGAGAGATTGACCTGATTTACTGGAGCTTAGGAGTACTGTAGAAGTGTAGAGAGTGCAGAGTTTACTAGTGACTGACCACAGTGACCACCAGACAGTGCAGTTTTATTTAATATATCCGTTCTCTGCCTGAAAAAAACGATACACACAGTGACTCAGTCACATACCATATCTGTGTGCACTGCTCAGCCCAGTGTGCTGCATCATCTATGTATATATATCTGACTGTGCTCAGCTCACACAGCTTATAATTGTGGGGGAGACTGGGGAGCACTGCAGTGCCAGTTATAGGTTATAGCAGGAGCCAGGAGTACATATTATATTAAAATTAAACAGTGCACACTTTTGCTGCAGGAGTGCCACTGCCAGTGTGACTGACCAGTGACCTGACCACACTGACCACCAGTATAGTTAGTAGTATACTATATTGTGATTGCCTGAAAAAGTTAAACACTCGTCGTGTGACTTCACTTGTGTGGTGTTTTTTTTTTTATTCTATAAAAAACTCATTCTGCTGACAGACAGTGTCCAGCAGGTCCGTCATTATATAATATATACCTGTCCGGCTGCAGTAGTGATATATATATATTTTTTATATCATTATTTATCATCCTGTCGCAGCAGACACAGTACGGTAGTTCACGGCTGTAGCTACCTCTGTGTCGGCACTCGGCAGTCCATCCATAATTGTATATCACCTACCCGTGGTTTTTTTTTCTTTCTTCTTTATACATACATACTACTACATCTCTTTATCAACCAGTCTATATTAGCAGCAGACACAGTACAGTACGGTAGTCCACGGCTGTAGCTACCTCTGTGTCGGCACTCGGCAGTCCGTCCATAATTGTATACCACCTACCCGTGGTTTTTTTTCTTTCTTCTTTATACATACATACTACTACATCTCTTTATCAACCAGTCTATATTAGCAGCAGACACAGTACAGTACGGTAGTCCACGGCTGTAGCTACCTCTGTGTCGGCACTCGGCAGTCCGTCCATAATTGTATACCACCTACCCGTGGTTTTTTTTTCTTTCTTCTTTATACATACATACTACTACATCTCTTTATCAACCAGTCTATATTAGCAGCAGACACAGTACAGTACGGTAGTTCACGGCTGTAGCTACCTCTGTGTCGGCACTCGGCAGTCCGTCCATAATTGTATACCACCTACCCGTGGTTTTTTTTTCTTTCTTCTTTATACATACATACTACTACATCTCTTTATCAACCAGTCTATATTAGCAGCAGACACAGTACAGTACGGTAGTCCACGGCTGTAGCTACCTCTGTGTCGGCACTCGGCAGTCCGTCCATAATTGTATACCACCTACCCGTGTTTTTTTTTTCTTTCTTCTTTATACATACATACTACTACATCTCTTTATCAACCAGTCTATATTAGCAGCAGACACAGTACAGTACGGTAGTTCACGGCTGTAGCTACCTCTGTGTCGGCACTCGGCAGTCCGTCCATAATTGTATACCACCTACCCGTGGTTTTTTTTTCTTTCTTCTTTATACATACATACTACTACATCTCTTTATCAACCAGTCTATATTAGCAGCAGACACAGTACAGTACGGTAGTCCACGGCTGTAGCTACCTCTGTGTCGGCACTCGGCAGTCCGTCCATAATTGTATACTAGTATCCATCCATCTCCATTGTTTACCTGAGGTGCCTTTTAGTTGTGCCTATTAAAATATGGAGAACAAAAATGTTGAGGTTCCAAAATTAGGGAAAGATCAAGATCCACTTCCACCTCGTGCTGAAGCTGCTGCCACTAGTCATGGCCGAGACGATGAAATGCCAGCAACGTCGTCTGCCAAGGCCGATGCCCAATGTCATAGTACAGAGCATGTCAAATCCAAAACACCAAATATCAGTAAAAAAAGGACTCCAAAACCTAAAATAAAATTGTCGGAGGAGAAGCGTAAACTTGCCAATATGCCATTTACCACACGGAGTGGCAAGGAACGGCTGAGGCCCTGGCCTATGTTCATGGCTAGTGGTTCAGCTTCACATGAGGATGGAGGCACTCAGCCTCTCGCTAGAAAAATGAAAAGACTCAAGCTGGCAAAAGCAGTAGCATCGCAAAGAACTGTGCATTTTTCGAAATCCCAAATCCACAAGGAGAGTCCAATTGTGTCGGTTGCGATGCCTGACCTTCCCAACACTGGACGTGAAGAGCATGCGCCTTCCACCATTTGCACGCCCCCTGCAAGTGCTGGAAGGAGCACCCGCAGTCCAGTTCCTGATAGTCAGATTGAAGATGTCAGTGTTGAAGTACACCAGGATGAGGAGGATATGGGTGTTGCTGGCGCTGGGGAGGAAATTGACCAGGAGGATTCTGATGGTGAGGTGGTTTGTTTAAGTCAGGCACCCGGGGAGACACCTGTTGTCCGTGGGAGGAATATGGCCGTTGACATGCCTGGTGAAAATACCAAAAAAAATCAGCTCTTCGGTGTGGAGGTATTTCAACAGAAATGCGGACAACAGGTGTCAAGCCGTGTGTTCCCTTTGTCAAGCTGTAATAAGTAGGGGTAAGGACGTTAACCACCTCGGAACATCCTCCCTTATACGTCACCTGCAGCGCATTCATAATAAGTCAGTGACAAGTTCAAAAACTTTGGGTGACAGCGGAAGCAGTCCACTGACCAGTAAATTCCTTCCTCTTGTAACCAAGCTCACGCAAACCACCCCACCAACTCCCTCAGTGTCAATTTCCTCCTTAGACAGGAGAGCCAATAGTCCTGCAGGCCATGTCACTGGCAAGTCTGACGAGTCCTCTCCTGCCTGGGATTCCTCAGATGCATCCTTGAGTGTAACGCCTACTGCTGCTGGCGCTGCTGTTGTTGCTGCTGGGAGTCGATCGTCATCCCAGAGGGGAAGTCGGAAGACCACTTGTACTACTTCCAGTAAGCAATTGACTGTCCAACAGTCCTTTGCGAGGAAGATGAAATATCACAGCAGTCATCCTGCTGCAAAGCGGATTACTCAGGTCTTGTCAGCCTGGGTGGTGAGAAACGTGGTTCCGGTATCCATCATTACTGCAGAGCCAACTAGAGACTTGTTGGAGGTACTGTGTCCCCGGTACCAAATACCATCTAGGTTCCATTTCTCTAGGCAGGCGATACCGAAAATGTACACAGACCTCAGAAAAAGAGTCACCAGTGTCCTAAAAAATGCAGCTGTACCCAATGTCCACTTAACCACGGACATGTGGACAAGTGGAGCAGGGCAGGGTCAGGACTATATGACTGTGACAGCCCACTGGGTAGATGTATGGACTCCCGCCGCAAGAACAGCAGCGGCGGCACCAGTAGCAGCATCTCGCAAACGCCAACTCTTTCCTAGGCAGGCTACGCTTTGTATCACCGCTTTCCAGAATACGCACACAGCTGAAAACCTCTTACGGCAACTGAGGAAGATCATCGCGGAATGGCTTACCCCAATTGGACTCTCCTGTGGATTTGTGGCATCGGACAACGCCAGCAATATTGTGTGTGCATTAAATATGGGCAAATTCCAGCACGTCCCATGTTTTGCACATACCTTGAATTTGGTGGTGCAGAATTATTTAAAAAACGACAGGGGCGTGCAAGAGATGCTGTCGGTGGCCAGAAGAATTGCGGGACACTTTCGGCGTACAGGCACCGCGTACAGAAGACTGGAGCACCACCAAAAACTACTGAACCTGCCCTGCCATCATCTGAAGCAAGAAGTGGTAACGAGGTGGAATTCAACCCTCTATATGCTTCAGAGGTTGGAGGAGCAGCAAAAGGCCATTCAAGCCTATACAATTGAGCACGATATAGAAGGTGGAATGCACCTGTCTCAAGCGCAGTGGAGAATGATTTCAACGTTGTGCAAGGTTCTGCTGCCCTTTGAACTTGCCACACGTGAAGTCAGTTCAGACACTGCCAGCCTGAGTCAGGTCATTCCCCTCATCAGGCTTTTGCAGAAGAAGCTGGAGACATTGAAGGAGGAGCTAACACGGAGCGATTCCGCTAGGCATGTGGGACTTGTGGATGGAGCCCTTAATTCGCTTAACAAGGATTCACGGGTGGTCAATCTGTTGAAATCAGAGCACTACATTTTGGCCACCATGCTCGATCCTAGATTTAAAGCCTACCTTGGATCTCTCTTTCCGGCAGACACAAGTCTGCTGGGGTTGAAAGACCTGCTGGTGAGAAAATTGTCAAGTCAAGCGGAACGCGACCTGTCAACATCTCCTCCTTCACATTCTCCCGCAACTGGGGGTGCGAGGAAAAGGCTCAGAATTCCGAGCCCACCCGCTGGCGGTGATGCAGGGCAGTCTGGAGCGACTGCTGATGCTGACATCTGGTCCGGACTGAAGGACCTGACAACGATTACGGACATGTCGTCTACTGTCACTGCATATGATTCTCTCCCCATTGAAAGAATGGTGGAGGATTATATGAGTGACCGCATCCAAGTAGGCACGTCACACAGTCCATACTTATACTGGCAGGAAAAAGAGGCAATTTGGAGGCCCTTGCACAAACTGGCTTTATTCTACCTAAGTTGCCCTCCCACAAGTGTGTACTCCGAAAGAGTGTTTAGTGCCGCCGCTCACCTTGTCAGCAATCGGCGTACGAGGTTACATCCAGAAAATGTGGAGAAGATGATGTTCATTAAAATGAATTATAATCAATTCCTCCGCGGAGACATTGACCAGCAGCAATTGCCTCCACAAAGTACACAGGGAGCTGAGATGGTGGATTCCAGTGGGGACGAATTGATAATCTGTGAGGAGGGGGATGTACACGGTGATATATCGGAGGATGATGATGAGGTGGACATCTTGCCTCTGTAGAGCCAGTTTGTGCAAGGAGAGATTAATTGCTTCTTTTTTGGGGGGGGTCCAAACCAACCCGTCATATCAGTCACAGTCGTGTGGCAGACCCTGTCACTGAAATGATGGGTTGGTTAAAGTGTGCATGTCCTGTTTTGTTTATACAACATAAGGGTGGGTGGGAGGGCCCAAGGACAATTCCATCTTGCACCTCTTTTTTCTTTTATTTTTCTTTGCGTCATGTGCTGTTTGGGGAGGGTTTTTTGGAAGGGACATCCTGCGTGACACTGCAGTGCCACTCCTAAATGGGCCCGGTGTTTGTGTCGGCCACTAGGGTCGCTTATCTTACTCACACAGTCAGCTACCTCATTGCGCCTCTTTTTTTCTTTGCGTCATGTGCTGTTTGGGGAGGGTTTTTTGGAAGGGCCATCCTGCGTGACACTGCAGTGACACTCCTAGATGGGCCCGGTGTTTGTGTCGGCCACTAGGGTCGCTAATCTTACTCACACAGCTACCTCATTGCGCCTCTTTTTTTCTTTGCGTCATGTGCTGTTTGGGGAGGGTTTTTTGGAAGGGACATCCTGCGTGACACTGCAGTGCCACTCCTAAATGGGCCCGGTGTTTGTGTCGGCCACTACGGTCGCTAATCTTACTCACACAGCTACCTCATTGCGCCTCTTTTTTTCTTTGCGTCATGTGCTGTTTGGGGAGGGTTTTTTGGAAGGGACATCCTACGTGACACTGCAGTGCCACTCCTAGATGGGCCCGGTGTTTGTGTCGGCCACTAGGGTCGCTAATCTTACTCACACAGCTACCTCATTGCGCCTCTTTTTTTCTTTGCGTCATGTGCTGTTTGGGGAGGGTTTTTTGGAAGGGACATCCTGCGTGACACTGCAGTGCCACTCCTAAATGGGCCCGGTGTTTGTGTCGGCCACTAGGGTCGCTAATCTTACTCACACAGCTACCTCATTGCGCCTCTTTTTTTCTTTGCGTCATGTGCTGTTTGGGGAGGGTTTTTTGGAAGGGACATCCTGCGTGACACTGCAGTGCCACTCCTAGATGGGCCAGGTGTTTGTGTCGGCCACTAGGGTCGCTTAGCTTAGTCATCCAGCGATCTCGGTGCAAATTTTAGGACTAAAAATAATATTGTGAGGTGTGAGGTATTCAGAATAGACTGAAAATGAGTGGAAATTATGGTTTTTGAGGTTAATAATAATATGGGATCAAAATGACCCCCAAATTCTATGATTTAAGCTGTTTTTTAGGGTTTTTTGAAAAAAACACCCGAATCCAAAACACACCCGAGTCCGACAAAAAAAATTTGGTGAGGTTTTGCCAAAACGCGGTCGAACCCAAAACACGGCCGCGGAACCGAACCCAAAACCAAAACACAAAACCCTAAATATTTCAGGCGCTCATCACTAGTAACTATACAGCAGCTCCATACCTTGTGACTTGAAGAAACACCAGTTAACCCCGGGAATGCTGCAGTCAAAGCAACAATTCCTCTTCTTACATTCCGCTGCACTTATTGTGGGGTAGCCGCAATCCCTTCTGCTGTACGGTTCCACATTACATTGTTTCTTGTCACTTCCTGTTGATGCAGTAAGGAAACATCCAGGAATTACAGCAGCTTAGTTTTTTTATTTTTTTTAACTGGTGCAATTTAGCTAAAACAGCTAACAGGAAATTTCCACTTAAATGGTATTTTCTAATCTTATCTGACCATGACTAAGAATAAAGGATACACAAGATAAACTCTTATAGCTATGGACCTTATCCATGTTTAAGCTCCATCAAATCTGTAATCAATAGCACTACATGCTCCCACTCTACCACTGTACTGTATACTCTACCTGTGTTTTTAAGGTAAAAACACCATTTAACCCCAGTTAAACTTGAATTAAAGCAGCAGCCTCTATAATAGCATTCTTTAGCATTAATCCCAGGAAATCTGCAATCTTCACGCTCTTTGATAGCCACGCTACATTGCTGTTTACTTGGATGGAGCAGAGAGCACAACATCAGGACATAGGAAATATTACAATGCATGATAAGAAAGGTGTGAGCTCTACAGCAAGGCCTCTAACCCTTTGCCAGTGCCAAATACATAGGGCTTAACTCAGATCTGATCACAGCAGCAAATTTATTAGCTAAAACCATGTACACTGCAGGGGGGGGGGGGGTGTATAATATGTGCAGAGAGAGTTAGATTTTGGTGCGGTGTGTTCAAACTGAAATCTAAATTGCAGTGTAAAAACAAAACAGCCAGTATTTACCCTGCACACAAACAATATAACCCACCTAAATCTCTCTGCAAATGTTATATCTGCCCCCCCCCCCCCCCCCCCATTCCTGCAGTGCACATGGTTTTGCCCACTAGCTAACAAATTTGCTGCATCTGGGAATTACAGCATCTTAATATTTCTTTTTACAGAAGGTTCAGCAAATTAAATTATTTAGTGAAATACTGTAATCATAACAGTTACAGGGATATTGTAGGTAGATTTATTGTCAGTGGATAAATGTAAAAATTAAACCCTTAGGCATAGTTCCCAAATGCTGTCATTGCAATCCAGATTTTAAGGATATCATGCTTGAGCACAGGTGACTTAATTAGAACTTCGGTCAATGTGAATTAACCATTGGACTCAACCATGGTTATCCTTAAAACCCAGGGGTCTATTTAAGATCGATCTTAATCGATGTTGGGCTTCCAGGTTGAAAAAAAAACACACATTTACTAACATTTTAAAATTTATATAAAAAATCATCTGTTCGTAAATGCAGTGCACATGGTTTTGCCCAACTGCTAACAAAAATCCTGCTGCGATCAACTCAGAATTACCCCCCATGGCCCTCATTCCGAGTTGTTCGCTCGCAAGCTGCTTTTAGCAGCATTGCACACGCTAAGCCGCCGCCTACTGGGAGTGAATCTTAGCATCTTAAAATTGCGAACGAAAGATTTGCAATATTGCGATAAGACATCTCTGTGCAGTTTCTGAGTAGCTCGAGACTTACTCTGCCAGTGCGATCAGTTCAGTGCTTGTCGTTCCTGGTTTGACGTCACAAACACACCCAGCGTTCGCCCAGACACTCCTCCGTTTCTCCAGCCATTACCGCGTTTTTCCCAGAAACGGTAGCATTTTTTCCCACACGCCCCTAAAACGGTCTGTTTCCGCCCAGAAACACCCACTTCCTGTCAATCACAATACGATCACCAGAACGATGAAAAAACCGTGAGTAATATTCCTAACTGCATAGCAAATTTACTTGGTGCAGTCGCAGTGCGAACATTGCGCATGCGCATTAAGCGGAAAATCGCTGCGATGCGAAGAAAATTACCGAGCGAACAACTCGGAATGACCACCTATGTGCACTGCAGGGAAGGCAGATTTAACATGTGCAGAGAGCGTAAGATTTGGGTGTGGTGTGTTCAATCTGCAATCTAATTTGCAGTGTAAAAATAAAGCAGTCAGTATTTACCCTGCACAGAAACAAAATAACTCACCCAAATCTAACTCTTTCTGCACATGTTATATCTGCCTCCCCTGCAGTACACATGGTTTTGCCCAACTGCAAACAAAATTCCTGCTGCGATCAACTTGGAATTACCCCCATCGAATTACCCCCATTTTCACACTGCTCGTGTATATAAGACATAGTTTGGATCGTAATACGCGTTCCAACCGCAAAAACTATGAAGAGGATGGGGGCATATACGCAGGGTCCATCCTGTGCGTGTGCCTACATTTTCTCTGGGTGCCCCGCAGAAAATGCGAATGCCTCTGCCTGTCAATCAGTAGAGGGCGTACCTTCGCAGGTATATCGCGATCATGAGCCATGTCTCACATTTTTGTCATTATAGGTGCTCTGTGAGCTGCTGGCCATGCCCCAGCCCCTCTGTCTCCCGTGAATAGACATTGAGGCTTATTCAGACCAGATCGCTTCAATTTATTTTCACCCAGCGGGCAATCAGGTCTGCACTGCACATGCGTATGCGCCACAATGCGTAAGTGCGACGGTCCGGAGATCACAAGAAGATTGACAAGAAGAGGGTGTTTGTGTGGGTGGCAACTGAATGTTTCTAGGGAGTGTCCGGAAAAACACTGGAGGGACCCGGCGTTTTGTGGGAGGATTTGTGACGTCACCTCAATGGCTGAGTAAGTGCTGAGCTGTGCAGCTCTTGTGCACATGTGATCACACACCTGCACAGCAAATTTTCCCTTCCGCTGTAGGCGGCAACTACCTGATTACAGGGATGCAAAAAACACACCCTAGCGATCAGGTCTGAATTACCCACAATGTGCATATTTGCAGAGCAACAAGCTACAGGGAGCCTTCCACCCCCCCCCCTTCCCCATGACTATGGGACACTGCGGCCCCCACAGGGGGGGGGGTTGTTTGGGTTAGCTGGACATTCCCAAAAAAAGTGTCCTGCAAAAATTGGTATAGTTGGGAGGTATGTTCAAATACATTTATTGTTTTGCATGCAGGGTAAATACTGGCTTCTTTGACATTTAGCCACAAATGCTGCACAGCTGAATTACTGTCACAACTGAGGGCCTGAGCTGACGGGAGGCAGCCTCAGTTGTAGGGGCTGAGATGTACCGGAACCTGGGAGGTTGTATCAGACCCCTGGACATGTAAGTAACATGAATAATAACTGCCCGAAGGCGTGACCACGACAACTTAGATAAAAGTCAATGATGTTTATTATGACAACTCCGCAACACAGCAGCAGTAAAAGAAAACGTAAAAGTCAGCAAATAATAAATACAGTTCCTGGGTACTACAGGATGGCAGGAGCCACAGGGCACTGGTAGTGTGAGATAGTTCTTATGATCTTCTAGATGGAAAGTCCTTACCATGCCCGACTGTAGCAATGGAGATAACCCAGGATTGTGCCAGCTGGTGTTCCAGGAAAAGCTGGGTTGCTGAAGGTAAAACAGCTGCTGTGGATACTGGCTGGAACCAGACTGTTGTTAGCACGGAGTGGATACTGGCTGGAACCAGTTAAATAATAAATGAACTTGGGAGCGATGAAATATGAACTGAAATGTAGAACTTGAGAGCGGAGAAATAATAATACCGGTGGAGAGTGGTAAAGTGTAGAAAGGACACCGGCCCTTTAAGGGAAGCTGTACTCTGCTGGAAGCTGAGCTGGAAGCAGGTAATGTTGTAGCTGGAAACAGATGAATCCACAATGGATTGGAGAGTCAGGCTACACCGCAGGTGGAATGCTGGTGCGGGTCTCTATGGTGGAAGTCTTGAGACAGGAGCTGGAACCTGGAAGACAATCACAGGAGAGAGACAAACAGGAACTAGGTTTGACAACCAAAGCACTGACGCCTTCCTTGCTCAGGCACAGTGTATTTATACCTGCAGCAAGGAAGGGATTGGCTAGGCAATTATGCAGATTAACAATACTGACAACAGATTGGAGGAAATGATCAGCTGACAGAATCCAAGATGGCTGCGCCCATGCAGACACTTGGAGGGAAGTTTGGTTTGTAATCCATGTGGTAATGAAAACAGTAATGGCGGCGCCGGCCACTGGAGACAGGAGACGCCAGGCTGACAAGTGCACATCCAACCACGCGGACACAGCGGAGGCCGCGGCTGACGTAATCGCCACTCTGACACTCTGCATGCAGAAGCTCAGGGACGGCGGCGGAGGCCGCGGGAGACGCCATGCCAGATGTAATAAGGCGTTACTGTGACAGCGTCTCAGAGAGACAGGAGAGGATGCAGGAATGTGAACATTAGGATAACAGATGGGATCCGGTCCTGGAGCGCTGAGCCAGCCTTAGGAGGCATCTGATGGGTAAGAAATGGCGTCCAGATACCCGGATCGTGACAGCACCCCCCCCTTTAGGAGTGGCCCCAGGACACTTCTTTGGCTTTTGAGGAAACTTGGAATGGAATCTCCGGACCAAGGCAGGAGCATGGACATCAGAAGCATTGGTCCATGAACGTTCTTAAGGACCATAACCCTTCCAGTCAATAAGATATTGTAGTTGACCGTAACGGTGACGTGAGTCCAGGATCTTGGCTACTTCATACTCAACGCCTCGTTGAGTTTGGACTTTCGGAGTTGGAGGAAGTGAGGAATGAAACCGATTCAAGATCAGCGGTTTCAACAGGGAAACATGGAATGTCCTGGGTATTTTTAAGAAGGGAGGCAACTGGAGTCTGTAAGCAACAGGATTGATGACTTGTTCAATCTTGAAAGGACCGATATAGCGAGGTGCAAACTTCATACTGGGAACTCTTAACCTCAAATTCTTCGTGGATAACCATACCCGATCACCCACCTTGAGAGCAGGAACTGCTCGACGCTTCTTATCCGCAAACTTCTTGTACCTGAACGATGCCTTGAGCAGAGCTGATCGTACGCTCTTCCAGATATTGGCAAACTGATGCAAGGTGATATCCACTGCGGGAACAGAAGTTGCTGGAAGTGGTTGGAACTCAGGAACTTTAGGGTGGAATCCAAAGTTAGTGAAGAATGGTGTTGAAGCAGATGAAGAATGATACTAGTTGTTATGACAGAACTCGGCCCAGGGAAGTAATTGAACCCAGTCATCTTGAGAGGAGGACACATAGATGCGGAGGAAGGCCTCCAAGTCCTGATTCACCCTCTCGGTTTGACCATTGGTCTGAGGATGGTAAGCCGTGGAAAACTTTAGCTTGACTTGGAGGACTTGACATAAACTTCGCCAGAATTTGGCTGTGAATTGAACTCCTCGATCTGAGATAATTTCTTCAGGAAGACCGTGGAGTGGAAGATCTCTTGTATGAATACTTGAGCCAACTTGGAAGCTGACGGAAGACCGGTGAGAGGAATGAAGTGTGCCATCTTGGTGAACCGGTCAACTACCACCCAGATGGTATTGAACTTGTTGCACATGGGTAAGTCTGTAATGAAATCCATCGACAAGTGGGTCCATGGTCGACGGGGAACGGATAGTGGAACCAGTTGCCCCGCAGGCGACTGGCGGGATACTTTATGTTGGGCACACTTTGGGCAAGATGCAATAAACTCCAAGACGTCCTTTTTCAGAGGTTGGCCACCAATAGGACCTAGAGATAAACTCCAGGGTTTTTTGGATACCTGTATGTCCGGCAAAACGGGAAGCATGGGCCCAATGCATGAGCTTCTTCCTTAGCATCGGCTTCACAAAACTTTTCCCTGATGGGGGCGTAGAGTCCATCCCTACCGTGGAGAATGCCAACGGATTTATAATAGGATGCTTGTCTGAAGACTCTGACTCATTTTCTTGCTCCCATGAGCGGGAAAGGGCATCGGCCTTGCGATTCTGAGAGCCCGGACAGAACTGGAGTTTAAAGTCGAACCTGGAAAAGAAAAGTGCCCATCTGGCCTGACGAGGGTTGAGACATTGTGCGCCCTTCAGGTATAAAAGGTTCTTGTGGTCTGTAAGTATGGTGATTAAATGAGAAGCTCCCTCCAACAGATACCTCCACTCTTCTAGAGCGAGCTTGATGGCTAGCAACTCCTGGTCGCCAATGGCATAGTTGCGCTCAGCTGGGGAGAACTTCCGGGAGAAGAAACTGCAAGGATGTAAATGGCCATCTTTAGCCCTCTGAGATAACACCGCTCCTACTCCAACGGAGGAGGCATCCACCTCTAGGATGAAAGGAGAGTCGATGTCAGGCTGTTTCAGGACAGGCGCAGAGATGAACCTCTGTTTTAAAAGATGAAAAGCTTGCATGGCTTCTTCAGACCACTTGGACGGGTTAGCACCCTTCTTGGTGAAAGCAGTAATAGGCGCCACAATGGTGGAAAAGTCTCGTATAAACTTTCGGTAATAATTGGCGAACCCTAAGAACCTCTGGACCCCTTTGAGGGTTAAGGGTACCGGCCAATTCTGAATTGCTTGTAGTTTCTCAGGATCCATCTCTAGTCCGGAACCGGACACAATGTACCCTAGAAACGGAATGGACTTGACTTCAAAGACGCATTTTTCTAATTTGCAATAGAGATGCTTGACACGGAGACGGGACAGAACCTCTTTAACCCAAAAACGATGTTCCTCTAAATCGTTGGCAAAAATGAGGATATCGTCTAGATAGACCACGACATGACGGTATAGAATGTCTCTGAAAATCTCATTGACAAAATGCTGGAAGACAGCTGGAGCATTGCTCAATCCGAAGGGCATGACGAGGTACTCATAATGTCCGTCACGGGTGTTAAAGGCGGTCTTCCACTCGTCACCCTCACGGATCCGGATGAGATTGTATGCACCTCGCAAGTCCAGCTTTGTAAAGATGGTAGCTCCGCTAACTCTGTCAAAGAGCTCAGTAATCAGGGGTAAAGGATAACGGTTCTTGATGGTAATGTCGTTCAAACCTCTGTAGTCGATGCACGGCCGCAGACCACCATCTTTCTTTTTTACAAAAAAGAAGCCTGCGCCGGCTGGGGAAGAAGAAGGTTGAATGAACCCCTTTGCTAGGTTCTCTTTAATGTATTCCTCCATAGAATGCGTCTCAGGCAGAGACAACGGATAAGTTCGGCCTCGAGGTGGAACCTTCCCTGGAACGAGATCAATCGGGCAGTCCCATTCTCTATGAGGAGGAAGGATATCAGCAGAAGCTTTACTGAACACATCCGTGAAATCTTGATATGGAGGAGGTGGAACATCAGACGACCTGGGGGAGGAAGAACAGACAGGCAATACTTTAAACAAACATGTCTCTGCACAGGAGGAACCCCATGCCAGGATTTGCGTAGTCGTCCAATCAATTGTAGGATTGTGAAGACGGAGCCATGGAAGGCCCAGGACCACAGGATGTGTGGCTCTTGGAATCACTAAAAGTGAAATAAGTTCGGAATGAAGAACTCCCACTCTCAGACGAACTGGTAGAGTCCTTAGAGCAATAACAGTATCAAAAATTTTACTGCCATCCACGGCAGTTAAGGAAAAGGAGGAAGGAAGTCTCTCGGTGGGTAGGGACCGCCGTTTAACATAGGCTTCAGTAATAAAGTTCCCAGCTGCTCCGGAATCAAGGAGAGCAATGACGTTCCGATAACGTTGAGCAACTTGAAGCGAGACTGGGAGATTACAATCATGAGGAGATGGAGAGGAGATCATTACTCCTAGCCGGCCCTCTCCTGGGCGAGCTAGGGTTTGGAGTTTTCCCGGACGTTCGGGACAGGCATTGATGGTGTGAGACGGAGCTGCACAGTAAAGACAAAGAGACTCAGAGAGACGTCTTCGGCGCTCAGCAGGAGTTAAACGGGAACGGCCAATTTGCATGGGCTCATCTTTAGATGGTGACAGTTGACGAGGAGGAGGAGCAGAAGATTTTGGAGCAGATGATCTTCCACGCTCAGTTGCTCTCTCTCTGAAACGTAAATCAACTTTCGTGCAGAGTGAGATTAGCTCATCTAACTTAGAAGGTAAGTCTCTGGTAGCTAACTCATCTTTAATAAGCTCAGATAAGCCATGCCAGAATGCAGCATACAGGGCCTCGTCGTTCCATGCCAGTTCGGATGCCAGGATCTGGAACTGTATCAGATATTGTCCTACAGTACGTGACCCCTGGCGTAAACGGAGAATCTCGGATGAAGCTGAGGTTACCCGGCCTGGCTCGTCGAAGATGCGCCTGAATGTTGACACGAATGCAGTGTAAGAAGATAGCAGGGTGTCGGACCTCTCCCATAACGGTGATGCCCAGTCAAGGGCGGAGCCACTGAGAAGAGAGATGATGTAGGCAATTTTTGTACGGTCACTGGGAAAATTGCCAGGTTGTAGCTCAAACTGAATCTCACACTGGTTGAGAAATCCCCTGCAGAATCTTGGAGATCCGTCAAATTTTGCTGGCGTTGGAAGATGAAGACGTGGAGCAGAAATGGGTAAGGTGGGTGGGGTTATAGCTGGAGTCACTGTGGTTGACGCACCAGATGCGCCTGATCCACGGAGAGTTGTCTGAATCCCATCCAGCCGAGTAGAGAGATCCTGGAGACAGCGGATGATGTGGCCCTGTGCAGCCTCCTGATGTTCTAGTCGGGCTGCCAGTTCTTGCATCGGCCTGGCCGCTTGATCCTGATCTCCGGCTGGATTCATTAGGTCAGTGCTTACTGTCACAACTGAGGGCCTGAGCTGACGGGAGGCAGCCTCAGTTGTAGGGGCTGAGATGTACCGGAACCTGGGAGGTTGTATCAGACCCCTGGACATGTAAGTAACATGAATAATAACTGCCCGAAGGCGTGACCACGACAACTTAGATAAAAGTCAATGATGTTTATTATGACAACTCCGCAACACAGCAGCAGTAAAAGAAAACGTAAAAGTCAGCAAATAATAAATACAGTTCCTGGGTACTACAGGATGGCAGGAGCCACAGGGCACTGGTAGTGTGAGATAGTTCTTATGATCTTCTAGATGGAAAGTCCTTACCAGGCCCGACTGTAGCAATGGAGATAACCCAGGATTGTGCCAGCTGGTGTTCCAGGAAAAGCTGGGTTGCTGAAGGTAAAACAGCTGCTGTGGATACTGGCTGGAACCAGACTGTTGTTAGCACGGAGTGGATACTGGCTGGAACCAGTTAAATAATAAATGAACTTGGGAGCGATGAAATATGAACTGAAATGTAGAACTTGAGAGCGGAGAAATAATAATACCGGTGGAGAGTGGTAAAGTGTAGAAAGGACACCGGCCCTTTAAGGGAAGCTGTACTCTGCTGGAAGCTGAGCTGGAAGCAGGTAATGTTGTAGCTGGAAACAGATGAATCCACAATGGATTGGAGAGTCAGGCTACACCGCAGGTGGAATGCTGGTGCGGGTCTCTATGGTGGAAGTCTTGAGACAGGAGCTGGAACCTGGAAGACAATCACAGGAGAGAGACAAACAGGAACTAGGTTTGACAACCAAAGCACTGACGCCTTCCTTGCTCAGGCACAGTGTATTTATACCTGCAGCAAGGAAGGGATTGGCTAGGCAATTATGCAGATTAACAATACTGACAACAGATTGGAGGAAATGATCAGCTGACAGAATCCAAGATGGCTGCGCCCATGCAGACACTTGGAGGGAAGTTTGGTTTGTAATCCATGTGGTAATGAAAACAGTAATGGCGGCGCCGGCCACTGGAGACAGGAGACGCCAGGCTGACAAGTGCACATCCAACCACGCGGACACAGCGGAGGCCGCGGCTGACGTAATCGCCACTCTGACACTCTGCATGCAGAAGCTCAGGGACGGCGGCGGAGGCCGCGGGAGAAGCCATGCCAGATGTAATAAGGCGTTACTGTGACAGCGTCTCAGAGAGACAGGAGAGGATGCAGGAATGTGAACATTAGGATAACAGATGGGATCCGGTCCTGGAGCGCTGAGCCAGCCTTAGGAGGCATCTGATGGATAAGAAATGGCGTCCAGATACCCGGATCGTGACAATTACAGTATTACACTGCAATTAACAGTTATGCTAGGACATTCCCCCTCCCAAATCTACCTCTCTCTGCATGTTACATCTGTCCCACAGTGGCGTGCGGTGAGGTCAGTGGCTAGTGAGGCACTACAGCCATAATTTCCGCCGAATCCTGCCGATGACCCTTAGCCAATGCCCGCTACTGCCTCTGAGCCGATACCCGCTGCCACCGCCAATGGCTTACAAACTCTCCCACAATCAACTGACCCAGCCCTCCACCACTAATTTCTATCTCAGTCCGATGCCGCCAATGCCCGCTGCCTGCCTGCTCATTGTTCTTGTTATGTATTATACATTTTTAAAGAAAAAAAAAATGAGTGTTTGGGACTGGGAAGGGTGAGGGAGGAGGACATGAATGCAATTTTGTTGTCCAGGGCTTCCATTAACTTAAAGGAGAAGGGTCTGAATGGGTTAAAAAAAAATGCGTGAGGTCCCCCCTCCTTAGTATAACCAGCCTCGGGCTCTTTGAGCCGGTCCTGGTTATTTAAATACTGGGGGAAAAATTGGACAGGGGTTCCCCGTATTTAGACAACCAGCACCGGGCTATTAGAACGGTCCAGGTTCCAAAAATACGTGGGACAAAAGATGTAGGGGTCCCCCATATTTTTAAAACCAGCACCGGGCTCCACTAGCCAGAGAGATAATGCCACAGCCGGGGGACACTTTTATGTAGGTCCCTGCGGCCCTGGCATTACCCCTCCAACTAGTCACCCCTGGCCGGGGTTCCCTGGAGGAGTGGGGACCCCTTAAATCAAGAGGTTCCTCCCCTCGAGGCACCCAAGGGCCAGAGGTGAAGCCCGAGGCTGTCCCCAGCACCCCTGGGTGGTGGGTGCCGGGCTGATAGCCATGTGTGTAAAAAAAGAATATTGTTTTTTTTGTTGTGGAACTACAAGGCCCAGCAAGCCTCCCCCGCTTGCTGGTACTTGGAGAACCTCAAGTACCAGCAGGCGGGGAAATAACGGGCTTGCTGGTACCTGTAGTTCTACAACAACAAAAAATACCCAAATAAAAACACAAACACACACAGCGTGACAGTAAAATTATTGAGACAGGCTGTAGCATGTGGGTGCATGTAACCCTATAAAAGTGATGGATTGGGTGACTATTACAATACCCACTGTTGCTGTCTGAAAAATTATGGATTTATAGATTGCTCTGCCGAGACATGTTTTTTTCTAAAATGCACCACAGGTATGGATGGATAGTATACTTGACGACACAGAGGTAGGTAGAGCAGTGGCCTACTGTACCGTACTGCTATATATTATATTATTTATTATTATTATTATCCTTTATTTATATGGCGCCACAAGGGTTCCGCAGTGCCCAATTACAGAGTACATAAACAAATAATCAAACAGGAAAACAGCAACTTACAGTTGACGACAATATAGGACAAGTACAGGGTAAATAAACATAGCTACATCAGCAGATGACACTGGAATAAGTATAAGGTGGCAGAAGACTGCTGGATTTGGTGCAGCTGAAGATTATTAAAGTAAGAAAAGAGTAAGCACATGAGGGAAGAGGGCCCTGCTCGTGAGAGCTTACATTCTAAAAGGGAGGGGTAGACAGACAGGGGTGAGACAGATGGGGTACATAGAGAGCGTGGAACAGAGGTTTAGGATGAGATTTGGCTGGGTTTGGTGAAGAAGTGGGTCTTGAGAGCCCGTTTGAAGTTTTGTAGAGAGGTGGAGAGTCTGCGGGGGAGAGGTAGGGAATTCCAGAGAAGTGGTGCAGCACGTGAAAAATCTTGGAGGTAGGAGTGGGAGGAAGTAATCCGTAGGCAGGAGTCGGTGTGCATTAGCAGAGCGAAGAGGACGGGTGGGAGTGTAAAGCAAGATAAGATCAGAGATGTAGATGGGAGAGGAGTGGGTGAGGGCTTTGTAAGCAAGTGTGAAAAGCTTGAAATGGATTCTGAAAGGGAAGGGGAGCCAGTGAAGGACTAGTAAGAGAGGAGAGGTGGACGTAGTGCGTTTGGTGAGGAAAATGAGCCGGGAAGCAGCATTGAAGATAGATTGGAGTGGAGAGAGGTATTTGTCAGGAATGCCAGTCAGGAAGAGATTACAGCAGTCCAGTCTGGAGATGACCAGTGAGTGGATAAGAGTCTTAGTAGCATCCTGGGTCAGAAAGGGTCTGATCCTGGAAATATTTTTTAGATGAAAACGGCAGGTTTGTGAGAGGTGCTGAATGTGTGGTTTGAAGGAGAGGGAGGAGTCAAGGATTACTCCAAGACAGCGCACTTGGGGGGTAGAGGAGATAGTAGTGCCATCAATAGATAATGAGATTGTAGGAGGTGAGGTTATGCGGGAGGGAGGGAAGATGATCAGCTCGGTCTTAGACATGTTAAGTTTAAGAAAGAGCTGGGACATCCAGGAAGAGATAGCAGAGAGACAGTTGGAGATACGAGTGAGGAGAGTAGGGGAGAGGTCTGGAGAGGAAAGATAGATTTGAGTGTCATCAGCATAGAGATGATATTGGAAACCAAAAGAACTAATGAGCTTACTTAGTGAGGACGTATAGAGAGAGAAGAGAAGAGGACCAAGGACAGAACCTTGGGGTACCCCTACAGTTAGTGGAAGTGAGGGGGAGGTGGAGTCATGAGAGGAGACAGAGAATGAACGGTCAGAAAGGTAGGACGACAACCAAGAGAGGGCTGTGTTACGCAGACCAATGGAGTGAAGGATTTGCAGTAGGAGAGGATGGTCCACAGTGTCAAAAGCAGCAGAGAGATCAAGTAGAATAAGTAGAGAGTAGTGTCCCTTAGATTTAGCAGCATGGAGGTCATTGCATACTTTTGTAAGGGCAGTTTCAGTGGAGTGGAGAGGACGGAAGCCAGACTGGAATGGGTCAAGCAGTGAGTGTGAGGAAAGAAAGGAAGTAAGGCGGTTGTAGACAATACGCTCAAGGAGTTTGGAGGCAAAAGGGAGGAGAGAGATGGGTCGGTAGTTGGAGAGAGTGTTTGGATCAAGGGTAGGTTTTTTAAGAATAGGAGAGATGAGAGCGTGCTTGAAGGCAGAGGGGACAGTGCCTGATGAGAGGGAGAGATTGAGAAGGTGGGAAAGATGGGAAAAAGCAGAAGAAGAGAGGTGGCAAAGGAGGCGGGAGGGGATTGGGTCAAGTGGGGAGGTGGTGAGGGGACAGGAACGAATGAGGGCCATGACTTCCTCTCCAGATGCATGGGAGAAAGATGACAGAGTTGGTGCGAGGGATGGGGAGGGTTCGTAAGGGTTGGGAGAAGGCTGGTTACTGATAGTCTGGTGTGATGTGATGTCCTGACGTATGGAGTCAATTTTGGATGTGAAGTAAGTGGCAAAGTCAAGAGCAGAGAGTGAGGAAGGGAGACGAGGTGGAGGTGGGCAGAGGAGTGAGTTGAGAGTGGCAAAGAGGCGCCGGGGGTTGGAAGACTGGGAGGAGATGAGGTTCTTGAAGTATGACTGTTTAGCAAGAGAAAGGGCAGCACTGAAGGATGAGAGCATAAGTTTGAAATGGAGGAAGTCTGCCTTAGAGCGTGATTTCCTCCAGTGTCGCTCAGCCGTACGTGAGCATTTTTGCAGATATCTGGTGCATTTGGTGTGCCAGGGTTGAGGTGTTAATTTGTGAGGGTGAATAGTGGTTGGTGGAGCAACAGAGTCAAGAGCAGAAGTAAGGGAAGCATTGTATGTGGAAGTGGCTTGTTCAGGGCATGAGAGAGAGAGAATAGGAGAGAGAAGTGAGTCAAACAGGGAGGAAAGGAATGTGGTGTCAATAGCTTCAATGTTACGCTTAGTGATGGTAGCCTTAGGAGGTAGAGATGGGGAAGTCGAGAGAGATAGGTTGAAGGAGAGCAGGTGGTGGTCAGAGAGGGGAAATGGGGAGTTGGAAAAATCAGAAATATCACAGCGGTGAGTGAAGACCAGATCCAGTGAGCTCCCATTCACATGGGAGGGTGAGGAGGTCCACTGGGAGAGACCAAGTGAAGAGGTGAGGTTAAGGAGTTTAGAGGCAGGGGATTGTGTGGGGATGTCAATAGGGATGTTGAAATCGCCTAGGATAATGGTGGGAATGTCAGAAGAGAGGATACAGCATTATGGGCCTGATATGAGTGTGACCAGCGGTGATGTGGAATGCAGTAGGAGGTGCTGTTTAGTAAGCACCACTTCTATATTCACCATGCAGTATATTGTGTGAATATAGAAGTGTTGGCTGTGTTATATATTAGAGTAATTATTGCAGCTCCCAGCTAAAATTGCAACAATGTAATTTAGTGACAAGTTGCAGAGATTAACCCTTTCTGTGGCTGCTGCACAACCTCTATTCATATCGCTGAATTCAATTAGGGAGATGTTCTCACCCCGCGAGCAAGCGCAGGTATATGCCACACTTATGGTAACATTGGATTTGCAGATATTTTCTTGCAGGGGTGTTTCTAAACAATTTGGCTTCAAATGCGTGCCCCCCGCCACCATTGGCATTAAAAATTGTGCCCCTCCCCCATATATATATATATAAAAAAAACTATATTTGCGTGAGCGCTCCGGACGGGATGGGGGGGCGTGACCTCGCAAAAATGGGTATGGTCTCCATAAAATGGGCGTAGCCTTGCAGGCAAAGACTACCTTACACCCCAGTTCTTGACCCTGCACCAACAGACCTCGGCCACCACAGGGAAAAAAGTACAGTAATTTCCACCATGTTAAGCCCCACACATTAATGCCCTTTGGAACATATTATGTCACTCACCACAATATCTGTGATACACTATGCCCTACAGTAAAGCTTCTAATTACTTTTACAAAAACTGCTCAATGCCAAGAGTTTCACGTGCTGGGTGTCATGCTCATTGCCAGGGGTTTCACTCTCTGGGTGTCATGCTCATTGCCAGGGGGAACGCAGTAGGAGGTGTTATATAGTAAGCACCACTATGGCATAGTATATAGCATTATATATATTGTGAGCACTGGTGATGTTGAGTGCAGTAGAGCTGCTGCTGGGTAATTACAATTGACTACAACCACCAATAAATTCTGCTGCACTATATATATGCAAAGCTAATTCTGCTGGGTAATTACAACTGACTACAACCACCAATATATTCTGCTGCACTATATCTATATTTGCAAAGCTAATTCTGCTGGGTAATTACAATTGACTACAACCACCAATATATTCTGCTGCACTATATCTACATATGCAAAGCTAATTCTGCTGAGTAATTACAATTGACTACAACCACCAATATATTCTGCTGCACTATATCTATATATGCAAAGCTAATTCTGCTGGGTAATGCAAATTGAAACATTATTGCATAGTATGTGATTTTAAAGTACTTTTTTAAAGTTTTGAATGATATAGACCCAGTTTAATCTTTGTGGAATGCCTGGTTGTTGTTTTTAAGGTAATTTATTGCCTGGCATTTGAGGGGGTGGGGTGTGGTTACAGATTTCAATTATTGGTTTCACTTGTAATAGTCTTCTACTTAAGTCCAATGGTGTAGGCTGTGCAAAGCCGTTTGGCTGTGCATTTATTGATCTAAGCGTGCATTTTTATCAAAGCGTGATAAAATTGACACATAACAGCAGCGTTCAATCAGCGTTAATTTATCTTCAGCTGATATTGATTGTGAATTGACGTTTCTTCTCTTCTTGTCACCTACAGGTAATTACAATTGACTACAACCACCAATATATTCTGCTGCACTATATCTATATATGCAAAGCTAATTCTGCTGGGTTATGCAAATTTAAACATTATTGCATAGTATGTGATTTTGAAGTACTTTTTTAAAGTTTTGAATGATATAGACCCAGTTTAATCTTTGTGGAATGCCTGGTTGTTGTTTTTACGGTAATTTATTGCCTGGCATTTGAGGGGGTGGGGTGTGGTTACAGATTTCAATTATTGGTTTCACTTGTAATAGTCTTCTACTTAAGTCCAATGGTGTAGGCTGTGCAAAGCCGTTTGGCTGTGCATTTATTGATCTAAGCGTGCATTTTTATCAAAGCGTGATAAAATTGACACATAACAGCAGTGTTCAATTAGCGTTCAATCGAAGTGAAAAAGAAGGAAAATAGAAGCACACCAATCTAACAAAACAAAGAAAACTGAAGAACTAATAACAAATGTGAGTCACTTACTCCTCAGATCACTCACCTCCTGATTGTTGCATCTGATTACATAGCACAGAACTACCTTACTTGGACATTTCATAAACCATCCATTTCACCTACAAATGCCTGTATCTGTATTATTGTAATTTTGTTTTTTAAGCACAGCTGCACCAATGCAATTTTACCTGCAAACACTTAAAACATCTAACATAATTACCATTGCTTCTTAAACCTCTCACAATCCTTTCATTTCTTACACTCCAAATACTTTTCTGCACCCACTTTATCTACGCTTTTGACTCATTTCATACTAAATCTACACCCCTTGAGCCTACACTGCTTTTCTCACCTGCATTTCTGCAATTCTTCTGCTCGGATTGCCTTACAGTCTCCTCTCCTACTTCCACTTTCCCTCAACCTATTTACCTACTTAACACTATGTCAAGGTTTTCTTATACTCCCCACATCACTCAGTGTCTACCTAATAATGTATCTTTAGCCTTCCCCCCTAGTCTCCTCCACCTCCTCCTCTCTCCCCTCCTCTGTCTCCCCTCCATCCCTCTGTTTCCTTCCCCCACCTTTCCTGTTACCCAACTTTAATTCACCTCTGCCCCATGGTCCTGCTACCCCACAACTCAGCCCTGCTCCCTCTCTCCCTTCCCTGTCACCTCCCCACACCCCCATCCACATCACACTGACCTCCCTCCCTGCCCACCTCCTGCAGTTTCCCCTCCTAGCTCAGGCACCCGTACCATCACTACTCTCTCATCATCCCTGCCCTCAAACTTAATCCCACCTCATCGCTACAGCAACCCTGAAAATCTAATTCACATCTCTCCCACAAACTCATACCCCCTATCCTGTGCTCTCTGGAATGCCAGATCTGTTTATAACAAACTGGTCCCCACTCATGACCTTTTCATTTCCAACTCCCTACACCTACTAGCCATTACTGAAACTTGGATTACGCCCTCTGACACTACTTCTGCTGCTGCTCTCTCTGCTGGGGGCCTTACATTCACACACACACCCCGACCTGGGGGTCGCCATGGGGGTGGTGTTGGGGTCCTTTTACCTTCTAGTTACTCCTACCAACTCATACCACCAGAACCATCCCTTATATTCTCTACATTTGAGGTCCACGCCATATGCCTCTTCCAACCAGTCCATCTTAGAGTAGCTGTCATTTACCGCCCCCCTGGCACTGCTTCCAAATTAATCGACAACTTTGCTTCCTGGCTTCCTCACTTCCTCTCTTCTGACATTCCCACCATTATCCTAGGCGATTTCAACATCCCTATTGACATCCCCACACAATCCCCTGCCTCTAAACTCCTTAACCTCACCTCTTCACTTGGTCTCTCCCAGTGGACCTCCTCACCCTCCCTTGTGAATGGGAGCTCACTGGATCTGGTCTTCACTCACCGCTGTGATATTTCTGATTTTTCCAACTCCCCATTTCACCTGCTCTCCTTCAACCTATCTCTCTCGACTTCCCCATCTCTACCTCCTAAGGCTACCATCACTAAGCGTAACATTGAAGCTATTGACACCACATTCCTTTCCTCCCTGTTTGACTCACTTCTCTCTCCTATTCTCTCTCTCTCATGCCCTGAACAAGCCACTTCCACATACAATGCTTCCCTTACTTCTGCTCTTGACTCTGTTGCTCCACCAACCACTATTCACCCTCACAAATTAACACCTCAACCCTGGCACACCAAATGCACCAGATATCTGCAAAAATGCTCACGTACAGCTGAGCGACACTGGAGGAAATCACGCTCTAAGGCAGACTTCCTCCATTTCAAACTTATGCTCTCATCCTTCAGTGCTGCCCTTTCTCTTGCTAAACAGTCATACTTCAAGAACCTCATCTCCTCCCAGTCTTCCAACCCCTGGCGCCTCTTTGCCACTCTCAACTCACTCCTCTGCCCACCTCCACCTCGTCTCCCTTCCTCACTCTCTGCTCTTGACTTTGCCACTTACTTCACATCCAAAATTGACTCCATACGTCAGGACATCACATCACACCAGACTATCAGTAACCAGCCTTCTCCCAACCCTTACCAACCCTCCCCATCCCTCGCACCAACTCTGTCATCTTTCTCCCATGCATCTGGAGAGGAAGTCATGGCCCTCATTCGTTCCTGTCCCCTCACCACCTCCCCACTTGACCCAATCCCCTCCCGCCTCCTTTGCCACTTCTCTTCTTCTGCTTTTTCCCATCTTTCCCACCTTCTCAATCTCTCCCTCTCATCAGGCACTGTCCCCTCTGCCTTTAAGCACGCTCTCATCTCTCCTATTCTTAAAAAACCTACCCTTGATCCAAACACTCTCTCCAACTACCGACCCATCTCTCTCCTCCCTTTTGCCTCCAAACTCCTTGAGCGTATTGTCTACAACCGCCTTACTTCCTTTCTTTCCTCACACTCACTGCTTGACCCATTCCAGTCTGGCTTCCGTCCTCTCCACTCCACTGAAACTGCCCTTACAAAAGTATGCAATGACCTCCATGCTGCTAAATCTAAGGGACACTACTCTCTACTTATTCTACTTGATCTCTCTGCTGCTTTTGACACTGTGGACCATCCTCTCCTACTGCAAATCCTTCACTCCATTGGTCTGCGTAACACAGCCCTCTCTTGGTTGTCGTCCTACCTTTCTGACCGTTCATTCTCTGTCTCCTCTCATGACTCCACCTCCCCCTCACTTCCACTAACTGTAGGGGTACCCCAAGGTTCTGTCCTTGGTCCTCTTCTCTTCTCTCTCTATACGTCCTCACTAAGTAAGCTCATTAGTTCTTTTGGTTTCCAATATCATCTCTATGCTGATGACACTCAAATCTATCTTTCCTCTCCAGACCTCTCCCCTACTCTCCTCACTCGTATCTCCAACTGTCTCTCTGCTATCTCTTCCTGGATGTCCCAGCTCTTTCTTAAACTTAACATGTCTAAGACCGAGCTGATCATCTTCCCTCCCTCCCGCATAACCTCACCTCCTACAATCTCATTATCTATTGATGGCACTACTATCTCCTCTACCCCCCAAGTGCGCTGTCTTGGAGTAATCCTTGACTCCTCCCTCTCCTTCAAACCACACATTCAGCACCTCTCACAAACCTGCCGTTTTCATCTAAAAAATATTTCCAGGATCAGACCCTTTCTGACCCAGGATGCTACTAAGACTCTTATCCACTCACTGGTCATCTCCAGACTGGACTGCTGTAATCTCTTCCTGACTGGCATTCCTGACAAATACCTCTCTCCACTCCAATCTATCCTCAATGCTGCTTCCCGACTCATTTTCCTCACCAAACGCACTACGTCCACCTCTCCTCTCTTACTAGTCCTTCACTGGCTCCCCTTCCCTTTCAGAATCCATTTCAAGCTTCTCACACTTGCTTACAAAGCCCTCACCCACTCCTCTCCCATCTACATCTCTGATCTTATCTCGCTTTACACTCCCACCCGTCCTCTTCGCTCTGCTAATGCACACCGACTCCTGCCTACGGATTACTTCCTCCCACTCCTACCTCCAAGATTTTTCACGTGCTGCACCACTTCTCTGGAATTCCCTACCTCTCCCCCTCAGACTCTCCACCTCTCTACAAAACTTCAAACGGGCTCTCAAGACCCACTTCTTCACCAAACCCAGCCAAATCTCATCCTAAACCTCTGTTCCACGCTCTCTATGTACCCCATCTGTCTCACCCCTGTCTGTCTACCCCTCCCTTTTAGAATGTAAGCTCTCACGAGCAGGGCCCTCTTCCCTCATGTGCTTACTCTTTTCTTACTTTAATAATCTTCAGCTGCACCAAATCCAGCAGTCTTCTGCCACCTGATACTTAGTCCAGTGTCATCTGCTGATGTAGCTATGTTTATTTACCCTGTACTTGTCCTATATTGTCGTCAACTGTAAGTTGCTGTTTTCCTGTTTGATTATTTGTTTATGTACTCTGTAATTGGGCACTGCGGAACCCTTGTGGCGCCATATAAATAAAGGATAATAATAATAATAAATAATATAATATATAGCAGTACGGTACAGTAGGCCACTGCTCTACCTACCTCTGTGTCGTCAAGTATACTATCCATCCATACCTGTGGTGCATTTTAGAAAAAAACATGTCTCGGCAGAGCAATCTATAAATCCATAATTTTTCAGACAGCAACAGTGGGTATTGTAATAGTCACCCAATCCATCACTTTTATAGGGTTACATGCACCCACATGCTACAGCCTGTCTCAATAATTTTACTGTCACGCTGTGTGTGTTTGTGTTTTTATTTGGGTATTTTTTGTTGTTGTAGAACTACAGGTACCAGCAAGCCCGTTATTTCCCCGCCTGCTGGTACTTGAGGTTCTCCAAGTACCAGCAAGCGGGGGAGGCTTGCTGGGCCTTGTAGTTCCACAACAAAAAAAAAAATATTCTTTTTTTACACACATGGCTATCAGCCCGGCACCCACCACCCAGGGGTGCTGGGGACAGCCTCGGGCTTCACCTCTTGCCCTTGGGTGCCTCGAGGGGAGGAACCTCTTGATTTAAGGGGTCCCCACTCCTCCAGGGAACCCCGGCCAGGGGTGACTAGTTGGAGGGGTAATGCCAGGGCCGCAGGGACCTACATAAAAGTGTCCCCCGGCTGTGGCATTATCTCTCTGGCTAGTGGAGCCCGGTGCTGGTTTTAAAAATATGGGGGACCCCTACATCTTTTGTCCCACGTATTTTTGGAACCTAGACCGTTCTAAGAGCCCGGTGCTGGTTGTCTAAATACGGGGAACCCCTGTCCAATTTTTCCCCCAGTATTCCAGCTAGCCCAAACAACCCCCCCCCCAGTGTCCCATAGTCATGGGGAAGGGGGGGGGGGTGGAAGGCTCCCTGTAGCTTGTTGCTCTGCAAATATGCACATTGTGGGTAATTCAGACCTGATCGCTAGGGTGTTTTTTTTGCATCCCTGTAATCAGGTAGTTGCCGCCTACAGCGGAAGGGAAAATTTGCTGTGCAGGTGTGTGATCACATGTGCACAAGAGCTGCACAGCTCAGCACTTACTCAGCCATTGAGGTGACGTCACAAATCCTCCCACAAAACGCCGGGTCCCTCCAGTGTTTTTCCGGACACTCCCTAGAAACATTCAGTTGCCACCCACACAAACACCCTCTTCTTGTCAATCTTCTTGTGATCTCCGGACCGTCGCACTTACGCATTGTGGCGCATACGCATGTGCAGTGCAGACCTGATTGCCCGCTGGGTGAAAATAAATTGAAGTGATCTGGTCTGAATAAGCCTCAATGTCTATTCACGGGAGACAGAGGGGCTGGGGCATGGCCAGCAGCTCACAGAGCACCTATAATGACAAAAATGGGAGACATGGCTCATGATCGCGATATACCTGCGAAGGTACGCCCTCTACTGATTGACAGGCAGAGGCATTCGCATTTTCTCCGGGGCACCCGGAGAAAATGTAGGCACACGCACAGGATGGACCCTGCGTATATGCCCCCATCCTCTTCATAGTTTTTGCGGTTGTAACGCGTATTACGATCCAAACTATGTCTTATATACACGAGCAGTGTGAAAATGGGGGTAATTCGATGGGGGTAATTCCAAGTTGATCACAGCAGGAATTTTGTTTGCAGTTGGGCAAAACCATGTGTACTGCAGGGGAGGCAGATATAACATGTGCAGAAAGAGTTAGATTTGGGTGAGTTATTTTGTTTCTGTGCAGGGTAAATACTGACTGCTTTATTTTTACACTGCAAATTAGATTGCAGATTGAACACACCACACCCAAATCTAACTCTCTCTGCACATGTTAAATCTGCCTTCCCTGCAGTGCACATAGGTGGTCATTCCGAGTTGTTCGCTCGGTAATTTTCTTCGCATCGCAGCGATTTTCCGCTTAATGCGCATGTGCAATGTTCGCACTGCGACTGCGCCAAGTAAATTTGCTATGCAGTTAGGAATATTACTCACGGTTTTTTCATCGTTCTGGTAAACGTAATGTGATTGACAGGAAGTGGGTGTTTCTGGGCGGAAACAGACCGTTTTAGGGGCGTGTGGGAAAAAATGCTACAGTTTCTGGGAAAAACGCGGTAATGGCTGGAGAAACGGAGGAGTGTCTGGGCGAACGCTGGGTGTGTTTGTGACGTCAAACCAGGAACGACAAGCACTGAACTGATCGCACTGGCAGAGTAAGTCTCGAGCTACTCAGAAACTGCACAGAGATGTCTTATCGCAATATTGCAAATCTTTCGTTCGCAATTTTAAGATGCTAAGATTCACTCCCAGTAGGCGGCGGCTTAGCGTGTGCAATGCTGCTAAAAGCAGCTTGCGAGCGAACAACTCGGAATGAGGGCCATGGGGGGTAATTCTGAGTTGATCGCAGCAGGATTTTTGTTAGCAGTTGGGCAAAACCATGTGCACTGCATTTACGAACAGATGATTTTTTATATAAATTTTAAAATGTTAGTAAATGTGTGTTTTTTTTTCAACCTGGAAGCCCAACATCGATTAAGATCGATCTTAAATAGACCCCTGGGTTTTAAGGATAACCATGGTTGAGTCCAATGGTTAATTCACATTGACCGAAGTTCTAATTAAGTCACCTGTGCTCAAGCATGATATCCTTAAAATCTGGATTGCAATGACAGCATTTGGGAACTATGCCTAAGGGTTTAATTTTTACATTTATCCACTGACAATAAATCTACCTACAATATCCCTGTAACTGTTATGATTACAGTATTTCACTAAATAATTTAATTTGCTGAACCTTCTGTAAAAAGAAATATTAAGATGCTGTAATTCCCAGATGCAGCAAATTTGTTAGCTAGTGGGCAAAACCATGTGCACTGCAGGGATGGGGGGGGGGGGGCAGATATAACATTTGCAGAGAGATTTAGGTGGGTTATATTGTTTGTGTGCAGGGTAAATACTGGCTGTTTTGTTTTTACACTGCAATTTAGATTTCAGTTTGAACACACCGCACCAAAATCTAACTCTCTCTGCACATATTATACACCCCCCCCCCCTGCAGTGTACATGGTTTTAGCTAATAAATTTGCTGCTGTGATCAGATCTGAGTTAAGCCCTATGTATTTGGCACTGGCAAAGGGTTAGAGGCCTTGCTGTAGAGCTCACACCTTTCTTATCATGCATTGTAATATTTCCTATGTCCTGATGTTGTGCTCTCTGCTCCATCCAAGTAAACAGCAATGTAGCGTGGCTATCAAAGAGCGTGAAGATTGCAGATTTCCTGGGATTAATGCTAAAGAATGCTATTATAGAGGCTGCTGCTTTAATTCAAGTGTCACTGGGGTTAAATGGTGTTTTTACCTTAAAAACACAGGTAGAGTATACAGTACAGTGGTAGAGTGGGAGCATGTAGTGCTATTGATTACAGATTTGATGGAGCTTAAACATGGATAAGGTCCATAGCTATAAGAGTTTATCTTGTGTATCCTTTATTCTTAGTCATGGTCAGATAAGATTAGAAAATATCATTTAAGTGGAAATTTCCTGTTAGCTGTTTTAGCTAAATTGCACCAGTTAAAAAAAAAAAAAAAAAACTAAGCTGCTGTAATTCCTGGATGTTTCCTTACTGCATCAACAGGAAGTGACAAGAAACAATGTAATGTGGAACCGTACAGCAGAAGGGATTGCGGCTACCCCACAATAAGTGCAGCGGAATGTAAGAAGAGGAATTGTTGCTTTGACTGCAGCATTCCCGGGGTTAACTGGTGTTTCTTCAAGTCACAAGGTATGGAGCTGCTGTATAGTTACTCGCAAGTCAGTAGTTGTATGATGCTCACACCTGTTAAGCTGGATACACACAGAATGCCCTACACAGGGGGTGAAATGAGCGCCCCCGTACGCTCAGCACACATCACGCTGTGCTGAGCGGGGGGAGAGATGTGTGCTGAGCAGTTCGCTCAGCACACATCTCCCCAAAATCGGGCCGTGAATACGGACCTTTAAACTGGATCCACACTTAGATTATCTGTCCAATTTTTTTTTTTCTAGTTGAAACAAAATTATGCTAATATGTGGCAGCAAATGACAATTGACCATTTGCTCACAAACACTGGAAAACATCCAAAAATGGTCATTTAGATAAATTGGTTAAATCCATTTCATTTAGCTAATTTATCCAAACTACCTTTATTGTATCTTTGTGGGTGAATGATGTGTGGGTCAGTGTTGAGGGTGGTGGAGGAGATGGGTAATAGGCACAGCAGGGTGTGGACAGTCAAATAGTGTGCTTAGAGGTTCAGAGTCATTGTATGAGACTCTGGCAACAGTGACTTGATGAGTCTGGTGTCCATAGGGTGGGACGCACTAACCTTTTTATGCTATTGAAATAGTTCTCCTCCTGACCGACGCAGTTCCTTGCTCCGAGGTTGGTGTATTGTCCTGTTGCAGCGCCTCTCCACTGTGGTCACAGTGAGCTGTGTGGTGTTGCTGGCGCATGCCAATCTCCCCCCAACCTCCCTCTGGCATTTCAGACCTACGTACGCATGATGGGATCTTGTATGATATGCGCGTGTGCTGTAGAGCTGAAAGTGGCGGTGAGGAGGCAGATCGTGAGATGGGGAAACTTTGTGGACTGTTAGCGAAGGGGAGCACTGGGCAATCTGAGTTGCAAAGAGGGCAGCAGAAGAGGTTATTGCATGTGCACTGGTGACAGGTCCATCCTTGGTGGCTAGCCTCAGTGGTAAAGGGGTACATGAGCTAGTGTCCCTTTGTCAGCCATGTACCATGGCCACCTCCCTACCTCCTATATATTCTCCCTAATCTGTCACTTTGTTACGGTCTGCTGCTGGCACTGGTGTATCGTCCTGCAGATGCCGTCTCCGCCCATTGATGTGACTTCCCCCAGAGTTAGCCACACAGAGTGACAGATCTGGGAAAATATATAGGAGATCATTACTTTCACTTGCAGCCTACCTTATTTTTTGCAGCCTAGCATGCTCCTGACCCCTTCTCTCACTAATACTTTTACAACATTCATGAACTCATCTTAAGGTTTCTTTATTATTCAGTCACACTGTCTTGGATCCAAACCATTTCCTGTGGCATTGCAGTCAAACAATTGAGCTATTTACCCTTGCATAGAAAGGTATAATCTAAGCTAGAGAATTCTATTTGGAGCTCACCTTGTACTTTGTGAAGAAATAATCAGCATTGTGGCTGAGCAGATATATGGAGTGTGTGGCTGCACACTGCATTGATCTGCTGAGTTGCAATGCTAATAATATTTTTTTGCAAAGTACCAATAGCTTCATATAATGTTCACAATTTTTATGCAGGATCAAGTAGCTCAATGGGTAGGGTGTTTGATTAGAATTCAACAGGTTATAGGTTTGAATCCTGGGTATGGTAGTTTGAGGTGTTATTTAATAAAGTGTGTTTATATATTAGTCACACATGGCTTACTTGTACAAATGGCATGTCACCAGTTAGTGCTGACTGCTGATATGCCATTTGCACAAGCAAGCCATGTGTGACTGTATATGCATTTAAGGAGGGCCCCCCGGCAATACCACAAACCAATGAGTGTCAAGTATACTAGATATATCTTCATATCTCATGTGCTTTCTCTGAGACCAATCTTGTTATGCCCCTTCCCCACGAGGCATGCGCCTTTTGTCCATATTGCAAAAATAGTGGGGGGGGCATATAATTCTCTGTCACAGGGCACTAAAAAGTCTAGTTATGGCTCTGGTATGCATTATGTAATCTGGCAGACCATCTCTCCAACACTGGCTGATTGGAATAGAAATCCGGTTATCTATGTGAGCAAATGACCATCAACGATTTACTCTCAAACACTAGAAAATGGACAAAAATGGTCCCCTAAACAAATTGGTTAAATTTTGGGTTTAACCAATTTGTGTAATGACCATTTTTGACCACTTTTCTAGTGTTTGGGAGCAAATGGTTAATCGACATTTGCTCCTATACATTACCAGATTTTTATTCCATCCATCCAGACTGGATAGATAGCCTGACAGATAATTGTGTAGTGTACGCCCAGGATAACTGTCAGTTATGCTTTCTTTTATGATGGCACACAAATGGGTGGGCAGATCCAGGGCAAGCACTGCCCACTCATGCATAGTTGTCAACTGATGTGAAGTTCCAGGGGGCAATCTCAGTTATAAATAAAAGTATCTGGAAATTGTCCCTAGTTTAATAAAAAAAAAAAAAATTGATCAACTCCATTTATTTAGTATGATATCCCAGGTGATAGGATGCCGGCAGTCAGAATAACATGCTTTATTAAATAACACATCTCAAACTACAATACCCAGGATTCAAACCTATATCCTGTTGAATTCTAATCAAACACCCTACCCATTGAGCTATTTGATCCTGCATAAAAATTGTGAACATTATATGAAGCTATTGGTACTTTGAAAAAAAAAAGTATCAGCATTGCAACGCAGCAGATCCATGCAGTTTGCAGCCACACACTACATGTATCTGCTCAGCCACAATGCTGATTATTTCTTCACAAAGTACAAGGTGAGCTCCAAATAGAATTCTCTATCTTAGAATTATACCTTTCTATGCCAAACCTAGAAGTCGGGCCCCCCACCCTGGGATCCCCCAGAGGGAGGCCCGCCCCGTCATGCGGCAGGCTTGTCCGTTTTGGAAGCAGGCTGACGGGCAGCCCAGGCTTGCTTCAGTCTGGGCTTGGCAGGTCTGGAAGCATGAGCTTGCTTTGGGTATGCCTGACCATGGGTACGCTTTACCTGGAGGATGAAAGGGCCAAGGAAAAGTACTTTTAGCCTTCTGCGTGGTAGGAGTCATACTAGGTAGGCAAGTTGTTTTAGCAGTAGCCAGATCAGCTACAATCTTATTGAGGTCTTCTCCAAAGAGAGTGTCTCCCTTGAAAGGAAGCACCTCCAGGGTTTTCTTGGAATCCATATCCACCGACCAGGATCTCAACCAGCTGTATAAAGTATTACCTTGGAACTGGCTCTCCACTCCCCATTATCTGGTTATCATGACTTCCTCCGCCAGTTTCCAGACTCGCTTGCTGAAGCTCGGCCACTTCTTCCTAGCAGCAGGCTCCTGGATCACTGGGCAGCACAGGTGCTTGGGAGCCGGATGGGGGAGGAGCAATAAGGCAGGCAGCCTTTGGCACCCACACACACCCACACACACCCACACACACCAAAAAAGAACATATCCCAGTTTAACATAACGCTATGTGGTGCAAGGTATGGAGCTGGTCACTTGTATCAGACCTCTGACATTTGCCTTTTCACCCATATTGCATACTTTTTCTTGCAGGTTGTGTCTTAATTCAAGAAGTGTTCTAAGTACTTCAGCTTAGTATCTTTACTGACCCCTCTTTACCCCACACTACATAACTGACCCCTCTATACCCTACACTACATCACTGACCTTTCTATAACCATCACTGCATTACTGACCCCTCTTTACAGTACACTGACCTCTATATACCTGCTAGTACATCCCTGATGCCTATATTCCCTACGCTACATCCCTGACACCTCTATTCCCTACGCCACATCCCTGATGCCTCTATTCCCTACGCCACATCCCTGACGCCTCTATTCCCTACGCCACATCCCTGACGCCTCTATTCCCTACGCCACATCCCTGACGCCTCTATTCCCTACGCCACATCCCTGACTCCTCTATTCCCTACGCCACATCCCTGACGCCTCTATTCCCTACGCCACATCCCTGACGCCTCTATTCCCTACGCCACATCCCTGACGCCTCTATTCCCTACGCCACATCCCTGACGCCTCTATTCCCTACGCCACATCCCTGACGCCTCTATTCCCTACGCCACATCCCTGACGCCTCTATACAGTACAATGCATTACTGATCCCTCTAGACCATACATCCTCATTACATCAGAGAGTTAGTGAAACACTGGAAAAAATAAGGGTATAAGTGGACTACAGAAACTGATGCTCTAAACAAAGGAGAGAGAGAGAGAGTAAAGCACAAGGGAAAGTGGGCAATTGGAACACCATAGAGAGAGGAGAGATAGAAATGCCTGAAAAAGTAAAGGGGGTTGGGTATGGCATCCGGCGCTCGGGATTCCAGAGGAGGTCACATGATCCCCAATCCTAATACTAACCCTCTGGGGGGGTGGCGGATAGGGCTAACCCTCAGGGGGTGGCAGCTAGGGCTACCCCCCCCCTCCTAGTGCCTTCCCTTACACCACCTCCCCTGGTCCGACTCCTAACCCTCCCTCCAATACTCACCTTCGGGATGTTGGCTGTCTGTGTGCCGGCACCAGTCTCCCAAGTGGTGTCAGGATTCCAACATCGGTCAAATGACCGCCGGTATACCGTCTGCCAGGATGGTAAATGTATCCTGAGGACAGGTAGTGAGTGTGGAGGGATAGGTGGTTCAGTAAAATGTAACGGCTCAAACTGCGATCATTCACTGATAAATTGATTTATAGCTCTCCCTTTTTAACCATTGCAATTATAAAAGCAATGTTTTTTAAACTTTTAAATAAAGCTTGTTAGCATCCCCAGCACACTGTATATGCTGGGAGATGTAGTTCTCAATATGAAAACATTTAATTACTGTATGAACTCTAATCCCCCAACTGAAACCTGGATGGTGCTCCTGGCAAGTGACATCCTGGCCAAGGGGTAGATACGCCCCTGAGGGTCAGGGCCAGCAACAGAAATCTTGGGCCCCAGTACACTGATATCTCTGGGGCCCCCTTAAGCCCCCCTTAACTTGGCAGAGGGATCTTTAAAAAAAAAATGGAGCCTTTGACTCGGACCGTCAGTGAGGCCGGCAGGTGGTTTTCATACTGGGCTATCCAGCTCTTCGGTGGCGGTGGCAGGGACATTCAGAAAAGGGCCAGCACAGCAACATGCATAATAATGGCAATACAGTATGGACCACAGGGACTGGACAAAGTGATGGGGTAAAAGGAGGGGGGAGGGTTTAGTTGGCCTGTTGACACTGCAGCATACTTACGACTGCAAGGGATATAGGACTCTTGAGTTCACGGGCCAATTTCATGGCAGTCTCGGATAGGAGGGCATTGTGGATTCACCAAGGGAATGCTGATGCTGACTCCAAGAAGAAAGGGAGTCTCTTCCCTATGAAGGTGAAGCCTTGTTTGGCGACGGCCTAGTTAATTTGATCTCGGCAGCTCCCGCAGGTAAGTCAACCTTCTTGCCCTATGTTCCCTCTCAACGGATGAAGATGCATCATTATCTACCGCAGTCATTTTGGCCCAATAGATATGCAAGAAGTTAAGATTCCCCTTTCTTTGCAGGTAGAGGAAGGAGAAGGAAGAGGTCTGTAGCCTCTTCAAGATCGCAGGAGCAGAGATTGTCCTCTGCTTCTGCCAAATCCACTGCATGACGCTGGGGCTTTCTTGCAGGAGCCCACACCAGTGGGGGCACGTCTAAAACTCTTCAGTCAGTTCTGGATTCATTCGGACCTGGACTCGTGGGTTTTACAAATAGTGTCCCAAGGGTACAAACTGGGGTTTCAAGACGTTCCCCCTCACCGATTGTTCAAATTGGCCTTAGTCAGCAGGGAGAAGGTTTTTATTCAAGCCTCTTCGTGGTCCCGAAGCCGGACGGCTCAGTCAGACCAATCTAAAATCTGAAATCCCTCAATTTCTTCCTAAAAAAATTCAATTTCAAGATGGAATCTCTCAGGGTAGTGATCTCCAGTCCGGAGGAAAGAGATTTCATGGTTTTGGTAGACATAAAGGATGCCTACTTACATGTTCCCATTTAGCCACTGCATCAAGCTACCTAAGGTTTGCAATTCAGGATTGTCATTACCAATTTCAGACATTGCCGTTTGGTCTGTCCACGGCTCCGAGGATTTTTACCAGGGTGATGGCGGAAATGATGGTTCTCCTTCGCAAGCAAGGAGTCACAATTATCCCGTACTTGGATGATCTCCTGATAAAGGCGAGATCCAGGGACCAGTTGGTGCAAAACATTGCACTCTCCCTGACAGTTCTTTAACAACATGGTTGGCTCCTAAACTTGCCAAAATCGCAGTTGGTCCCAATGACGCGGTAGTTGTTTTTGGGAGTCATGCTGGACACAGAAGAGGTTTTCTTCCAGGGGAAAGGCTATGGAGATCCAGAGTCTGGTCAAACAAATTCTGAAACCAGCAAGAGTGTTAATCCATCAATGCATTCGGTTGCTGGGGAAGATGGTTGTGGCCTACGAGGCCATTCAGTTTGGCAGGTTCCATGCCAGAGTGTTCCAGTGGGACCTGTTGGACAAGTGGTCCGGATCCCACCTACACATGCACCGGAGGATAATCCTGTCTTCCAAGACCAGAATCTCACTCCATTGGTGGCTGCACAGTTCTCACCTCCTAGAGGGGCGATGGTTCGGGATCCAGCACTGGATCCTAGGGACCACAGATGCAACCCTCCGAGGCTGGGGAGCAGTCACACAGGGGGAAAACGTCCAAGGAAGATGGTCAAGTCAGGAAAGTTGTCTCCACATAAATGTTCTGGAGTTAAGGGCCATTTAATAACTGCAGACACAGTACACACTGGGACGGGTGCCCAGCATCCTCTACAGACTAAGAGAAAAGGATTTACCGGTAGGTATTAAAATCCTAGTTTCTCTAACGTCCTAGAGGATGCTGGGGACTCCGTAAGGACCATGGGGATAGACGGGCTCCGCAGAGTTCATGATCTTCACTGAGGTAACGCACAGCACTGCAGCTGTGCGCCATTGCTCCTATACACCTCACATACTCCGGTCACTGTAAGGGTGCAGGGCGCAGGGGGGGCACCCTGGGCAGCAATATAAACCTCTTTTTGGCAAAAATATAACATATATACAGCTGGGCACTGTATATATGTATGAGCCCCCGCCAATTTTACAGTTTAAGCGGGACAGAAGCCCGCCGCCGAGGGGGCAGGGCTTCTCCCTCAGCACTCACCAGCGCCATTTTTTCTCCACAGCACCGCTGAGAGGAAGCTCCCCGGACTCTCCCCTGCTTATACCACGGTAGAGAAGATGGTTGAAAAGAGGGGGGGGGCACAAAATTCGGCGCAAATTACATACAGCAGCGCTACTGGACAAACATTAAGATACTGTGTTATTCCTGGGTTATATAGCGCTGGGGTGTGTGCTGGCATACTCTCTCTCTGTCTCTCCAAAGGGCCTTGTGGGGAAACTGTCTCCAGAAAAAGCATTCCCTGTGTGTGTGTGGTGTGTCGGTACACGTGTGTCGACATGTCTGAGGAAGAAGGCTATATTAGAGAGGATTGGGAGCAAATGAATGTGGTGTCCTCGCTGACACCTGATTGGATGGATATGTGGAATGCTTTAAATGCTAGTGTAAACTCATTGTACAAAAGATTAGACAAGGCTGAAGCTTTGGGACAGTCAGGGTCTCAACCCATGCCTGATCCTATGTTGCAGGGACTGTCAGGGTCTCATAAGCGCCCACTATCCCAGATTGTTGACACAGATACCGACATGGATTCTGACTCCAGTGTCGATTACGATGATGCAAAGTTACAGCCAAAATTGGCAAAATCCATTCGATATATGATTATGGCAATAAAAGATGTTTTGCACATCACAGAGGAACCCCCTGTCCCTGACAAGAGGGTACATATGTACAAGGGAAAGAAGCCTGAGGTAACCTTTGAGGGGGTCACACGAGCTGAACGAGTTATGTGAAAAAGCTTGGGAATCTCTAGATAAAAGACTGCAGATTTCCAAAAGGATTCTTATGGCGTATCCTTTTCCATCAACGGATAGGTTACGATGGAAATCCTCCCCTAGGATGGACAAAGCATTAACACGCACAGCTACAGTTGGAAAATCAAATTTTTACCTTATGTTCCCTCACAGCATAAGAAAGCTCCGCATTATCAAATGCAGTCCTTTCGGTCACAAAGAAACAAAGTGCGAGGTGCGTCCTTTCTTGCCAGAGGTAGGGGCAGAGGAATAAAGCTGCACAACACAGCTAGTTCCCAGGAACAGAAGTCCTCCCCGGCCTCTACAAAATCTACCTCATGACGCTGGGGCTCCACTGGCAGAGTCCGGCCCATGTGATGTCATGCAGCTGCTCTGACCACACCTCCTGTTTCTCCGTTGCCGACCCCATTTTGAAACCGTGCCCCCGCACCGCTCCATCTCCGACTTGGAAATGGAGTGTTGTTGACCCCCCTCCCCCCCCCCCTTCACCGATTCACAGGCAGAGGCGATCGCATTATCTGCGGGGTGCCGCAGAAAATGCAGGCGGATGCGTATGCTCTTAGCAGTTTTTGCAGTTGGATTGCGATCCAACCTGAATCAGGCCCCATTACCTATCACAATGCACTGCGGGTAGTACAAAATGGGGTTAATATAGGAGAAAAAACCCCAGAGCTGTGCTCCTTAACTGTCCCTGGTGGCTAGTGGAGCGGCTGCCCAGTAATCAGTGTCCACGCCAGTGCGCACACGGCCCGCCCCCATCAGCGGCCTCGTGATCCCGGAGGGTGGTGTGTGTGTGACTGACCTTAGGAAGAAACCGGAGCCTCCGCTGCAGTGACCCAGCAACCGGGGCACGGGAGTATACTGCGCCACTGGGAGTGATGGAGCTGCAGTAAAGAAGTCTATTAGACCTAGCCTGCTGCAGCCCTTGTAGATTCTTATGAAAAAAGTTCTTCTTTTCTTGCCAAAATTAATAGCTAAGAATAGGCTGCCTGAGGCAGCCCCCTGTTAAGTGGCCTGCTACTGAAGGCACCAACTACAAACTGAGCTCCCTGTTCATGGAAGCGAGGTTATAGAGGAGGGGGCGCTGAGCATCTTGGGAACAGTCAAAAGCTTTGAGCCTGTTGGTGCCTCAGATCAAGATCCTACTCTACACCCCAATGTGAATCCTTGTGGAGTCCAGTGTACCCCACAGAAGAAATGAATGTGTCACACCCATTGGCAGCAACATTAGAATAGCTGCTGATGGGCACAATTGAGAAAGGAAGGGGGGAAAACATTTGAATCCAGCACATATATGTAATTTGAATATGTAATTTGTACCTTCCTACATTAAAATGTAATGGATGAACCTCACCCTTTGAGAACTATCTTCATGATCAAAAGATCTCATATGCAAGATAAGTATGTGTTGGGATAGGGCTGTGGAGGGCGGCTGCTCGGGCACACCCCTGTCAAGTTAAGGAGATTCAACTGAGGCAGCACAAGGGAACTCTCATCTGGGGACAACAACTGCAGGGAGAACACATTTTCAGACGAATGTGGGAGGGCAGAAGGCTGCCTAATACTGAAGCACCCCCAAACAACAAACCAAATGCAACAACTAGTGCAAGCATTCCTGGGGGAAGGCCTGCAGCAGATGGATTTGCATATGGTGATGTCATCCAAGCAGTGGACATAGTTGGCTGCAACCCTCGTCTGCATATGAAAAGCGAAAAGGGTCACGCAGGGCATGGCGGCCTTTGTGGGGTTGCGCTTGGATGACACCTAAATCGCTTTATACACCCCCACCCCCCATCAGTGTGGGCTCATGTTGGCCATGCCCCAGCCCCTGAAGCATTCAAGCTGATTTCTTGCAGCAGCTGGACCCAGTAACCGCTCCAGAGTTGCTCTACAAGACAAGTAAAAGGGTGTGAGCCCTGCAGCACCACCTGTAGTTTGCATACACACATATATAGGACAGCATCTCTTATATGCCCCAGGATCAATAAAATAGTATCCTTATCTATGGTATCCATCCCCTCAGATAAGGTAACCGTCCATGCCGCTACAGCACTACACACCCAGGCCGACGCAATTGCCGGTCTGAGTAAGGTACCTGAATGTGTATAAATGGACTTCAGGGTAATCTCCTGTTTGCGGTCAGCAGACTCTTTGAGGGTAGCCGTATACTGGGACGGGAGGGCTACCTTCTTGGATAAGCGTGTTAATGCTTTGTCCACCCTAGGGGAGGATTCCCCTCGTAACCTATCCATTGATGGGAAAGGATACGCCATAAGAATCCTTTTGGAAATCTGCAGTCTTTTATCTGGAGATTCCCAAGCTTTTTCACATAACTCGTTCAGCTCGTGTGACCCCCTCAAAGGTTACCTCAGGCTTTTTTCCCTTGTACATATGTACCCTCTTGTCAGGGACAGGGGGTTCCTCTCTGATGTGCAAAACATATTTTATTGCCATAATCATATATCGAATGGATTTTGCCAATTTTGGCTGTAACTTTGCATCATCGTAATCGACACTGGAGTCAGAATCCGTGTCGGTATCTGTGTCAACAATCTGGGATAGTGGGCGCTTATGAGACCCTGACAGTCCCTGCAACATAGGATCAGGCATGGGTTGAGACCCTGACTGTCCCAAAGCTTCAGCCTTGTCTAATCTTTTGTGCAATGAGTTTACACTAGCATTTAAAACATTCCACATATCCATCCAATCAGCTGTCGGTGGAGACACCACATTCATTTGCTCCTGCTCCTCTCTAATATAGCCTTCTTCCTCAGACATGTCGACACGTGTACCGACACACCACAAACACAGGGAATGCTTTTTCTGAAGACCGTTTCCCCACAAGGCCCTTTGGAGAGACAGAGAGAGAGTATGCCAGCACACACCCCAGCGCTATATAACCCAGGAATACACAGTAACTTAATGTTTGCCCAGTAGTACTGCTGTATGTAATTTGCGCCGAATTATGTGCCCCCCCCCCCCCTCTTTTCAACTCTCTTGTCTACTATGGTATAAGCAGGGGAGAGTCCGGGGAGCTTCCTCTCAGCGGTGCTGTGAAGAAAAAATGGCGCTGGTGAGTGCTGAGGGAGAAGCCCCGCACCCTCGGCGGCGGGCTTCTGTCCCGCTTAAACTGTAAAATTGGTGGGGGCTCATACATATATACAGTGCCCAGCTGTATATGTGTTTATAGTTTTGCCAAAAAGAGGTTTATATTGCTGCCCAGGTGCCCCCCCCCCTGCGCCCTGCACCCTTACAGTGACTGGAGTGTGTGAGGTGTATGGGAGCAATGGCGCACAGCTGCAGTGCTGTGCATTACTTCAGTGAAGATCATGAAGTCTTTTGCCACCTCTGAAGTCTTCTTTTCTTCTCATACTCACCCGGCTTCTATCTTCCGGCTCTGCAAGGGGGACGGAGGTGCGGCTCTGGGACGGACGGCGATGGTGAGATCCTGCGTACCAATCCCTCTGGAGCTAATGGTGTCCAGTAGCCTAAGAAGCAGGACCTTACAACTCGGAGAGTAGGGCTGCTTCTCTCCCCTCAGTCCCTCGATGAGGGAGTCTGTTGCCAGCAGTGCTCCCTGAAAATTAAAAACCTAACAAAATACTTTCTGTCAGAAAGCTCAGGAGAGCTCCTGAAAAGCACCCAGTCTCCACTGGGCACAGTATCAAACTGAGGTCTGGAGGAGGGGCATAGAGGGAGGAGCCAGTGTACACCCAGAACTAAAGTCTTTCTTAAAGTACCCATGTCTCCTGCGGATCCTGTCTATCCCCATGGTCCTTAAGGAGTCCCCAGCATCCTCTAGGACGTTAGAGAAAATAGGATTTTAATACCTACCGGTAAATCCTTTTCTCTTAGTCCGTAGAGGATGCTGGGCACCCGTCCCAGTGCTTACTGTGTCTGCAGTTATTAAATGGCCCTTAACTCCAGAATATTTATGTGGAGACAACTTTCCTGACTTGACCATCTTCCTTGGATGTTTTCCACCTGTGTGACTGCTCCCCAGCCTCGGAGGGTTGCATCCGTGGTCCCTAGGATCCAGTCCTGGATCCCGAACCATCGCCCCTCTAGGAGGTGAGAACTGTGCAGCCACCAATGGAGTGAGATTCTGGTCTTGGAAGACAGGATTATCCTCCGGTGCATGTGTAGGTGAGGTCCGGACCACTTGTCCAACAGGTCCCACTGGAACACTCTGGCATGGAACCTGCCAAACTGAATGGCCTCGTAGGCCGCAACATCTTCCCCAGCAACAGAATGCATTGATGGATTAACACTCTTGCTGGTTTTAGAATTTGTTTGACCAGACTCTGGATCTCCATAGCCTTTCCACTGGAAGAAAGCCTCTTCTGTGTCCATAACAAGAAAAAAGAACCAAAACGTGCGCAAAAGGAAGAGCCAATCAAAAATTATTTAGATTAATTATTATTTTTATTTTTATTATTAGGTTGAACGGCTTTGGAGTGATCCACTGTTACATACCATCTCTCTGTCATTTGGAGACGAACGGAGATCACCGACAGCCCTAATCCGCCCTAAACCGCCACAGATATTTCCATCTACTACATCCCAGCCCAAGGATTACCCAGCTGCGCTGTCGGAGGAGCATCCAGGCAGCGCAGCACAGAACGGCTTGTGGATTGGAAACGGCGGAGGTCCGGTGAATATCCGGTCGGTCGGACGGCTACAGCATTCACTGGCACGGGTGAGATTGCTACAAGTGAGACGGCTTCTGCATTCACTGGTACGGGTGAGATTGCTACGAGTGAGACGGGGTCTCATTTATTTATACACTATCCCGTCATTTTAGCCACCTACACCTATGGCCTCACTAGGCTAGGGGCTATTTGAGCGATTTGGGACTTTGTTTTAGTATCTCATTTTATATATTTTTTTATATATATTAATCATCTTAAATACGGGACTATAATTCTACGGCATTGGCTGCCCACACTAACGGCTGCTTAAGGATAGGTGCCTTTATCGAGACTTTTCAATAATATTGGTTAAAAGGACGGGACTGTTTTCTATTCATTTGCTCAAACATTTATTATTCACATCAGCAGCCGTACGAGGTTAAGAGCTAATGAGCCATACGAGACTTTTGGATACATATATAACGGCTAACCACTACCAGTTTAGATCGTTATTGGAAGAACTCTGAGTTTTTATTTTTTATTTTTATTTTATTTTATATGCAATTTTATGATATCCTACAGGCAATACATCTTCCATTTGTATATTTCATTGATTTTTGATACATTTTTGTGCACAATTTATTAAATATTAATTAAGGCTGGCCAGCCAGTGTTTTTCAGGGTTCTATATATTTGTATCCATTATTGGTTTCCTGGAATACTAAACCATATACGAGAAATTAACTAGATGGTTATATATTTCATGATTGTGTTATTTTATTCATTTTAATATTATTTTCAATATCCTATTGTGGTCACTCTAAGGAATACATTTATAATTAATTTATTTGGTAATAATTGCAAATAAATAATATTTAATAAAAATAAAAATAATAATTAATCTAAATAATTTTTGATTGGCTCTTCCTTTTGCGCACGTTTTGGTTCTTTTTTCTTGTTATTGCTATTTTTTTGGGGTTGACAGCTTCCCCATCTTTCCATATTGTGCGGCATCAGGAAGTTCATCTAGGTTGTAAGTCACGGGCGCCTCTTTTTCTTTTCTTCTGTGTCCAGTATGACTCCCAAAAACAACAACCGCGTCATTGGGACCAACTGCGATTTTGGCAAGTTTAGGAGCCAACCATGTTGTTGAAGAACTGTCAGGGAGAGTAGATGTTTTGCACCAACTGGTCCCTGGATCTCGCCTTTATCAGGAGATCATCCAAGTACGGGATAATTGTGACTCCTTGCTTGCGAAGGAGAACCATAATTTCCGCCATCACCCTGGTGAAAATCCTCGGAGCCGTGGACAGACCAAACGGCAACGTCTGAAATTGGTAATGACAATCCTGAATTGCAAACCTCAGGTAGCTTTATGCAGTGGCTAAACGGGAACATGTAATTAGGCATCCTTATGTCTACCAAAACCATGAAATCTCCTTCCTCCGGACTGGAGATCCCTACCCTGAGAGATTCCATCTTGAAATTGAATTTCTTTAGGTAGAAATTGAGGGATTTCAGATTTAAGATTGGTCTGACTGAGCCGTCCGGCATCGGGACCACGAAGAGGCTTGAATAAAAACCTTCTCCCTGCTGACTAAGGCCGATTTGAACAATCGGTGAGGGGGAACGTCTTGAAACCCCAGTTTGTACCCTTGGGACACTATTTATAAAACCCACGAGTCCAGGTCTAAATTAATCCAGAACTGACTGAAGTGTTTTAGACGTGCCCCCACTGGTGCGGGCTCCTGCAAGAAAGCCCTAGCGTCATGCAGTGGATTTGGCAGAAGCAGAGGACGATCTCTGCTCCTGCGATCTTGAAGAGGCTACAGACCTCTTCCCTCTTTTCCTTCCTCTACCTGCAAAGAAAGGGGAATCTTAACTTCTTGCATATCTATTGGGCCAAAATGACTGCGTTAGACAATGATGCGTCTTCATCCGTTGAGAGGGAACATAGGGCAAGAAGGTTGACTTACCTTCGGGAGCTGCCGAGATCAAATTAACTAGGCCGTCACCAAACAAGGCTTCACCTTCATAGGGAAGAGACTCCCTTTCTTCTTGGAGTCAGCATCAGCATTCCCTTGGTGAATCCACAATGCCCTCCTATCCGAGACTGCCATGAAATTTGCCCGTGAACTCAAGAGTCCTATATCCCTTGCAGTCTCACGTAAGTATGCTGCAGTGTCCTTGATATGATCCAACGTAAGGAGTATCCCATCTCTCCAAGATATCTATATCGGATGACGAGGTATTCGACCAATTCTTGAATACTACTACTACTCACCCATGCGCATGTAATGGCAGGTCTAAGTAATGTACCCGAGGTTACATAACTAGAAATAATGTAGCTTCCTGCATACGATCCGCTGGATTTGTGACAGGGCCCCGTGCAGAAGAGGGGGTGACTCCCACTTTATTCTGTCCGCAGCAGGAAATGAATAAACAACCGGAAACCTTTTGGGGATTTGAAACCATCTTGTCGAGCTGGCCCAGACTTTCTCAAACAGAAATGGAGGAACGTTACATCAGCTTTCATTATATATTGTGACAAGAACACTGGGATAGTGTTTGAGGGCAGGTATATTTGTCCCAGGTTCTTGTCTTACATGTTTTAGAAAATGTTAACTTCTAGGAAAAATGCTTTTTGTTTTGTCTGAACCTTTTCAGTTTGCTGTAAAAGCTGGGTAAAGGCTCTGAGAGAGAGAGATAAGGCGAGTTCTAGACATTGGGCCCAGTTCGGGTCTTTGGCCTCACAGAGGGCTAATCAGGGTTTCAGCTGTGTAAGAGTGATATAGTGCTTCTAACCTGATTAGTATGGGCAGACTGCCTGGGAAGGCTGCAGGATCTGTGTGTGAGAGACACGCTTTCTGATGCAAGTAAGCTATACAGTATGTACTGAAGAACTCTGTGTTTTGTTTAGTGACAGTTAGGAACATCTTATGTTTAGTTAGTGCCGGACAGGCAAGGTATTTTTATTTTGGGGTTTGTTTTATTTTCTGTTTCAATAAAACTGGCCGGGGTCAGTTGTACCAGAAACTGGACTTGTGTTGTTCCTCAGCTGCTGCGTCCTGCCATATTCCCCAGGAAAAGGCACCTTGCACCCCTACAGTGTTACAACTTGGTGGAGAATGCGAGCAGGCCGTTCTGGAGCATAAGTGAAAGCAGCAGCTTTGTGAGGCCTGCAGAAAACGGTGGTTTATGCAGATACAGCCCAGTGTGAAGTTACTGAGACTCACCCCTGAGGGTTTGATATATGTCCTGGGTGAAAGCAGCTGCAAAGCCGCCTGAAAAATCTGTTGACATGGAGGATCTGCTTAAAGCCTTGCTGCAAGCTACAGCGGCTCAGCAGGAGGCCAACCGACAGCAGCAGGTGGCAATGGAGGAAAATTGGAGACTACAGCAGGAGGCCAACAGACAGCAGCAGGTGGCAATGGAGGAAAATAAGAGACAACAGCAGGCAGTTGTTGATGAACTTTACAGGCAACAGCGTCAGGATAGAGAGGCCTTAGCAGAAGTGGTGCAGAGACTTGCAGCTCGGGTTGGAGATGTGGCCGTCAGTGCTCCAACCAGCTCTAGTTCTATACGAGCCAGTCACTTCCTGCAGAAAATGACAGAGGCTGATGATGTGGAGGCCTATCTGACCACGTTTGAAAGGACTGCCGAGCGTGAGAACTGGCCGAAAGCACAGTGGGCCAGTCTGCTTGCACCTTTCCTGTCAGGTGAGCCCCAAAAAGCTTACTTTGATTTAAGCCCTGCTGAGGCTCGGGACTATGATAAACTAAAGACTGAGATCCTGACCCGCCTGGGAGTCACGCTGTCAGTACGAGCACAACGGGTGCACCGTTGGCTGTACGCCATGGAGAAGCCTCCGCGCTCCCAGATGCACGACCTTATTCAGCTAACAAAAAAATGGCTACAGCCAGAGACATTAACTGGTCCCCAGATGGTGGAAAGAGTCGTCATGGACCGCTACTTGAGATCTTTGCCCATGGTCCTGCGCAAGTGGGTGAGCCATGGAAACCCGGGTACTGCTGACCAATTAGTGGACATGGTAGAGAGGTATTTGGCAGCAGAGGAACTACTGATGACCACCCAGCAACCCATAGATCCTCGACAGCGCCCTTCAGTAAAGACTGGTAAGACTGTTCCGTGGGAAAACGTTGCTGGGCGGTTAAGAGAACGCAAGGCTGGAGAGACTGTAAACACTGGCCCTGGAAACAGGCCAATGGGGCTAGAACGGTCTATGCTGCCCAAATGGGTTGATAATCGTGTGGTTAAATGTTTTAGGTGTGGTATGCCAGGTCATGTTATTGCCAATTGCCCAGTCACGCAAGAACCCATGCAATGTGATGCTGCCTTTGAATGTCGCAGAATATCTTTCTTTGCTAGGTTAGCCTGTACTGTGGTACCTTCACCTGAGCTGGAAAAACAAATGTGTGATGTGTTCTTAGAAGGTAACCGGGTAGAGGCCTTGCTAGATTCAGGAAGTTTAGTTACCCTCGTGAAAGCTGGGTTAGTGAACCCCTTAAAGGTCCAGCAAATACCTATTGGGGTAACTTGCATACATGGGGATACCCAACATTATGCCACTGCTGAGGTGAATATAGAAACTTGTTGTGGGTCAGCAATGGTTAAAGTGGGACTGGTCCCTACCTTGGTGCATGAGGCCATAATAGGGAGGGATTTTCCTCATTTTTGGAAACTGTGGGAATCACGGTTATCAACAGATGTGAGAAGTAAAAAGCCAGTTGATAATACCGGTGATTTTATGGATGTATGTGGGTCTTCTGAACTTTCTGGCCCTTTGCCTTTTGCTAGTTTGGCTGGGGAAGTGACAGATGGGGAGTCCAGTGAGGACCCTCTTGCCGGGAACAGAGACATAGTAGTTAGAACTGAAAGCGTGCCTGACCTGGAGGTAAAGAAGGATCTGTTTGCGTCTGAACAGTTAAAGGATCCTACCTTAATAAAGGCTAGAGAGAATGTTAAGATTGTTAATGGGGAACCTGTGGTACCAGGTGACAGGGTTACGTATCCCCACATGGCCATCTGTAATGAGCTCTTGTACCACATTGTCAAAAGGGGTGAGGATGTGGTGGAACAGCTGGTAGTTCCCCAGCCTTATCGGAGAACGGTACTAGATTTAGCTCACAGTCACGTTACCGCAGGACATTTAGGGGCAGAAAAAACCACTGAAAGAGTTTTTTACAAAGGTTCTTTTGGCCAGGGGTTTATAAAGAAGTGTCTGAATATTGTTCTTCCTGTCCTGAGTGCCAGTATCATGCCCCTAGACCCCATTTCAGGAGCCCACTAGTTCCCATGCCTATTATAGAGGTCCCGTTTGACAGAATAGCCATGGATCTCGTGGGGCCCTTGTTAAAGTCTGCTCGGGGCCATCAGTATATCCTGGTAATTATGGACTATGCCACTCGATATCCTGAGGCTGTCCCTTTACGCACTATCACAACCAAGGCGATAGCTAGGGAGCTGGTGCAGGTATTTAGTAGAGTGGGAATACCAAAAGAAATTTTGACTGACCAAGGTACTCAATTTATGTCAAGGATCATGAAAGAATTGTGCAAGTTATTTAAGGTCACTCACCTCAGGACGTCCATCTACCATCCCCAAACTGACGGGTTGGTGGAAAGGTTTAATAAAACATTAAAAAGTATGTTAAAAAAGGTTGTTGAGAGAGATGGGAAAAACTGGGATTGTTTGTTGCCCTACTTGTTAATGGCCATCAGAGAAGTTCCTCAGTCCTCTACAGGGTTTTCTCCATTTGATTTGTTGTATGGTAGACACCCCAGAGGGCTGTTGGATGTTGCCAAAGAGACGTGGGAAGGACAGCCCACTCCTTATAGAAGCGTTATTGAGCATGTAACACAAATGCAGGATAGGATTGCAGCCGTGGTACCTGTTGTCAGAGAGCACATGGAACAGGCCCAAAGTGCTCAACAGAGGGTCTATAACCGGAGTGCCAAGATACGGGAATTTGCTCCTGGAGATAGAGTTCTTGTTTTGGTACCCACTGTGGAAAGCAAATTCCTAGCTAAATGGCAGGGTCCATTTGAGATTAGGGAAAAAGTGAATGAGGTTAATTACAAAGTATACCAGCCGGGAAAGAGAAAACCCAAACAGATCTACCATGTTAACTTAATCAAACCCTGGAAAGATAGGTTGTCTCTGTCAGCGGAGCCTTGCCCTTCGGTGTCTTCACCCCGGTTGCTTCCCGCAGTGAAGGTGTCAGAGACATTATCAGCTGATCAGAACAATCAGGTTAAAGAATTTCTCATCCAAAATAGGGAGGTATTTTCAGAGCTGCCTGGCCGAACGACCATAATAAAACATGACATTGTCACAGAACCAGGGGTCAGGGTTCATTTAAAGCCATATAGGATTCCTGAAGCTCAGCGAGAAGCTATTTCTAAGGAAGTTAAAACCATGTTAGAACTTGGAGTCATAGAGGAGTCTAACAGTGAGTGGTCCAGTCCCATAGTGCTCATCCCGAAGCCCGACGGTAGCATACGCTTCTGTAATGACTTTCGTAAGTTAAATGAGGTGTCCAAGTTTGACGCATACCCCATGCCCCGTGTGGATGAGCTTGTAGAAAGGCTGGGAACAGCCAGGTTTCTCACCACATTGGACCTGACCAAAGGTTACTGGCAAATACCTTTATCTGATAGCGCCAAAGAAAAAACAGCCTTTTCGGTTCCGGAGGGGCTGTACCAGTATAAGATGTTACCCTTTGGGTTGCATGGGGCTCCAGCAACCTTTCAACGGGCGATGGATAAAATTTTGAGGCCCCATAGAAAATATGCAGCTGCCTATTTGGATGATGTGGTAATTCACAGTACAGACTGGGGGTCACATTTGGTTAAAGTACAAGCAGTACTGGACTCAATCAGAGAGGCAGGGTTAACTGCTAACCCAAAGAAGTGCTGCCTCGCAATGGAGGAGGTCAAATACTTGGGCTTCACCATAGGCAGAGGTCTGATTAGGCCCCAATTGAATAAAGTTGATGCTATTCAAAACTGGCCTCGTCCAGTGAATAAAAAACAGGTAAGGGCTTTTTTGGGAATTACTGGGTACTATAGACGGTTTATTCCTAATTTTGCGACCACAGCGGTGCCGTTGTCAGACCTTACCAAAGGGAAGCAGTCAAATGTGGTGAAATGGAACCCTGATGCAGAAAAGGCGTTCCAAGCGTTAAAAGTGGCTTTGTGTTCACAACCGGTGTTGATAACACCAGATTTTTCAAAAGAATTTGTGGTACAGACAGATGCCTCAGAGGTAGGGATAGGTGCTGTGCTGTCCCAAACCAGAGATGGGGACGAACACCCTATCATTTATTTGAGTAGGAAACTCAATGAGCATGAAAAAAGGTATGCCATTGTGGAAAAGGAGGCTTTGGCCATTAAGTGGGCACTAGATACCTTGAGATATTACCTCTTGGGTAGACAATTCAGACTAGTGACAGACCATGCCCCTTTAAAATGGATGTATGTAAATAGAGGCAAGAATGCTCGTGTAACTAGATGGTTTCTAGCGTTGCAGGACTTTAAGTTTACTGTCGAACATAGACCGGGAACACAATTGGCCAACGCAGATGCATTGTCTCGCATCTTCTGTTTGGGGGCTACAAGTGTTCCGGCCCCTAGGTCGAAACAGGGGAGGGGGATATGTGACAAGAACACTGGGATAGTGTTTGAGGGCAGGTATATTTGTCCCAGGTTCTTGTCTTACATGTTTTAGAAAATGTTAACTTCTAGGAAAAATGCTTTTTGTTTTGTCTGAACCTTTTCAGTTTGCTGTAAAAGCTGGGTAAAGGCTCTGAGAGAGAGATAAGGCGAGTTCTAGACATTGGGCCCAGTTCGGGTCTTTGGCCTCACAGAGGGCTAATCAGGGTTTCAGCTGTGTAAGAGTGATATAGTGCTTCTAACCTGATTAGTATGGGCAGACTGCCTGGGAAGGCTGCAGGATCTGTGTGTGAGAGACACGCTTTCTGATGCAAGTAAGCTATACAGTATGTACTGAAGAACTCTGTGTTTTGTTTAGTGACAGTTAGGAACATCTTATGTTTAGTTAGTGCCGGACAGGCAAGGTATTTTTATTTTGGGGTTTGTTTTATTTTCTGTTTCAATAAAACTGGCCGGGGTCAGTTGTACCAGAAACTGGACTTGTGTTGTTCCTCAGCTGCTGCGTCCTGCCATATTCCCCAGGAAAAGGCACCTTGCACCCCTACAGTGTTACAACTTCTATATATACATACATATATACCCCTTTGTCAGGAACAGCAGGGTCCTCAGTGATGTTAATATGTCCTTAATATCCACAATCATGTACTGAATGCTCCTTGCCAATATTGGATCTAATCAGGAAATATTATGGCCGACATATGAATCAGTATCCGAGTCAGTATCGATGTGTAGTAACATTTTTGCGGGCCTGAGTGAAAAGAAGCCTAGCCATGAACATCACATCTTTTCTCTACGTCTGTGTCTGGGACACAGATTTATCCAAACTCACTCTGATATTACTGAAACTTTCACCCAGTCAGGTATTGGTGGTGCCAACAGGGCCACCATCATATGTCTGCATTCCTAATATAGTTTCCTCTTGGGAAAAACATTCAGCCACCGACATGTTGACACACATGTACCAAGTACCCACAGACACATCGGCTTATGGGGGATAGACCTACAGTAAATCTGTCAGAGGGACAGAGGATTTTTCAGCTCACAATCCAGCGCCAAAAGTACACAGTCTGGGAAATAATAAACTCTATAGTGATAGACTTGTTACGCTCTATAGATGTGCTGGTGAGGTGAGGAAGAAGCCCCGCCGCTGTAATGGCACGCTTCTGTCCCGCTCAGAAACAAATAATTAATTACGCTGGCGGGGTAAGTACAGTGCCCAGGCACTAATGTCCACTTTTGCCAGCCTTTTGTGAGGAATTTATGCTGCCCAGGGTGCCCCCCTTCCCCACCCACACGCCCTGCACCCTGCAGTGCCTGTGTTTGTGTGGGAGCATGGCGCACAGCATTCCGCTCGCTGCGTGGTACCTCAGAATGCCGTCACTGGAGAAGAAGTTTTCTGTTCTTCTGCTACTCGCCTGTCTTCTGACTTCTGGCTCTGTAAGGGGGTGATGGCAGGCTACGGGAGTGGGCATCTAGGCGTACCTAGCGATCAGCACCCTCAGGAGCTAATGGTGTCCTGTCAGCCAGAAGCATAGCCATTTAACTCACTAGAAGTTGGTCATACTTCTCTCCCCTAAGTTCCACGAAGCAGGGAGACTGTTGCCAGCAGCCTCCCTGAAAATAAGAAAAACTAACATAAGTCTTTTCAGAGAAACTCAGTAGAGCTCCCCTGTAGTGCATCCAGTCTCACTGGGCACAATTCTAAAACTGGAGTCTGGAGGAGGGCAGAGCCGAAACTAGGGAGGGGCTAGGGGGGCATGTGACCCGGGCACGGGATTTGATAGGGCGCTGGGATCAGCTGGGTCTGACACAGCAGAGAATCTATTGAAGAAAATGGGATTTGTAGTCATGTGTGCTACTGCTTAGACTTTATGCAGTAGCATAGAGACTACAAATCCCATGAGGCATTGCAGAAAGCTGGCCACGGCTGCTGGAGCTAGGGAGTCAGGGTAACGTCTAGTTTCCCTTCCTAAGCAGCGGCGGCAAGCCCAAAAAAGTATACTGCCCGCCCGCACGAGCTACGAATGTGGTCAGCTACTGACCTTTTTCTGGCCCCACACAGCATTGCATTCAGCCCGACAGCACAGTGATGGATGGAAGCAGGACAGCGAGAGACGGAGGTAAAACACACACACATATTCACTGTGACTGGTGTTAACCCCTGCAGCTCATTCAAACTACTGCTCATTTTCACCACTGTGACAGCTACAGATATACAGATATATACAGATATATATATATATATATATATATATATATATATATATAATAAAATAGAAAAATAAAAATAAAAAAAATAAGAAACAAACAAATTCAACACAGATATCCCTCAGACCAGCAGACACCAGTAATACACACATGATATATACACACACACACACACACACACACACACACACACACACACACGTGTATATATGTACACAGCCACATATATATATATATATATATAATTTATTTATTTATTTGGGGGGGGGGCAAAAATTTCTGTCTTGCCCCGGGTGCCGTTAGTCCTAGTTTCGGCCCTGAGGAGGGGCATAGAGGGAGGAGACAGTTCACACCCTTTGAAAGTCTTAAAGTGCCCATGTCTCCTGCGGATCCCGTCTATACCCCATGGTTCTTAATGTGATCCCAGCATCCTCTAGGATGTATGAGAAAACAAATAACGCACACACGAGGAGGAGAGAACAAAGGAAGCTATAAGGAGGGGAGGGGGGGGGAAGGTAAGGTAGTAAAGGGATATTGGATAAACTACAACCTTATACATATTCATTAATGTACCAGTAGTTAGAAGTAGAAGAGCTCTAACAGAAACCACAAAGCTTATCTAAAGCCACACCACACTGGATATGCCCAATCTCATTTGATCTTTGAAGCAAAGCAGTATTGGACTTTGTTACTACCAAGCAGTCTCCCATCCATGTATTATCAGATTATTTAGGTGTTTTTAAACTACCAACACCCTTTTCTTGGTACTGTACATTTAATTTTTACACATATTCTTTTATGTACCAGAAGTTAGAAGTAGAAGAGCTCTAACAGAAACCACGAGCTCATCTACAGCCACAGCACACTGGATTTGCCCAATCTCTCCTGATCATGGAAGCTGAGCAGTGTTGGTCCTGGTTTTAGTACTTGGATGGGAGACCACCAGGAAATACCAGGAGCTGTGTGTATTTTTACAATACCAACACCGTTCTCTTGATGCATTCCATTTTGAAACATTGGGGCAGATCTATTAAGCCTGGTGAACTGATAAAGTAAAAAAATACAAAAGAATATAACCAGGCGCTAATACATCATCACCATATTCTGGTGATCAAATTACTGGTATTAAAAATTATGTACAAATAATACTGCAATTAATGTATACTTAAGCTGCAGGAGAGAGCTTGACTTGGGGTAAATCAAGTAAAAAAGAACCGGCACTTTAAAGTCTCCGGTAACACTGGAACACTGAACTAATCTCCTCTTGCGCTATAAATAGTATGATATGGCTCAAAGTTCAATAAAAACAAATAAATAATTTCATATATTCTATATTTTTTATTACATATAAATAAATAAATAAATATATATATATATATATATATATATATATATATATATATATATATATATATACTTTACAATAAACTATTAGACCGGTCAAATAAAATCACTAACAATATATTTGCATAGCTATAGGAGGTGGATCTTAGATAAACTCTGTGCACAGAGAAATTTTCAAAAATAAAAATCAGTCCATATATTGGATTAAAAAATCAATTTACCAGCTGTAATTCGCTCCCATGTAGTAGATAACATATTTATAAGTTGTTATATATTGGAATTCCTCAATATGCTGCCACTTGGCAAAGGAGATGATATTGTGCAAAATAACCGCTCCACACTGGAGCCTTACGTGTAGCTTGCACCAGTTGTTATAACACGGGAGAGTCCAATGACAGAAGAGACGGTCTCGGGCTGCGGGAACGGCGCTTCACTGGCGCCTGCTGTGCTGAATAATTACCCGACTTCCAAGCTCTATGAGTCCACGCCTCCAAGTGCCGTATGCAGACACCACAGTCACGGTTGTGTTCTCCCGATCTCCGTTTAGTCCACGGATATTACCGCTAGATGATGGTATATTTTGGGGGTGCAAATAAGGCTGGTATAAGGGTCCAATGACTCTCCCGTGTTATAACAACTGGTGCAAGCTACACGTACGGCTCCAGTGTGGAGCGGTTATTTTGCACAATATCATCTCCTTTGCCAAGTGGCAGCATATTGAGGAATTCCAATATATAACAACTTATAAATATGTTATCTACTACATGGGTGCGAATTACAGCTGGTAAATTGATTTTTTTAATCCAATATATGGACTGATTTTTATTTTTGAAAATTTCTCTGTGCACAGAGTTTATCGAAGATCCACCTCCTATAGCTATGCAAATATATTGTTAGTGATTTTATTTGACCGGTCTAATAGTTTATTGTAAAGTATATATATATATATATATATATATATATATATATATATATATATATATATAATAAAAAATATAGAATATATGAAATTATTTATTTGTTTTTATTGAACTTTGAGCCATATCATACTATTTATAGCGCAAGAGGAGATTAGTTCAGTGAACTGATAAAGTGCAAGGTGATAAAGTACAAGCCAGTCTGCTCCTAACTGTCATTTTTCAAACCCAGCCTGTGACATGGCAATTAGGAGCTGATTGGCTGGTACTTTATCACCATGCAAATTATCATTTCACCAGGTTTAATAAATCGTCCGCTTATTCATTTATGTACGAGTAGTTAGAAGTAGAAGAACTCTAACAGAAACCACTAAGCTCATCTACAGCCACACCACACTGTATATGCCCAATATCACCTGATTTTAGGCCTGGTTTGTTCTTGGATGTGAGACCACCTGGGAATACCAGGTGCTGTAGGTAGTTTTATACTACCAACACCGTTCTCTTGATGCATTCTATTTTGAAACTTATTCATTGATGTTGAAGTTAGAAACAGCAAAAATCATCTACAGCCGCATCACACTGGATATGTCCAATCTCATCTGATGATGGAAGCTAAGCAGTGTTGTGCCTGGTTTGTTTTTGGATTTCAAGTCCTGCCTTCTGGTTTGGCCACGGCACCTCGGATATTCACCAAGGTCATGGCCGTGATGACGACCCTTCACCATCAGAGAATCAGGATCCTGCCAAATCTGGACGACTTGCTGATCCTGGTGAACTCCCAAGAGGTTCTCCACAGTTATCTGGAACTGGCGGTCCAATTCCTACAAGTCCACGGGTGGCTCATCAACTGAAAAAAGTCCTCGCTGGTCCCTGCTCGGAACATGGTGCACCTAGGGGCACTGCTGGACACACACAGCCAACAATTGTTTCTGTCTCCAGAGAAAGTCCTGAAAATTCAGGACAGTATCTTTCTCTCTCGCCCAAGAGTGTTGATACACACGGCGATGCAAGTACTAGACCTCATGGTGTCGGCTTTCGATATGGTAGAGTACGCTCAATTTCATTACCGCCCTCTGCAGAGGTTAATCCTCTCCAAGTGGGACGGCCTGCCTCATCGGATAATGTCTCAAATGATCTCCTTGACTCCGGAGGCTCGTCTGACACTGAGCTGGTGGCTACAGGACCAACAGTAGAGCAGGGGCCATCCCTTCTGGATCTCCAACTGTGTCCTCCTGACAATGGATGCCAGTCTTTTGGGCTGGGCCACGGTGTTGGAGCAACACTTTCTCCAGGGTCGGTGAACCAGGGAGGAATCTCTCCTCCTGATATACATTCTGGAATTGCAGGCAGTGTTCAATTAATTGACACTGGCCCTGCCTCTAGTACAGAACAGGCCTGTTCAAGTACAATCTGACAACGCCACCACGGTAGTGTACACAAATCATCAAGGCTGCACTCGAAACTAGGTGGCACTCGAAACTGCATGGCAAAGCTGGAAGTATCAAAAATCCTCCGTTGGGTAGAATGTCATCTGACAGCAATATCGGCAGTGTTCATTCCCGGAGTCCTCAACTGGGAAGCGGATTTCCTCAGTCGTCAGGACGTTCACGCTGGAGAGTGGAGAGGCTGCAGCAGAAATGTCTGCACTGGTGTCAGTAGGTGACTGAGGCAGGGATGACTGGGAGATAGTGGGTGACTGAAGCATGTATGAGTGGGAGATAGAGGGTGACTGAGGCCGGGGTGACTGGGAGATAGTGGGTTACTGAGTGAGGGGTGATAGGAAGGGGTTGGGTAAGTATGGGAAGAAAGTGGGTGACAGGGATAATAAATGACTAAGGCAGGGGTGATGGGGAGATAGTGGATGATTGTGGCAGGGGTGACAGGGACAGTAAGAGACTGAGGCAGGGGTGACAGGGATAGTGGCTGACTGAGGCAGGGGTGACTGGGAGATAGTGGGTGACTGAGGCAGGGTTGACAGGGATAGTGGGTGACTGAAGCAGGGGTGATAGGGTGACAGTGGGTGACTAAAGCAGGGGTGACTGGTATAGTGGGTGACTGAGGCAGGGATCGCAGGTATAGTGGTTGACTGAGGCAGCGGTGACTGGGAGATAGTGGGTAACTGAGGCAGGGGTGACAGGGAAAGTGTGTGACTCAGGCAGGGGTGACAGGGAGATAGTGGGCAGCATATCTCTGCCTCACTGCAGCAGCACATCCCTGCTTCAATGACAGCAGCACATCCCTGCCTCGCTGACAGCAGCACATCCCTGCCTCGCTGACAGCAGCACATCCCTGCCTCGCTGACAGCAGCACATTTCTGCCTCGCTGACAGCAGCACAGCACTGCTTCGCTGACAGCAGCACATCACTGCTTCACTATCAGCAGCACATCCCTGCCTCACTGGCAGCAGCACATCCCTGCCTTACTGACAGCTGTATATAGGGCCTAATTCAGACCTGATCCCTGCTGTGCATATTCACACAACAGGAGATCAGGTCTGAAGTGCGTGTGTGCTGGTGCCGCAGTGCACCGGCACATGCCAGAGATGCGATCAGCATCTCTGCCCAGTGAGCGCCTCTGCCTGATTGACAGGCATAGGCGGTCACTGGGCAGGAGGAGTCGGGCCAGCGGCGTTGTGCCGCTATTTTGGGGGCACAGTCCAGACAACGCAGACATGACCGGACCGTATGGGGGCGGGCCGTGACGGCTGCGTGACCCGGACAGCAACGGGCCTTATTTACTAAAATCTCAGATAAATTTTATGGCATTTATGTGCAGTCTAGTTTGCACAGTTGATAGTGTTGATCTTGCACTATCAATGTAAGCCTCACATAGGTTTGATACACATGTAAGTTTGTTTTTATTTTACTACATTGTGGTTTGTGGCTCTATACCATGTAATGCATGTCTTTTAACAGTAGTCAAGTCTTCCAATGTGCTTGTTAGTGAAACCCAATAGATAGCTTTATTTTATTTTGTTTCTTCAAATATTGAATGCATATGTCTTATAACTTTTTTTTTTTTTAATATATATATATATATATATATATATATATATATATATATATATATACATTTTTATTATAAGATTTTCAATGACACAAAACCATCCAAGTTGCAGATTATGGATTGTGAAGGACAAATCAACCATATAAACAATTTAAGCAATTTAAATTGCATGCAGGTAGTAGAATATCAAACTCCTTGGATGAGAGTTGGTCGTAATAAACTAGGATAGAAAAGAATACAGTAGAAAATAAGATTTTAAACCTACCGGTAAATCTTTTTCTCGTAGTCCGTAGAGGATGCTGGGGACTCCGTAAGGACCATGGGGATAGACGGGCTCCACAGGAGACATGGGCACTTTAAGAAAGACTTTAGTTCTGGGTGTGCACTGGCTCCTCCCTCTATGCCACAGTTAGAGAAACTGTGCCCAGAGGAGACTGACAGTATGAGGAAAGGATTTTGTTAATCCAGGGCAAGATTCATACCAGCCACACCAATCACACCGTATAACTTGTGATAAACTACCCAGTTATCAGTATGAAAAAACAACATAGCATCAGTGCAGGACCGATGCAACTATAACATAACCCTTATTGAAGCAATAACTATATACAAGTATTGCAGAAGTAGTCCGCACTTGGGACGGGCGCCCAGCATCCTCTACGGACTACGAGAAAAAGATTTACCGGTAGGTTTAAAATCTTATTTTCTCTAACGTCCTAGAGGATGCTGGGGACTCCGTAAGGACCATGGGGATTATACCAATGCTCCAAAACGGGCGGGAGAGTGCGGATGACTCTGCAGCACCGATTGAGCAAACATGAGTTCCTCCTCAGCCAGGGTATCAAACTTATAGTATTTTGCAAAGGTGTTTGAACCCGACCAAGTAGCAGCTTGACACAGCTGTAGTGCCGAGACCCCTCGGGCAGCCGCCCAAGAAGAGCCCACTTTCCTCGTGGAATGGGCCTTGACCGATTTCAGTAACTGCAATCCAGCCATAGAATGCGCTTGCTGAATCGTGTTACAAATCCGGCGAGCAATAGCCTGCTTTGAAGCAGGGGCACCAATCTTGTTGGTTGCATACAGGACAAACAGCGCTTCAGTTTTCCTGACTCTAGCCGTCCTGGCCACGTAAATTTTCAAAGCCCTGACCACATTAAGTAACTCGGAATCCTCCAAGTCACGCGTAGCCACAGGCACCACAATAGGTTGGTTCATATGAAAAGATGAGACCACTTTTGGTAGGAATTGAGGACGGGTCCGCAATTACGCTCTATCCACATGGAATACCAAATATGGGCTTTTATGTGACAAAGCCGCTAATTCCGACACTCGCCTAGCCGAAGCCAAGGTTAATAACATGACCACCTTCCACGTGAGATAATTTAACTCCACTGTTTTAAGTGGTTCAAACCAGTGTGATTTTAGAAAACTTAACACCACGTTAAGGTCCCAAGGTGCCACCGGAGGCACAAAAGGAGGCTGAATATGCAGCACTCCTTTTACAAAAGTCTGAACTTCTGGAGGAGAAGCCAATTCTTTTTGAAAGAAAATGGATAAGGCCGAAATCTGGACCTTAATAGAGCCTAATTGTAGGCCCAAATTCACTCCAGTTTGTAGGAAGTGAAGGAAACGGCCCAGATGGAGTTCTTCCGTAGGAGCATTCCTGGCCTCACACCAAGAAACATAATTTCGCCATATACGGTGTAATGTTTTAACGTTACATCCTTCCTAGCCTTTATCAGCGTAGGGATGACCTCAACCGGAATGCTAGGATCCGGCATTCAACCGCCATGCCGTCAAACGCAGCCGCAGTAAGTCTTGGAACAGACAGGGCCCCTGATGCAACAGGTCCTGTCTTAGAGGGAGAGGCCACAGATCTTCTGTGAGCATTTCCTGCAGATCCGGATACCAGGTCCTCCGTGGCCAATCTGGAACAATGAGGATTGTTCTCACTTTTCTTTGTCTTATTATCCTCAACACCTTGGGTATGAGAGGAAGAGGAGGAAATACATAGACCGACCGGAACACCCACGGTGTCACTAGGGCGTCTACAGCTACTGCCTGAGGGTCTCTTGACCTTGCGCAATACCTCTGTAGCTTTTTGTTGAGCCGGGACGGCATCATGTCTATCTGTGGCAGTTCCCACCGACTTGTAATCTGTGCAAAGACTTCCCGATGAAGTCCCCACTCTCCCGGATGTAGGTCGTGTCTGCTGAGGAAGTCTGCTTCCTAGTTGTCCACTCCCGGAATGAACACTGCTGACAGTGCGCTTGCGTGATTCTCCACCCAGCGAAGAATTCTGGTGGCTTGTGCCATCGCCACTCTGCTCCTTGTGCCGCCTTGGCGGTTTACATGAGCCACTGCGGTGACGTTGTCTGACTGGATCAGAACCGGTTGGTCGCAAAGTAAGGTCTCCGCTTGACGTAGGGCATTGTATATGTTGATGTGAAGACAAGTCTCTTGACTTGACCAAAGACCTTGGAAATTTCTTCCCTGTGTGACTGCTCCCCAACCTTGGAGGCTTGCGTCTGTGGTCACCAGGATCCAGCCCTGAATGCTGAATCTGCATCCCTCGAGAAGGTGAGCACTCTGCAGCCACCACAGGAGTGATACCCTGACCCTGGGGGACAGGGTGATCAACCAATGCATCTGTAAATGTGACCCGGACCACTTGTCCAGTAGGTCCCATTGGAAAGTCCTCGCATGGAACCTGCCGAATGGAATGGCCTCGTATGATGCCACCATCTTTCCCAGGACTCGAGTGCAGTGATGCACTGACAAAAGTTTTGGTTTCAATAGGTTCCTGACAAGAGTCATGAGTTCCTGGGCCTTTTCTATCAGGAGATAAACCCTCTTCTGGTCCGTGTCCAGAATCATGCCCAAAAAAGACAGACGAGTAGTAGGAATCAACTGCGACTTCGGGATATTGAGAATCCAGCCGTGTTGCTGTAACACTTTCAGTGAAAGTGATACGCTGTTCAGCAACTGCTCTCTTGATCTCGCTTTTATGAGATCGCCCAAGTACGGGATAATTGTGACACCTTGCTTGCACAGGAGCACCATCATTTCTGCCATTACCTTGGTGAAAATTCTCAGGGCCATGGAGAGACCAAACAGCAACGTCTGAAATTGGCAATGACGGTCCTGTACCGCAAATCTGAGGTACGCCTGATGAGGTGGATAAATGGGGACATGAAGGTATGCATCCTGTACACAAATGCGGACAACAGGTGTCAAGCCGTGTGTTGCCTTTGTCAAGCTGTAATAAGTAGGGATAAGGACGTTAACCACCTCGGAACATCCTCCCTTATACGACACCTGCAGCGCATTCATCATAAGTCAGTGACAAGTTCAAAAACTTTGGATGACAGCGGAAGCAGTCCACTGACCACTAAATCCCTTCCTCTTGTAACCAAGCTCCTGCAAACCACACCACCAACTCCCTCAGTGTCAATTTCCTCCTTAGACAGGAGAGCCAATAGTCCTGCAGGCCATGTCACTGGCAAGTCTGACGAGTCCTCTCCTGCCTGGGATTCCTCAGATGCATCCTTGAGTGTAACGCCTACTGCTGCTGGCGCTGCTGTTGTTGCTGCTGGGAGTCGATCGTCATCCCAGAGGGGAAGTCGGAAGACCACTTGTACTACTTCCAGTAAGCAATTGACTGTCCAACAGTCCTTTGCGAGGAAGATGAAATATCACAGCAGTCATCCTGCTGCAAAGCGGATTACTCAGGTCTTGTCAGCCTGGGTGGTGAGAAACGTGGTTCCGGTATCCATCGTTAATTTACAGGCAACTAGAGACTTGATTAAGGTACTGTGTCCCCGGTACCAAATACCCTCTAGGTTCCATTTCTCTAGGCAGGCGATACCGAAAATGTACACAGACCTCAGAAAGAGTCACCAGTGTCCTAAAAAATGCAGTTGTACCCAATGTCCACTTGTCTGTGGTTAAGTGGAGCAGGGCAGACTCAGGACTATATGACTGTGACAGCTCACTGGGTAGATGTATTGCCCCCCGCAGCAAGAACAGCAGCGGCGGCACCAGTAGCAGCATCTCGCAATTGCCAACTCGTTCCTAGGCAGGCTACGCTTTGTATCACCGCTTTCCATAAGAGGCACACAGCTGACAACCTCTTACGGAAACTGAGGAACATCATCGCAGAATGGCTTACCACAATTGGACTCTCCTGGGGATTTGTGACATCGGACAACGCCACCAATATTGTGCGTGCATTACATCTGGGCAAATTCCAGCACGTCCCATGTTTTGCACATACATTTAATTTGGTGGTGCAGAATTATTTAAAAAACCGACAGGGGCGTGCAAGAGATGCTGTCGGTGGCCCGAAGAATTGCGGGCCACTTTCTGCCTTCAGCCACCGCATGTCGAAGACTGGAGCACCACCAAACATTCCTGAACCTGTCCTGCCATCATCTGAAGCAAGAGGTGGTAACGAGGTGGAATTCAACCCTCTATATGCTTCAGAGGATGGAGGAGCAGCAAAAGGCCATTCAAGCCTATACATCTGCCCACTAAATAGGCAAAGGAGGGGGAATGCACTTGACTCAAGCGCAGTGGAGAATGATTTCAACGTTGTGCAAGGTTCTGCAACCCTTTGAACTTGCCACACGTGAAGTCAGTTCAGACACTGCCAGCCTGAGTCAGGTCATTCCCCTCATCAGGCTTTTGCAGAAGAAGCTGGAGACATTGAAGGAGGAGCTAAAACAGAGCGATTCCACTAGGCATGTGGGACTTGTGGATGGAGCCCTTAATTCACTTAACCAGGATTCAATCTGTTGAAATCGGAGCACTACATTTTGGCCACCGTGCTCGATCCTAGATTTAAAACCTACATTGTATCTCTCTTTCCGGCAGACACAAGTCTGCAGAGGTTCAAAGACCTGCTGGTGAGAAAATTGTCAAGTCAAGCGGAACGTGACCCGTCAACAGCTCCTCCTTCACATTCTCCCGCAAGTGGGGGTGCGAGGAAAAGGCTAAGAATTCCGAGCCCACCCGCTGGCGGTGATGCAGGGCAGTCTGGAGTGAGTGCTGACATCTGGTCCGGACTGAAGGACCTGGCAACGATTACTGACATGTCGTCTACTGTCACTGCATATGATTCTGTCACCTTTGAAAGAATGGTGGAGAATTATATGAGTGACTGCATCCAGGTAGGCACGTCAGTATGTATACTGGCAGGAAAAAGAGGCAATTTGGAGGCCCTTGCACAAACTGGCTTTATTCTACCTACGTTGCCCTCCCTCCAGTGTGTACTCCAAAAGAGTGTTTAGTGCAGCCGCTCACCTTGTCAGCAATCGGCGTACGAGGTTACTTCCAGAAAATGTGGAGAAGATGATGATCATCAAAATGAATTATAATCAATTCCTCCGTGGAGACATTCACCAGCAATTGCCTCCAGAAAGTACACAGGGATCTGAGATGGTGGATTCCAGTGGGGACGAATTAATAATCTGTGAGGAGGGGGATGTACACAGTGAAAGGGGTGAGGAATCGGAGGATGATGAGGTGGACATCTTGCCTCTGTAGAGCCAGTTTGTGCAAGGAGAGATTGATTGATTGATTCTTTTTTGGTGGGGGCACAAACCAACCAGTCATTTCAGTCAGTCGTGTGGCAGACCCTGTCGCTGAAATGATGGGTTCATCAATGTTTTTCTTTTCAATCTAAGCCCCTGCAGTTTTCTGTAAGCATCTGCTTCGCTATGATGATCAACAAGTCACATGGGCAAACACTCAGGGCTGGAGGCGTAGATCTTAGGACCAGCTGCTACAAGCATGGCAGAGGTGTCACTATCACTGGTGACACCCAGAGAGGTGGCGAAGTAGATTGTAATGCAGTGCGCGCAGATGAGCAGCGCAATGGTAAAAAGGAGGCATGGTCTCATAGGTAGGGGCGTGGCCTGAATCACCATTTTGTTGCTCCGGGTATCCCGGGGGTTGGGGGCTGCACCCGGGGACTAGTGTGTGAGTGGTGCTGGCTCCTGCACAGTGACAGAAACTGGGTGTTGCACGTAATGTCACAGTGAAACACCCATATTCTGTCACTGAAGAAGAGCCGGCACTTTGGTGTCACCCCCCTTGGCGGGTGACACTCGGGTGTGTGCCGCAACCCTGTTGTGATGCCACTGACCCATGGAAAGCTTTACGTGGCTTACCCATGTGTTAGTAGCCCCAAGCATCTTTTGTGTTAGTCCCTGAAGAAAAACTTCAAATATTGTTTACAATTTTGTAATCAATGGGCCTAATTCAGTAAGGATTGCAAATTCTGCTAAGTAACAGAATTTGCAATCCTTTGGTTCGCATGCTGGGGCCACCCATCACAGGGCATGGCCACCCAGCATGCCGCCTCCCTTCTTGACCACGCTGAAATTGCAGTCTCAGTGCAGTTCAGCGTGATCATAAAAAATGGGTTAGCCTCCTGTTGGTGCAGACTGTACGTGTGCGCAGGAAGCCGCCACCATTTTTGTGATCGCAGCGGCTGCATGTGATGTCATGCAGCCGCTCTGACCACGCCTCCTGTTTCTCCGTTGCCGACCCCATTTTGTAGCCCTGCCCCTGCACCGCTCCATCTCCGACTTTGAAATGGATTGTTGCTGACCCCCCCCCCGCACCGATTGACAGTCAGAGGTGATCGCATTATCTGCGGGGTGCCACAGAAAATGCAGGCGCATGCGTATGCTCTTAGCAATTTTTGCAGTTGGATTGCTTATTGCGATTACAATCCAACCTGAATCAGGCTCTATTACCTATCACAATGCACTGCAGGTAGTACAAAATGGGGTTAATATAGGAGAAAAACCCCCAGAGCTGTGCTCCTTAACTGTCCCTGGTGGCTAGTGGAGCAGCTGCCCAGTAATCAGTGTCCACGCCAGTGCGCACACGGCCCGCCCCCTACAGCCACGCTGGATCTCGGTATAGTGTGGGCACAGAAGCCCCTTACCTCCCTTTCATCAGCAGCCTCGTGATCCCGGAGGGCGGTGTGTGTGTGACTGACCTTAGGAAGAAACCGGAGCCTCCGCTGCAGTGACCCAGCAACCAGGGCACGGGAGTATACTGCGCCGCTGGGAGTGATGGAGCTGCAGTAAAGATGTCTATTAGACCTAGCCTGCTGCAGCCCTTGTAGATTCTTATAAAAAAAGTTCTTCTTTTCTTGTCAAAATTAATAGCTAAGAATAGGCTGCCTGAGGCAGCCCCCTGTTAAGTGGCCTGCTACTGAAGGCACCAACTACAAACTGAGCTCCCTGTTCATGGAAGCGAGGTTATAGAGCAGGGGGCGCTGAGCATCTTGGGAACAGTCAAAAGCTTTGAGCCTGTTGGTGCCTCAGATCAAGATCCTACTCTACACCCCAATGTGAATCCTTGTGGAGTCCAGTGTACCCCACAGAAGAAATGAATGTGTCACACCCATTGGCAGCAACATTAGAATAGCTGCTGATGGGCACAATTGAGAAAGGAAGGGGGGAAAACATTTGAATCCAGCACATATATGTAATTTGTACCTTCCTACTTTAAAATGTAATGGATGAACCTCACCCTGTGAGAACTATCTTTATGATCAAGAGATCTCATATGCAAGATAAGTATGTGTTGGCAGAGGCGCTCACTGGGCAGAGATGCTGATCGCATCTCTGGCATGTGCCGGTGCACTGCGGCACCAGCACACACACACACTTCAGACCTGATCTCCTGTTGTGTGAATATGCACAGCAGAGATCAGGTCTGAATTAGGCCCTATATACAGCTGTCAGTGAGGCAGGGATCTGCTGCTGCCAGTGAGGCAGGGATCTGCTGCTGCCAGTGAGGCAGGGATCTGCTGCTGCCAGTGAGGCAGTGATCTGCTGCTGTCAGTAAGGCAGGTATGTGCTGCTGTCAATGAGGCAGGGATGTGCTGCTGTCAGTGAAGCAGTGATCTGCTGCTGTCAGTGAGGCAGTGATCTGCTGCTGTCAGTAAGGCAGGGATGTGCTGCTATAAGTGAGGCAGGGATGTGCTGCTGTCAGTGAAGCAGGGACGTGCTGCTGTCAGCAAGGCAGTGATCTGCTGCCCACTATCTCCCTATCACCCCTGCCTGAGTCACACACTTTCCCTGTCACCCCTGCCCCAGTTACCCACTATCTCCCAGTCACCGCTGCCTCAGTTAACCACTATACCTGCGACCCCTGCCTCAGTCACCCACTATCCCTGTCACCCCTGCCTCAGTCTCCTACTGTCCCTGTCACCCCTGCCACAGTCATCCACTATTTCCCTATCACCCCTGCCTTAGTCACTGACTATCTCCCAGTCACCCCGGCCTCAGTCACCCACTATCTCCCACTCATACATGCTTCAGTCACCCACTATCTCCCAGTCATCCCTGCCTCAGTCACCTACTGACACCAGTGCAGACATTTCTGCTGCGGCCTCTCCACTCTCCAGCGTGAACGTCCTGACGACTGAGGAAATCCGCTTCCCAGTTGAGGACTCCGGGAATGAACACTGCCGATATTGCTGGCAGATGACGTTCTACCCAACTGAGGATTTTTGATACTTCCAGCTTTGCTATGCAATTTCGAGTGCCGCCTTGATGATTTGTGTACACTACCGTGGTGGCGTTGTCCGATTGTACTTGAACAGGCCTGTTCTGTACTAGAGGCAGGGCCAGTGTCAATGAATTGAACACTGCCTGGCATTCCAGAATGTTTATCGGGAGGAGAGATTCCTCCCTGGTCCACCGATGGTGAAGGGTCGTCATCACGGCCATGACCTTGGTGAATTTCCGAGGTGCCGTGGCCAAACCAGAAGGCAGGACCTGAAATCCAAAAACTAACCAGGCACAACACTGCTTAGCTTCCAACATCAGATGAGATTGGACATATCCAGTGTGATGCGGCTGTAGATGATTTTTGCTGTTTCTAACTTCTACTTCTAACTACTGGTACATCAATGAATAAGTTTCAAAATAGAATGCATCAAGAGAACGGTGTTGGTAGTATAAAACTACCTACAGCACCTGGTATTCCCAGGTGGTCTCACATCCAAGAACAAACCAGGCCTAAAATCAGGTGATATTGGGCATATACAGTGTGGTGTGGCTGTAGATGAGCTTAGTGGTTTCTGTTAGAGTTCTTCTACTTCTAACTACTCGTACATAAATGAGTAAGCGGACGATTTATTAAACCTGGTGAAATGCTAATTTGCATGGTGATAAAGTACCAGCCAATCAGCTCCTAATTGCCATGTCACAGGCTGGGTTTGAAAAATGACAGTTAGGAGCTGACTGGCTGGTACTTTATCACCTTGCACTTTATCAGTTCACCAGGCTTAATAGATCTGCCCCAATGTTTCAAAATGGAATGCATCAAGAGAACGGTGTTAGTATTGTAAAAATACACACAGCTCCTGGTATTTCCTGGTGGTCTCCCATCCAAGTACTAAAACCAGGACCAACACTGCTCAGCTTCCATGATCAGGAGAGATTGGGCAAATCCAGTGTGCTGTGGCTGTAGATGAGCTGGTGGTTTTTATTACAGCTCTTCTACTTCTAACTTCTGGTACATAAAAGAATACATGTAAAAATTAAATGTACCAAGAAAATGGTGTTGGTAGTTTAAAAACACCTAAAGAATCTGATACTACCAAGCAGTCTCCCATCCATGTATTAACAAAGTCCAATACTGCTTTGCTTCAAAAATCAAATGAGATTGGGCATATCCAGTGTGGTGTGGCTTTAGATAAGCTTTGTGGTTTCTGTTAGAGCTCTTCTACTTCTAACTACTGGTACATTAATGAATATGTATAAGGTTGTAGTTTATCCAATATGCCTTTACTACTACCTTACCTTTCAACCCCCCCTCCCTCCCCTCTTCTCCTTATAGCTTCCTTAGTTCTCTCCTCCTCATGTGTGCGTTATTTGTTTTCTCATACGTCCTAGATGATGCTGGGGTCACATTAAGAACCATGGGGTATAGACGGGATCTGCAGGAGACATGGGCACTTTAAGACTTTCAAAGGGTGTGAACTGTCTCCTCCCTCTATGCCCCTCCTCCAGACTCCAGTTTTAGTATTGTGCGCAGTGATACTGGATGCACTACAGGGGAGCTCTACTGAGTTTCTCTGAAAAGACTTGTTAGTTTTTTTTATTTTCAGGGAGGCTGCTGGCAACAGTCTCCCTGCTTCGTGGGACTTAGGGGAGAGAAGTATGACCAACTTCTAGTGAGTTCAATGGCTCTGCTTCAGGCTGACAGGACACCATTAGCTCCTGAGGGTGCTGATCGCTGGGTACGCCTAGATGCACACTCCCGCAGCCTGCCGTCACCCCCTTACAGAGCCAGAAGACAGGTGAGTAGCAGAAGTACAGAAGACTTCTTCTCCAGTGATGGCATTCTGAGGTACCGAGCAGCGAGCGGAACGCTGCGCGCCATGCTCCCACACAAACACAGGCACTGCAGGGTGCAGGGCACAGGGGGGGGGGGGGGGGCACCCTGGGCAGCATAAATTCCTCACAAAAGGCTGGAAAAAGTGGACATTAGTGCCTGGGCACTGTCCTTACCCCGCTAGCGTAATTAATTATTTCTGAGCGGGACAGATACGCGCCATTACAGTAGCGGGGCTTCTTCCTCACCTCACCAGAACATCTTTAGAGCATTACAAGTCTATCACTATAGAGTTTATTATTTCCCAGACTGTGTACTTTTGGCGCTGGATTGTGAGCTGAAAAATCCTCTGTGTCCCTCTGACAGATTTACTGACGGTCTGTCCCCCATAAGCCGATGTGTCTGTGGGTACTTGGTACATGTGTGTCAACATGTCGGTGGCTGAATGTTTTTCCCAAGAGGAAACTATATTAGGAATGCAGACATATGATGGTGGCCCTGTTGGCACCACCAATAACTGACTGGGTAAAAGTTTCAGTAATATCAGAGTAAGGTTGGATAAATCTGTGTCCCAGACACAGACGTAGAGAATAGATGTGATGTTCATGGCTATGTTTCTTTTCCCTCAGGCCCCGCGGGGTCGCAAAAATGTTATTTTGCCCAGTTACTACACACTGATACTGACACGGATACTGATTCCTATGTCGACCATAATGTTTCCTGATTAGATCCAATATTGGCAAGGAGCATTCAGTACATGATTGTGGATATTAAGGACATATTAAAATCACTGAAGACCCTGCTGTTCCTGACAAAGGGGTCTATATGTATGTGTGTATATATAGATATATAATGAAAGCTGATGTAACGTTCCTCCATCTCTGTTTGAGAAAGTCTGGGCCAGCTCGACAAGATGGTTTCAAATCCCCAAAAGGATTCTGGTTGTTTATTCATTTCCCGCCGCGGACAGAATAAAGTGGGAGTCACCCCCTGTTCTGCACGGGGCCCTGTCACAAATCCAGCGGATCGTATGCAGGAAGCTACATTATTTCTAGTTATGTAACCAAGGGTACATTACTTAGACCTGCCATTACATGTGCATGGGTGAGTAGTAGTATTCAAGAATTGGTCGAATACCTTGTCATCCGATAAAGATACCTTGGAGAGATGGGATACTCCTTACGTTGTATCATATCAAGGACACTGCAGCATACTTACGTGAGATTGCAAGGGATATAGGACTCTTGAGTTCACGGGCCAATTTCATGGCAGTCTCGGATAGGAGGGCATTGTGGATTCACCAAGAGAATGCTGATGCTGACTCCAAGAAGAAAGGGAGTCTCTTCCCTATGAAGGTGAAGCGTTGTTTGGTGACTGCCTAGTTAATTTGATCTCGGCAGCTCCCGCAGGTAAGTCCACCTTCTTGCCCTATGTTCCCTCCCAACGGATGAAGACGCATCATTATCTGATGCAGTCATTTCGGCCCAATAGATATGCAAGAAGTTAAGATTCCCCTTTCTTTGCAGGTAGAGGAAGGAGAAGAGGGAAGAGGTCTGCATCCTCTTCAAGATCGCAGGAGCAGAGATCATCCTCTGCTTCTGCCAAATCCACCGCATGACGCTGGGGCTCTCTTGCAGGAGCCCGCACCAGTGGGGGCACGTCTAAAACTCTTCAGTCAGTTCTGGATTCATTCGGACATGGACTCGTGTGTTTTACAAATAGTGTCCCAAGGGTACAAACTGGGGTTTCAAGACGTTCCCCCTCACCGATTGTTCAAATCGGCTTTAGTCAGCAGGGAGAAGGTTTTTATTCAAGCCTCTTCGTGGTCCCTAAGCCGGACAGCTCAGTCAGACCAATCTGAAATCTGAAATCCCTCAATTTCTACCTAAGGAAATTAAATTTCAAGATGGAATCTCTCAGTGCAGTGATCTCCAGTCCAGAGGAAGGAGATTTCATGGTTTTGGTAGACATAAAGGATGCCTACTTACATGTTCCCATTTAGCCTCTGCATCAAGCTACCTGAGGTTTGCAATTCAGTATTGTCATTACCAATTTCAGACATTGCCGTTTGGTCTGTCCACGGCTCCGAGGATTTTCACCAGGGTGATCGCAAGCAAGGAGTAACAATTATCCCGTACTTGGATGATCTTTTGATAAAGGCGAAATCCAGGGACCAGTTAGTGCAAAACATTGCACTCTCCCTGACAGTTCTTCAACAACATAGTTGGCTCCTAAACTTGCCAAAATCGCAGTTGGTCCCAATGACGCGGTTGTTGTTTTTGGGAGTGATACTGGACACAGAAGAGGTTTTCTTCCAGTGGAAAGGCTCTGGAGATCCAGAGTCTGGTCAAACAAATTCTGAAACCAGCAAGAGTGTTAATCCATCAATGCATTTGGTTGCTGGGTAAGATGGTTGCGGCCTACGAGCCCATTCAGTTTGGCTGGTTCCATGCCAGAGTTTTTCAGTTGGACCTGTTGGACAAGTGGTCCGGATCCCACCTACACACGCACCGGAGGATAATCCTGTCTTCCAAGACCAGAATCTCACTCCATTGGTGGCTGCACAGTTCTCACCTCCTAGAGGGGCGAAGGTTCGGGATTCAGGACTGGATCCTAGGGACCATGGATGCAACCCTCCGATGCTGGGGAGCAGTCACACAGGGGGAAAACGTCCAAGGAAGATGGTCAAGTCGGGAAAGTTGTCTCCACATAAATGTTCTGGAGTTAAGGGCCATTTAATAACTGCAGACACAGTACGCACTGGGACGGGTGCCCAGCATCCTCTACGGACTAAGAGAAAAGGATTTACCGGTAGGTATTAAAATCCTATTTTCTCTAACGTCCTAGAGGATGCTGGGGACTCCGTAAGGACCATGGGGATAGACGGCTCCGCAGGAGACATGGGCACTTTAAGAAAGACTTTAGTTCTGGGTGTGCACTGGCTCCTCCCTCTATGCCCCTCCTCCATACCTCAGTTTGATACTGTGCCCAGTGGAGACTGGGTGCTTTTCAGGAGCTCTCCTGAGCTTTCTGACAGAAAGTATTTTGTTAGGTTTTTAATTTTCAGGGAGCACTGCTGGCAACAGACTCCCTGCATCGAGGGACTGAGGGGAGAGAAGCAGCCCTACTCTCCGAGTTGCAAGGTCCTGCTTCTTAAGCTACTGGACACCATTAGCTCCAAAGGGATTAGCTCCAAAGGGATTGGTACGCAGGATCTCACCCTCGCAGTCCGTCCCAGAGCCGCGCCGCCGTCCCCCTCGCAGAGCCGGAAGATAGAAGCCGGGTGAGTAAGAGAAGAAAAGAAGACTTCAGAGGCGGCAGAGGACTTCATGATCTTCATTGAGGTAACGCACAGCACTGCAGCTGTGCGCCATTGCTCCCATACACCTCACATACTCCGGTCACTGTAAGGGTGCAGGGCGCAGGGGGGGCGCCCTGGGCTGCAATATAAACCTGTTTTTGGCAGAAATATAACATATATACTAGAGATGAGCGGGTTCGGTTTCTCTGAATCCGAACCCGCCAGAACTTCATGTTTTTTTTCACGGGTCCGAGCGACTCGGATCTTCCCGCCTTGCTCGGTTAACCCGAGCGCGCCCGAACGTCATCATGACGCTGTCGGATTCTCGCGAGGCTCGGATTCTATCGCGAGACTCGGATTCTATATAAGGAGCCGCGCGTCGCCGCCATTTTCACACGTGCATTGAGATTGATAGGGAGAGGACGTGGCTGGCGTCCTCTCCATTTAGATTATAAGAGACTGAGAGAGATTTACTGGAGCTGACTAGGAGGAGTACTGTTACTGTAGAAGTGTAGAGACTGAGTGGAGAGAGTTTACTAGTGAGGACAGTGCAGTTTACTTTATAATCCGTTCTCTGCCTGAAAAAAGCGATACACAGCACACAGTGACTCAGTCACATACCATATCTGTGTGCACTGCTCAGGCTCAGGCCAGTGTGCTGCATCATCTATTATCTATATATAATATTATATATATCTGTCTGACTGCTCAGCTCACACAGCTTATAATTGTGGGGGAGACTGGGGAGCACTACTGCAGTGCCAGTTATAGGTTATAGCAGGAGCCAGGAGTACATAATATATTATATAGTGAGTGACCACCAGACACACAGTGCAGTTTATTTAATATATCCGTTCTCTGCCTGAAAAAAGCGATACACACAGTGACTCAGTCAGTCACATACCATATCTGTGTGCACTGCTCAGGCTCAGGCCAGTGTGCTGCATCATCTATATATATTATATATCTGTCTGACTGCTCAGCTCACACAGCTTATAATTGTGGGGGAGACTGGGGAGCACTACTGCAGTGCCAGTTATAGGTTATAGCAGGAGCCAGGAGTACATAATATTATATTAAAATTAAACAGTGCACACTTTTGCTGCAGGAGTGCCACTGCCAGTGTGACTAGTGACCAGTGACCTGACCACCAGTATATATAATATTAGTAGTATACTATCTCTTTATCAACCAGTCTATATTAGCAGCAGACACAGTACAGTGCGGTAGTTCACGGCTGTGGCTACCTCTGTGTCGGCACTCGGCAGCCCGTCCATAATTGTATATACCACCTAACCGTGGTTTTTTTTTTCTTTCTTTATACATACATACTAGTTACGAGTATACTATCTCTTTATCAACCAGTCTATATATTAGCAGCAGACACAGTACAGTGCGGTAGTTCACGGCTGTGGCTACCTCTGTGTCGGCACTCGGCAGCCCGTCCATAATTGTATATACCACCTAACCGTGGTTTTTTTTTTCTTTCTTTATACATACATACTAGTTACGAGTATACTATCTCTTTATCAACCAGTCTATATATTAGCAGCAGACACAGTACAGTGCGGTAGTTCACGGCTGTGGCTACCTCTGTGTCGGCACTCGGCAGCCCGTCCATAATTGTATATACCACCTAACCGTGGTTTTTTTTTTCTTTCTTTATACATACATACTAGTTAAGAGTATACTATCTCTTTATCAACCAGTCTATATATTAGCAGCAGACAGAGTGTTTAGTGCCGCCGCTCACCTTGTCAGCAATCGGCGTACGAGGTTACATCCAGAAAATGTGGAGAAGATGATGTTCATTAAAATGAATTATAATCAATTCCTCCGCGGAGACATTGACCAGCAGCAATTGCCTCCACAAAGTACACAGGGAGCTGAGATGGTGGATTCCAGTGGGGACGAATTGATAATCTGTGAGGAGGGGGATGTACACGGTGATATATCGGAGGGTGAAGATGAGGTGGACATCTTGCCTCTGTAGAGCCAGTTTGTGCAAGGAGAGATTAATTGCTTCTTTTTTGGGGGGGGTCCAAACCAACCCGTCATATCAGTCACAGTCGTGTGGCAGACCCTGTCACTGAAATGATGGGTTGGTTAAAGTGTGCATGTCCTGTTTTGTTTATACAACATAAGGGTGGGTGGGAGGGCCCAAGGACAATTCCATCTTGCACCTCTTCTTTTTTCTTTTCTTTTTCTTTGCATCATGTGCTGATTGGGGAGGGTTTTTTGGAAGGGACATCCTGCGTGACACTGCAGTGCCACTCCTAGATGGGCCCGGTGTTTGTGTCGGCCACTAGGGTCGCTAATCTTACTCACACAGTCAGCTACCTCATTGCGCCTCTTTTTTTCTTTGCGTCATGTGCTGTTTGGGGAGGGTTTTTTGGAAGGGACATCCTGCGTGACACTGCAGTGCCACTCCTAGATGGGCCCGGTGTTTGTGTCGGCCACTAGGGTCGCTAATCTTACTCACACAGCTACCTCATTGCGCCTCTTTTTTTCTTTGCGTCATGTGCTGTTTGGGGAGGGTTTTTTGGAAGGGACATCCTGCGTGACACTGCAGTGCCACTCCTAGATGGGCCCGGTGTTTGTGTCGGCCACTAGGGTCGCTAATCTTACTCACACAGCTACCTCATTGCGCCTCTTTTTTTCTTTGCGTCATGTGCTGTTTGGGGAGGGTTTTTTGGAAGGGCCATCCTGCGTGACACTGCAGTGCCACTCCTAGATGGGCCCGGTGTTTGTGTCGGCCACTAGGGTCGCTAATCTTACTCACACAGCTACCTCATTGCGCCTCTTTTTTTCTTTGCGTCATGTGCTGTTTGGGGAGGGTTTTTTGGAAGGGACATCCTGCGTGACACTGCAGTGCCACTCCTAGATGGGCCCGGTGTTTGTGTCGGCCACTAGGGTCGCTTATCTTACTCACACAGCGACCTCGGTGCAAATTTTAGGACTAAAAATAATATTGTGAGGTATTCAGAATAGACTGAAAATGAGTGTAAATTATGGTTTTTGAGGTTAATAATACTTTGGGATCAAAATGACCCCCAAATTCTATGATTTAAGCTGTTTTTTAGTGTTTTTTTTGAAAAAAACACCCGAATCCAAAACACACCCGAATCCGACAAAAAAAATTCGGTGAGGTTTTGCCAAAACGCGTTCGAACCCAAAACACGGCCGCGGAACCGAACCCAAAACACAAAACCCGAAAAATTTCAGGCGCTCATCTCTAATATATACAGCTGGGCACTGTATATATGTATGAGCCCCCGCCAATTGTACAGTTTAAGCGGGACAGAAGCCCGCCGCCGAGGGGGCGGGGCTTCTCCCTCAGCACTCACCAGCGCCATTTTTTCTCCACAGCACCGCTGAGAGGAAGCTCCCCGGACTCTCCCCTGCTTATACCACGGTAGACAAGAGGGTTGAAAAGAGAGGGGGGGGGCACATAATTTGGCGCAAATTACATACAGCAGCGCTACTGTGCAAACATTAAGTTACTGTGCTATTCCTGGGTTATATAGCGCTGGGGTATGTGCTGGCATACTCTCTCTGTCTCTCCAAAGGGCAGAGCCGGCCATAGGCATAGGCAAACTAGGCAATTGCCTAGGGCATTTGATATGCCTAGGGGCATCAGCAACTTCTGCTGATTAAAATGATATGCGGCATGCCTATATTCTGTGTGTAGCATTTCATATGCAGATACAGCCACAGTCTCACACAGTATATAGGCGTGCTGCATATCATTTTAATCAGCAGAAGCTGCGTGTGCATCCTAACAACATAGCAATGCAAATAAGATGCATTTTAATAAAAAAAAGGTGCCCCAACGTTAGCATTGAGGCAAGATTTATGAGGACACATCTGTATCCAAGCAGAGGCAGAGGTCACAGTGTTAGTGGCAGTGTGAGTGCTGTGTGCATGTGAGTGGGTTGATTGTGCAGTAGTGTTCGGAATATGAGTAAGGAGCATTATGTGTGTCATGTAAAAATGCATTAATAATGTGCAACATATGTGTAAGGGGCACTATGTGTGTCATTATGTGTATAAGGGCATTAATAATGTGCGGCATATGTGTAAGGGACATTGGTGGTCATTCCGAGTTGTTCGCTCGGTAATTTTCTTCGCATCGCAGCGATTTTCCGCTAATTGCGCATGCGCAAGGGTGGTCATTCCAAGTTGTTCGCTCTGTAATTTTCTTCGCATCGCAGCGATTTTCCGCTAATTGCGCATGCGCAATGTTCGCTCTGCGACTGCGCAAAGTAAATTTGCTATGCAGTTAGGTATTTTACTCACGGCATTACGAGGTTTTTTCTTTGTTCTGCTGATCGTAGTGTGATTGACAGGAAGTGGGTGTTTCTGGGCGGAAACTGGCCGTTTTATGGGTGTGTGAAAAAACGCTGCCGTTTCTGGGTAAAACGCGGGAGTGTCTGAAGAAACGGGGGAGTGTCTGGGCGAACGCTGGGTGTGTTTGTGACGTCAAACCAGGAACGAAACTGACTGAACTGATCACAGTTGTCGAGTAAGTCTGGAGCTACTCAGAAACTGCTAAGAAGTGTCTATTCGCAATTCTGCTAATCTTTCGTTCGCAATTTTGATAAGCTAAGATTCACTCCCAGTAGGCGGCGGCTTAACGTGTGCAATGCTGCTTAAAGCAGCTTGCGAGCTAACAACTCGGAATGAGGGCCATTATGTGTAAAAGGGCATTAATAAAGGTTGTCATAATGTGTAAGACGCATTATGTTTATAAGGACATTAATGATGTGTCTCATATGTGTAAGGGGCATTACTGTGTGGAATTATGTGTATAAATGCATTACTAATGTGTGGCATTATGTGTATAAGGTGCTCTAATATGTAGCGTTGCGTATAGAAAGGGCATTTACTGTGTCGTCTAATGTGAATAAAGAGCAATAGGGTGTGGTGTAATGTAAATAAGGAGCAATTCAGTGTGATGTAATGTGAATAAGGAGCACTACTGTGAGAAGTAACGTTTATAAGGTAAAGTGATACTACTGTGGGATGTAATGTGAATTATGGACACTATCGCGTGATCAAATGTGAATAAAATTGCAGTACTGTGTGGCGGAATTTTAATTGGGGGTACTATTGTGTGGACATGCCCATTGCCAGCAAAAACACACCCCTTTTTGGACTGTGCGCCAAATGTGCGAACTGTTCCTGTTTAAAATATAGGGGGTACAAACACCAAAATAAGTACTGTTATGGGTGAGGGTTGATGGTGCTGGGAAAGAGGTGCAAGGTCAGAGGCGGAACCAGCGGTGGTGCTAGGGGGCACCAGGCAAAATCTTGCCTAGGGCATCATATTGGTTAGGGCCAGCTCTGCCAAAGGGCCTTGTGGGGGAAATGTCTTCAGTAAAAGCATTCCCTGTGTGTGTGGTGTCGGTACGCGTGTGTCGACATGTCTGAGGAAGAAGGCTATATTAGAGAGAAGCGGGAGCAAATGAATGTGGTGTCTCCGCCGACACCTGATTGGATGGATATGTGGAATGTTTTAAATGCTAGTGTAAACTCATTGCACAAAAGATTAGACAAGGCTGAATCTTTGGGACAGTCAGGGTCTCAACCCATGCCTGATCCTATGTCGTAGGGACTGTCAGGGTCTCATAAGTGCCCACTATCCAGATTGTTGACACAGATACCGACACGGATTCTGACTCCAGTGTCGATTACGATGATGCAAAGTTACAGCCAAAATTGGCAAAATACATTTGATATATGATTATGGCAATAAAAGATGTTTTGCACATCACAGAGGAGCCCCCTATCCCTGACAAGAGGGTACATATGTACAAGGGAAAGAAGCCTGAGGTAACCTTTTCCCCTCACACGAGCTGAACGAGTTATGTGAAAAAGCTTGGGAATCTCCTGCAGATTTCCAAAAGGATTCTTATGGCGTATCCTTTCCCATCAACGGATAGGTTACGATGGGAATCCTCCCCTTGGGTGGACAAAGCATTAACACGCTTATCCAAGAAGTTAGCCCTCCCGTCCCAGGATACGGCTACCCTCAAAGAGTCTGCTGACCGCAAACAGGAGATTACCCTGAAGTCCATTTATACACATTCAGGTACCTTACTCAGACCGGCAATTGCGTTGACCTGGGTGTGTATGTGTAGTGCTGTAGCGGCATGGACGGATACCCTAGATAAGGATACTATTTTATTGCCCCTGAGGCATATAAGAGATGCTGTCCTATATATGTGTGTATGCAAACTACAGGTGGTGCTACATGGCTCACACCCTTTTACTTGTCTTGTAGAGCAACTCTGGAGCTGTTACTGGGTCCAGCTGCTGCAAGAAATCAGCTTGAATGCTTCAGGGGCTGGGGCATGGCCAACATGAGCCCCACACTGATGGGGGTGTATAAAGCGATCTAGGGGTCATCCAAGCGCAACCCCACAAAGGCCGCCATGCCCTGCGTGACCATTTTCTCTTTTCATATGCAGACGAGGGTTGCAGCCAACTATACCCATTGCTTGGATGACATCACCATATGCGAATCCATCTGCTGCAGGCCTTCCCCCAGGAATGCTTGCACTAGTTGTTGCATTTGGTTTGTTGTTTGGGGGGTGCTTCAGTATTAGGCAGCCTTCTGCCCTCACACATTCATCTGAAAATGTGTTCTCCCTGCAGTTGTTGTCCCCAGATGAGAGTTCCCTTGTGCTGCCTCAGTTGAATCTCCTTTACTTGACGGAGGTGTGCCTGAGCAGCGGCCCTCCCCAGCCCTATCTCAAATCATACTTATTTTGCTTAGGTGATACCATGGTCATGAATATTGTTTTCCCAGGGTGAGGTTCATTCATTGCATTCTGGGTATGCTGACCTCTGTGATTTCCCCAAATGTGGGAATCTCGACTGCATAATTTGTGGTAGGGGGGGGGGGGGGGGGGGGGGACTGCATTTGTGCTTTCCCCTGGTTGGCTCTGGTATAATTTAGATCTCATTGTCTCAGGTCTCTCTCCAGCCTAGTTTGCTGTCTGTTTCCACTTCTCTTTTCTTGAGCCCCTCCCTTCTATGCCCTTGCGCACTTTCCTGACTTCTCCCGTCTGCTTACTTTGTGCCTTCCAACGCACAATGCGAACTACAGGTGGTGTTGCAGGGCCCACACCCTTTTATTTGCCTTACAGAGCAGCTCTGGAGCTGTTACAGTGCCCAGCTGCTGCAAGAAATCAGCTTGAATGCTTCAGGGGCTGGGGCATGGCCAACATGAGCCCCACACCAAAGGAGGGTGGGGGGTGTTCAATGCGAACTAGGGGTCATCCAAGCGCCCCTTATCTCTTTTCATATGCAGATGAGGGTTCCAGCCAACTTTGGCCCACTGCTTGGATGACATCACCGTATGCAAATCCGTCTGCTGCAGACCTTTCCCCAGGAATGCTTGTACTAGTTGTTGCATATGGTTTGATGTTTGAGGGTGCTTCAGTATTAGGCAGCCTTCCGCCCTCTCATTTTCATCTGAAAAGATGTGGTCTCCCTGCAGTTGTTGTCCCCAGACAAGAGTTCCCTTGTGCTTCCTCAGTTGAATCTCCTTAACTTGACGGGGGTGTGCTCGAGCAGCCGCCCTCCACAGCCCTATCCCAACACATGCTTTTCTTGCGTATGAGATCTCTTGATCATGAAGATAGTTCTCACAGGGTGAGGTTCATCCATTACATTTTAAAGTAGGAAGGTACAAATTACATATTCAAATTACATATATGTGCTGGATTCAAATGTTTTCCCCCCTTCCTTTCTCAATTGTGCCCATCAGCAGCTATTCTAATGTTGCTGCCAATGGGTGTGACACATTCATTTCTTCTGTGGGGTACACTGGACTCCACAAGGATTCACATTGGGGTGTAGAGTAGGATCTTGATCTGAGGCACCAACAGGCTCAAAGCTTTTGACTGTTCCCAAGATGCTCAGCGCCCCCTGCTCTATAACCTCGCTTCCATGAACAGGGAGCTCAGTTTGTAGTTGGTGCCTTCAGTAGCAGGCCACTTAACAGGGGGCTGCCTCAGGCAGCCTATTCTTAGCTATTAATTTTGACAAGAAAAGAAGAACTTTTTTTATAAGAATCTACAAGGGCTGCAGCAGGTTAGGTCTAATAGACATCTTTACTGCAGCTCCATCACTCCCAGCGGCGCAGTATACTCCCGTGCCCTGGTTGCTGGGTCACTGCAGCGGAGGCTCCGGTTTCTTCCTAAGGTCAGTCACACACACACCGCCCTCCGGGATCACGAGGCCGCTGATGAAAGGGAAGTAAGGGACTTCTGTGCCCACACTATACCGTGATCCAGCGTGGCTGTAGGGGGTGGGCCATGTGCGCACTGGCGTGGACACTGATTACTGGGCAGCCACTCCTCTAGCCACCAGGGACAGTTAAGGAGCACAGCTCTGGGGGGGTTTTCTCTTATATTAACCCCATTTTGTACTACCCGCAGTGCATTGTGATAGGTAATAGAGCCTGATTCAGGTTGGATTGTAATCGCAATAAGCAATCCAACTGCAAAAATTGCTAAGAGCATACGCATGCGCCTGCATTTTCTGCGGCACCCCGCAGATAATGCGATCGCTTCTGACTGTCAATCGGTGCTGGGGGGGGGGTCAGCAACAATCCATTTCCAAGTCAGAGATGGAGGGGTGCATGGGCAGGGCTACAAAATGGGGTCGGCAACGGAGAAACAGGAGGCGTGGTCAGAGCTGCTGCATGACATCACATGCAGCAGCTGCGATCACAAAAATGGTGGCGGCTTCCTGCGCACACATACAGTCTGCACCAACAGGAGGCTAACCCATTTTTTATGATCACGCTGAACTGCACTGAGACTGCAATTTCAGCGTGGTCAAGAAGGGAGGCGGCATGCTGGGTGGCCCCAGCATGCGAACCAAAGGATTGCAAATTCTGTTACTTAGCAGAATTTGCAATCCTTACTGAATTAGGCCCATTGATTACAAAATGTATTTGTAAATATTTGAAGTTTTTCTTCAGGGACTAACACAAAAGATGCTTGGGGCTACTAACACATGTGTAAGCCACGTAAAGCTTCCCATGGGTCAGTGGCATCACAACGGGGTTGCTGCCCACACCCGAGTGTCACCCGCCAAGGGGGGTGACACCAAAGTGCCGGCTCCTCTTCAGTGACAGAATATGGGTGTTTCACTGTAACATTACGTGCAACACCCAGTTTCTGTCACTGTGCAGGAGCCAGCAACACTCACACACTAGTCCCCGGGTGCAGCACTCAACCCCCGGGATACCCGGAGCAACAAAATGGAGATTCAGGAAAACAGGCCACACCCCTACCTATGAGACCATGCCTCCTTTTTACCATTGCGCTGCTTATCTGCGCGCACTGCATTACAATCTCCCTCGCTGCCTCTCTGGGTGTCACCAATGATAGTGACACCTTTGCCATGCTTGTAGCAGCTGGTCCTAAGATCTACACCTCCAGCCCTGAGTGTTTGCCCTTGTGACTTGTTGATCATCATAGCGAAGCAGATTCTTACAGAAAACTGCAGGGGCTTAGATTGAAAAGAAAAACATTGACGAACCCATCATTTCAGCAACAGGGTCTGCCACACGGCTGACTGAAATGACTGGTTGGTTTGGGCCCCCACCAAAAAAGAAGCAATTAATCTCTCCTTGCACAAACTGGCTCTACAGAGGCAAGATGTCCACCTCATCATCCTCCGATTCCTCACCCCTTTCACTGTGTACATCGCCCCCCTCACATATTATTAATTCGTCCCCACTGGAATCCACCATCTCAGATCCCTGTGTACTTTCTGGAGGCAATTGCTGGTAAATGTCTCCACGGAGGAATTGATTATAATTCATTTTGATGATCATCATCTTCTCCACATTTTCTGGAAGTAACCTCGTACGCCGATTGCTGACAAGGTGAGCGGCTGCACTAAACACTCTTTTGGAGTACACACTGGAGGGAGGGCAACTTAGGTAGAATAAAGCCAGTTTGTGCAAGGGCCTCCAAATTGCCTCTTTTTCCTGCCAGTATACATACGGACTGTCTGACGTGCCTACCTGGATGCGGTCACTCATATAATCCTCCACCATTCTTTCAAAGGTGACAGAATCATATGTAGTGACAGTAGACGACATGTCAGTAATCGTTGCCAGGTCCTTCAGTCCGGACCAGATGTCAGCCCTCACTCCAAACTGCCCTGCATCACCGCCAGCGGGTGGGCTCGGAATTCTTAGCCTTTTCCTTGCACCCCCAGTTGCGGGAGAATGTGAAGGAGGAGCTGTTGACGGGTCACGTTCCGCTTGACTTGACAATTTTCTCACCAGCAGGTCTTTGAACCTCTGCAGACTTGTGTCTGCCGGAAAGAGAGATACAATGTAGGTTTTAAATCTAGGATCGAGCACGGTGGCCAAAATGTATTGCTCTGATTTCAACAGATTGAATCCTGGTTAAGCGAATTAAGGGCTCCATCCACAAGTCCCACATGCCTAGCGGAATCGCTCTGTTTTAGCTCCTCCTTCAATGTCTCCAGCTTCTTCTGCAAAAGCCTGATGAGGGGAATGACCTGACTCAGGCTGGCAGTGTCTGAACTGACTTCACGTGTGGCAAGTTCAAAGGGTTGCAGAACCTTACACAACGTTGAAATCATTCTCCACTGCGCTTGAGTCAGGTGCATTCCCCCTCCTTTGTCTATATCGTGGGTAGATGTATAGGCTTGAATGGCCTTTTGCTGCTCCTCCATCCTCTGAAGCATATAGAGGGTTGAATTCCACCTCATTACCACCTCTTGCTTCAGAGGATGGCAGGGCAGGTGCAGGAATGTTTGGTGGTGCTCCAGTCTTCGGCACGCGGTGGCTGAATGCAGAAAGTGGCCCGCAATTCTTCGGGCCACCGACAGCATCTCTTGCACGCCCCTGTCGTTTTTTTAAATAATTCTGTACCACCAAATTCAATGTATGTGCAAAACATGGGACGTGCTGGAATTTGCCCAGATGTAATGCACGCACAATATTGGTGGCATTGTCCGATGTCACAAATCCCCAGGAGAGTCCAATTGGGGTAAGCCATTCTGCGATGATGTTCCTCAGTTTCCGTAAGAGGTTGTCAGCTGTGTGCCTCTTATGGAAAGCGGTGATACAAAGCGTAGTCTGCCTAGGAACGAGTTGGCATTTGCGAGATGCTGCTACTGGTGCCGCCGCTGCTGTTCTTGCTGCGGGAGGCAATACTTCTACCCAGTGGGCTGTCACAGTCATATAGTCCTGAGTCTGCCCTGCTCCACTTAACCACGGACATGTGGACTAGTGGACCTTGGGTACAACTGCATTTTTTAGGACACTGGTGACTCTCTTTTTCTGAGGTCTGTGTACATTTTCGGTATCGCCTGCCTAGAGAAATGGAACCTAGATGGCATTTGGTACCGGGGACACAGTACCTCAATCAAGTCTCTAGTTGCCTCTGAATTAACGATGGATACCGGAACCACGTTTCTCACCACCCAGGCTGACAAGACCTGAGTTATCCGCTTTGCAGCAGGATGACTGCTGTGATATTTCATCTTCCTCGCAAAGGACTGTTGGACAGTCAATTGCCTACTGGAAGTAGTACAAGTGGTCTTCCGACTTCCCCTCTGGGATGACGATCGACTCCCAGCAGCAACAACAGCAGCGCCAGCAGCAGTAGGCGTTACACTCAAGGATGCATCGGAGGAATCCCAGGCAGGAGAGGACTCGTCAGACTTGCCAGTGACATGGCCTGCAGGACTATTGGCTTTCCTGTCTAAGGAGGAAATTGACACTGAGGGAGTTGGTGGTGTGGTTTGCAGGAGCTTGGTTACAAGAGGAAGGGATTTAGTGGTCAGTGGACTGCTTCCGCTGTCATCCAAAGTTTTTGAACTTGTCACTGACTTATGATGAATGCGCTGCAGGTGTCGTATAAGGGAGGATGTTCCGAGGTGGTTAACGTCCTTATCCCTACTTATTACAGCTTGACAAAGGCAACACACGGCTTGACACCTGTTGTCCGCATTTGTGTACAGGATGCATACCTTCATGTCCCCATTTATCCACCTCATCAGGCGTACCTCAGATTTGCGGTACAGGACTGTCATTGCCAATTTCAGACGTTGCTGTTTGGTCTCTCCACGGCCCAGAGAATTTTCACCAAGGTAATGGGGGAAATGATGGTTCTCCTGCGTAAGCAAGGTGTCACAATTATCCCGTACTTGAGCGATCTCATAAAAGCGAGATCAAGAGAGCAGTTGCTGAACAGCGTATCACTTTCACTGAAAGTGTTACAGCAACACGGCTGGATTTTCAATATCCCAAAGTCGCAGTTGGTTTCTACGACTCGTCTGTCTTTCTTGGGCATGATTCTGGACACAGACCAGAAGAGAGTTTATCTCCCGATAGGAAAGGCCCAGGAACTCATGACTCTTGTCAGGAACCTATTGAAACCAAAACTTGTGTCAGTGCATCACTGTACTCGAGTCCTGGGAAAGATGGTGGCATCATACGAAGCCATTCCATTCGGCAGGTTCCATGCGAGGACTTTCCAATGGGACCTACTGGACAAGTGGTCTGGGTCACATTTACAGATGCATTGGTTGATCACCCTGTCCCCCAGGGTCAGGGTATCACTCCTGTGGTGGCTGCAGAGTGCTCACCTTCTCGAGTGACGCAGATTCGGCATTCAGGACTGGATCCTGGTGACCACAGAGGCAAGCCTCCAAGGTTGGGGAGCAGTCACACAGGGAAGAAATATCCAAGGTCTTTGGTCAAGTCAAGAGACTTGTCTTCACATCAACATCCTGAAACTAGGGGCCATATACAATGTCCTACGTCAAGCGGAGACCTTACTTCGCGACCAACCGGTTCTGATCCAGTCAGACAACGTCACCACAGTGGCTCATGTAAACCGCCAAGGCGGCACAAGGAGCAGAGTGGCGATGGCACAAGCCACCAGAATTCTTCGCTGGGTGGAGAATCACGCAAGCGCACTGTCAGCAGTGTTCATTCTGGGAGTGGACAACTGGGAAGCAGACTTCCTCAGCAGACACGACCTACATCCGGGAGAGTGGGGACTTCATCAGGAAGTCTTTGCACAGATTACAAGTCGGTAGGAACTGCCACAGATAGACATGATGGCGTCCCGGCTCAACAAAAAGCTACAGAGGTATTGCGCAAGGTCAAGAGACCCTCAGGCAGTAGCTGTAGACACCCTAGTGACACTGTGGGTGTTCCGGCCGGTCTATGTATTTCCTCCTCTTCCTCTCATACCCAAGGTGTTAAGGATAATAAGACAAAGAAAAGTGAGAACAATCCTCATTGTTCCAGATTGGCCATGGAGGACCTGGTATCCGGATCTGCAGGAAATGCTCACAGAAGATCCGTGGCCTCTTCCTCTAAGACAGGACCTGTTGCATCAGGGGCCCTGTCTGTTCCAAGACTTACCGCGGCTGCGTTTGACGGCATGGCGGTTGAATGCCGGATCCTAGCAGTGAAAGGCATTCCGGTTGAGGTCATCCCTACGCTGATAAAGGCTAGGAAGGATGTAACGTCAAAACATTACACCGTATATGGCGAAATTATGTTTCTTGGTGTGAGGCCAGGAATGCTCCTACGGAAGAATTCCATCTGGGCCGTTTCCTTCACTTCCTACAAACTGGAGTGAATTTGGGCCTAAAATTAGGCTCTATTAAGGTCCAGATTTCGGCCTTATCCATTTTCTTTCAAAAAGAATTGGTTTCTCTTCCAGAAGTTCAGACTTTTGTAAAAGGAGTGCTGCATATTCAGCCTCCTTTTGTGCCTCCGGTGGCACCTTGGGACCTTAACGTGGTGTTAAGTTTTCTAAAATCACACTGGTTTGAACCACTTAAAACAGTGGAGTTAAATTATCTCACATGGAAGGTGGTCATGTTATTAGCCTTGGCTTCGGCTAGGCGAGTGTCGGAATTAGCGGCTTTGTCACATAAAAGCCCATATTTGGTGTACCATGTGGATAGAGCGGAATTGCGGACCCGTCCTCAATTCCTACCAAAAGTGGTCTCATCTTTTCATATGAACCAACCTATTGTGGTGCCTTTGGCTACGCGTGACTTGGAGGATTCCGAGTTACTTGATGTGGTCAGGGCTTTGAAAATTTACGTGGCCAGGACGGCTAGAGTCAGGAAAACTGAAGCGCTGTTTGTCCTGTATGCAACCAACAAGATTGGTGCCCCTGCTTCAAAGCAGGCTATTGCTCGCTGGATTTGTAACACGATTCAGCAAGCGCATTCTATGGCTGGATTGCAGTTACCGAAATCGGTCTAGGCCCATTCCACGAGGAAAGTGGGCTCTTCTTGGGCGGCTGCCCGAGGGGTCTCGGCACTACAGCTGTGTCGAGTTGCTACTTGGTCAGGTTCAAACACCTTTTCAAAATACTATAAGTTTGATACCCTGGCTGAGGAGGAACTCATGTTTGCTCAATCGGTGCTGCAGAGTCATCCGCACTCTCCCGCCCGTTTTGGAGCTTTGGTATAATCCCCATGGTCCTTACGGAGTCCCCAGCATCCTCTAGGACGTTAGAGAAAATAAGATTTTAAACCTACCGGTAAATCTTTTTCTCGAAGTCCGTAGAGGATGCTGGGCGACCGTCCCAAGTGCGGACTACTTCTGCAATACTTGTATATAGTTATTGCTTCAATAAGGGTTATGTTAGAGTTGCATCGGTCCTGCACTAATGCTACAGTATGTTGTTTTTTCGTACTCATAACTGGGTAGTTTATCACAAGTTATACGGTGTGATTGGTGTGGCTGGTATGAATCTTGCCCTGGATTAACAAAATCCTTTCCTCATACTGTCAGTTTCCTCTGGGCACAGTTTCTCTAACTGTGGCATAGAGGGGCATAGAGGGAGGAGCCAGTGCACACCCAGAACTAAAGTCTTTCTTAAAGTGCCCATGTCTCCTGCGGAGCCCGTCTATCCCCATGGTCCTTACGGAGTCCCCAGCATCCTCTACGGACTACGAGAAAAAGATTTACCGGTAGGTTTAAAATCTTATTTTCTACTTTATTCTTTTCTATCCTAGTTTATTACGACCAACTTTCATCCAAGGAGTTTGATATTCTACTACCTGCATGCAATTTAAATTGCTTAAATTGTTTATATGGTTGATTTGTCCTTCACAATCCATAATCTGCAACTTGGATGTACTTGTGTCATTGAAAATCTTATAATAAAAATGTTTATATATTGAAAAAAAAAGTTATAAGACATATGCCTACCTACTAAATGGGGTAAAATTAGGGGATTCTGTACTGGAAAAGGACTTGGGTGTCCTCATAGATAGCAAGCTAAGCAGTAGTACCCAAAGTAGGACTGCAGCAAAGAAGGCTAATAAGATATTAGCATGCATAAAACGGGGTATTGATGCTAGGGACGAGAGTATTATACTCCCGTTATATAAATCACTAGTGAGGCCACACCTTGAATACTGTGTACAGTTCTGGGCACCGTACTACAAAAAGGATATCCTGGAGCTTGAAAAGGTACAGAGGAGGGCGACCAAACTAATTAAGGGCATGGAGATGATGGAATACAAGGAAAGGCTTGAAAGACTAGGCATGTTTACATTGGAAAAGCGGAGACTAAGAGGGGATATGATCAACATCTACAAATATATAAGGGGACAATACACAGAGCTTGCGCGGGACCTGTTTCTGGTTAGATCAACACAGAGGACTCGTGGACACTCGCTCAGGTTAGAGGAGAGGAGATTCCGCACAATACAGCGTAAAGGCTTTTTCACGGTAAGGACAATACGTGTTTGGAATTCCCTGCCCGAGGGAGTTGTAATGGCGGAATCTGTCAACACCTTTTAAGAATGGGTTAGATAAATTCCTATTGGATAAGGATATCCAGGGGTATGGTGCATAGTCATGCATTATAGTTACTATAAATAGGGATAAAATGCAATGGCTGACAGCAGCATCAGTCAGAAATTTTAGTAAAATCATCATGCATAGGACACCACAAATAGGTTGAACTCGATGGACAATTGTCTTTTTTCAACCTCAGATACTATGTTACTATGTTACTATGTAATATTTGAAGAAACAAAATAAAATAAAGCTATGTATTGGGTTTCACTAACAAGCACATTGGAAGACTTGACTACTGTTAAAAGACATGCATTACATGGTATAGAGCCACAAACCACAATGTAGTAAAATAAAAACAAACTTACATGTGTATCAAACCTATGTGAGGCTTACATTGATAGTGCAAGATCAACACTCTATCAACTGTGCAAACTAGACTGCACATAAATGCCATAAAATTTATCTGAGATTTTAGTAAATAAGGCCCGTTGCTGTCCGGGTCACACAGCCGTCACGGCCCCGCCCCCATACGGTCCGGTCATGTCTGCGTTGTCCTGACTGTGCCCCCAAAATGGCGGCACAACGCCGCTGGCCCGACTCCTCCTGCCCAGTGACCGCCTCTACCTGTCAATCAGGCAGAGGCGCTCACTGGGCAGAGATGCTGATCGCATCTCTGGCATGTGCCGGTGCACTGTGGCACCAGCACACACGCACTTCAGACCTGATCTCCTGTTGTGTGAATATGCACAGCAGGGATCAGGTCTTAATTAGGCCCTATATACAGCTGTCAGTAAAGCAGGGATGTGCTGCTGCCAGTGAGGCAGGGATGTTCTGCTGTCAGTGAAGCAGTGATGTGCTGCTGTCAGTGAAGCAGTGATGTGCTGCTGTCAGCGAGGCAGTGATGTGTTGCTGTCAGCGAGGCAGGGATGTGCTGCTATAAGTGAGGCAGGGATGTGCTGCCGTCAATGAGGCAGGGATGTGCTGCCGTCAATGTTGCAGGGATGTGTTGCTGTCAGTGAAGCAGGAATGTGCTGCTGCAGTGAGGCAGAGATATGCTGCCCACTATCTCCCTATCACCCCTGCCTGAGTCGCACACTTTCCCTGTCACCCCTGCCTCAGTTACCCACTATCTCCCAGTCACCGCTGCCTCAGTCAACCACTATACCTGCGACCCCTGCCTCAGTCACCCACTATCCCTGTCACCCCTGCCTCAGTCACCCACTGTCACTCTATCACCCCTGCTTCAGTCACCCACTATCCCTGTCAACCCTGCCTCAGTCTCTTACTGTCCCTGTCACCCCTGCCACAGTCATCCACTATCTCCCTATCATCCCTGCCTTATTCATTTATTATCCCTGTCACCCACTTTCTTCCCATACTTACCCAACCCCTTCCTATCACCCCTCCCTCAGTAACCCACTATCTCCCTGTCACCCCTGCCTAAGTCACCCACTATCACTGTCACCCCTGCATCAGTCACCCACTATCTCCCAGTCACCCCGGCTTCAGTCACCCACTATATCCCACTCATACATGCTTCAGTCACCCACTATCTCCCAGTCATCCCTGCCTCAGTCACCTACTGACACCAGTGCAGATATTTCTGCTGCAGCCTCTCCACTCTCCAGCGTGAACGTCCTGACGACTGAGGAAATCCGCTTCCCAGTTGAGGACTCCGGGAATGAACACTGCCGATATTGCTGGCAGATGACGTTCTACCCAACTGAGGATTTTTTTATACTTCCAGCTTTGCCATGCAGTTTCGAGTGCCGACTTGATGATTTGTGTACACTACCGTGGTGGCGTTGTCCGATTGTACTTGAACAGGCCTGTTCTGTACTAGAGGCAGGGCCAGTATCAATGAATTGAACACTGCCCGCAATTCCAGAATGTTTATCGGGAGGAGAGATTCCTCCCTGGTCCACGGATGGTGAAGGGTCGTCATCACGGCCATGACCTTGGTGAATTTCCGAGGTGCCGTGGCCAAACCAGAAGGCAGGACCTGAAATCCAAAAACTAACCAGGCACAACACTGCTTAGCTTCCAACATCAGATGAGATTGGACATATCCAGTGTGATGCGGCTGTAGATGATTTTTGCTGTTTCTAACTTCTACATCAATGAATAAGTTTCAAAATAGAATGCATCAAGAGAACGGTGTTGGTAGTATAAAACTACCTACAGCACCTGGTATTCCCAGGTGGTCTCACATCCAAGAACAAACCAGGCCTAAGATCAGGTGATATTGGGCATATACAGTGTGGTGTGGCTGTAGATGAGCTTAGTGGTTTCTGTTAGAGTTCTTCTACTTCTAACTACTAGTACATAAATGAATAAGCGGCCGATTTATTAAACCTGGTGGAATGATAATTTGCATTGTGATAAAGTACCAGCCAATCAGCTCCTAATTGCCATGTCACAGGCTGGGTTTGAAAAATGACAGTTAGGAGCTGACTGGCTGGTACTTTATCACCTTGCACTTTATCAGTTCACCAGGCTTAATAGATCTGCCCCAATGTTTCAAAATGGAATCCATCAAGAGAACGGTGTTGGTATTGTAAAAATACACACAGCTCCTGGTATTTCCTGGTGGTCTCCCATCCAAGTACTAAAACCAGGACCAACACTGCTCCGCTTCCATGATCAGGAGAGATTGGGCAAATCCAGTGTGCTGTGACTGTAGATGAGCTCGTGGTTTCTGTTAGAGCTTTTCTACTTCTAACTTCTGGTACATAAAAGAATACGTGTAAAAATTAAATGTACCAAGAAAAGGGTGTTGGTAGTTTAAAAACACCTAAAGAATCTGATAATACATGGATGGGAGACTGCTTGGTAGTAACAAAGTCCAATACTGCTTTGCTTCAAAGATCAAATGAGATTGGGCATATCCAGTGTGGTGTGGCTTTAGATAAGCTTTGTGGTTTCTGTTAGAGCTCTTCTACTTCTAACTACTGGTACATTAATGAATATGTATAAGGTTGTAGTTTATCCAATATGCCTTTACTACCTTACCTTACCCCCCCCCCCCTCCCCTCCTTATAGCTTCCTTTGTTCTCTCCTCGTGTGTGCGTTATTTGTTTTCTCATACGTCCTAGAGGATGCTGGGATCACATTAAGAACCATGGGGTATAGAAGGGATCCGCAGGAGACATGGGCACTTTAAGACTTTCAAAGGGTGTGAACTGTCTCCTCCCTCTATGCCCCTCCTCCAGACTCCAGTTTTAGAATTGTGCCCAGTGAGACTGGATGCACTACAGGGGAGCTCTACTGAGTCTCTCTGAAAAGACTAATGTTAGTTTTTCTTATTTTCAGGGAGGCTGCTGGCAACAGTCTCCCTGCTTCGTGGGACTTAGGGGAGAGAAGTATGACCAACTTCTAGTGAGTTCAATGGCTCTACTTCTGGCTGACAGGACACCATTAGCTCCTGAGGGTGCTGATCGCTGGGTACGCCTAGATGCCCACTCTCGTAGCCTGCCGTCACCCCCTTACAGAGCCAGAAGTCAGAAGACAGGCGAGTAGCAGAAGAACAGATGGCATTCTGAGGTACCACGCAGCGAGCGGAATGCTGTGCGCCATGCTCCCACACAAACACAGGCACTGCAGGGTGCAGGGCGTTAAGGGGGGGGGGGCACCCTGGGCAGCATAAATTCCTCACAAAAGGCTGGCAAAAGTGGACATTAGTGCCTGGGCACTGTCCTTACCCCACCAGCGTAATTAATTATTTGTTTCTGAGCGGGACAGAAGCGTGCCATTACAGCGGCGGGGCTTCTTCCTCACCTCACCAGCACATCTATAGAGCGTTACAAGTCTATCACTATAGAGTTTATTATTTCCCAGACTCTGTACTTTTGACGCTGGGTTGTGAGCTGAAAAATCCCATCTGTCCCTCTGACAGATTTACTGTAGGTCTATCCCCCATAAGCCGATGTGTCTGTGGGTACTTGGTACATGTGTGTCAACATGTCGGTGGCTGAATGTTTTTCCCAAGAGGAAACTATATTAGGAATGCAGACATATGATGGTGGCCCTGTTGGCACCACCAATAACTGACTGGGTGAAAGTTTCAGTAATATCAGAGTGAGGTTGTATAAATCTGTGTCCCAGACACAGACGTAGAGAAAAGATGTGATGTTCATGGCTATGCTTCTTTTCCCTCAGGCCCCGCAAAAATGTTATTTTGCCCAGTTACTACACACTGATACTGACTCGGATACTGATTCCTATGTCGACCATAATATTTCCTGATTAGATCCAATATTGGCAAGGAGCATTCAGTACATGATTGTGGATATTAAGGACATATTAACATCACTGAGGACCCTGCTGTTCCTGACAAAGGGGTCTATATGTATGTATATATAGATATATAATGAAAGCTGATGTAACGTTCCTCCATCTCTGTTTGAGAAAGTCTGGGCCAGCTCGACAAGATGGTTTCAAATCCCCAAAATGTTTCCGGTTGTTTATTCATTTCCTGCCGCGGACAGAATAAAGTGGGAATCACCCCCTGTTCTGCACGGGGCCTGTCACAAATCCAGCGGATCGTATGCAGGAAGCTACATTATTTCTAGTTATGTAACCACGGGTACATTACTTAGACCTGCCATTACATGCGCATGGGTGAGTAGTAGTATTCAAGAATTGGTCGAATACCTTGTCATCCGATATAGATATCCTGGAGACATGGGATGCTCCTTACGTTGGATCATATCAAGGACACTGCAGCATACTTACGACTGCAAGGGATATAGGACTCTTGAGTTCAAGGGCCAATTTCATGGCAGTCTCGTATAGGAGGGCATTGTGGATTCACCAAGGGAATGCTGATGCTGACTCCAAGAAGAAAGGGAGTCTCTTCCCTATGAAGGTGAAGCCTTGTTTGGCGACGGCCTAGTTAATTTGATCTCAGCAGCTCCCGCAGGTAAGTCAACCTTCTTGCCCTATGTTTCCTCTCAACGGATGAAGACGCATCATTATCTAATGCAGTCATTTTGGCCCAATAGATATGCAAGAAGTTAAGATTCCCCTTTCTTTGCAGGTAGAGGAAGGAAAAGAGGGAAGAGGTCTGTAGCCTCTTCAAGATCGCAGGAGCAGAGATCGTCCTCTGCTTCTGCCAAATCCACTGCATGACGCTGGGGCTCTCTTGCAGGAGCCCACACCAGTGGGGGCACGTCTAAAACACTTCAGTCAGTTCTGGATTAATTTGGACCTGGACTCGTGGGTTTTACAAATAGTGTCCCAAGGGTACAAACTGGGGTTTCAAGACGTTCCCCCTCACCGATTGTTCAAAACGGCCTTAGTCAGCAGGGAGAATGCTTTTATTCAAGCCTCTTCGTGGTCCCGAAGCCGGAAGGCTCAGTCAGACCAATCTGAAATCTGAAATCCCTCAATTTCTACCTAAAGAAATTCCATATCAAGATGGAATCTCTCAGGGTAGGGATCTCCAGTCCGGAGGAAGGAGATTTCATGGTTTTGGTAGACATAAGGATGCCTACTTACATGTTCCGTTTAGCCACTGCATCAAGCTACCTGAGGTTTGCAATTCAGTATTGTCATTACCAATTTCAGACGTTGCCGTTTGGTCTGTCCACGGCTCCGAGGATTTTCACCAGGGTGATGGCGGAAATGATGGTTCTCCTTCGCAAGCAAGGAGTCACAATTATCCCGTACTTGGATGATCTCTTGATAAAGGCGAGATCCAGGGACCAGTTGTTGCAAAACATTGCACTCTCCCTGACAGTTCTTCAACAACATGGTTGGCTCCTAAACTTGCCAAAATCGCAGTTGGTCCCAATGACGCGGTTGTTGTTTTTGGGAGTGATACTGGACACAGAAGAGGTTTTCTTCCAGTGGAAAGGCTATGGAGATCCAGAGTCTGGTCAAACAAATTCTGAAACCAGCAAGAGTGTTAATCCATCAATGCATTCGGTTGCTGGGGAAGATGGTTGCGGCCTACGAGGCCATTCAGTTTGGCAGGTTCCATGCTAGAGTGTTCCAGTGGGACCTGTTGGACAAGTGGTCCGGATCCCACCTACACATGCACCGGAGGATAATCCTGTCTTCCAAGACCAGAATATCACTCCATTGGCGGCTGCACAGTTCTCACCTCCTAGAGGGGCGATGGTTCGGGATCCAGGACTGGATCCTAGGGACCACGGATGCAACCCTCCGAGGCTGGGGAGCAGTCACACAGGGGGAAAACATCCAAGGAAGATGGTCAAGTCGGGAAAGTTGTCTCCACATAAATGTTCTGGAGTTAAGGGCCATTTAATAACTGCAGACACAGTACGCACTGGGACGGGTGCCCAGCATCCTCTACGGACTAAGAGAAAAGGATTTACCGGTAGGTATTAAAATCCTATTTTCTCTAACGTCCTAGAGGATGCTGGGGACTCCGTAAGGACCATGGGGATAGACGGGCTCCGCAGGAGACATGGGCACTTTAAGAAAGACTTTAGTTCTGGGTGTGCAGTGGCTCCTCCCTCTATGCCCCTCCTCCATACCTCAGTATGATACTGTGCCCAGTGGAAACTGTGTGCTTTTCAGGAGCTCTCCTGAGCTTTCTGACAGAAAGTATTTTGTTAGGTTTTTAATTTTCAGGGAGCACTGCTGGCAACAGACTCCCTGCATCGAGGGACTGAGGGGAGAGAAGCAGCCCTACTCTCTGAGTTGCAAGGTCCTGCTTCTTAGGCTACTGGACACCATTAGCTCCAGCGGGATTGGTACGCAGGATCTCACCCTCGCCGTCCGTCCCAGAGCCGCGCCGCCGTCCCCCTCGCAGAGCCGGAAGATAGAAGCCGGGTGAGTATGAGAAGAAAAGAGACTTCAGCGGTGGCAGAAGACTTCATGATCTTCACTGAAGTAACGCACAGCACTGCAGCTGTGCGCCATTGCTCCCATACACCTCACATACTCTGGTCACTGTAAGGGTGCAGGGCGCCCTGGGCAGCAATATAATCCTCTTTTTGCCAAAAATATAACATATATACAGCTGAGCACTGTATATATGTATGAGCCCCCGCCAATTTTACAGTTTAAGCGGGACAGAAGCCCGCCGCCGAGGGGGCGGGGCTTCTCCCTCAGCACTCACCAGCGCCATTTTTTCTCCACAGCACCGCTGAGGCAGCTCCCCAGACTCTCGCCTGCTGAAACCACGGTAGACAAGAGGGTTGAAAAGAGGGGGGGGGGCACATAATTCGGCGCAAATTACATACAGCAGCACTACTGGGCAAACATTAAGTTACTGTGTTATTCCTGGGTTATATAGCGCTGGGGTGTGTGCTGGCATACTCTCTCTCTCTGTCTCTCCAAAGGGCCTTGTGTGGAAACTGTTTTCAGAAAAAGCATTCCCTGTGTTTGTGGTGTGTCGGTACACGTGTGTCGACATGTCTGAGGAAGAAGGCTATATTAGAGAGGAGCGGGAGCAAATTAATGTGGTGTCTCTGCGACAGCTGATTGGATGGATATGTGGAATGTTTTAAATGCTAGTGTAAACTCAGTGCACAAAAGATTAGACAAGGCTGAAGCTTCGGGACAGTCAGGGTCTCAACCCATGCCTGATCCTATGTCGCAAGGACTGTCAGGGTCTCATAAGCGCCCACTATCCCAGATTGTTGACACAGATACTGACACGGATTCTGACTCCAGTGTCGATTACGATGATGCAAAGTTACAGCCAAAATTGGCAAAATCCATTCGATATAGGATTATGGCAATAAAAGATGTTTTGCACATCACAGAGGAACCCCCTGTCCCTGACAAGAGGGTACATAAGTACAAGGGAAAGAAGCCTGAGGTAACCTTACCCCTCTCACACGAGCTGAACGAGTTATGTGAAAAAGCCTGGGAATCTCCAGATAAAAGACTGCAGATTTCCAAAAGGATTCTTATGGCGTATCCTTTCCCATCAATGGATAGGTTAAGATGGGAATCCTCCCCTAGGGTGGACAAAGCATTAACACGCTTATCCAAGAAGGTAGCCCTCCCGTCCCAGGATACGGCTACCCTCAAAGAGTCTGCTGACCGCAAACAGGAGATAACCCTGAAGTCCATTTATACACATTCGGGTACCTTACTCAGACCGGCAATTGCGTCGGCCTGGGTGTGTAGTGCTGTAGCAGCATGGACGGATACCTTATCTGAGGGGATGGATACCCTAGATAAGGATACTATTTTATTGACCCTGGGGCATATAAGAGATGCTGTCCTATATGTGTGTATGCAAAGTACAGGTGGTGCTGCAGGGCTCACACCCTTTTACTTGTCTTGTAGAGCAACTCTGGAGCTGTTATTGGATCCATCTGCTGCAGGCCTTCCCCCAGGAATGCTTGCACTAGTTGTTGCATTTGGTTTGTTGTTTGGGGGTGCTTCAGTATTAGGCAGCCTTCTGCCCTCCCACATTCATCTGAAAATTAGAGATGAGCGCCTGACATTTTTCGGGTTTTGGTTTTGGGTTCGGTTCCGCGGCCGTGTTTTGGGTTCGAACGCGTTTTGGCAAAACCTCACCGAATTTTTTTTGTCGGATTCGGGTGTGTTTTGGATTCGGGTGTTTTTTTCCAAAAACACTAAAAAACAGCTTAAATCATAGAATTTGGGGGTCATTTTGATCCCAAAGTATTATTAACCTCAAAAACCATAATTTACACTCATTTTCAGTCTATTCTGAATACCTCACAATATTATTTTTAGTCCTAAAATTTGCACCGAGGTCGCTGTGTGAGTAAGATAAGCGACCCTAGTGGCCGACACAAACACCGGGCCCATCTAGGAGTGGCACTGCAGTGTCACGCAGGATGGCCCTTCCAAAAAACCCTCCCCAAACAGCACATGACGCAAAGAAAAAAAGAGGCGCAATGAGGTAGCTGACTGTGTGAGTAAGATTAGCGACCCTAGTGGCCGACACAAACACCGGGCCCATCTAGGAGTGGCACTGCAGTGTCACGCAGGATGGCCCTTCCAAAAAACCCTCCCCAAACAGCACATGACGCAAAGAAAAAAAGAGGCGCAATGAGGTAGCTGACTGTGTGAGTAAGATTAGCGACCCTAGTGGCCGACACAAACACCGGGCCCATCTAGGAGTGGCACTGCAGTGTCACGCAGGATGGCCCTTCCAAAAAACCCTCCCCAAACAGCACATGACGCAAAGAAAAAAAGAGGCGCAATGAGGTAGCTGTGTGAGTAAGATTAGCGACCCTAGTGGCCGACACAAACACCGGGCCCATTTAGGAGTGGCACTGCAGTGTCACGCAGGATGTCCCTTCCAAAAAACCCTCCCCAATCAGCACATGATGCAAAGAAAAAGAAAAGAAAAAAGAGGTGCAAGATGGAATTATCCTTGGGCCCTCCCACCCACCCTTATGTTGTATAAACAAAACAGGACATGCACACTTTAACCAACCCATCATTTCAGTGACAGGGTCTGCCACACGACTGTGACTGATATGACGGGTTGGTTTGGACCCCCCCCCAAAAAAGAAGCAATTAATCTCTCCTTGCACAAACTGGCTCTACAGAGGCAAGATGTCCACCTCATCTTCACCCTCCGATATATCACCGTGTACATCCCCCTCCTCACAGATTATCAATTCGTCCCCACTGGAATCCACCATCTCAGCTCCCTGTGTACTTTGTGGAGGCAATTGCTGCTGGTCAATGTCTCCGCGGAGGAATTGATTATAATTCATTTTAATGAACATCATCTTCTCCACATTTTCTGGATGTAACCTCGTACGCCGATTGCTGACAAGGTGAGCGGCGGCACTAAACACTCTTTCGGAGTACACACTTGTGGGAGGGCAACTTAGGTAGAATAAAGCCAGTTTGTGCAAGGGCCTCCAAATTGCCTCTTTTTCCTGCCAGTATAAGTACGGACTGTGTGACGTGCCTACTTGGATGCGGTCACTCATATAATCCTCCACCATTCTATCAATGTTGAGAGAATCATATGCAGTGACAGTAGACGACATGTCCGTAATCGTTGTCAGGTCCTTCAGTCCGGACCAGATGTCAGCATCAGCAGTCGCTCCAGACTGCCCTGCATCACCGCCAGCGGGTGGGCTCGGAATTCTGAGCCTTTTCCTCGCACCCCCAGTTGCGGGAGAATGTGAAGGAGGAGATGTTGACAGGTCGCGTTCCGCTTGACTTGACAATTTTGTCACCAGCAGGTCTTTCAACCCCAGCAGACCTGTGTCTGCCGGAAAGAGAGATCCAAGGTAGGCTTTAAATCTAGGATCGAGCACGGTGGCCAAAATGTAGTGCTCTGATTTCAACAGATTGACCACCCGTGAATCCTTGTTAAGCGAATTAAGGGCTGCATCCACAAGTCCCACATGCCTAGCGGAATCGCTCCCTTTTAGCTCCTTCTTCAATGCCTCCAGCTTCTTCTGCAAAAGCCTGATGAGGGGAATGACCTGACTCAGGCTGGCAGTGTCTGAACTGACTTCACGTGTGGCAAGTTCAAAGGGCATCAGAACCTTGCACAACGTTGAAATCATTCTCCACTGCACTTGAGACAGGTGCATTCCATCTCCTATATCATGCTCAATTGTATAGGCTTGAATGGCCTTTTGCTGCTCCTCCAACCTCTGAAGCATATAGAGGGTTGAATTCCACCTCGTTACCACTTCTTGCTTAAGATGATGGCAGGGCAGGTTCAGTAGTTTTTGGTGGTGCTCCAGTCTTCTGTACGTGGTGCCTGTACGCCGAAAGTGTCCCGCAATTTTTCTGGCCACCGACAGCATCTCTTGCACGCCCCTGTCGTTTTTAAAAAAATTCTGCACCACCAAATTCAAGGTATGTGCAAAACATGGGACGTGCTGGAATTTGCCCATATTTAATGCACACACAATATTGCTGGCGTTGTCCGATGCCACAAATCCACAGGAGAGTCCAATTGGGGTAAGCCATTCCGCGATGATCTTCCTCAGTTGCCGTAAGAGGTTTTCAGCTGTGTGCGTATTCTGGAAAGCGGTGATACAAAGCGTAGCCTGCCTAGGAAAGAGTTGGCGTTTGCGAGATGCTGCTACTGGTGCCGCCGCTGCTGTTCTTGCGGCGGGAGTCCATACATCTACCCAGTGGGCTGTCACAGTCATATAGTCCTGACCCTGCCCTGCTCCACTTGTCCACATGTCCGTGGTTAAGTGGACATTGGGTACAACTGCATTTTTTAGGAGACTGGTGAGTCTTTTTCTGACGTCCGTGTACATTCTCGGTATCGCCTGCCTAGAGAAGTGGAACCTAGATGGTATTTGGTAACGGGGGCACACTGCCTCAATAAATTGTCTAGTTCCCTGTGAACTAACGGCGGATACCGGACGCACGTCTAACACCAACATAGTTGTCAAGGACTCAGTTATCCGCTTTGCAGTAGGATGACTGCTGTGATATTTCATCTTCCTCGCAAAGGACTGTTGAACAGTCAATTGCTTACTGGAAGTAGTACAAGTGGGCTTACGACTTCCCCTCTGGGATGACCATCGACTCCCAGCGGCAACAACAGCAGCGCCAGCAGCAGTAGGCGTTACACGCAAGGATGCATCGGAGGAATCCCAGGCAGGAGAGGACTCGTCAGACTTGCCAGTGACATGGCCTGCAGGACTATTGGCATTCCTGGGGAAGGAGGAAATTGACACTGAGGGAGTTGGTGGGGTGGTTTGCGTGAGCTTGGTTACAAGAGGAAGGGATTTACTGGTCAGTGGACTGCTTCCGCTGTCACCCAAAGTTTTTGAACTTGTCACTGACTTATTATGAATGCGCTGCAGGTGACGTATAAGGGAGGATGTTCCGAGGTGGTTAACGTCCTTACCCCTACTTATTACAGCTTGACAAAGGGAACACACGGCTTGACACCTGTTGTCCGCATTTCTGGTGAAATACCTCCACACCGAAGAGCTGATTTTTTTGGTATTTTCACCTGGCATGTCAACGGCCATATTCCTCCCACGGACAACAGGTGTCTCCCCGGGTGCCTGACTTAAACAAACCACCTCACCATCAGAATCCTCCTGGTCAATTTCCTCCCCAGCGCCAGCAACACCCATATCCTCCTCATCCTGGTGTACTTCAACACTGACATCTTCAATCTGACTATCAGGAACTGGACTGCGGGTGCTCCTTCCAGCACTTGCAGGGGGCGTGCAAATGGTGGAAGGCGCATGCTCTTCACGTCCAGTGTTGGGAAGGTCAGGCATCGCAACCGACACAATTGGACTCTCCTTGTGGATTTGGGATTTCAAAGAACGCACAGTTCTTTGCGGTGCTTTTGCCAGCTTGAGTCTTTTCAGTTTTCTAGTGAGAGGCTGAGTGCTTCCATCCTCATGTGAAGCTGAACCACTAGCCATGAACATAGGCCAGGGCCTCAGCCGTTCCTTGCCACTCCGTGTGGTAAATGGCATATTGGCAAGTTTACGCTTCTCCTCCGACAATTTTATTTTAGGTTTTGGAGTCCTTTTTTTACTGATATTTGGTGTTTTGGTTTTGACATGCTCTGTACTATGCCATTGGGCATCGGCCTTGGCAGACGACGTTGCTGGCATTTCATCGTCTCGGCCATGACTAGTGGCAGCAGCTTCAGCACGAGGTGGAAGTGGATCTTAATCTTTCCCTAATTTTGGAACCTCAACATTTTTGTTCTCCATATTTTAATAGGCACAACTAAAAGGCACCTCAGGTAAACAATGCAGATGGATGGATTGGATACTAGTATACAATTATGGACGGGCTGCCGAGTGCCGACACAGAGGTAGCCACAGCCGTGAACTACCGCACTGTACTGTGTCTGCTGCTAATATATAGACTGGTTGATAAAGAGATAGTATACTCGTAACTAGTATGTATGTATGTATAAAGAAAGAAAAAAAAACCACGGTTAGGTCACTGGTATATACAATTATGGACGGGCTGCCGAGTGCCGACACAGAGGTAGCCACAGCCGTGAACTACCGCACTGTACTGTGTCTGCTGCTAATATATAGACTGGTTGATAAAGAGATAGTATACTCGTAACTAGTATGTATGTATAAAGAAAGAAAAAAAAACCACGGTTAGGTCACTGGTATATACAATTATGGACGGGCTGCGGAGTGCCGACACAGGTAGCCACAGCCGTGAACTACCGCACTGTACTGTGTCTGCTGCTAATATATAGACTGGTTGATAAAGAGATAGTATACTCGTAACTAGTATGTATGTATAAAGAAAGAAAAAAAAACCACGGTTAGGTGGTATATACAATTATGGACGGGCTGCCGAGTGCCGACACAGAGGTAGCCACAGCCGTGAACTACCGCACTGTACTGTGTCTGCTGCTAATATATAGACTGGTTGATAAAGAGATAGTATACTCGTAACTAGTATGTATAAAGAAAGAAAAAAAAACCACGGTTAGGTCACTGGTATATACAATTATGGACGGGCTGCCGAGTGCCAACACAGAGGTAGCCACAGCCGTGAACTACCGCACTGTACACTGGTTGATAAAGAGATAGTAGTATACTCGTAACAACTAGTATGACGACGGTATAAAGAATGAAAAAAAAACCACGGTTAGGTGGTATATAATACAATTATGGTTGGACGGACTGCCTGCCGAGTGCCGACACAGAGGTAGCCACAGCCGTGAACTACCGCACTGTACACTGGTTGATAAAGAGATAGTAGTATACTCGTAACAACTAGTATGACGACGGTATAAAGAATGAAAAAAAAACCACGGTTAGGTGGTATATAATACAATTATGGTTGGACGGACTGCCTGCCGAGTGCCGACACAGAGGTAGCCACAGCCGTGAACTACCGCACTGTACACTGGTTGATAAAGAGATAGTAGTATACTCGTAACAACTAGTATGACGACGGTATAAAGAACGAAAAAAAAACCACGGTTAGGTGGTATATATTATAATACAATTATGGATGGACGGACTGCCTGCCGAGTTCCGACACAGAGGTAGCCACAGCCGTGAACTACCGCACTGTACACTGGTTGATAAAGAGATAGTAGTATACTCGTAACAACTAGTATGACTATGACGACGGTATAAAGAAAGAAAAAAAAAACCACGGTTAGGTGGTATATAATACAATTATGGATGGACGGACTGCCTGCCGAGTGCCGACACAGAGGTAGCCACAGCCGTGAACTACCGCACTGTACTGTGTCTGCTGCTAATATAGACTGGTTGATAAAGAGATAGTATACAATACTACTAATATACTGGTGGTCAGGCACTGGTCACCACTAGTCACACTGGCAGTGGCACTCCTGCAGCAAAAGTGTGCACTGTTTAATTTTAATATAATATTATTTATCATGTACTCCTGGCTCCTGCTATAACAACCTGCAGTGCTCCCCAGTCTCCCCCACAATTATAAGCTTTATATACAATACATTGATGTGCAGCACACTGGGCTGAGCAGTGCACACAGACTGAGTCACTGTGTGACTGTGTATCGTTTTTTTCAGGCAGAGAACGGATATATTAAATAAAACAAACAACTGCACTGTCTCTGGTGGTCACTGGTCACTGTGGTCGTCAGTCACTAAACTCTGTCTGCACTCTGCACTCTCTTCTAATCTACAGTATCACAGCAATCTCTCTCTCTCTCTCTCTCTCTCTCTTCTAAATCTAATCTAAATGGAGAGGACGCCAGCCACGTCCTCTCCCTATCAATCTCAATGCACGTGTGAAAATGGCGGCGACGCGCGGCTCCTTATATAGAATCCGAGTCTCGCGATAGAATCCGAGCCTCGCGAGAATCCGACAGCGTCATGATGACGTTCGGGCGCGCTCGGGTTAACCGAGCAAGGCGGGAAGATCCGAGTCGCTCGGACCCGTGAAAAAAAAAGTGAAGTTCGTGCGGGTTCGGATTCAAAGAAACCGAACCCGCTAATCTCTACTGAAAATGTGTTCTCCCTGCAGTTGTTGTCCCCAGATGAGAGTTCCCTTGTGCTTCCTCAGTTGAATCTCCTTAACTTGACGGGGGTGTGCCCGAGCAGCCGCCCTCCACAGCCCTATCCCAACACATACTTATCTTGCATATGAGATCTCTTGATCATGAAGATAGTTCTCACAGGGTGAGGTTCATCCATTACATTTTAAAGTAGGAAGGTACAAATTACATATTCGAATTACATATATGTGCTGGATTCAAATGTTTTCCCCCCTTCCTTTCTCAATTGTGCCCATCAGCAGCTATTCTTATGTTGCTGCCAATGGTTGTGACACATTTTTTTCTTCTGTGGGGTACACTGGACTCCACAAGGATTCATATTGGGGTGTAGAGTAGGATCTTGATCTGAGGCACCAACAAGCTCAAAGCTTTTGACTGTTCACAAGATACTCAGCGCCCCCTCCTCTATAACCTTGCTTCCATGAACAGGGAGCTCAGTTTGTAGTTGGTGCCTTCAGTAGCAGGCCACTTAACAGGGGGCTGCCTCAGGCATCCTATTCTTAGCTATTAATTTTGACAAGAAAAGAAGAACTTTTTTAATAAGAATCTACAAGGGCTGCAGCAGGCTAGGCCTAATAGACATATTTACTGCAGCTCCATCACTCCCAGCGGCACAGTATACTCCAGTGCCCCGGTTGCTGGGTCACTGCAGCGGAGGCTCCGGTTTCTTCCTAAGGTCAGTCACACACACACCGCCCTCCGGGATCACGAGGCCGCTGATGAAAGGGTGGTAAGGGGCTTCTGTGCCCACTTTATACCGTGATCCAGCGTGGCTGTAGGGGGCGGGCCGTGTGCGCACTGGCGTGGACACTGATTACTGGGCAGCTGCTCCACTAGCCACCAGAGACAGTTAAGGAGCACAGCTCTGGGGGTTTTTCTCCTATATTAACCCCATTTTGTACTACCCGCAGTGCATTGTGATAGGTAATAGGGCCTGATTCAGGTTGGATTGCAATCGCAATAAGCAATCCAACTGCAAAAATTGCTAAGAGCATCCGCATCCGCCTGCAGATAATGCGATCGCCTCTGCCTGTCAATCGGTGCAGGGGGGGGGAGGGGGGTCAACAACACTCCATTTCCAAGTCGGAGATGGAGCGGTGCGGGGGCAGGGTTTCAATATTGGGTCGGCAACGGAGAAACAGGAGGCGTGGTCAGAGCGGCTGCATGACATCACATGGGCCGGACTCCGCCAGTGGAGCCCCAGCGTCATGCAGTAGATTTTGTAGAGGCCGGGGAGGACTTCTGTTCCTGGGAGCTAGCTGTGTTGTGCATCTTTTTTCCTCTGCCCCTACCTCTGGCAAGAAAGGACGCACCTCGCACTTTCTTGTTTCTTTGTGACCGAAAGGACTGCATTTGATAATGCAGAGCTTTCTTATGCTGTGAGGGAACATAAGGTAAAAAATTTGATTTTCCAGCTGTAGCTGTGCGTGTTAATGCTTTGTCCATCCTAGGGGAGGATTCCCATCGTAACCTATCCGTTGATGGGAAAGGATACGCCATAAGAATCCTTTTGGAAATCTGCAGTCTTTTATCTGGAGATTCCCAAGCTTTTTCACATAACTCGTTCAGCTCGTGTGAGGGGAGAAAGGTTACCTCAGGCTTCTTTCCCTTGTACATATGTACCCTCTTGTCAGGGACAGGGGGTTCCTCTGTGATGTGCAAAACATCTTTTATTGCCATAATCCTATATCGAATGGATTTTGCCAATTTTGGCTGTAACTTTGCATCAACGTAATCGACACTGGAGTCAGAATCCGTGTCGGTATCTGTGTCAACAATCTGGGATAGTGGGCACTTATGAGACCCTGACAGTCCCTGCGACATAGGATCAGGCATGGGTTGAGACCCTGACTGTCCCAAAGCTTCAGCCTTGTCTAATCTTTTGTGCAATGAGTTTACACTAGCATTTAAAACATTCCACATATCCATCCAATCAGGTGTCGGCGGAGACACCACATTCATTTGCTCCCGCTCCTCTCTAATATAGCCTTCTTCCTCAGACATGTCGACACACGTGTACCGACACACCACACACACACAGGGAATGCTTTTTCTGAAGACTGTCTCTCCAATGGGCCTTGTGGGGAAACTGAGAGAGAGAGTATGCCAGCACACACCCCAGCGCTATATAACCCAGGAATAACACAGTAACTTAATGTTTGTCCAGTAGCGCTGCTGTATGTCATTTGCGCCGAATTATGTGCCCCCCCTCTCTTTTCAACCCTCTTGTCTACCATGGTATAAGCAGGGGAGAGTCCGGGCAGCTTCCTCTCAGCGGTGCTGTGGAGAAAAAATGGCGCTGGTGAGTGCTGAGGGAGAAGCCCCGCCCCCTCGGCGGCGGGCTTCTGTCCCGCTTAAACTGTAAAATTGGCAGGGGCTCATACATATACAGTGCCCAGCTGTATATATGTTATATTTTTGCCAAAAAGAGGTTTTTATTGCTGCCCAGGGCGCCCCCCCTGCGCCCTGCACCCTTACAGTGACCGGAGTATGTGAGGTGTATGGGAGCAATGGTGCACAGCTGCAGTGCTGTGCGTTACCTCAGTAAAGATCATGAACTCTTCTGCCGCCTCTGAAGTCTTCTTTTCTTCTCATACTCACCCGGCTTCTATCTTCTGAATCTGCGAGGGGGACGGCGGCGCGGCTCTGGGACGGACGGCGAGGGTGAGATCCTGCGTACCAATCCCTCTGGAGCTAATGGTGTCCAGTAGCCTAAGAAGCAGGACCTTGCAACTCAGAGAGTAGGGCTGCTTCTCTCCCCTCAGTCCCTCGATGCAGGGAGTCTGTTGCCAGCAGTGCTCCCTGAAAATTAAAAACCTAACAAAATACTTTCTGTCAGAAAGCTCAGGAGAGCTCCTGAAAAGCACCCAGTCTCAACTGGGCACAGTATCAAACTGAGGTATGGAGGAGGGGCATAGAGGGAGGAGCCAGTGCACACCCAGAACTAAAGTCTTTCTTAAAGTGCCCATGTCTCCTGCGGAGCCCGTCTATCCCCATGGTCCTTACGGAGTCCCCAGCATACTCTAGGACATTAGAGAAACTAGAATTTTAATACCTACCGGTAAATCCTTTTCTCTTAGTCCGTAGAGGATGCTGGGCACCCGTCCCAGTGTGTACTGTGTCTGCTGTTATTAAATGGCCCTTAACTCCAGAACATTTATGTGGAGACAACTTTCCTGACTTGACCATCTTCCTTGGACGTTTTCCCCCTGTGTGACTGCTCCCCACCTCGAAAGGGTTGCATCCGTGGTCCCTAGGATCCAGTCCTGGATCCCGAACCATCGCCCCTCTAGGAGGTGAGAACTGTGCAGCCACCAATGGAGTGAGATTCTGGTCTTGGAAGACAGGATTATCCTCCGGTGCATGTGTAGGTGGGATCCGGACCACTTGTCCAACAGGTCCCACTGGAACACTCTGGCATGGAACCTGCCAAACTGAATGGCCTCGAAGGCCAAAACCATTTTCCCCAGCAACCGAATGCATTGATGGATTAACACTCTTGCTGGTTTCAGAATTTGTTTGACCAGACTCTGGATCTCCATAGCCTTTCCACTGGAGGAAAACCTCTTCTGTGTCCAGTATCACTCCCAAAAACAACAACCGCGTCATTGGGACCAACTGCGATTTTGGCAAGTTTAGGAGCCAACCATGTTGTTGAAGAACTGTCAGGGAGAGTGCAATGTTTTGCACCAACTGGTCCCTGGATCTCGCCTTTATCAGGAGAACATCCAAGTACGGGATAATTGTGACTCCTTGCTTGCGAAGGAGAACCATCATTTCCGCCATCACCCTGGTGAAAATCCTCGGAGCCGTGGACAGACCAAATGGCAACGTCTGAAATTAGTAATGACAATCCTGAATTGCAAACCTCAGGTAGCTTGATGCAGTGGCTAAATGGGAACATGTAAGTAGGCATCCTTTAAGTTTACCAAAACCATGAAATCTCCTTCCTCCGGACTGGAGATCACTACCGTGAGAGATTACATCTTGATATTGAATTTCTTTAGGTAGAAATTGAGGGATTTCAGATTTCAGATTGGTCTGACTGAGCAGTCCGGCTTCGGGACCACGAAGCGGCTTGAATAAAAACCTTCTCCCTGCTGACTAAGGCTGATTTGAACAATCGGTGAGGGGGAACGTCTTGAAACCCCAGTTTGTACCCTTGGGACACTATTTATAAAACCCACGAGTCCAGGTCCGAATGAATCCAGAACTGACTGAAGAGTTTTAGACGTGCCCCCACTGGTGCGGGCTCCTGCAAGAAAGCCCTAGCGTCATGCAGTGGATTTGGCAGAAGCAGAGGACAATCTCTGCTCCTGCAATCTTGAAGAGGCTACAGACCTCTTCCCTCTTCTCCTTCCTCTACCTGCAAAGAAAGGGGAATCTTAACTTCTTGCATATCTATTGGGCCGAAATGACTGCATCAGATAATGATGCGTCTTTATCCGTTGAGAGGGAACATAGTGCAAGAAGGTTGACTTACCTGCGGGAGCTGCCGAGATCAAATTAACTAGGCCGTCGCCAAACAAGGCTTCACCTTCATAGGGAAGAGACTCCCTTTCTTCTTGGAGTCAGTATCAGCAGTTCCTTGGTGAATCCAGATATACAGGGAATGGGGGGAAGGGGATGTGTTCTGCACCAGCTATTAAATTCTAAATATTTGTATGAAGAGGCCCCAATAAATGTCCATCAGTTATATTAAATATTAATTGTAGGACGTTCGGGGGTGCTACCAGAGACAAGTAATGTTATGCAGGAAAGGAGAAGAGAAAAGAATGTCTCTTTGCTGGCGCACAAATGATGATTTAAAAATTAACTTTTAATAAATTCGTTAAAATTGTCTAAACACGAAATAAAGTACAATAAGTTTGTATAATGTAATTACCATATATAATAAATGGAAATACATTTATTAATATCAAGGTTCGCTACCTGTGTTGTGTCTTTATTATTGATCCAAATTGACTATATCAATTAGTCTGATACTGAATTACTGGACACTATGTAATATTAGTTGAATGTATATTAGTAATTCACTTGACAAATGTCAGAACCTGGCAATAGTTCTACATATCATACACTTACAGCACTCTTTCCACAATATTTTCCCTTTATTCCAGATCAAATGGTATAATCCCCCACAGTAATTATTCCTGTTGTAGTATAGTACAGTATGGTTGCTGGGGACGTCTTTAATGAAAAGAGAGGGAACATCTAATGTGTCTCCTTATGGGTAAAATACTTGCAAGCTAAGTGCTATGAATAGCATCAGCATGTAGATAAATGCTGAGTGTTAGGTGAGTAATGCAGATAAATAGGGATATCTAATAATTCTATAGAATAGTGGGTGAATTATTAGATATCCCTATTTATCTGCACCTCTAAGCACACTATTTGACTGTCCACACCCTGCTGTGCCTATTACCCATCTCCTCCACCACCCTCAACACTGACCCACACATCATTCACCCACAAAGATACAATAAAGGTAGTTTGGATAAATTAGCTAAATGAAATGGATTTAACCAATTTATCTAAATGACAATTTTTGGATGTTTTCCAGTGTTTGGGAGCAAATGGTCAATTGTCATTTGCTGCCACATATTAGCATAATTTTGTTTCAACTAGAAAAAAAAAGTTGGACAGATAATCTAAGTGTGGATCCAGTTTAATGCTGATTTCAGAGCCAACTATAGACTTGATTGAGGTACTGTGTCCCCGGTACCAAATACCAATTAAAATAATATTGTGAGGTGTGAGGTGTTCAAAAAAGACTGAAAATGAGTGGAAATTATGGTTATTGAGGTTAATAATACTATGGGATCAAAATGACCCCCAAATTCTATGATTTAAGCTGTTTTTTAGGGTTTTTTGAAAAAAACACCCGAATCCAAAACACACCCGAATCCGACAAAAAAATTTCGGTGAGGTTTTGCCAAAACGCGTCCGAACCCAAAACACGGCCGCGGAACCGAACCCAAAACCCGAAAAATTTCCGGTGCACATCACTACTTAATTAGAACTTCGGTCAATGTGAATTCATTATTGGACTCAACCATGGTTATACTTAAAACCCAGGGGTCTATTTAAGATCGATCTTAATCGATGTTGGGCTTCCAGGTTGAAAAAAACACACATTTACTAACATTTTAAAATTTATATAAAAAATCATCTGTTCGTAAATGCAGTGCACATGGTTTTGCCCAACTGCTAACAAAATTCCTGCTGCGATCAACTTGGAATTACCCCCATCGATTGATGTTTTCACACTGCTCGTTCCAACCCCAAAAACTATGAAGAGGATGGGGGCATATACGCAGGGTCCATCCTGTGCATGTGCCTACATTTTCTCCGGGTGCCCCGCAGAAAATGCGAATGCCTCTGCCTGTCAATCAATAGAGGGCGTACCTTCGCAGGTATATCGCGATCATGAGCCATGTCTCCCATTTTTGTCATTATAGGTGCTCTGTGAGCTGCTGACCATGCCCCAGCCCCTCTGTCTCCCGTGAATAGACATTGGGGCTTATTCAGACCAGATCGCTTCAATTTATTTTCACCCAGCGGGCAATCAGGTCTGCACTGCACATGCGTATGCACAACAATGCGTAGGTGCGACGGTCCGGAGATCACAAGAAGATTGACAAGAAGAGGGTGTTTGTGTGGGTGGCAACTGAATGTTTCTAGGGAGTGTCCGGAAAAACATTGGAGGGACCCGGCGTTTTGTGGGAGGATTTGTGACGTCACCTCAATGGCTGAGTAAGTGCTGAGCTGTGCAGCTCTTGTGCACATGTGATCACACACCTGCACAGCAAATTTTCCCTTCCGCTGTAGGCGGCAACCACCTGATCACAGGGATGCAAAAAACACACCCTAGCGATCAGGTCTGAATTACCCACAATGTGCATATTTGCAGAGCAACAAGCTACAGGGAGCCTTCCACCCCCCCCCCTTCCCCATGACTATGGGACACTGGGGGGGGGGTTATTTGGGTTAGCTGGACATTCCCAAAAAAGTGACTGTCCTGCAAAAATTGGGTTAGTTGGGAGGTATGTGCAAATACATTTATTGTTTTGCATGCAGGGTAAATACTGGCTTCTTTGACATTTAGCCACAAATGCTGCACAGTTGAATTACAGTATTACACTGCAATTAACAGTTATGCTAGGACATTCCTTCTCCCAAAATCTACCTCTCTCTGCATGTTACATCTGTCCCACAGTGGCGTGCGGTGAGGTCAGTGGCTAGTGAGGCACTACAGCCATAATGTCCGCCGAATCCTGCCGATGACCCTTAGCCAATGCCCGCTACTGCCTCTGAGCCGATACCCACTGCCACCGCCAATGGCTTAAAAAACTCTCCCACAATCAACTGACCCAGCCCTCCACCACTAATTTCTATCTCAGTCCGATGCCGCCAATGCCCGCTGCCTGCCTGCTCATTGTTCTTGTGATATATTATAAATTTTTATAGAAAAAAAATGAGTGTTTGGGACTGGGAAGGGTGAGGGAGGAGGACATGAATGCAATTTTGTTGTCCAGGGCTTCCATTAACTTAAAGGAGAAGGGTCTGAATGGGTTAAAAAAAATGTGTGAGGTCCCCCCTCCTTAGTATAACCAGCCTCTTTGAGCCGGTCCTGGTTATTTAAATACTGGGGGAAAAATTGGACAGAGGTTCCCCGTATTTAGACAACCAGCACCGGGCTCTTAGACGGGTCCTGGTTCCAAAAATACGTGGGACAAAAGATGTAGGGGTCCCCCATATTTTTAAAACCAGCACCGGGCTCCACTAGCCAGAGAGATAATGCCACAGCCAGGGGACACTTTTATGTAGGTCCCTGCGGCCCTGGCATTACCCCTTCAACTAGTCACCCCTGGCCGGGGTTCCCTGGAGAAGTGGGGATCCCTTAAATCAAGAGGTTCCTCCCCTCGAGGCACCCAAGGGCCAGGGGTGAAGCCCGAGGCTGTCCCCAGCACCCCTGGGTGGTGGGTGCCGGGCTGATAGCCATATGTGTAAAAAAAGAATATTGTTTTTTTGTTGTGGAACTACAAGGCCCAGCAAGCCTCTCCCACTTGCTGGTACTTGGAGAACCTCAAGTACCAGCAGGCGGGGAAATAACGGGCTCGCTGGTACCTGTAGTTCTACAACAACAAAAAATACCCAAATAAAAACACAAACACACACACCGTGACAGTAAAATTATTGAGACAGGCTGTAGCATGTGGATGCATGTAACCCTATAAAAGTGATGGATTGGGTGACTATTACAATACCCACTGTTGCTGTCTGAAAAATGATGGATATATAGATTGCTCTGCCGAGATATGTTTTTTTTCTAAAATGCACCACAGGTATGGATGGATAGTATACTTGACGACACAGAGGTAGGTAGAGCCTACTGTACCGTACTGCTATATATTATATTATTTATTATTATTATCCTTTATTTATATGGCGCCACAAGGGTTCCGCAGCACCAAATTACAGAGTACATAAACAAATAATCAAACAGGAAAACAGCAACTTACAGTTGATGACAATATAGGACAAGTACAGGGTAAATAAACATAGCTACATCAGCAGATGACACTGGAATAAGTATCAGGTGGCAGAAGACTGCTGGATTTGGTGCAGCTGAAGATTATTAAAGTAAGAAAAGAGTAAGCACATGAGGGAAGAGGGCCCTGCTCATGAGAGCTTACATTCTAAAGGGGAGGGGTAGACAGACAGGGGTGAGACAGATGGGGTACATAGAGAGCGTGGAACAGAGGTTTAGGATTAGATTTGGCTGGGTTTGGTGAAGAAGTGGGTCTTGAGAGCCCATTTGAAGTTTTGTAGAGAGGTGGAGAGTCTGAGGGGGAGAGGTAGGGAATTCCAGAGAAGTGGTGCAGCACGTGAAAAATCTTGGAGGTAGGAGTGGGAGGAAGTAATCCGTAGGCAGGAGAGTCGGCGTGCATTAGCAGAGCGAAGAGGACGGGTGGGAGTGTAAAGCGAGATAAGATCAGAGATGTAGATGGGAGAGGAGTGGGTGAGGGTTTTGTAAGCAAGTGTGAGAAGCTTGAAATGGATTCTGAAAGGGAAGGGGAGCCAGTGAAGGACTAGTAAGAGAGGAGAGGTGGACGTAGTGCATTTGGTGAGGAAAATGAGCCGGGCAGCAGCATTGAGGATAGATTGGAGTGGAGAGAGGTATTTGTCAGGAATGCCAGTCAGGAGGAGATTACAGTAGTCCAGTCTGGAGATGACCAGTGAGTGGATAAGAGTCTTAGTAGCATCCTGGGTCAGAAAGGGTCTGATCCTGGAAATATTTTTTAGATGAAAACGGCAGGTTTGTGAGAGGTGCTGAATGTGTGGTTTGAAGGAGAGGGAGGAGTCAAGGATTACTCCAAGACAGCGCACTTGGGGGGTAGAGGAGATAGTAGTGCCATCAATAGATAATGAGATTGTAGGAGGTGAGGTTATGCGGGAGGGAGGGAAGATGATCAGCTCGGTCTTAGACATGTTAAGTTTAAGAAAGCGCTGGGACATCCAGGAAGAGATAGCAGAGAGACAGTTGGAGATACGAGTGAGGAGAGTAGGGGAGAGGTCTGGAGAGGAAAGATAGATTTGAGTGTCATCAGCATAGAGATGATATTGGAAACCAAAAGAACTAATGAGCTTACCTAGTGAGGACGTATAGAGAGAGAAGAGGACCAAGGACAGAACCTTGGGGTACCCCTACAGTTAGTGGAAGTGAGGGGGAGGTGGAGTCATGAGAGGAGACAGAGAATGAACGGTCAGAAAGGTAGGACGACAACCAAGAGAGGGCAGTGTTACGCAGACCAATGGAGTGAAGGATTTGCAGTAGGAGAGGATGGTCCACAGTGTCAAAAGCAGCAGAGAGATCAAGTAGAATAAGTAGAGAGTAGTGTCCCTTAGATTTAGCAGCATGGAGGTCATTGCATACTTTTGTAAGGGCAGTTTCAGTGGAGTGGAGAGGACGGAAGCCAGACTGGAATGGGTCAAGCAGTGAGTGTGAGGAAAGAAAGGAAGTAAGGCGGTTGTAGACAATACGCTCAAGGAGTTTGGAGGCAAAAGGGAGAAGAGAGATGGGTCGGTAGTTGGAGAGAGTGTTTGGATCAAGGGTAGGTTTTTTAAGAATAGGAGAGATGAGAGCGTGCTTGAAGGCAGAGGGGACAGTGCCTGATGAGAAGGATAGATTGAGAAGGTGGGAAAGATGGGAACAAGCAGAAGAAGAGATGTGGCAGAGGAGGCGGGAGGGGATAGGGTCAAGTGGGGAGGTGGTGAGGGGACAGGAACGAATGAGGGCCATGACTTCCTCTCCAGATGCATGGGAGAAAGATGACAGAGTTGGTGCGAGGGATGGGGAGGGTTGGTAAGGGATGGGAGAAGGCTGGTTACTGATAGTCTGGTGTGATGTGATGTCCTGACGTATGGAGTCAATTTTGGATGTGAAGTAAGTGGCAAAGTCAAGAGCAGAGAGTGAGGAAGGGAGACGAGGTGGAGGTGGGCAGAGGAGTGAGTTGAGAGTGGCAAAGAGGCGCCGGGGGTTGGAAGACTGGGAGGAGATGAGGTTCTTGAAGTATGACTGTTTAGCAAGAGAAAGGGCAGCACTGAAGGATGAGAGCATAAGTTTGAAATGGAGGAAGTCTGCCTTAGAGCGTGATTTCCTCCAGTGTCGCTCAGCAGTACGTGAGCATTTTTGCAGATATCTGGTGCATTTGGTGTGCCAGGGTTGAGGTGTTAATTTGCGAGGGTGAACAGTGGTTGGTGGAGCAACAGAGTCAAGAGCAGAAGTAAGGGAAGCATTGTATGTGGAAGTGGCTTGTTCAGGGCATGAGAGAGAGAGAGAATAGGAGAGAGAAGTGAGTCAAACAGGGAGGAAAGGAATGTGGTGTCAATAGCTTCAATGTTACGCTTAGTGATGGTAGCCTTAGGAGGTTGAGATGGGGAAGTCGAGAGAGATAGGTTGAAGGAGAGCAGGTGGTGGTCAGAGAGGGGAAATGGGGAGTTGGAAAAATCAGAAATATCACAGCGGTGAGTGAAGACCAGATCCAGTGAGCTCCCATTCACATGGGAGGGTGAGGAGGTCCACTGGGAGAGACCAAGTGAAGAGGTGAGGTTAAGGAGTTTAGAGGCAGGGGATTGTGTGGGGATGTCAATAGGGATGTTGAAATCGCCTAGGATAATGGTGGGAATGTCAGAAGAGAGGAAGTGAGGAAGCCAGGAAGCAAAGTTGTCGATGAATTTGGAAGCAGTGCCAGGGGGGCGGTAAATGACAGCTACTCTAAGATGGACTGGTTGGAAGAGACATATGGAGTGGACCTCAAATGTAGATAATATAAGGGATGGTTCTGGTGGTATGAGTTGGTAGGAGTAACTAGAAGGTAAAAGGACCCCAACACCACCCCCATGGCGACCCCCAGGTCGGGGGGTGTGTGTGAATGTAAGGCCCCCAGCAGAGAGAGCAGCAGCAGAAGTAGTGTCAGAGGGCGTAATCCAAGTTTCAGTAATGGCTAGTAGGTGTAGGGAGTTGGAAATGAAAAGGTCATGAGTGGGGACCAGTTTGTTACAAACGGATCTGGCATTTCAGAGGGCACAGGATAGGGGGTATGAGTTTGTGGGAGAGATGTGAATTAGATTTTCAGGGTTGCTGTAGCGATGAGGTGGGATTAACTTTGAGGGCAGGGATGAGAGAGTAGTGATGGTACGGGTGCCTGAAATAGGAGGGGAAACTGCAGGAGGTGGGCAGGGAGGGAGGTCAGTGTGATGTGGATGGGGGTGTGGGGAGGTGACAGGGAAGGGAGAGAGGGAGCAGGGCTGAGTTGTGGGGTAGCAGGACCATGGGGCAGAGGTGAATGAAAGTGGGGTAACAGGAAAGGTGGGGGAAGGAAACAGAGGGATGGAGGGGAGACAGAGGAGGAGGTGGAGGAGACTAGGGGTGGGGGGAAGGATAAAGATACATTATTAGGTAGACACTGAGTGATGTGGGGAGTATAAGAAAGCATTCACATAGTGTTAAGTAGGTAAATAGGTTGAGAGAAAGTGGAAGTAGGAGAGGAGACTGTAAGGGAATCCGAGCAGAAGAATTGTAGAAATGCAGGTGAGAAAAGCAGTGTAGGCTCAAGGGGTGTAGATTTAGTATGAAATGAGTCAAAAGCGTAGATAAAGTGGGTGCAGAAATGTATTTGGAGTGTAAGAAATGAAAGGATTGTGAGAGGTTTAAGAAGCAATGGTAATTATGTTAGATGTTTTAAGTGTTTGCAGGTAAAATTGCATTGGTGCAGCTGTGCTTAAAAAACAAAATTACAATAATACAGATACAGGCATTTGTAGGTGAAATGGATGGTTTATGAAATGTCCAAGTAAGGTAGTTCTGTGCTATGTAATCAGATGCAACAATCAGGAGGTGAGTGATCTGAGGAGTAAGTGACTCACATTTGTTATTAGTTCTTCAGTTTTCTTTGTTTTGTTAGATTGGTGTGCTTCTGTTTTCCTTCTTTTTCACTTCGATTGAACGCTAATTGAACACTGCTGTTATGTGTCAATTTTATCACGCTTTTATAAAAATGCACGCTTAGATCAATAAATGCACAGCCAAATGGCTTTGCACAGCCTACACCATTGGACTTTAGTAGAAGACTATTACAAGTGAAACCAATAATTGAAATCTGTAACCACACCCCACCCCCTCAAATGCCAGGCAATAAATTACCTTAAAAACAACAACCAGGCATTCCACAAAGATTAAACTGGGTCTATATCATTCAAAACTTTAAAAAAGTACTTCAAAATCACATACTATGCAATAATGTTTCAATTTGCATTACCCAGCAGAATTAGCTTTGCATATATAGATATAGTGCAGCAGAATAGATTGGTGGTTGTAGTCAATTGTAATTACCTGTAGGTGACAAGAAGAGAAGAAACGTCAATTCACAATCGATATCAGCTGAAGATAAATTAACGCTGATTGAACGCTGCGTTATGTGTCAATTTTATCACGCTTTGATAAAAATGCATGCTTAGATCAATAAATGCACAGCCAAACAGCTTTGCACATCCTACACCATTGGACTTAAGTAGAAGTCTGGTGGCCAGCAAAATTTTGCACTGTCCTCCTACTATATATAGTGCGCACAACTACTAAAATACACCACAGGTATGGATGGATAGTATACTTGACGACACAGAGGTAGGTAGAGCAGTGGCCTACTGTACCGTACTGCTATATATTATATACTGGTGGTCAGCAAAATTCTGCCCTGTCCTCCTACTATATAATACAATGCAGCACAGATATGGAGCATTTTTCAGGCAGAGAACGTAGATATTTTCAGCACACTGAGCACAGATATTTGCAAGCACACTGAACACAGAAACTGAGAAAACGCTGCACGTCCTCTCCCTATCATCTCCAATGCACAAGTGAAAATGGCGGCGACTCGTGGCTCCTTATATAGAATAGAATAGCTGCTGACGGGCACGATTGAGGGAGGAAAGGGACATTTGAATCCAGCCCATAGATGCAATGTGAATATGTAATTTGTACCTTCCTATCTTAAAATGTATATACAGTGTATATGTCACAACTGAGGGCCTGAGCTGACTGGAGGCAGCCTCAGTTGTAGGGGCTGAGGTGTAGTGGAACCTGGGAGGTTGTATCAGACCCCTGGACATGTAAGTTAAATGTAGAAGAATTGCCCGAAGGCGTGCCCACGACAACCAGGATAAAAGTCAATGATGTTTATTTTGACAAACTCCATGCATCACAGCAGTAATAAAAGAGAAACATAAACTCAGCAGAGAAATAATACAGTTCCTGGGTACTACAGGAGGACAAGGACCACAGGGCTCTGGTAGTATGAGACAGTTCTTATTATCTTCTAGTTGGAAAGTCCTTACCAGGCTCGACTGTAGCAATGGAGATAGCCCAGGATCATACTAGCTGGTGTTCCAGGAAAAGCTGGGCTGCTGTGGATAAAATGGCTGCTGTGGGTACTGGCTGAAACCAGACTGATGTAAGCACGGAGTGGATTGCTGGATGGAACCAGCCAAATAATAAATGAAGCTTGAGAGCGATGAAATATGATTGATATATGGAGTTTGAGAGCGGTGAAATAATAGTGCCGGTGGTGAGTGGTAATCTGCGGAAATGATACCGGCACTTTAAGAAGAGCTGATCTCGGCTGGAAGCAGGTAAATCTGTAACTGGAAACAGATGAGTCCCAGAGGACTGGAGAGTCAGGCTGCACCGCAGGTGGTAGACTAGAGCGGGTCTCTTTAGTGGAGGTTTGGAGATGGTAACTGGAACCTGGAAAACAACCACGGGAGAGAGACAAACTGGAACTAGGTTTGACAACCAAATCACTGACGCCTTCCTTGCTCAGGCACAGAATACTTATACCTGCAGCAAGGAAGGGATTGGCTAGGCAATTATGCAGATTACAATGGAAACAGCGGATTGGTGGAAATGAACAGGTGACAGAATCCAACATGGCTGCGCCCATGCAGACACTTGGAGGGAAGATTGGTTTGAAAATCCATGTGGGAACTTTAACAGCAATGGCGGCGCCGGCCACAGTAAACAGGAGACGCCAGACTGATGAGTGCACATTTGAACCACGCGGGCAACAGCGGAGGCCGCGGCTGACATAAGCGCCACTCTGACATCCTGCATGCAGAAACTCAGGGACGGCGGCGGAGGCCGCGGGAGATGCCATTCAAGATGCAACATGGCGCCGCTGTGACAGCGTCTCAGAGTGACAGGAGAGGAGGCAGGAATGGGGACATCAGAATAACAGATGGGATCCGGTCCTGGAGCGCTGAGCCAGCCTTAGGAGGCATCTGAAAGGTAAGTTATGGCGTCCAGATACCCGGATCGTGACAGTATACACTAGAGGTCTTTCCGAACCCCCTAATCCTAACATTGTAATTTGCTTTAGGGCGCACCTCCAATTAGTCTAGTGTTTCTTGCTGCCTTTCCAATGAAGCAAGTTTAATTTAGTAATAGGTGAAAAACCATCCCTACAAAGGTGTTAATCAGAGACTTGGCTTTGTGGACACTTTTCAGAGAACAACTTTGTTAGCATAAAAATAAAACCAGAAAATGAAGAGCTGTTTAATCACTCAATTGGATTTTTTTGCCAGCATATTTCTTTTTCTCTGCAACCAATGCTAAATTGTGCTTCCTAGCTGTTTTTATAAAATCACTGAATCAAATCTAACTCTGATTACATCAGAGAAGGCCAGGTACCCTACACCATAACAGGGGGTTTGAAATTTTGACTTGTCTACTTAAAGATCACCAAAATCTGATCACAAGGTCAATTACGTCCCTGGGTGGGATTGAACCACCAACCTTTTGGTTAATAGCCGAACACACTAACCGATTGCGCCACAGAGACACTTTGCAAAATGTACATACTGACAAAGGCTAATAAGCATTTATCTAGAACGTTTCCTAGAAAAACTTTAAAAAGTCAATAATCTGGAGAGTTTTTGTAAAATGTTTCTTCCATCAACCAACGAAGAAACACATTGGTACTTTTCCATGATGAGTGAGTGCTTCAGGTTCTCTTGCACTTACATGTGCAGCAGAGTACTGCAATGGAAGCATGCTGGGCCCATAACCAAGAGGTAGGCAGATTGAAACTATCCTCTGCTATATGCATTTTTTTTTTGTTAATTAAAGTAATCCAAAACTGGGATTGATATTTTGGTTCTTTTATTTTTACTTAAAGTACAGTAACTTTTACCATTTTAATTTGTTTTAATAGTATATTGACAGTATTGTTTTCTTTCAAATATCCACTTAATTTTCTTTACCCTATTATTAAAATGGTAATTGACAAAAACAAACTACATTGTCACCAGAAGAGCAATACAAAATGTACAAGTGATATATTAAAATCATCTTTCCAGCTTGATTTTCAATGATGCATTGGGGCAACAATTTTTTTTAGCAACATCTTCACCCTTAAATAAAGATTTTCTTAATTCCTTACCTGTGTGCTAATTAGATATCACCTTGTTTTCACATTAAACAGACTTCCACATGAGAAAGCAGCAAGGATGCAGTGGCGTTAATGTTTCCTGGTGTCAACCCGTATTATTTCAGTAGACATTGAAATGAGGATGCATCTTGCTGCCTTTCCAATGAAGCAAATTTAATTTAGTAATAGGTGAAAAACCATCCCTACAAAGGTGTTAATCAGAGACTTGGCTTTGTGGACACTTTTCAGAGAACAAATTTGTTAGCATAAAAATAAAGCCAGAAAATGAAGAGCTGTTTAATCACTCAATTTTATTTTTTTGCCAGCATATTTCTTTTTCTCTGCAACCCACTGCTAAATTGTGCTTCCTAGCTGTTTTTATAAAATCACTGAATCAAATCTAACTCTGATTACATCAGAGAAGGCCAGGTACCCTACACCATAAGAGGGGGTTTGAAATTTTGACTTGTCTACTTAAAGATCACCAAAATCTGATAACAAGGTCAATTACGTCACTGGGTGGGATTGAACCACCAACCTTTTGGTTTATAGCCGTACACACTAACTGATTGCGCCACAGAGACACTTTGCAAAAGTACATACTGACAAAGGCTAATAAGCATTCATCTAGAACGTTTCCTAGAAAAACTTTAAAAAGTCAATAATCTGGAGAGTTTTTGTAAAATGTTTCTTCCATCAACCAACAAAGAAACACATTGGTACTTTCCCATGATGACTGAGTGCTTCAGGATCTCTTGCACTTACATGTGCAGCAGAGTACTGCAATGGAAGCATGCTGGGCCCATAACCCAGAGGTAGGCAGATTGAAACTATCCTTTGCTATATGCATTTTTTTTTGTTAATTTAAGTAATCAAAACTGGGATTGATATTTTTGCTCTTTTATTTTTACTTAAAGTACAATAACTTTTACCATTTTAATTTGTTTTAATAGTATATTGACAGTATTGTTTTCTTTCAAATGTCCACTTAATTTTCTTTACCCTATTATTAAAATGGTAATTGACAAAAACAAACTACATTGTCACCAGAAGAGCAATACAAAATGTACAAGTGATATATTAAAATCATCTTTCCAGCTTGAATTTCAATGATGCATTGGGGCAACAATTTTTTTAGCAACATCTTCACCCTTAAATAAAGATTTTCTTAATTCCTTACCTGTGTGCTAATTAGATATCACCTTGTTTTCACATTAAACAGACTTCCACATGAGAAAGCAGCAAGGATGCAGTGGCGTTAATGTTTCCTGGTGTCAACCTGTATTATTTCAGTAAACATTGAAATGAGGATGCATCTTGCTGCCTTTCCAATGAAGCAAGTTTAATTTAGTAATAGGTTAAAAACCATCCTTACAAAGGTGTTAATCAGAGACTTGGCTTTGTGGACACTTTTCAGAGAACAAATTTGTTAGCATAAAAATAAAGCCAGAAAATTAAGAGCTGTTTAATCACTCAATTGGATTTTTTTTGCCAGCATATTTCTTTTTCTCTGCAACCCACTGCTAAATTGTGCTTCCTAGCTGTTTTTATAAAATCACTGAATCAAATCTAACTCTGATTACATCAGAGAAGGCCAGGTACCCTACACCATAACAGGGGGTTTGAAATTTTGACTTGTCTACTTTAAGATCACCAAAATCTGATAACAAGGTCAATTACGTCCTTGGTTGGGATTGAACCACCAACCTTTTGGTTAGTAGCCAGACACACTAACCGATTGCGCCACAGAGACACTTTGCAAAAAGTAGATACTGACAAAGTCTAATAAGCATACATCTAGAACGTTTCCTAGAAAAACTTTAAAAAGTCAATAATCTGGAGAGTTTTTGTAAGATGTTTCTTCCATCAACCAATGAAGAAACACATTGGTACTTTCCCATGATGAGTGAGTGCTTCAGGATCTCTTGCACTTACATGTGCAGCACAGTACTGCAATGGAAGCATGCTGGGCCCATAACCCAGAGGTAGGCAGATTGAAACTATCCTTTGCTATATGCATTTTTTTTTGTTAATTTAAGTAATCAAAACTGGGATTGATATTTTTGCTCTTTTATTTTTACTTAAAGTACAATAACTTTTACCATTTTAATTTGTTTGAATAGTATATTGACAGTATAGTTTTCTTTAAAAAATCCACTTAATTTTCTTTACCCTATTATTAAAAGGGTAATTGACAAAAACAAACTACATTGTCACCAGAAGAGCAATACAAAATGTACAAGTGATATATTAAAATCATCTTTCCAGCTTGAATTTCAATGATGCATTGGGGCAACGCTCTTGTGAGAAACATCTTCACCCTTAAATAAAGATTTTCTTAATTCCTTACCTGTGTGCTAATTAGATATCACCTTGTTTTCACATTAAACAGACTTCCACATGAGAAAGCAGCAAGGATGCAGTGGCGTTAATGTTTCCTGGTGTCAACCTGTATTATTTCAGTAGACATTGAAATGAGGATGCATCTTGCTGCCTTTCCAATGAAGCAAGTTTAATTTAGTAATAGGTGAAAAACCATCCCTACAAAGGTGTTAATCAGAGACTTGGCTTTGTGGACACTTTTCAGAGAACAAATTTGTTAGCATAAAAATAAAGCCAGAAAATGAAGAGCTGTTTAATCACTCAATTGGATTTTTTTTTGCCAGCATATTTCTTTTTCTCTGCAACCCACTGCTAAATTGTGCTTCCTAGCTGTTTTTATAAAATCAATGAACCAAATCTAACTCTGATTACATCAGAGAAGGCCAGGTACCCTACACCATAACAGGGGGTTTGAAATTTTGACTTGTCTACTTAAAGATCACCAAAATCTGATAACAAGGTCAATTACGTCCCTGGGTGGGATTGAACCACCAACCTTTTGGTTAGTAGCCGGACACACTAACCGATTGCGCCACAGAGACACTTTGCAAAAAGTACATACTGACAAAGGCTAATAAGCATACATCTAGAACGTTTCCTAGAAAAACTTTAAAAAGTCAATAATCTGGAGAGTTTTTGTAAGATGTTTCTTCCATCAACCAACAAAGAAACACATTGGTACTTTCCCATGATGAGTGAGTGCTTCAGGATCTCTTGCACTTACATGTGCAGCAGAGTACTGCAATGGAAGCATGCTGGGCCCATAACCCAGAGGTAGGCAGATTGAAACTATCCTTTGCTATATGCATTTTTTTTTGTTAATTTAAGTAATCAAAACTGGGATTGATATTTTTGCTCTTTTATTTTTACTTAAAGTACAATAACTTTTACCATTTTAATTTGTTTTAATAGTATATTGACAGTATAGTTTTCTTTAAAAAATCCACTTAATTTTCTTTACCCTATTATTAAAAGGGTAATTGACAAAAACAAACTACATTGTCACCAGAAGAGCAATACAAAATGTACAAGTGATATATTAAAATCATCTTTCCAGCTTGAATTTCAATGATGCATTGGGGCAACGATTTTGTGAGAAACATCTTCACCCTTAAATAAAGATTTTCTTAATTCCTTACCTGTGTGCTAATTAGATATCACCTTGTTTTCACATTAAACAGACTTCCACATGAGAAAGCAGCAAGGATGCAGTGGCGTTAATGTTTCCTGGTGTCAACCCGTATTATTTCAGTAGACATTGAAATGAGGATGCATCTTGCTGCCTTTCCAATGAAGCAAATTTAATTTAGTAATAGGTGAAAAACCATCCCTACAAAGGTGTTAATCAGAGACTTGGCTTTGTGGACACTTTTCAGAGAACAAATTTGTTAGCATAAAAATAAAGCCAGAAAATTAAGAGCTGTTTAATCACTCAATTGGATTTTTTTGCCAGCATATTTCTTTTTCTCTACAACCCACTGCTAAATTGTGCTTCCTAGCTGTTTTTATAAAATCACTGAATCAAATCTAACTCTGATTACATCAGAGAAGGCCAGGTACCCTACACCATAAGAGGGGGTTTGAAATGTTGACTTGTCTACTTAAAGATCACCAAAATCTATTACGTCCCTGGGTGGGATTGAACCACCAACCTTTTGGTTTATAGCCGTTCACACTAACTGATTGCGCCACAGAGACACTTTGCAAAAGTATATACTGACAAAGGCTAATAAGCATTCATCTAAAACGTTTCCTAGAAAAACTTTAAAAAGTCAATAATCTGGAGAGTTTTAGTAAGATGTTTCTTCCATCCACCAACGAAGAAACACATTGGTACTTTCCCATGATGAGTGAGTGCTTCAGGATCTCTTGCACTTACATGTGCAGCAAAGTACTGCAATGGAAGCATGCTGGGCCCATAACCCAGAGGTAGGCAGATTAAAACTATCCTCTGCTATATGCATATTTTTTTGTTAATTAAAGTAATCCAAAACTGGGATTGATATTTTTGCTCTTTTATTTTTCATTAAAGTACAATAACTTTTACCATTTTAATTTGTTTTAATAGTATATTGAAAGTATTATTTTCTTTAAAAAATCCACTTAATTTTCTTTACCCTATTATTAAAATGGTAATTGACAAAAACAAACTACATTGTCACCAGAAGAGCAATACAAAATGTACAAGTGATATATTAAAATCATCTTTCCAGCTTGAATTTCAATGATGCATTGGGGCAACGATTTTGTGAGAAACATCTTCACCCTTAAATAAAGATTTTCTTAATTCCTTACCTGTGTGCTAATTAGATATCACCTTGTTTTCACATTAAACAGACTTCCACATGAGAAAGCAGCAAGGATGCAGTGGCGATAATGTTTCCTGGTGTCAACCTGTATTATTTCAGTAGACATTGAAATGAGGATGCATCTTGCTGCCTTTCCAATGAAGCAAGTTTAATTTAGTAATAGGTGAAAAACCATCCTTACAAATGTGTTAATCAGAGACTTGGCTTTGTGGACACTTTTCAGAGAACAAATTTGTTAGCATAAAAATAAATCCAGAAAATGAAGAGATGTTTAATCACTCAATTGGATTTTTTTGCCAGCATATTTCTTTTTCTCTGCAACCCACTGCTAAATTGTGCTTCCTAGCTGTTTTTATAAAATCACTGAATCAAATCTAACTCTGATTACATCAGAGAAGGCCAGGTACCCTACACCATAAGAGGGGGTTTGAAATTTTGACTTGTCTACTTAAAGATCACCAAAATCTGATAACAAGGTCAATTACGTCCCTGGGTGGGATTGAACCACCAACCTTTTGGTAAATAGCCATACACACTAACTGATTGCGCCACAGAGACACTTTGCAAAAGTACATACTGACAAAGGCTAATAAGCATTCATCTAAAACGTTTCCTAGAAAAACTTTAAAAAGTCAATAATCTGGAGAGTTTTTGTAAGATGTTTCTTCCATCAACCAACGAAGAAACACATTGGTACTTTCCCATGATGAGTGAGTGCTTCAGGATCTACTGCACTTACATGTGCAGCAGAGTACAGCAATGGAAGCATGCTGGGCACATAACCCAGAGGTAGGCAGATTGAAACTATCCTTTGCTATATGCATTTTTTTTTGTTAATTAAAGTAATCCAAAACTGGGATTGATATTTTTGCTCTTTTATTTTTACTTAAAGTACAATAAATTTTACCATTTTAATTTGTTTTAATAGTATATTGACAGTATAGTTTTCTTTAAAAAATCCACTTAATTTTCTTTACCCTATTATTAAAAGGGTAATTGACAAAAACAAACTACATTGTCACCAGAAGAGCAATACAAAATGTACAAGTGATATATTAAAATCATCTTTCCAGCTTGAATTTCAATGATGCATTGGGGCAACGATTTTGTGAGAAACATCTTCACCCTTAAATAAAGATTTTCTTAATTCCTTACCTGTGTGCTAATTAGATATCACCTTGTTTTCACATTAAACAGACTTCCACATGAGAAAGCAGCAAGGATGCAGTGGCGTTAATGTTTCCTGGTGTCAACCCGTATTATTTCAGTAGACATTGAAATGAGGATGCATCTTGCTGCCTTTCCAATGAAGCAAATTTAATTTAGTAATAGGTGAAAAACCATCCCTACAAAGGTGTTAATCAGAGACTTGGCTTTGTGGACACTTTTCAGAGAACAAATTTGTTAGCATAAAAATAAAGCCAGAAAATTAAGAGCTGTTTAATCACTCAATTGGATTTTTTTTTGCCAGCATATTTCTTTTTCTCTGCAACCCACTGCTAAATTGTGCTTCCTAGCTGTTTTTATAAAATCAATGAATCAAATCTAACTCTGATTACATCAGAGAAGGCCAGGTACCCTACACCATAACAGGGGGTTTGAAATTTTGACTTGTCTACTTAAAGATCACCAAAATCTGATAACAAGGTCTATTACGTCCCTGGGTGGGATTGAACCACCAACTTTTTGGTTAGTAGCCGGACACACTAACCGATTGCGCCACAGAGACACTTTGCAAAAAGTACATACTGACAAAGGCTAATAAGCATACATCTAGAACGTTTCCTAGAAAAACTTTAAAAAGTCAATAATCTGGAGAGTTTTTGTAAGATGTTTCTTCCATCAACCAACGAAGAAACACATTGGTACTTTCCCATGATGACTGAGTGCTTCAGGATCTCTTGCACTTACATGTGCAGCAGAGTACTGCAATGGAAGCATGCTGGGCCCATAACCCACAGGTAGGCAGATTGAAACTATCCTTTGCTATATGCATTTTTTTTTGTTAATTTAAGTAATCAAAACTGGGATTGATATTTTTGCTCTTTTATTTTTACTTAAAGTACAATAACTTTTACCATTTTAATTTGTTTTAATAGTATATTGACAGTATAGTTTTCTTTAAAAAATCCACTTAATTTTCTTTACCCTATTATTAAAAGGGTAATTGACAAAAACAAACTACATTGTCACCAGAAGAGCAATACAAAATGTACAAGTGATATATTAAAATCATCTTTCCAGCTTGAATTTCAATGATGCATTGGGGCAACGATTTTGTGAGAAACATCTTCACCCTTAAATAAAGATTTTCTTAATTCCTTACCTGTGTGCTAATTAGATATCACCTTGTTTTCACATTAAACAGACTTCCACATGAGAAAGCAGCAAGGATGCAGTGGCGTTAATGTTTCCTGGTGTCAACCCGTATTATTTCAGTAGACATTGAAATGAGGATGCATCTTGCTGCCTTTCCAATGAAGCAAATTTAATTTAGTAATAGGTGAAAAACCATCCCTACAAAGGTGTTAATCAGAGACTTGGCTTTGTGGACACTTTTCAGAGAACAAATTTGTTAGCATAAAAATAAAGCCAGAAAATTAAGAGCTGTTTAATCACTCAATTGGATTTTTTTGCCAGCATATTTCTTTTTCTCTGCAACCCACTGCTAAATTGTGCTTCCTAGCTGTTTTTATAAAATCACTGAATCAAATCTAACTCTGATTACATCAGAGAAGGCCAGGTACCCTACACCATAAGAGGGGGTTTGAAATGTTGACTTGTCTACTTAAAGATCACCAAAATCTGATCACAAGGTCAATTACGTCCCTGGGTGGGATTGAACCACTAACCTTTTGGTTTATAGCCGTTCACACTAACTGATTGCGCCACAGAGACACTTTGCAAAAGTATATACTGACAAAGGCTAATAAGCATTCATCTAAAACGTTTCCTAGAAAAACTTTAAAAAGTCAATAATCTGGAGAGTTTTTGTAAGATGTTTCTTCCATCCACCAACGAAGAAACACATTGGTACTTTCCCATGATGAGTGAGTGCTTCAGGATCTCTTGCACTTACATGTGCAGCAAAGTACTGCAATGGAAGCATGCTGGGCCCATAACCCAGAGGTAGGCAGATTAAAACTATCCTCTGCTATATGCATATTTTTTTGTTAATTAAAGTAATCCAAAACTGGGATTGATATTTTTGCTCTTTTATTTTTCATTAAAGTACAAAACTTTTACCATTTTAATTTGTTTTAATAGTATATTGAAAGTATTATTTTCTTTAAAAAATCCACTTAATTTTCTTTACCCTATTATTAAAATGGTAATTGACAAAAACAAACTACATTGTCACCAGAAGAGCAATACAAAATGTACAAGTGATATATTAAAATCATCTTTCCAGCTTGAATTTCAATGATGCATTGGGGCAACGATTTTGTGAGAAACATCTTCACCCTTAAATAAAGATTTTCTTAATTCCTTACCTGTGTGCTAATTAGATATCACCTTGTTTTCACATTAAACAGACTTCCACATGAGAAAGCAGCAAGGATGCAGTGGCGATAATGTTTCCTGGTGTCAACCTGTATTATTTCAGTAGACATTGAAATGAGGATGCATCTTGCTGCCTTTCCAATGAAGCAAGTTTAATTTAGTAATAGGTGAAAAACCATCCTTACAAAGGTGTTAATCAGAGACTTGGCTTTGTGGACACTTTTCAGAGAACAAATTTGTTAACATAAAAATAAAGCCAGAAAATGAAGAGCTGTTTAATCACTCAATTGGATTTTTTTGCCAGCATATTTCTTTTTCTCTGCAACCCACTGCTAAATTGTGCTTCCTAGCTGTTTTCATAAAATCACTGAATCAAATCTAACTCTGATTACATCAGAGAAGGCCAGGTACCCTACACCATAAGAGGGGGTTTGAAATTTTGACTTGTCTACTTAAAGATCACCAAAATCTGATAACAAGGTCAATTGCGTCCCTGGGTGGGATTGAACCACCAACCTTTTGGTAAATAGCCATACACACTAACTGATTGCGCCACAGAGACACTTTGCAAAAGTACATACTGACAAAGGCTAATAAGCATTCATCTAAAACGTTTCCTAGAAAAACTTTAAAAAGTCAATAATCTGGAGAGTTTTTGTAAGATGTTTCTTCCATCAACCAACGAAGAAACACATTGGTACTTTCCCATGATGAGTGAGTGCTTCAGGATCTACTGCACTTACATGTGCAGCAGAGTACAGCAATGGAAGCATGCTGGGCACATAACCCAGAGGTAGGCAGATTGAAACTATCCTCTGCTATATGCATTTTTTTTTGTTAATTAAAGTAATCCAAAACTGGGATTGATATTTTTGCTCTTTTATTTTTACTTAAAGTACAATAACTTTTACCATTTTAATTTGTTTTAATAGTATATTGACAGTATAGTTTTCTTTAAAAAATCCACTTAATTTTCTTTACCCTATTATTAAAAGGGTAATTGACAAAAACAAACTACATTGTCACCAGAAGAGCAATACAAAATGTACAAGTGATATATTAAAATCCTCTTTCCAGCTTGAATTTCAATGATGCATTGGGGCAACGATTTTGTGAGAAACATCTTCACCCTTAAATAAAGATTTTCTTAATTCCTTACCTGTGTGCTAATTAGATATCACCTTGTTTTCACATTAAACAGACTTCCACATGAGAAAGCAGCAAGGATGCAGTGGCGTTAATGTTTCCTGGTGTCAACCCGTATTATTTCAGTAGACATTGAAATGAGGATGCATCTTGCTGCCTTTCCAATGAAGCAAATTTAATTTAGTAATAGGTGAAAAACTATCCCTACAAAGGTGTTAATCAGAGACTTGGCTTTGTGGACACTTTTCAGAGAACAAATTTGTTAGCATAAAAATAAAGCCAGAAAATTAAGAGCTGTTTAATCACTCAATTGGATTTTTTTTTGCCAGCATATTTCTTTTTCTCTGCAACCCACTGCTAAATTGTGCTTCCTAGCTGTTTTTATAAAATCAATGAATCAAATCTAACTCTGATTACATCAGAGAAGGCCAGGTACCCTACACCATAAGAGGGGGTTTGAAATGTTGACTTGTCTACTTAAAGATCACCAAAATCTGATCACAAGGTCAATTACGTCCCTGGGTGGGATTGAACCACCAACCTTTTGGTTTATAGCCGTTCACACTAACTGATTGCGCCACAGAGACACTTTGCAAAAGTACATACTGACAAAGGCTAATAAGCATACATCTAGAACGTTTCCTAGAAAAACTTTAAAAAGTCAATAATCTGGAGAATTTTTGTAAAATGTTTCTTCCATCAACCAACGAAGAAACACATTGGTACTTTCCCATGATGAGTGAGTGCTTCAGGATCTCTTGCACTTACATGTGCAGCAGAGTACTGCAATGGAAGCATGCTGGGCCCATAACCCAGAGGTAGGCAGATTGAAACTATCCTTTGCTATATGCATTTTTTTTGTTAATTTAAGTAATCAAAACTGGGATTGATATTTTTCCTCTTTTATTTTTACTTGAAGTACAATAACTTTTACCATTTTAATTTGTTTGAATAGTATATTGACAGTATAGTTTTCTTTAAAAAATCAACTTAATTTTCTTTACCCTATTATTAAAAGGGTAATTGACAAAAACAAACTACATTGTCACCAGAAGAGCAATACAAAATGTACAAGTGATATATTAAAATCCTCTTTCCAGCTTGAATTTCAATGATGCATTGGGGCAACGATTTTGTGAGAAACATCTTCACCCTTAAATAAAGATTTTCTTAATTCCTTACCTGTGTGCTAATTAGATATCACCTTGTTTTCACATTAAACAGACTTCCACATGAGAAAGCAGCAAGGATGCAGTGGCGTTAATGTTTCCTGGTGTCAACCTGTATTATTTCAGTAGAAATTGAAATGAGGATGCATCTTGCTGCCTTTCCAATGAAGCAAGTTTAATTTAGTAATAGGTGAAAAACCATCCCTACAAAGGTGTTAATCAGAGACTTGGCTTTGTGGACACTTTTCAGAGAACAAATTTGTTAGCATAAAAATAAAGCCAGAAAATGAAGAGCTGTTTAATCACTCAATTGGATTTTTTTTTCCAGCATATTTCTTTTTCTCTGCAACCCACTGCTAAATTGTGCTTCCTATCTGTTTTTATAAAATCACTGAATCAAATCTAACTCTGATTACATCAGAGAAGGCCAGGTACCCTACACCATAACAGGGGGTTTGAAATTTTGACTTGTCTACTTAAAGATCACCAAAATCTGATAACAAGGTCAATTACGTCCCTGGGTGGGATTGAACCACCAACCTTTCGGTTAGTAACCAGACACACTAACCGATTGCGCCACAGAGACACTTTGTAAAAAGTACTTACTGACAAAGGCTAATAAGCATACATCTAGAACGTTTCCTAGAAAAACTTTAAAAAGTCAATAATCTGGAGAGTTTTTTAAGATGTTTCTTCCATCACCCAACAAAGAAACACATTGGTACTTTCCTATGATGAGTGAGTGCTTCAGGATCTCTTGCACTTACATGTGCAGCAGAGTACTGCAATGGAAGCATGCTGGGCCCATAACCCAGAGGTAGGCAGATTGAAACTATCCTTTGCTATATGCATTTTTTTTTTAATTTAAGTAATCAAAACTGGGATTGATATTTTTGCTCTTTTATTTTTACTTAAAGTACAATAACTTTTACCATTTTAATTTGTTTTAATAGTATATTGACAGTATAGTTTTCTTTAAAAAATCCACTTAATTTTCTTTACCCTATTATTAAAAGGGTAATTGACAAAAACAAACTACATTGTCACCAGAAGAGCAATACAAAATGTACAAGTGATATATTAAAATCATCTTTCCAGCTTGAATTTCAATGATGCATTGGGGCAACGATTTTGTGAGAAACATCTTCACCCTTAAATAAAGATTTTCTTAATTCCTTACCTGTGTGCTAATTAGATATCACCTTGTTTTCACATTAAACAGACTTCTACATGAGAAAGCAGCAAGGATGCAGTGGCATTAATGTTTCCTGGTGTCAAACTGTATTATTTCAGTAGACATTGAAATGAGGATGCATCTTACTGCCTTTCCAATGAAGCAAGTTTAATTTAGTAATAGGTGAAAAACCATCCCTACAAAGGTGTTAATCAGAGACTTGGCTTTGTGGACACTTTTCAGAGAACAAATTTGTTAGCATAAAAATAAAGCCAGAAAATGAAGAGCTGTTTAATCACTCAATTGGATTTTTTTGCCAGCATATTTCTTTTTCTCTGCAACCCACTGCTAAATTGTGCTTCCTAGCTGTTTTTATAAAATCACTGAATCAAATCTAACTCTGATTACATCAGAGAAGGCCAGGTACCCTACACCATAAGAGGGGGTTTGAAATTTTGACTTGTCTACTTAAAGATCACCAAAATCTGACAACAAGGTCAATTACGTCCCTGGGTGGGATTGAACCACCAACCTTTTGGTAAATAGCCATACACACTAACTAATTGCGCCACAGAGACACTTTGCAAAAGTACATACTGACAAAGGCTAATAAGCATTCATCTAAAACGTTTCCTAGAAAAACTTTAAAAAGTCAATAATCTGGAGAGTTTTTGTAAGATGTTTCTTCCATCAACCAACGAAGAAACACATTGGTACTTTCCCATGATGAGTGAGTGCTTCAGGATCTACTGCACTTACATGTGCAGCAGAGTACAGCAATGGAAGCATGCTGGGCACATAACCCAGAGGTAGGCAGATTGAAACTATCCTCTGCTATATGCATTTTTTTTTGTTAATTAAAGTAATCCAAAACTGGGATTGATATTTTTGCTCTTTTATTTTTACTTAAAGTACAATAACTTTTACCATTTTAATTTGTTTTAATAGTATATTGACAGTATAGTTTTCTTTAAAAAATCCACTTAATTTTCTTTACCCTATTATTAAAAGGGTAATTGACAAAAACAAACTACATTGTCACCAGAAGAGCAATACAAGATGTACAAGTGATATATTAAAATCCTCTTTCCAGCTTGAATTTCAATGATGCATTGGGGCAACGATTTTGTGAGAAACATCTTCACCCTTAAATAAAGATTTTCTTAATTCCTTACCTGTGTGCTAATTAGATATCACCTTGTTTTCACATTAAACAGACTTCCACATGAGAAAGCAGCAAGGATGCAGTGGCGTTAATGTTTCCTGGTGTCAACCCGTATTATTTCAGTAGACATTGAAATGAGGATGCATCTTGCTGCCTTTCCAATGAAGCAAATTTAATTTAGTAATAGGTGAAAAACCATCCCTACAAAGGTGTTAATCAGAGACTTGGCTTTGTGGACACTTTTCAGAGAACAAATTTGTTAACATAAAAATAAAGCCAGAAAATTAAGAGCTGTTTAATCACTCAATTGGATTTTTTTTTTGCCAGCATATTTCTTTTTCTCTGCAACCCACTGCTAAATTGTGCTTCCTAGCTGTTTTTATAAAATCAATGAATCAAATCTAACTCTGATTACATCAGAGAAGGCCAGGTACCCTACACCATAAGAGGGGGTTTGAAATGTTGACTTGTCTACTTAAAGATCACCAAAATCTGATCACAAGGTCTATTACGTCCCTGGTTGGGATTGAACCACCAACCTTTTGGTTTATAGCCGTTCACACTAACTGATTGCGCCACAGAGACACTTTGCAAAAGTACATACTGACAAAGGCTAATAAGCATACATCTAGAACGTTTCCTAGAAAAACTTTAAAAAGTCAATAATCTGGAGAATTTTTGTAAAATGTTTCTTCCATCAACCAACGAAGAAACACATTGGTACTTTCCCATGATGAGTGAGTGCTTCAGGATCTCTTGCACTTACATGTGCAGCAGAGTACTGCAATGGAAGCATGCTGGGCCCATAACCCAGAGGTAGGCAGATTGAAACTATCCTTTGCTATATGCATTTTTTTTGTTAATTTAAGTAATCAAAACTGGGATTGATATTTTTCCTCTTTTATTTTTACTTGAAGTACAATAACTTTTACCATTTTAATTTGTTTGAATAGTATATTGACAGTATAGTTTTCTTTAAAAAATCAACTTAATTTTCTTTACCCTATTATTAAAAGGGTAATTGACAAAAACAAACTACATTGTCACCAGAAGAGCAATACAAAATGTACAAGTGATATATTAAAATCCTCTTTCCAGCTTGAATTTCAATGATGCATTGGGGCAACGATTTTGTGAGAAACATCTTCACCCTTAAATAAAGATTTTCTTAATTCCTTACCTGTGTGCTAATTAGATATCACCTTGTTTTCACATTAAACAGACTTCCACATGAGAAAGCAGCAAGGATGCAGTGGCGTTAATGTTTCCTGGTGTCAACCTGTATTATTTCAGTAGAAATTGAAATGAGGATGCATCTTGCTGCCTTTCCAATGAAGCAAGTTTAATTTAGTAATAGGTGAAAAACCATCCCTACAAAGGTGTTAATCAGAGACTTGGCTTTGTGGACACTTTTCAGAGAACAAATTTGTTAGCATAAAAATAAAGCCAGAAAATGAAGAGCTGTTTAATCACTCAATTGGATTTTTTTTCCCAGCATATTTCTTTTTCTCTGCAACCCACTGCTAAATTGTGCTTCCTATCTGTTTTTATAAAATCACTGAATCAAATCTAACTCTGATTACATCAGAGAAGGCCAGGTACCCTACACCATAACAGGGGGTTTGAAATTTTGACTTGTCTACTTAAAGATCACCAAAATCTGATAACAAGGTCAATTACGTCCCTGGGTGGGATTGAACCACCAACCTTTCGGTTAGTAACCAAACACACTAACCGATTGCGCCACAGAGACACTTTGTAAAAAGTACTTACTGACAAAGGCTAATAAGCATACATCTAGAACGTTTCCTAGAAAAACTTTAAAAAGTCAATAATCTGGAGAGTTTTTTAAGATGTTTCTTCCATCACCCAACAAAGAAACACATTGGTACTTTCCTATGATGAGTGAGTGCTTCAGGATCTCTTGCACTTACATGTGCAGCAGAGTACTGCAATGGAAGCATGCTGGGCCCATAACCCAGAGGTAGGCAGATTGAAACTATCCTTTGCTATATGCATTTTTTTTGTTAATTTAAGTAATCAAAACTGGGATTGATATTTTTGCTCTTTTATTTTTACTTAAAGTACAATAACTTTTACCATTTTAATTTGTTTTAATAGTATATTGACAGTATAGTTTTCTTTAAAAAATCCACTTAATTTTCTTTACCCTATTATTAAAAGGGTAATTGACAAAAACAAACTACATTGTCACCAGAAGAGCAATACAAAATGTACAAGTGATATATTAAAATCATCTTTCCAGCTTGAATTTCAATGATGCATTGGGGCAACGATTTTGTGAGAAACATCTTCACCCTTAAATAAAGATTTTCTTAATTCCTTACCTGTGTGCTAATTAGATATCACCTTGTTTTCACATTAAACAGACTTCTACATGAGAAAGCAGCAAGGATGCAGTGGCATTAATGTTTCCTGGTGTCAACCTGTATTATTTCAGTAGACATTGAAATGAGGATGCATCTTACTGCCTTTCCAATGAAGCAAGTTTAATTTAGTAATAGGTGAAAAACCATCCCTACAAAGGTGTTAATCAGAGACTTGGCTTTGTGGACACTTTTCTGAGAACAAATTTGTTAGCATAAAAATAAAGCCAGAAAATGAAGAGCTGTTTAATCACTCAATTGGATTTTTTTGCCAGCATATTTCTTTTTCTCTGCAACCCACTGCTAAATTGTGCTTCCTAGCTGTTTTTATAAAATCACTGAATCAAATCTAACTCTGATTACATCAGAGAAGGCCAGGTACCCTACACCATAAGAGGGGGTTTGAAATTTTGACTTGTCTACTTAAAGATCACCAAAATCTGATAACAAGTTCAATTACGTCCCTGGGTGGGATTGAACCACCAACCTTTTGGTTAGTAGCTGGACACACTAACCGATTGCGCCACAGAGACACTTTGCAAAAAGTATATACTGACAAAGGCTAATAAGCATACATCTAGAACGTTTCCTAGAAAAACTTTAAAAAGTCAATAATCTGGAGAGTTTTTGTAAGAATTTTCTTAACTCAACCAACGAAGAAACAAATTGGTACTTTCCCATGATGAGTGAGTGCTTCAGGATCTCTTGCACTTACATGTGCAGCAGAGTACTGCAATGGAAGCATGCTGGGCCCATTACCCAGAGGTAGGCAGATTGAAACTATCCTCTGCTATATGCATTTTTTTTGTTAATTAAAGTAATCCAAAACTGGGATTGATATGTTAGCTATTTTATGTTTACTTAAAGTACAATAACTTTTACCATTTTAATTTGTTTTAATAGTATATTGACAGTATTGTTTTCTTTCAAAAATCCACTTAATTTTCTTTACCCTATTATTAAAATGGTAATTGACAAAAACAAACTACATTGTCACCAGAAGAGCAATACAAAATGTACAAGTGATATATTAAAATCATCTTTCCAGCTTGAATTTCAATGATGCATTGGGGCAACGATTTTGTGAGAAACATCTTCACCCTTAAATAAAGATTTTCTTAATTCCTTACCTGTGTGCTAATTAGATATCACCTTGTTTTCACATTAAACAGACTTCCACATGAGAAAGCAGCAAGGATGCAGTGGCGTTAATGTTTCCTGGTGTCAACCTGTATTATTTCAGTAGAAATTGAAATGAGGATGCATCTTGCTGCCTTTCCAATGAAGCAAGTTTAATTTAGTAATAGGTGAAAAACCATCCCTACAAAGGTGTTAATCAGAGACTTGGCTTTGTGGACACTTTTCAGAGAACAAATTTGTTAGCATAAAAATAAAGCCAGAAAATGAAGAGCTGTTTAATCACTCAATTGGATTTTTTTTCCAGCATATTTCTTTTTCTCTGCAACCCACTGCTAAATTGTGCTTCCTAGCTGTTTTTATAAAATCACTGAATCAAATCTAACTCTGATTACATCAGAGAAGGCCAGGTACCCTACACCATAACAGGGGGTTTGAAATTTTGACTTGTCTACTTAAAGATCACCAACATCTGATAACAAGGTCAATTACGTCCCTGGGTGGGATTGAACCACCAACCTTTTGGTTAGTAGCCAGACACACTAACCGATTGCGCCACAGAGACACTTTGTAAAAAGTACGTACTGACAAAGGCTAATAAGCATACATCTAGAACGTTTCCTAGAAAAACTTTAAAAAGTCAATAATCTGGAGAGTTTTTGTAAGATGTTTCTTCCATCAACCAACGAAGAAACACATTGGTACTTTCCCATGATGAGTGAGTGCTTCAGGATCTCTTGCACTTACATGTGCAGCAGAGTACTGCAATGGAAGCATGCTGGGCCCATAACCCAGAGGTAGGCAGATTGAAACTATCCTTTGCTATATGTATTTTTTTTTGTTAATTTAAGTAATCAAAACTGGGATTGATATTTTTGCTCTTTTATTTTTACTTAAAGTACAATAACTTTTACCATTTTAATTTGTTTTAATAGTATATTGACAGTATAGTTTTCTTTAAAAAATCCACTTAATTTTCTTTACCCTATTATTAAAAGGGTAATTGACAAAAACAAACTACATTGTCACCAGAAGAGCAATACAAAATGTACAAGTGATATATTAAAATCATCTTTCCAGCTTGAATTTCAATGATGCATTGGGGCAACGATTTTGTGAGAAACATCTTCACCCTTAAATAAAGATTTTCTTAATTCCTTACCTGTGTGCTAATTAGATATCACCTTGTTTTCACATTAAACAGACTTCCACATGAGAAAGCAGCAAGGATGCAGTGGCGTTAATGTTTCCTGGTGTCAACCTGTATTATTTCAGTAGAAATTGAAATGAGGATGCATCTTGCTGCCTTTCCAATGAAGCAAGTTTAATTTAGTAATAGGTGAAAAACCATCCCTACAAAGGTGTTAATCAGAGACTTGGCTTTGTGGACACTTTTCAGAGAACAAATTTGTTAGCATAAAAATAAAGCCAGAAAATGAAGAGCTGTTTAATCACTCAATTGGATTTTTTTTGCCAGCATATTTCTTTTTCTCTGCAACCCACTGCTAAATTGTGCTTCCTAGCTGTTTTTATAAAATCACTGAATCAAATCTAACTCTGATTACATCAGAGAAGGCCAGGTACCCTACACCATAAGAGTGGGTTTGAAATTTTGACTTGTCTACTTAAAGATCACCAAAATCTGATAACAAGTTCTATTACTTCCCTGGGTGGGATTGAACCACCAACCTTTTGGTTAGTAGCCAGACACACTACCCGATTGCGCCACAGAGACACTTTGCAAAAAGTATATACTGACAAAGGCTAATAAGCATACATCTAGAACGTTTCCTAGAAAAACTTTAAAAAGTTAATAAGCTGGAGAGTTTTTGTAAGATGTTTCTTCCATCAACCAACGAAGAAACACATTGGTACTTTCCCATGATGAGTGAGTGCTTCAGGATCTCTTGCACTTACATGTGCAGCAGAGTACTGCAATGGAAGCATGCTGGGCCCATAACCCAGAGGTAGGCAGATTGAAACTATCCTTTGCTATATGCATTTTTTTTTGTTAATTTAAGTAATCAAAACTGGGATTGATATTTTTGCTCTTTTATTTTTACTTAAAGTACAATAACTTTTACCATTTTAATTTGTTTTAATAGTATATTGACAGTATAGTTTTCTTTAAAAAATCCACTTAATTTTCTTTACCCTATTATTAAAAGGGTAATTGACAAAAACAAACTACATTGTCACCAGAAGAGCAATACAAAATGTACAAGTGATATATTAAAATCATCTTTCCAGCTTGAATTTCAATGATGCATTGGGGCAACGATTTTGTGAGAAACATCTTCACCCTTAAATAAAGATTTTCTTAATTCCTTACCTGTGTGCTAATTAGATATCACCTTGTTTTCACATTAAACAGACTTCTACATGAGAAAGCAGCAAGGATGCAGTGGCGTTAATGTTTCCTGGTGTCAACCTGTATTATTTCAGTAGACATTGAAATGAGGATGCATCTTGCTGCCTTTCCAATGAAGCAAGTTTAATTTAGTTATAGGTGAAAAACCATCCCTACAAAGGTGTTAATCAGAGACTTGGCTTTGTGGACACTTTTTAGAGATCAAATTTGTTAGCATAAAAATAAAGGCAGAAAATGAAGAGCTGTTTAATCACTCAATTGGATTTTTCTGCCAGCATATTTTTTTTCTCTGCAACCCATTGCTAAATTGTGCTTCCTAGCTGTTTTTTATAAAATCACTGAATCAAATCTAACTCTGATTACATCAGAGAAGGCCAGGTACCCTACACCATAAGAGGGGGTTTGAAATTTTGACTTGTCTACTTAAAGATCACCAAAATCTGATAACAAGGTCAATTACGTCCCTGGGTGGGATTGAACCACCAACCTTTTGGTAAATAGCCATACACACTAACTGATTGCGCCACAGAGACACTTTGCAAAAGTACATACTGACAAAGGCTAATAAGCATTCATCTAAAACGTTTCCTAGAAAAACTTTAAAAAGTCAATAATCTGGAGAGTTTTTGTAAGATGTTTCTTCCATCAACCAACGAAGAAACACATTGGTACTTTCCCATGATGAGTGAGTGCTTCAGGATCTACTGCACTTACATGTGCAGCAGAGTACAGCAATGGAAGCATGCTGGGCACATAACCCAGAGGTAGGCAGATTGAAACTATCCTCTGCTATATGCATTTTTTTTTGTTAATTAAAGTAATCCAAAACTGGGATTGATATTTTTGCTCTTTTATTTTTACTTAAAGTACAATAACTTTTACCATTTTAATTTGTTTTAATAGTATATTGACAGTATAGTTTTCTTTAAAAAATCCACTTAATTTTCTTTACCCTATTATTAAAAGGGTAATTGACAAAAACAAACTACATTGTCACCAGAAGAGCAATACAAGATGTACAAGTGATATATTAAAATCCTCTTTCCAGCTTGAATTTCAATGATGCATTGGGGCAACGATTTTGTGAGAAACATCTTCACCCTTAAATAAAGATTTTCTTAATTCCTTACCTGTGTGCTAATTAGATATCACCTTGTTTTCACATTAAACAGACTTCCACATGAGAAAGCAGCAAGGATGCAGTGGCGTTAATGTTTCCTGGTGTCAACCCGTATTATTTCAGTAGACATTGAAATGAGGATGCATCTTGCTGCCTTTCCAATGAAGCAAATTTAATTTAGTAATAGGTGAAAAACCATCCCTACAAAGGTGTTAATCAGAGACTTGGCTTTGTGGACACTTTTCAGAGAACAAATTTGTTAACATAAAAATAAAGCCAGAAAATTAAGAGCTGTTTAATCACTCAATTGGATTTTTTTTTTGCCAGCATATTTCTTTTTCTCTGCAACCCACTGCTAAATTGTGCTTCCTAGCTGTTTTTATAAAATCAATGAATCAAATCTAACTCTGATTACATCAGAGAAGGCCAGGTACCCTACACCATAAGAGGGGGTTTGAAATGTTGACTTGTCTACTTAAAGATCACCAAAATCTGATCACAAGGTCTATTACGTCCCTGGTTGGGATTGAACCACCAACCTTTTGGTTTATAGCCGTTCACACTAACTGATTGCGCCACAGAGACACTTTGCAAAAGTACATACTGACAAAGGCTAATAAGCATACATCTAGAACGTTTCCTAGAAAAACTTTAAAAAGTCAATAATCTGGAGAATTTTTGTAAAATGTTTCTTCCATCAACCAACGAAGAAACACATTGGTACTTTCCCATGATGAGTGAGTGCTTCAGGATCTCTTGCACTTACATGTGCAGCAGAGTACTGCAATGGAAGCATGCTGGGCCCATAACCCAGAGGTAGGCAGATTGAAACTATCCTTTGCTATATGCATTTTTTTTGTTAATTTAAGTAATCAAAACTGGGATTGATATTTTTCCTCTTTTATTTTTACTTGAAGTACAATAACTTTTACCATTTTAATTTGTTTGAATAGTATATTGACAGTATAGTTTTCTTTAAAAAATCAACTTAATTTTCTTTACCCTATTATTAAAAGGGTAATTGACAAAAACAAACTACATTGTCACCAGAAGAGCAATACAAAATGTACAAGTGATATATTAAAATCCTCTTTCCAGCTTGAATTTCAATGATGCATTGGGGCAACGATTTTGTGAGAAACATCTTCACCCTTAAATAAAGATTTTCTTAATTCCTTACCTGTGTGCTAATTAGATATCACCTTGTTTTCACATTAAACAGACTTCCACATGAGAAAGCAGCAAGGATGCAGTGGCGTTAATGTTTCCTGGTGTCAACCTGTATTATTTCAGTAGAAATTGAAATGAGGATGCATCTTGCTGCCTTTCCAATGAAGCAAGTTTAATTTAGTAATAGGTGAAAAACCATCCCTACAAAGGTGTTAATCAGAGACTTGGCTTTGTGGACACTTTTCAGAGAACAAATTTGTTAGCATAAAAATAAAGCCAGAAAATGAAGAGCTGTTTAATCACTCAATTGGATTTTTTTCCCAGCATATTTCTTTTTCTCTGCAACCCACTGCTAAATTGTGCTTCCTATCTGTTTTTATAAAATCACTGAATCAAATCTAACTCTGATTACATCAGAGAAGGCCAGGTACCCTACACCATAACAGGGGGTTTGAAATTTTGACTTGTCTACTTAAAGATCACCAAAATCTGATAACAAGGTCAATTACGTCCCTGGGTGGGATTGAACCACCAACCTTTCGGTTAGTAACCAAACACACTAACCGATTGCGCCACAGAGACACTTTGTAAAAAGTACTTACTGACAAAGGCTAATAAGCATACATCTAGAACGTTTCCTAGAAAAACTTTAAAAAGTCAATAATCTGGAGAGTTTTTTAAGATGTTTCTTCCATCACCCAACAAAGAAACACATTGGTACTTTCCTATGATGAGTGAGTGCTTCAGGATCTCTTGCACTTACATGTGCAGCAGAGTACTGCAATGGAAGCATGCTGGGCCCATAACCCAGAGGTAGGCAGATTGAAACTATCCTTTGCTATATGCATTTTTTTTGTTAATTTAAGTAATCAAAACTGGGATTGATATTTTTGCTCTTTTATTTTTACTTAAAGTACAATAACTTTTACCATTTTAATTTGTTTTAATAGTATATTGACAGTATAGTTTTCTTTAAAAAATCCACTTAATTTTCTTTACCCTATTATTAAAAGGGTAATTGACAAAAACAAACTACATTGTCACCAGAAGAGCAATACAAAATGTACAAGTGATATATTAAAATCCTCTTTCCAGCTTGAATTTCAATGATGCATTGGGGCAACGATTTTGTGAGAAACATCTTCACCCTTAAATAAAGATTTTCTTAATTCCTTACCTGTGTGCTAATTAGATATCACCTTGTTTTCACATTAAACAGACTTCTACATGAGAAAGCAGCAAGGATGCAGTGGCGTTAATGTTTCCTGGTGTCAACCTGTATTATTTCAGTAGACATTGAAATGAGGATGCATCTTGCTGCCTTTCCAATGAAGCAAGTTTAATTTAGTTATAGGTGAAAAACCATCCCTACAAAGGTGTTAATCAGAGACTTGGCTTTGTGGACACTTTTTAGAGAACAAATTTGTTAGCATAAAAATAAAGGCAGAAAATGAAGAGCTGTTTAATCACTCAATTGGATTTTTCTGCCAGCATATTTTTTTTCTCTGCAACCCATTGCTAAATTGTGCTTCCTAGCTGTTTTTTATAAAATCACTGAATCAAATCTAACTCTGATTACATCAGAGAAGGCCAGGTACCCTACACCATAAGAGGGGGTTTGAAATTTTGACTTGTCTACTTAAATATCACCAAAATCTGATCACAAGGTCAATTATGTCCCAGGGTGGGATTGAACCACCAACCTTTTGGTTAGTAGCCGGACACACTAACCGATTGCGCCACAGTGACACTTTGCAAAAAGTACATACTGACAAAGGCTAATAAGCATTCATCTAGAACGTTTCCTAGAAAAACTTTAAAAAGTCAATAATCTGGAGAGTTTTTGTAAGAATTTTCTTAACTCAACCAACGAAGAAACAAATTGGTACTTTCCCATGATGAGTGAGTGCTTCAGGATCTCTTGCACTTACATGTGCAGCAGAGTACTGCAATGGAAGCATGCTGGGCCCATTACCCAGAGGTAGGCAGATTGAAACTATCCTCTGCTATATGCATTTTTTTTGTTAATTAAAGTAATCCAAAACTGGGATTGATATGTTAGCTATTTTATGTTTACTTAAAGTACAATAACTTTTACCATTTTAATTTGTTTTAATAGTATATTGACAGTATTGTTTTCTTTCAAAAATCCACTTAATTTTCTTTACCCTATTATTAAAATGGTAATTGACAAAAACAAACTACATTGTCACCAGAAGAGCAATACAAAATGTACAAGTGATATATTAAAATCATCTTTCCAGCTTGAATTTCAATGATGCATTGGGGCAACGATTTTGTGAGAAACATCTTCACCCTTAAATAAAGATTTTCTTAATTCCTTACCTGTGTGCTAATTAGATATCACCTTGTTTTCACATTAAACAGACTTCCACATGAGAAAGCAGCAAGGATGCAGTGGCGTTAATGTTTCCTGGTGTCAACCTGTATTATTTCAGTAGAAATTGAAATGAGGATGCATCTTGCTGCCTTTCCAATGAAGCAAGTTTAATTTAGTAATAGGTGAAAAACCATCCCTACAAAGGTGTTAATCAGAGACTTGGCTTTGTGGACACTTTTCAGAGAACAAATTTGTTAGCATAAAAATAAAGCCAGAAAATGAAGAGCTGTTTAATCACTCAATTGGATTTTTTTTCCAGCATATTTCTTTTTCTCTGCAACCCACTGCTAAATTGTGCTTCCTAGCTGTTTTTATAAAATCACTGAATCAAATCTAACTCTGATTACATCAGAGAAGGCCAGGTACCCTACACCATAACAGGGGGTTTGAAATTTTGACTTGTCTACTTAAAGATCACCAACATCTGATAACAAGGTCAATTACGTCCCTGGGTGGGATTGAACCACCAACCTTTTGGTTAGTAGCCAGACACACTAACCGATTGCGCCACAGAGACACTTTGTAAAAAGCACGTACTGACAAAGGCTAATAAGCATACATCTAGAACGTTTCCTAGAAAAACTTTAAAAAGTCAATAATCTGGAGAGTTTTTGTAAGATGTTTCTTCCATCAACCAACGAAGAAACACATTGGTACTTTCCCATGATGAGTGAGTGCTTCAGGATCTCTTGCACTTACATGTGCAGCAGAGTACTGCAATGGAAGCATGCTGGGCCCATAACCCAGAGGTAGGCAGATTGAAACTATCCTTTGCTATATGCATTTTTTTTTGTTAATTTAAGTAATCAAAACTGGGATTGATATTTTTGCTCTTTTATTTTTACTTAAAGTACAATAACTTTTACCATTTTAATTTGTTTTAATAGTATATTGACAGTATAGTTTTCTTTAAAAAATCCACTTAATTTTCTTTACCCTATTATTAAAAGGGTAATTGACAAAAACAAACTACATTGTCACCAGAAGAGCAATACAAAATGTACAAGTGATATATTAAAATCATCTTTCCAGCTTGAATTTCAATGATGCATTGGGGCAACGATTTTGTGAGAAACATCTTCACCCTTAAATAAAGATTTTCTTAATTCCTTACCTGTGTGCTAATTAGATATCACCTTGTTTTCACATTAAACAGACTTCCACATGAGAAAGCAGCAAGGATGCAGTGGCGTTAATGTTTCCTGGTGTCAACCTGTATTATTTCAGTAGAAATTGAAATGAGGATGCATCTTGCTGCCTTTCCAATGAAGCAAGTTTAATTTAGTAATAGGTGAAAAACCATCCCTACAAAGGTGTTAATCAGAGACTTGGCTTTGTGGACACTTTTCAGAGAACAAATTTGTTAGCATAAAAATAAAGCCAGAAAATGAAGAGCTGTTTAATCACTCAATTGGATTTTTTTTGCCAGCATATTTCTTTTTCTCTGCAACCCACTGCTAAATTGTGCTTCCTAGCTGTTTTTATAAAATCACTGAATCAAATCTAACTCTGATTACATCAGAGAAGGCCAGGTACCCTACACCATAAGAGGGGGTTTGAAATTTTGACTTGTCTACTTAAAGATCACCAAAATCTGATAACAAGTTCTATTACTTCCCTGGGTGGGATTGAACCACCAACCTTTTGGTTAGTAGCCAGACACACTACCCGATTGCGCCACAGAGACACTTTGCAAAAAGTATATACTGACAAAGGCTAATAAGCATACATCTAGAACGTTTCCTAGAAAAACTTTAAAAAGTTAATAAGCTGGAGAGTTTTTGTAAGATGTTTCTTCCATCAACCAACGAAGAAACACATTGGTACTTTCCCATGATCAGTGAGTGCTTCAGGATCTCTTGCACTTACATGTGCAGCAGAGTACTGCAATGGAAGCATGCTGGGCCCATAACCCAGAGGTAGGCAGATTGAAACTATCCTTTGCTATATGCATTTTTTTTTTGTTAATTTAAGTAATCAAAACTGGGATTGATATTTTTGCTCTTTTATTTTTACTTAAAGTACAATAACTTTTACCATTTTAATTTGTTTTAATAGTATATTGACAGTATAGTTTTCTTTAAAAAATCCACTTAATTTTCTTTACCCTATTATTAAAAGGGTAATTGACAAAAACAAACTACATTGTCACCAGAAGAGCAATACAAAATGTACAAGTGATATATTAAAATCCTCTTTCCAGCTTGAATTTCAATGATGCATTGGGGCAACGATTTTGTGAGAAACATCTTCACCCTTAAATAAAGATTTTCTTAATTCCTTACCTGTGTGCTAATTAGATATCACCTTGTTTTCACATTAAACAGACTTCTACATGAGAAAGCAGCAAGGATGCAGTGGCGTTAATGTTTCCTGGTGTCAACCTGTATTATTTCAGTAGACATTGAAATGAGGATGCATCTTGCTGCCTTTCCAATGAAGCAAGTTTAATTTAGTTATAGGTGAAAAACCATCCCTACAAAGGTGTTAATCAGAGACTTGGCTTTGTGGACACTTTTTAGAGAACAAATTTGTTAGCATAAAAATAAAGGCAGAAAATGAAGAGCTGTTTAATCACTCAATTGGATTTTTCTGCCAGCATATTTTTTTTCTCTGCAACCCATTGCTAAATTGTGCTTCCTAGCTGTTTTTTATAAAATCACTGAATCAAATCTAACTCTGATTACATCAGAGAAGGCCAGGTACCCTACACCATAAGAGGGGGTTTGAAATTTTGACTTGTCTACTTAAATATCACCAAAACCTGATCACAAGGTCAATTATGTCCCTGGGTGGGATTGAACCACCAACCTTTTGGTTAGTAGCCAGACACACTAACCGATTGCGCCACAGAGACACTTTGCAAAAAGTATATACTGACAAAGGCTAATAAGCATTCATCTAGAACGTTTCCTAGAAAAACTTTAAAAAGTCAATAATCTGGAGAGTTTTTGTAAGAATTTTCTTAACTCAACCAACGAAGAAACACATTGGTACTTTCCCATGATGAGATGAGTGCTTCATGATCTCTTGCACTTACATGTGCAGCAGAGTACTGCAATGGAAGCATGCTGGGCCCATAACCCAGAGGTAGGCAGATTGAAACTATCCTCTGCTATATGCATTTTTTTTTGTTAATTAAAGTAATCCAAAACTGGGATTGATATGTTGGCTCTTTTATTTTTACTTACAGTACAATAACTTGTACCATTTTAATTTGTTTTAATAGTATATTGACAGTATTGTTTTCTTTCAAAAATCCACTTAATTTTCTTTACCCTATTATTAAAATGGTAATTGACAAAAACAAACTACATTGTCACCAGAAGAGCAATACAAAATGTACAAGTGATATATTAAAATCATCTTTCCAGCTTGAATTTCAATGATGCATTGGGGCAACGATTTTGTGAGAAACATTTTCACCCTTAAATAAAGATTTTCTTAATTCCTTACCTGTGTGCTAATTAGATATCACCTTGTTTTCACATTAAACAGACTTCCACATGAGAAAGCAGCAAGGATGCAGTGGCGTTAATGTTTCCTGGTGTCAACCTGTATTATTTCAGTAGACATTGAAATGAGGATGCATCTTGCTGCCTTTCCAATGAAGCAAGTTTAATTTAGTAATAGGTTAAAAACCATCCCTACAAAGGTGTTAATCAGAGACTTGGCTTTGTGGACACTTTTCAGAGAACAAATTTGTTAGCATAAAAATAAAGCTAGAAAATTAAGAGCTGTTTAATCACTCAATTGGATTTTTTTTGCCAACATATTTCTTTTTCTCTGCAACCCACTGCTAAATTGTGCTTCCTAGCTGTTTTTATAAAATCACTGAATCAAATCTAACTCTGATTACATCAGAGAAGGCCAGGTACCCTACACCATAACAGGGGGTTTGAAATTTTGACTTGTCTACTTAAAGATCACCAAAATCTGATAACAAGATCAATTACGTCCCTGGTTGGGATTGAACCACTAACCTTTTGGTTAGTAGCCGGACACACTAACCGATTGCGCCACAGAGACACTTTGCGAAAAGTACATACTGACAAAGTCTAATAAGCATACATCTAGAACGTTTCCTAGAAAAACTTTAAAAAGTCAATAATCTGGAGAGTTTTTGTAAGATGTTTCTTCCATCAACCAATGAAGAAACACATTGGTACTTTCCCATGATGAGTGAGTGCTTCAGGATCTCTTGCACTTACATGTGCAGCAGAGTACTGCAATGGAAGCATGCTGGGCCCATAACCCAGAGGTAGGCAGATTGAAACTATCCTTTGCTATATGCATTTTTTTTTGTTAATTTAAGTAATCAAAACTGGGATTGATATTTTTGCTCTTTTATTTTTACTTAAAGTACAATAACTTTTACCATTTTAATTTGTTTTAATAGTATATTGACAGTATAGTTTTCTTTAAAAAATCCACTTAATTTTCTTTACCCTATTATTAAAAGGGTAATTGACAAAAACAAACTACATTGTCACCAGAAGAGCAATACAAAATGTACAAGTGATATATTAAAATCCTCTTTCCAGCTTGAATTTCAATGATGCATTGGGGCAACGATTTTGTGAGAAACATCTTCACCCTTAAATAAAGATTTTCTTAATTCCTTACCTGTGTGCTAATTAGATATCACCTTGTTTTCACATTAAACAGACTTCTACATGAGAAAGCAGCAAGGATGCAGTGGCGTTAATGTTTCCTGGTGTCAACCTGTATTATTTCAGTAGACATTGAAATGAGGATGCATCTTGCTGCCTTTCCAATGAAGCAAGTTTAATTTAGTTATAGGTGAAAAACCATCCCTACAAAGGTGTTAATCAGAGACTTGGCTTTGTGGACACTTTTTAGAGAACAAATTTGTTAGCATAAAAATAAAGGCAGAAAATGAAGAGCTGTTTAATCACTCAATTGGATTTTTCTGCCAGCATATTTTTTTTCTCTGCAACCCATTGCTAAATTGTGCTTCCTAGCTGTTTTTTATAAAATCACTGAATCAAATCTAACTACATCAGAGAAGGCCAGGTACCCTACACCATAAGAGGGGGTTTGAAATTTTGACTTGTCTACTTAAATATCACCAAAATCTGATCACAAGGTCAATTATGTCCCTGGGTGGGATTGAACCACCAACCTTTTGGTTAGTAGCCGGACACACTAACCGATTGCGCCACAGTGACACTTTGCAAAAAGTACATACTGACAAAGGCTAATAAGCATTCATCTAGAACGTTTCCTAGAAAAACTTTAAAAAGTCAATAATCTGGAGAGTTTTTGTAAGAATTTTCTTAAATCAACCAACGAAGAAACAAATTGGTACTTTCCCATGATGAGTGAGTGCTTCAGGATCTCTTGCACTTACATGTGCAGCAGAGTACTGCAATGGAAGCATGCTGGGCCCATTACCCAGAGGTAGGCAGATTGAAACTATCCTCTGCTATATGCATTTTTTTTGTTAATTAAAGTAATCCAAAACTGGGATTGATATGTTAGCTATTTTATGTTTACTTAAAGTACAATAACTTTTACCATTTTAATTTGTTTTAATAGTATATTGACAGTATTGTTTTCTTTCAAAAATCCACTTAATTTTCTTTACCCTATTATTAAAATGGTAATTGACAAAAACAAACTACATTGTCACCAGAAGAGCAATACAAAATGTACAAGTGATATATTAAAATCATCTTTCCAGCTTGAATTTCAATGATGCATTGGGGCAACGATTTTGTGAGAAACATCTTCACCCTTAAATAAAGATTTTCTTAATTCCTTACCTGTGTGCTAATTAGATATCACCTTGTTTTCACATTAAACAGACTTCCACATGAGAAAGCAGCAAGGATGCAGTGGCGTTAATGTTTCCTGGTGTCAACCTGTATTATTTCAGTAGAAATTGAAATGAGGATGCATCTTGCTGCCTTTCCAATGAAGCAAGTTTAATTTAGTAATAGGTGAAAAACCATCCCTACAAAGGTGTTAATCAGAGACTTGGCTTTGTGGACACTTTTCAGAGAACAAATTTGTTAGCATAAAAATAAAGCCAGAAAATGAAGAGCTGTTTAATCACTCAATTGGATTTTTTTTCCAGCATATTTCTTTTTCTCTGCAACCCACTGCTAAATTGTGCTTCCTAGCTGTTTTTATAAAATCACTGAATCAAATCTAACTCTGATTACATCAGAGGAGGCCAGGTACCCTACACCATAACAGGGGGTTTGAAATTTTGACTTGTCTACTTAAAGATCACCAACATCTGATAACAAGGTCAATTACGTCCCTGGGTGGGATTGAACCACCAACCTTTTGGTTAGTAGCCAGACACACTAACCGATTGCGCCACAGAGACACTTTGTAAAAAGCACGTACTGACAAAGGCTAATAAGCATACATCTAGAACGTTTCCTAGAAAAACTTTAAAAAGTCAATAATCTGGAGAGTTTTTGTAAGATGTTTCTTCCATCAACCAACGAAGAAACACATTGGTACTTTCCCATGATGAGTGAGTGCTTCAGGATCTCTTGCACTTACATGTGCAGCAGAGTACTGCAATGGAAGCATGCTGGGCCCATAACCCAGAGGTAGGCAGATTGAAACTATCCTTTGCTATATGCATTTTTTTTTGTTAATTTAAGTAATCAAAACTGGGATTGATATTTTTGCTCTTTTATTTTTACTTAAAGTACAATAACTTTTACCATTTTAATTTGTTTTAATAGTATATTGACAGTATAGTTTTCTTTAAAAAATCCACTTAATTTTCTTTACCCTATTATTAAAAGGGTAATTGACAAAAACAAACTACATTGTCACCAGAAGAGCAATACAAAATGTACAAGTGATATATTAAAATCATCTTTCCAGCTTGAATTTCAATGATGCATTGGGGCAACGATTTTGTGAGAAACATCTTCACCCTTAAATAAAGATTTTCTTAATTCCTTACCTGTGTGCTAATTAGATATCACCTTGTTTTCACATTAAACAGACTTCTACATGAGAAAGCAGCAAGGATGCAGTGGCGTTAATGTTTCCTGGTGTCAACCTGTATTATTTCAGTAGACATTGAAATGAGGATGCATCTTACTGCCTTTCCAATGAAGCAAGTTTAATTTAGTAATAGGTGAAAAACCATCCCTACAAAGGTGTTAATCAGAGACTTGGCTTTGTGGACACTTTTCAGAGAAAAAATTTGTTAGCATAAAAATAAAGCCAGAAAATGAAGAGCTGTTTAATCACTCAATTGGATTTTTTTTGCCAGCATATTTCTTTTTCTCTGCAACCCACTGCTAAATTGTGCTTCCTAGCTGTTTTTATAAAATCACTGAATCAAATCTAACTCTGATTACATCAGAGAAGGCCAGGTACCCTACACCATAAGAGGGGGTTTGAAATTTTGACTTGTCTACTTAAAGATCACCAAAATCTGATAACAAGTTCTATTACTTCCCTGGGTGGGATTGAACCACCAACCTTTTGGTTAGTAGCCAGACACACTACCCGATTGCGCCACAGAGACACTTTGCAAAAAGTATATACTGACAAAGGCTAATAAGCATACATCTAGAACGTTTCCTAGAAAAACTTTAAAAAGTTAATAAGCTGGAGAGTTTTTGTAAGATGTTTCTTCCATCAACCAACGAAGAAACACATTGGTACTTTCCCATGATGAGTGAGTGCTTCAGGATCTCTTGCACTTACATGTGCAGCAGAGTACTGCAATGGAAGCATGCTGGGCCCATAACCCAGAGGTAGGCAGATTGAAACTATCCTTTGCTATATGCATTTTTTTTTGTTAATTTAAGTAATCAAAACTGGGATTGATATTTTTGCTCTTTTATTTTTACTTAAAGTACAATAACTTTTACCATTTTAATTTGTTTTAATAGTATATTGACAGTATAGTTTTCTTTAAAAAATCCACTTAATTTTCTTTACCCTATTATTAAAAGGGTAATTGACAAAAACAAACTACATTGTCACCAGAAGAGCAATACAAAATGTACAAGTGATATATTAAAATCATCTTTCCAGCTTGAATTTCAATGATGCATTGGGGCAACGATTTTGTGAGAAACATCTTCACCCTTAAATAAAGATTTTCTTAATTCCTTACCTGTGTGCTAATTAGATATCACCTTGTTTTCACATTAAACAGACTTCTACATGAGAAAGCAGCAAGGATGCAGTGGCGTTAATGTTTCCTGGTGTCAACCTGTATTATTTCAGTAGACATTGAAATGAGGATGCATCTTGCTGCCTTTCCAATGAAGCAAGTTTAATTTAGTTATAGGTGAAAAACCATCCCTACAAAGGTGTTAATCAGAGACTTGGCTTTGTGGACACTTTTTAGAGAACAAATTTGTTAGCATAAAAATAAAGGCAGAAAATGAAGAGCTGTTTAATCACTCAATTGGATTTTTCTGCCAGCATATTTTTTTTCTCTGCAACCCATTGCTAAATTGTGCTTCCTAGCTGTTTTTTATAAAATCACTGAATCAAATCTAACTCTGATTACATCAGAGAAGGCCAGGTACCCTACACCATAAGAGGGGGTTTGAAATTTTGACTTGTCTACTTAAATATCACCAAAACCTGATCACAAGGTCAATTATGTCCCTGGGTGGGATTGAACCACCAACCTTTTGGTTAGTAGCCAGACACACTAACCGATTGCGCCACAGAGACACTTTGCAAAAAGTATATACTGACAAAGGCTAATAAGCATTCATCTAGAACGTTTCCTAGAAAAACTTTAAAAAGTCAATAATCTGGAGAGTTTTTGTAAGAATTTTCTTAACTCAACCAACGAAGAAACACATTGGTACTTTCCCATGATGAGATGAGTGCTTCATGATCTCTTGCACTTACATGTGCAGCAGAGTACTGCAATGGAAGCATGCTGGGCCCATAACCCAGAGGTAGGCAGATTAAAACTATCCTCTGCTATATGCATTTTTTTTGTTAATTAAAGTAATCCAAAACTGGGATTGATATTTTTGCTCTTTTATTTTTCATTAAAGTACAATAACTTTTACCATTTTAATTTGTTTTAATAGTATATTGAAAGTATTGTTTTCTTTTAAAAATCCACTTAATTTTCTTTACCCTATTATTAAAATGGTAATTGACAAAAACAAACTACATTGTTACCAGAAGAGCAATACAAAATGTACAAGTGATATATTAAAATCATCTTTCCAGCTTGAATTTCAATGATGCATTGGGGCAACGATTTTGTGAGAAACATTTTCACCCTTAAATAAAGATTTTCTTAATTCCTTACCTGTGTGCTAATTAGATATCACCTTGTTTTCACATTAAACAGACTTCCACATGAGAAAGCAGCAAGGATGCAGTGGCGTTAATGTTTCCTGGTGTCAACCTGTATTATTTCAGTAGACATTGAAATGAGGATGCATCTTGCTGCCTTTCCAATGAAGCAAGTTTAATTTAGTAATAGGTGAAAAACCATCCTTACAAAGGTGTTAATCAGAGACTTGGCTTTGTGGACACTTTTCAGAGAACAAATTTGTTAGCATAAAAATAAAGCTAGAAAATTAAGAGCTGTTTAATCACTCAATTGGATTTTTTTTGCCAACATATTTCTTTTTCTCTGCAACCCACTGCTAAATTGTGCTTCCTAGCTGTTTTTATAAAATCACTGAATCAAATCTAACTCTGATTACATCAGAGAAGGCCAGGTACCCTACACCATAACAGGGGGTTTGAAATTTTGACTTGTCTACTTAAAGATCACCAAAATCTGATAACAAGATCAATTACGTCCCTGGTTGGGATTGAACCACTAACCTTTTGGTTAGTAGCCGGACACACTAACCGATTGCGCCACAGAGACACTTTGCAAAAAGTACATACTGACAAAGTCTAATAAGCATACATCTAGAACGTTTCCTAGAAAAACTTTAAAAAGTCAATAATCTGGAGAGTTTTTGTAAGATGTTTCTTCCATCAACCAATGAAGAAACACATTGGTACTTTCCCATGATGAGTGAGTGCTTCAGGATCTCTTGCACTTACATGTGCAGCAGAGTACTGCAATGGAAGCATGCTGGGCCCATAACCCAGAGGTAGGCAGATTGAAACTATCCTTTGCTATATGCATTTTTTTTTGTTAATTTAAGTAATCAAAACTGGGATTGATATTTTTGCTCTTTTATTTTTACTTAAAGTACAATAACTTTTACCATTTTAATTTGTTTTAATAGTATATTGACAGTATAGTTTTCTTTAAAAAATCCACTTAATTTTCTTTACCCTATTATTAAAAGGGTAATTGACAAAAACAAACTACATTGTCACCAGAAGAGCAATACAAAATGTACAAGTGATATATTAAAATCCTCTTTCCAGCTTGAATTTCAATGATGCATTGGGGCAACGATTTTGTGAGAAACATCTTCACCCTTAAATAAAGATTTTCTTAATTCCTTACCTGTGTGCTAATTAGATATCACCTTGTTTTCACATTAAACAGACTTCTACATGAGAAAGCAGCAAGGATGCAGTGGCGTTAATGTTTCCTGGTGTCAACCTGTATTAGTTCAGTAGACATTGAAATGAGGATGCATCTTGCTGCCTTTCCAATGAAGCAAGTTTAATTTAGTTATAGGTGAAAAACCATCCCTACAAAGGTGTTAATCAGAAACTTGGCTTTGTGGACACTTTTTAGAGAACAAATTTGTTAGCATAAAAATAAAGGCAGAAAATGAAGAGCTGTTTAATCACTCAATTGGATTTTTCTGCCAGCATATTTTTTTTCTCTGCAACCCATTGCTAAATTGTACTTCCTAGCTGTTTTTTATAAAATCACTGAATCAAATCTAACTCTGATTACATCAGAGAAGGCCAGGTACCCTACACCATAAGATGGGGTTTGAAATTTTGACTTGTCTACTTAAATATCACCAAAATCTGATCACAAGGTCAATTATGTCCCTGGGTGGGATTGAACCACCAACCTTTTGGTTAGTAGCCGGACACACTAACCGATTGCGCCACAGTGACACTTTGCAAAAAGTACATACTGACAAAGGCTAATAAGCATTCATCTAGAACGTTTCCTAGAAAAACTTTAAAAAGTCAATAATCTGGAGAGTTTTTGTAAGAATTTTCTTAAATCAACCACTGAAGAAACAAATTGGTACTTTCCCATGATGAGTGAGTGCTTCAGGATCTCTTGCACTTACATGTGCAGCAGAGTACTGCAATGGAAGCATGCTGGGCCCATTACCCAGAGGTAGGCAGATTGAAACTATCCTCTGCTATATGCATTTTTTTTGTTAATTAAAGTAATCCAAAACTGGGATTGATATGTTAGCTATTTTATGTTTACTTAAAGTACAATAACTTTTACCATTTTAATTTGTTTTAATAGTATATTGACAGTATTGTTTTCTTTCAAAAATCCACTTAATTTTCTTTACCCTATTATTAAAATGGTAATTGACAAAAACAAACTACATTGTCACCAGAAGAGCAATACAAAATGTACAAGTGATATATTAAAATCATCTTTCCAGCTTGAATTTCAATGATGCATTGGGGCAACGATTTTGTGAGAAACATCTTCACCCTTAAATAAAGATTTTCTTAATTCCTTACCTGTGTGCTAATTAGATATCACCTTGTTTTCACATTAAACAGACTTCCACATGAGAAAGCAGCAAGGATGCAGTGGCGTTAATGTTTCCTGGTGTCAACCTGTATTATTTCAGTAGAAATTGAAATGAGGATGCATCTTGCTGCCTTTCCAATGAAGCAAGTTTAATTTAGTAATAGGTGAAAAACCATCCCTACAAAGGTGTTAATCAGAGACTTGGCTTTGTGGACACTTTTCAGAGAACAAATTTGTTAACATAAAAATAAAGCCAGAAAATGAAGAGCTGTTTAATCACTCAATTGGATTTTTTTTCCAGCATATTTCTTTTTCTCTGCAACCCACTGCTAAATTGTGCTTCCTAGCTGTTTTTATAAAATCACTGAATCAAATCTAATTACATCAGAGAAGGCCAGGTACCCTACACCATAACAGGGGGTTTGAAATTTTGACTTGTCTACTTAAAGATCACCAACATCTGATAACAAGGTCAATTACGTCCCTGGGTGGGATTGATCCACCAACCTTTTGGTTAGTAGCCAGACACACTAACCGATTGCGCCACAGAGACACTTTGTAAAAGCACGTACTGACAAAGGCTAATAAGCATACATCTAGAACGTTTCCTAGAAAAACTTTAAAAAGTCAATAATCTGGAGAGTTTTTGTAAGATGTTTCTTCCATCAACCAACGAAGAAACACATTGGTACTTTCCCATGATGAGTGAGTGCTTCAGGATCTCTTGCACTTACATGTGCAGCAGAGTACTGCAATGGAAGCATGCTGGGCCCATAACCCAGAGGTAGGCAGATTGAAACTATCCTTTGCTATATGCATTTTTTTTTGTTAATTTAAGTAATCAAAACTGGGATTGATATTTTTGCTCTTTTATTTTTACTTAAAGTACAATAACTTTTACCATTTTAATTTGTTTTAATAGTATATTGACAGTATTGTTTTCTTTCAAAAATCCACTTAATTTTCTTTACCCTATTATTAAAATGGTAATTGACAAAAACAAACTACATTGTCACCAGAAGAGCAATACAAAATGTACAAGTGATATATTAAAATCATCTTTCCAGCTTGAATTTCAATGATGCATTGGGGCAACGATTTTGTGAGAAACATTTTCACCCTTAAATAAAGATTTTCTTAATTCCTTACCTGTGTGCTAATTAGATATCACCTTGTTTTCACATTAAACAGACTTCCACATGAGAAAGCAGCAAGGATGCAGTGGCGTTAATGTTTCCTGGTGTCAACCTGTATTATTTCAGTAGACATTGAAATGAGGATGCATCTTGCTGCCTTTCCAATGAAGCAAGTTTAATTTAGTAATAGGTTAAAAACCATCCCTACAAAGGTGTTAATCAGAGACTTGGCTTTGTGGACACTTTTCAGAGAACAAATTTGTTAGCATAAAAATAAAGCTAGAAAATTAAGAGCTGTTTAATCACTCAATTGGATTTTTTTTGCCAACATATTTCTTTTTCTCTGCAACCCACTGCTAAATTGTGCTTCCTAGCTGTTTTTATAAAATCACTGAATCAAATCTAACTCTGATTACATCAGAGAAGGCCAGGTACCCTACACCATAACAGGGGGTTTGAAATTTTGACTTGTCTACTTAAAGATCACCAAAATCTGATAACAAGATCAATTACGTCCCTGGTTGGGATTGAACCACTAACCTTTTGGTTAGTAGCCGGACACACTAACCGATTGCGCCACAGAGACACTTTGCAAAAAGTACATACTGACAAAGTCTAATAAGCATACATCTAGAACGTTTCCTAGAAAAACTTTAAAAAGTCAATAATCTGGAGAGTTTTTGTAAGATGTTTCTTCCATCAACCAATGAAGAAACACATTGGTACTTTCCCATGATGAGTGAGTGCTTCAGGATCTCTTGCACTTACATGTGCAGCAGAGTACTGCAATGGAAGCATGCTGGGCCCATAACCCAGAGGTAGGCAGATTGAAACTATCCTTTGCTATATGCATTTTTTTTTGTTAATTTAAGTAATCAAAACTGGGATTGATATTTTTGCTCTTTTATTTTTACTTAAAGTACAATAACTTTTACCATTTTAATTTGTTTTAATAGTATATTGACAGTATAGTTTTCTTTAAAAAATCCACTTCATTTTCTTTACCCTATTATTAAAAGGGTAATTGACAAAAACAAACTACATTGTCACCAGAAGAGCAATACAAAATGTACAAGTGATATATTAAAATCATCTTTCCAGCTTGAATTTCAATGATGCATTGGGGCAACGATTTTGTGAGAAACATCTTCACCCTTAAATAAAGATTTTCTTAATTCCTTACCTGTGTGCTAATTAGATATCACCTTGTTTTCACATTAAACAGACTTCTACATGAGAAAGCAGCAAGGATGCAGTGGCGTTAATATTTCCTGGTGTCAACCTGTATTATTTCAGTAGACATTGAAATGAGGATGCATCTTGCTGCCTTTCCAATGAAGCAAGTTTAATTTAGTAATAGGTAAAAAACCATCCCTACAAAGGTGTTAATCAGAGACTTGGCTTTGTGGACACTTTTCAGAGAACAAATTTGTTAGCATAAAAATAAAGCCAGAAAATGAAGAGCTGTTTAATCACTCAATTGGATTTTTTTTGCCAGCATATTTCTTTTTCTCTGCAACCCACTGCTAAATTGTGCTTCCTAGCTGTTTTTATTAAATCACTGAATCAAATCTAACTCTGATTACATCAGAAAAGGCCAGGTACCCTACACCATAACAGGGGGTTTGAAATTTTGACTTGTCTACTTAAAGATCACCAAAATCTGATAACAAGGTCAATTACGTCCCTGGGTGGGATTGAACCACCAACCTTTTGGTTAGTAGCCGGACACACTAACCGATTGCGCCACAGAGACACTTCGCAAAAAGTACCTACTGACAAAGGCTAATAAGCATACATCTAAAACTTTTCCTAGAAAAACTTTAAAAAGTCAATAATCTGGAGAGTTTTTTTAAGATGTTTCTTCCATCAACCAACGAAGAAACACATTGGTACTTTCCCATGATGAGTGAGTGCTTTAGGATCTCTTGCACTTACATGTGCAGCAGAGTACTGCAATGGAAGCATGCTGGGCCCATTACCCAGAGGTAGGCAGATTGAAACTATCCTCTGCTATATGCATTTTTTTTGTTAATTTAAGTAATCAAAACTGGGATTGATATGTTAGCTCTTTTATGTTTTCTTAAAGTACAATAACTTTTACCATTTTAATTTGTTTTAATAGTATATTGACAGTATTGTTTTCTTTCAAAAATCTACTTAATTTTTTTTACCCTATTATTAAAATGGTAATTGACAAAAACAAACTACATTTGTTTGGGAGAAAAATGCAAAGGTACAAGACAGCTTTTCCTTGCCAATATCTCTCTTTTGCAAAGAGCTACGCATTGGAAAATTCAGGGCTATACCGTGTAGATGAAGCACTAACAGGAGGCTTTAAAATTTTCTTTCTAGTGTCCTTCGTTTGGGAGAAAAATCCAATGGTACAAGACAGCTTTTCCTTGCCAATATCTCTCTTTTGCAAAGAGCTGCGCATTGGAAAATTCAGGGCTATGCCGTGTAGATGATGGCCTAACAGGAGGCTTTAACATTTTCTTTCTAGTGTCCTTCGTTTGGGAGAAAAATGCAAAGGTACAAGACAGCTTTTCCTTGCCAATATCTCTCTTTTGCAAAGAGCTGCGCATTGGAAAATTCAGGGCTATGCCGTGTAGATGATGGCCTAACAGGAGGCTTTAACATTTTCTTTCTAGTGTCCTTCGTTTGGGAGAAAAATGCAAAGGTACAAGACAGCTTTTCCTTGCCAATATCTCTCTTTTGCAAAGAGCTGCGCATTGGAAAATTCAGGGCTATGCCGTGTAGATGATGGCCTAACAGGAGGCTTTAAAATTCCAAACGAAGGACACTAGAAAGAAAATTTTAAAGCCTCCTGTTAGGCCATCATCTACACGGCATAGCCCTGAATTTTCCAATGCGCAGCTCTTTGCGATTACAATCCAACCTGAATCAGGCTCTATTACCTATCACAATGCACTGCAGGTAGTACAAAATGGGGTTAATATAGGAGAAAAACCCCCAGAGCTGTGCTCCTTAACTGTCCCTGGTGGCTAGTGGAGCGGCTGCCCAGTAATCAGTGTCCACGCCAGTGCGCACACGGCCCGCCCCCTACAGCCACGCTGGATCTCGGTATAGTGTGGGCACAGAAGCCCCTTACCTCCCTTTCATCAGCGGCCTCGTGATCCCGGAGGGCGGTGTGTGTGTGACTGACCTTAGGAAGAAACCGGAGCCTCCGCTGCAGTGACCCAGCAACCAGGGCACGGGAGTATACTGCGCCGCTGGGAGTGATGGAGCTGCAGTAAAGATGTCTATTAGACCTAGCCTGCTGCAGCCCTTGTAGATTCTTATAAAAAAAGTTCTTCTTTTCTTGTCAAAATTAATAGCTAAGAATAGGCTGCCTGAGGCAGCCCCCTGTTAAGTGGCCTGCTACTGAAGGCACCAACTACAAACTGAGCTCCCTGTTCATGGAAGCGAGGTTATAGAGCAGGGGGCGCTGAGCATCTTGGGAACAGTCAAAAGCTTTGAGCCTGTTGGTGCCTCAGATCAAGATCCTACTCTACACCCCAATGTGAATCCTTGTGGAGTCCAGTGTACCCCACAGAAGAAATGAATGTGTCACACCCATTGGCAGCAACATTAGAATAGCTGCTGATGGGCACAATTGAGAAAGGAAGGGGGGAAAACATTTGAATCCAGCACATATATGTAATTTGAATATGTAATTTGTACCTTCGTACTTTAAAATGTAATGGATGAACCTCACCCTGTGAGAACTATCTTTATGATCAAGAGATCTCATATGCAAGATAAGTATGTGTTGGCAGAGGCGCTCACTGGGCAGAGATGCTGATCGCATCTCTGGCATGTGCCGGTGCACTGCGGCACCAGCACACACACACACTTCAGACCTGATCTCCTGTTGTGTGAATATGCACAGCAGAGATCAGGTCTGAATTAGGCCCTATATACAGCTGTCAGTAAGGCAGGGATCTGCTGCTGCCAGTGAGGCAGGGATCTGCTGCTGCCAGTGAGGCAGGGATCTGCTGCTGCCAGTGAGGCAGGGATGTGCTGCTGTCAGTGAAGCAGTGATCTGCTGCTGTCAGTGAGGCAGTGATCTGCTGCTGTCAGTAAGGCAGGGATGTGCTGCTATAAGTGAGGCAGGGATGTGCTGCTGTCAGTGAAGCAGGGATGTGCTGCTGTCAGCAAGGCAGTGATCTGCTGCCCACTATCTCCCTATCACCCCTGCCTGAGTCACACACTTTCCCTGTCACCCCTGCCCCAGTTACCCACTATCTCCCAGTCACCGCTGCCTCAGTTAACCACTATACCTGCGACCCCTGCCTCAGTCACCCACTATACCAGTCACCCCTGCTTTAGTCACCCACTATCTCTGTCACCCCGGCCTCAGTCACCCACTATCTCCCACTCATACATGCTTCAGTCACCCACTATCTCCCAGTCATCCCTGCCTCAGTCACCTACTGACACCAGTGCAGACATTTCTGCTGCGGCCTCTCCACTCTCCAGCGTGAACGTCCTGACGACTGAGGAAATCCGCTTCCCAGTTGAGGACTCAGGGAATGAAAACTGCCGATATTGCTGGCAGATGACGTTCTACCCAACTGAGGATTTTTGATACTTCCAGCTTTGCTATGCAATTTCGAGTGCCGCCTTGATGATTTGTGTACACTACCGTGGTGGCGTTGTCCGATTGTACTTGAACAGGCCTGTTCTGTACTAGAGGCAGGGCCAGTGTCAATGAATTGAACACTGCCTGCAATTCCAGAATGTTTATCGGGAGGAGAGATTCCTCCCTGGTCCACCGATGGTGAAGGGTCGTCATCACGGCCATGACCTTGGTGAATTTCCGAGGTGCCGTGGCCAAACCAGAAGGCAGGACCTGAAATCCAAAAACTAACCAGGCACAACACTGCTTAGCTTCCAACATCAGATGAGATTGGACATATCCAGTGTGATGCGGCTGTAGATGATTTTTGCTGTTTCTAACTTCTACTTCTAACTACTGGTACATCAATGAATAAGTTTCAAAATAGAATGCATCAAGAGAACGGTGTTGGTAGTATAAAACTACCTACAGCACCTGGTATTCCCAGGTGGTCTCACATCCAAGAACAAACCAGGCCTAAAATCAGGTGATATTGGGCATATACAGTGTGGTGTGGCTGTAGATGAGCTTAGTGGTTTCTGTTAGAGTTCTTCTACTTCTAACTACTCGTACATAAATGAGTAAGCGGACGATTTATTAAACCTGGTGAAATGATAATTTGCATGGTGATAAAGTACCAGCCAATCAGCTCCTAATTGCCATGTCACATGCTGGGTTTGAAAAATGACAGTTAGGAGCTGACTGGCTGGTACTTTATCACCTTGCACTTTATCAGTTCACCAGGCTTAATAGATCTGCCCCAATGTTTCAAAATGGAATGCATCAAGAGAACGGTGTTAGTATTGTAAAAATACACACAGCTCCTGGTATTTCCTGGTGGTCTCCCATCCAAGTACTAAAACCAGGACCAACACTGCTCAGCTTCCATGATCAGGAGAGATTGGGCAAATCCAGTGTGCTGTGGCTGTAGATGAGCTGGTGGTTTTTATTACAGCTCTTCTACTTCTAACTTCTGGTACATAAAAGAATACATGTAAAAATTGAATGTACCAAGAAAATGGTGTTGGTAGTTTAAAAACACCTAAAGAATCTGATACTACCAAGCAGTCTCCCATCCATGTATTAACAAAGTCCAATACTGCTTTGCTTCAAAAATCAAATGAGATTGGGCATATCCAGTGTGGTGTGGCTTTAGATAAGCTTTGTGGTTTCTGTTAGAGCTCTTCTACTTCTAACTACTGGTACATTAATGAATATGTATAAGGTTGTAGTTTATCCAATATGCCTTTACTACCTTACCTTTTAACCCCCCCTCCCCTCTTCTCCTTATAGCTTCCTTAGTTCTCTCCTCCTCATGTGTGCGTTATTTGTTTTCTCATACGTCCTAGATGATGCTGGGGTCACATTAAGAACCTTGGGGTATAGACTGGATCCACAGGAGACATGGGCACTTTAAGACTTTCAAAGGGTGTGAACTGTCTCCTCCCTCTATGCCCCTCCTCCAGACTCCAGTTTTAGTATTGTGCGCAGTGATACTGGATGCACTACAGGGGAGCTCTACTGAGTTTCTCTGAAAAGACTTGTTAGTTTTTTTTATTTTCAGGGAGGCTGCTGGCAACAGTCTCCCTGCTTCGTGGGACTTAGGGGAGAGAAGTATGACCAACTTCTAGTGAGTTCAATAGCTCTGCTTCAGGCTGACAGGACACCATTAGCTCCTGAGGGTGCTGATCGCTGGGTACGCCTAGATGCACACTCCCGCAGCCTGCCGTCACCCCCTTACAGAGCCAGAAGACAGGTGAGTAGCAGAAGAACAGAAGACTTCTTCTCCAGTGATGGCATTCTGAGGTACCGAGCAGCGAGCGGAACGCTGCGCGCCATGCTCCCACACAAACACAGGCACTGCAGGGTGCAGGGCACGGGGGGGGGCACCCTGGGCAGCATAAATTCCTCACAAAAGGCTGGAAAAAGTGGACATTAGTGCCTGGGCACTGTCCTTACCCCGCTAGCGTAATTAATTATTTCTGAGCAGGACAGATACGCGCCATTACAGTAGCGGGGCTTCTTCCTCACCTCACCAGAACATCTTTAGAGCATTACAAGTCTATCACTATAGAGTTTATTATTTCCCAGACTGTGTACTTTTGGCGCTGGATTGTGAGCTGAAAAATCCTCTGTGTCCCTCTGACAGATTTACTGACGGTCTGTCCCCCATAAGCCGATGTGTCTGTGGGTACTTGGTACATGTGTGTCAACATGTCGATGGCTGAATGTTTTTCCCAAGAGGAAACTATATTAGGAATGCAGACATATGATGGTGGCCCTGTTGGCACCACCAATAACTGACTGGGTAAAAGTTTCAGTAATATCAGAGTAAGGTTGGATAAATCTGTGTCCCAGACACAGACATAGAGAATAGATGTGATGTTCATGGCTATGTTTCTTTTCCCTCAGGCCCCGCGGGGTCGCAAAAATGTTATTTTGCCCAGTTACTACACACTGATACTGACACGGATACTGATTCCTATGTCGACCATAATGTTTCCTGATTAGATCCAATATTGGCAAGGAGCATTCAGTACATGATTGTGGATATTAAGGACATATTAAAATCACTGAAGACCCTGCTGTTCCTGACAAAGGGGTCTATATGTATGTATATATAGATATATAATGAAAGCTGATGTAACGTTCCTCCATCTCTGTTTGAGAAAGTCTGGGCCAGCTCGACAAGATGGTTTCAAATCCCCAAAAGGATTCTGGTTGTTTATTCATTTCCCGCCGCGGACAGAATAAAGTGGGAGTCACCCCCTGTTCTGCACGGGGCCCTGTCACAAATCCAGCGGATCGTATGCAGGAAGCTACATTATTTCTAGTTATGTAACCAAGGGTACATTACTTAGACCTGCCATTACATGTGCATGGGTGAGTAGTAGTATTCAAGAATTGGTCGAATACCTTGTCATCCGATATAGATACCTTGGAGAGATGGGATACTCCTTACGTTGTATCATATCAAGGACACTGCAGCATACTTACGTGAGACTGCAAGGGATATAGGACTCTTGAGTTCACGGGCCAATTTCATGGCAGTCTCGGATAGGAGGGCATTGTGGATTCACCAAGAGAATGCTGATGCTGACTCCAAGAAGAAAGGGAGTCCCTTCCCTATGAAGGTGAAGCGTTGTTTGGTGACTGCCTAGTTAATTTGATCTCGGCAGCTCCCGCAGGTAAGTCAACCTTCTTGCCCTATGTTCCCTCCCAACGGATGAAGACGCATCATTATCTGATGCAGTCATTTCGGCCCAATAGATATGCAAGAAGTTAAGATTCCCCTTTCTTTGCAGGTAGAGGAAGGAGAAGAGGGAAGAGGTCTGCATCCTCTTCAAGATCGCAGGAGCAGAGATCATCCTCTGCTTCTGCCAAATCCACCGCATGACGCTGGGGCTCTCTTGCAGGAGCCCGCACCAGTGGGGGCACGTCTAAAACTCTTCAGTCAGTTCTGGATTCATTCGGACATGGACTCGTGTGTTTTACAAATAGTGTCCCAAGGGTACAAACTGGGGTTTCAAGACGTTCCCCCTCACCGATTGTTCAAATCGGCTTTAGTCAGCAGGGAGAAGGTTTTTATTCAAGCCTCTTCGTGGTCCCTAAGCCGGACAGCTCAGTCAGACCAATCTGAAATCTGAAATCCCTCAATTTCTACCTAAGGAAATTAAATTTCAAGATGGAATCTCTCAGTGCAGTGATCTCCAGTCCGGAGGAAGGAGATTTCATGGTTTTGGTAGACATAAGGATGCCTAATTACATGTTCCCGTTTAGCCACTGCATAAAGCTACCTGAGGTTTGCAATTCAGGATTGTCATTACCAATTTCAGACGTTGCCGTTTGGTCTGTCCACGGCTCCGAGGATTTTCACCAGGGTGATGGCGGAAATTATGGTTCTCCTTCGCAAGCAAGGAGTCACAATTAGATAAGGTATCCGTCCATGCTGCTACAGCACTACACACCCAGGCCGACGCAATTGCCGGTCTGAGTAAGGTACCCGAATGTGTATAAATGGACTTCAGGGTTATCTCCTGTTTGCGGTCAGCAGACTCTTTGAGGGTAGCCGTATCCTGGGACGGGAGGGCTACCTTCTTGGATAAGCGTGTTAATGCTTTGTCCACCCTAGGGGAGGATTCCCATCGTAACCTATCCGTTGATGGGAAAGGATACGCCATAAGAATCCTTTTGGAAATCTGCAGTCTTTTATCTGGAGATTCCCAGGCTTTTTCACATAACTCGTTCAGCTCGTGTGAGGGGGGAAAGGTTACCTCAGGCTTCTTTCCCTTGTACATATGTACCCTCTTGTCAGGGACAGGGGGTTCCTCTGTGATGTGCAAAACATCTTTTATTGCCATAATCCTATATCGAATGAATTTTGCCAATTTTGGCTGTAACTTTGCATCAACGTAATCGACACTGGAGTCAGAATCCGTGTCGGTATCTGTGTCAACAATCTGGGATAATGGGCACTTATGAGACCCTGACAGTCCCTGCGACATAGGATCAGGGATGGGTTGAGACCCTGACTGTCCCAAAGCTTCAGCCTTGTCTAATCTTTTGTGCAATGAGTTTACACTAGCATTTAAAACATTCCACATATCCATCCAATCAGGTGTCGGCGGAGACACCACATTCATTTGCTCCCGCTCCTCTCTAATATAGCCTTCTTCCTCAGACATGTCGACACACGTGTACCGACACACCACACACACACAGGGAATGCTTTTTCTGAAGACAGTTTCCCCACAAGGCCCATTGGAGAGACAGAGAGAGAGAGTATGCCAGCACACACCCCAGCGCTATATAACCCAGGAATAACACAGTAACTTAATGTTTGTCCAGTAGCGCTGCTGTATGTCATTTGCGCCGAATTATGTGCCCCCCCTCTCTTTTCAACCCTCTTGTCTACCATGGTATAAGCAGGGGAGAGTCCGGGCAGCTTCCTCTCAGCGGTGCTGTGGAGAAAAAATGGCGCTGGTGAGTGCTGAGGGAGAAGCCCCGCCCCCTCGGCGGCGGGCTTCTGTCCCGCTTAAACTGTAAAATTGGCAGGGGCTCATACATATACAGTGCCCAGCTGTATATATGTTATATTTTTGCCAAAAAGAGGTTTATATTGCTGCCCAGGGCGCCCCCCCTGCGCCCTGCACCCTTACAGTGACCGGAGTATGTGAGGTGTATGGGAGCAATGGTGCACAGCTGCAGTGCTGTGCGTTAACTCAGTGAAGATTATGAACTCTTCTGCCGCCTCTGAAGTCTTCTTTTCTTCTCATACTCACCCTGCTTCTATCTTCTGAATCTGCAAGGGGGACGGCGGCGCGGCTCTGGGACGGACGGCGAGGGTGAGATCCTGCGTACCAATCCCTCTGGAGCTAATGGTGTCCAGTAGCCTAAGAAGCAGGACCTTGCAACTCAGAGAGTAGGGCTGCTTCTCTCCCCTCAGTCCCTCGATGCAGGGAGTCTGTTGCCAGCAGTGCTCCCTGAAAATTAAAAACCTAACAAAATACTTTCTGTCAGAAAGCTCAGGAGAGCTCCTGAAAAGCACCCAGTCTCAACTGGGCACAGTATCAAACTGAGGTATGGAGGAGGGGCATAGAGGGAGGAGCCAGTGCACACCCAGAACTAAAGTCTTTCTTAAAGTGCCCATGTCTCCTGCGGAGCCCGTCTATCCCCATAGTCCTTACGGAGTCCCCAGCATACTCTAGGACATTAGAGAAACTAGAATTTTAATACCTACCGGTAAATCCTTTTCTCTTAGTCCGTAGAATATGCTGGGCACCCGTCCCAGTGTGTACTGTGTCTGCTGTTATTAAATGGCCCTTAACTCCAGAACATTTATGTGGAGACAACTTTCCTGACTTGACCATCTTCCTTGGACGTTTTCCCCCTGTGTGACTGCTCCCCACCTCGAAAGGGTTGCATCCGTGGTCCCTAGGATCCAGTCCTGGATCCCGAACCATCGCCCCTCTAGGAGGTGAGAACTGTGCAGCCACCAATGGAGTGAGATTCTGGTCTTGGAAGACAGGATTATCCTCCGGTGCATGTGTAAGTGGGATCCGGACCACTTGTCCAACAGGTCCAACTGGAACACTCTGGCATGGAACCTGCCAAACTGAATGGCCTCGTAGGCCAAAACCATTTTCCCCAGCAACCGAATGCATTGATGGATTAACACTCTTGCTGGTTTCAGAATTTGTTTGACCAGACTCTGGATCTCCATAGCCTTTCCACTGGAGGAAAACCTCTTCTGTGTCCAGTATCACTCCCAAAAACAACAACCGCGTCATTGGGACCAACTGCGATTTTGGCAAGTTTAGGAGCCAACCATGTTGTTGAAGAACTGTCAGGGAGAGTGCAATGTTTTGCACCAACTGGTCCCTGGATCTCGCCTTTATCAGGAGAACATCCAAGTACGGGATAATTGTGACTCCTTGCTTGCGAAGGAGAACCATCATTTCCGCCATCACCCTGGTGAAAATCCTCGGAGCCGCGGACAGACCAAATGGCAACGTCTGAAATTAGTAATGACAATCCTGAATTGCAAACCTCAGGTAGCTTGATGCAGTGGCTAAATGGGAACATGTAAGTAGGCATCCTTTAAGTTTACCAAAACCATGAAATCTCCTTCCTCCGGACTGGAGATCACTACCGTGAGAGATTCCATCTTGAAATTGAATTTCTTTAGGTAGAAATTGAGGGATTTCAGATTTCAGATTGGTCTGACTGAGCCGTCCGGCTTCGGGACCACGAAGCGGCTTGAATAAAAACCTTCTCCCTGCTGACTAAGGCTGATTTGAACAATCGGTGAGGGGGAACGTCTTGAAACCCCAGTTTGTACCCTTGGGACACTATTTATAAAACCCACGAGTCCAGGTCCGAATGAATCCAGAACTGACTGAAGAGTTTTAGACGTGCCCCCACTGGTGCGGGCTCCTGCAAGAAAGCCCTAGCGTCATGCAGTGGATTTGGCAGAAGCAGAGGACAATCTCTGCTCCTGCAATCTTGAAGAGGCTACAGACCTCTTCCCTCTTCTCCTTCCTCTACCTGCAAAGAAAGGGGAATCTTAACTTCTTGCATATCTATTGGGCCGAAATGACTGCATCAGATAATGATGCGTCTTTATCCGTTGAGAGGGAACATAGTGCAAGAAGGTTGACTTACCTGCGGGAGCTGCCGAGATTAAATTAACTAGGCCGTCGCCAAACAAGGCTTCACCTTCATAGGGAAGAGACTCCCTTTCTTCTTGGAGTCAGTATCAGCATTTCCTTGGTGAATCCAGATATACAGGGAATGGGGGGAAGGGGATGTGTTCTGCACCAGCTATTAAATTCTAAATATTTGTATGAAGAGGCCCCAATAAATGTCCATCAGTTATATTAAATATTAATTGTAGGACGTTCGGGGGTGCTACCAGAGACAAGTAATGTTATGCAGGAAAGGAGAAGAGAAAAGAATGTCTCTTTTGCTGGCGCACAAATGATGATTTAAAAATTAACTTTTAATAAATTCGTTAAAATTGTCTAAACACGAAATAAAGTACAATAAGTTTGTATAATGTAATTACCATATATAATAAATGGAAATACATTTATTAATATCAAGGTTCGCTACCTGTGTTGTGTCTTTATTATTGATCCAAATTGACTATATCAATTAGTCTGATACTGAATTACTGGACACTATGTAATATTAGTTGAATGTATATTAGTAATTCACTTGACAAATGTCTGAACCTGGCAATAGTTCTACATATCATACACTTACAGCACTCTTTCCACAATATTTTCCCTTTATTCCAGATCAAATGGTATAATCCCCCACAGTAATTATTCCTGTTGTAGTATAGTACAGTATGGTTGCTGGGGACGTCTACAATGAAAAGAGAGGGAACATCTAATGTGTCTCCTTATGGGTAAAATACTTGCAAGCTAAGTGCTATGAATAGCATCAGCATGTAGATAAATGCTGAGTGTTAGGTGAGTAATGCAGATAAATAGGGATATCTAATAATTCTATAGAATAGTGGGTGAATTATTAGATATCCCTATTTATCTGCACCTCTAAGCACACTATTTGACTGTCCACACCCTGCTGTGCCTATTACCCATCTCCTCCACCACCCTCAACACTGACCCACACATCATTCACCCACAAAGATACAATAAAGGTAGTTTGGATAAATTAGCTAAATGAAATGGATTTAACCAATTTATCTAAATGACCATTTTTGGATGTTTTCCAGTGTTTGGGAGCAAATGGTCAATTGTCATTTGCTGCCACATATTAGCATAATTTTGTTTCAACTAGAAAAAAAAATTGGACAGATAATCTAAGTGTGGATCCAGTTTAATGCTGATTTCAGAGCCAACTATAGACTTGATTGAGGTACTGTGTCCCCGGTACCAAATACCAATTAAAATAATATTGTGAGGTGTGAGGTGTTCAAAAAAGACTGAAAATGAGTGGAAATTATGGTTATTGAGGTTAATAATACTATGGGATCAAAATGACCCCCAAATTCTATGATTTAAGCTGTTTTTTAGGGTTTTTTGAAAAAAACACCCGAATCCAAAACACACCCGAATCCGACAAAAAAATTTCGGTGAGGTTTTGCCAAAACGCGTCCGAACCCAAAACACGTCCGCGGAACCGAACCCAAAACCAAAACCCGAAAAATTTCCGGTGCACATCACTACTTAATTAGAACTTCGGTCAATGTGAATTAATTATTGGACTCAACCATGGTTATCCTTAAAACCCAGGGGTCTATTTAAGATCGATCTTAATCGATGTTGGGCTTCCAGGTTGAAAAAAACACACATTTACTAACATTTTAAAATTTATATAAAAAATCATCTGTTCGTAAATGCAGTGCACATGGTTTTGCCCAACTGCTAACAAAATTCCTGCTGCGATCAACTTGGAATTACCCCCATCGATTGATGTTTTCACACTGCTCGTTCCAACCCCAAAAACTATGAAGAGGATGGGGGCATATACGCAGGGTCCATCCTGTGCATGTGCCTACATTTTCTCCGGGTGCCCCGCAGAAAATGCGAATGCCTCTGCCTGTCAATCAATAGAGGGCGTACCTTCGCAGGTATATCGCGATCATGAGCCATGTCTCCCATTTTTCTCATTATAGGTGCTCTGTGAGCTGCTGACCATGCCCCAGCCCCTCTGTCTCCCGTGAATAGACATTGGGGCTTATTCAGACCAGATAGCTTCAATTTATTTTCACCCAGCGGGCAATCAGGTCTGCACTGCACATGCGTATGCGCCACAATGCGTAGGTGCACAAGAAGATTGACAAGAAGAGGGTGTTTGTGTGGGTGGCAACTGAATGTTTCTAGGGAGTGTCCGGAAAAACACTGGAGGGACCCGGCGTTTTGTGGGAGGATTTGTGACGTCACCTCAATGGCTGAGTAAGTGCTGAGCTGTGCAGCTCTTGTGCACATGTGATCACACACCTGCACAGCAAATTTTCCCTTCCGCTGTAGGCGGCAACCACCTGATCACAGGGATGCAAAAAACACACCCTAGCGATCAGGTCTGAATTACCCACAATGTGCATATTTGCAGAGCAACAAGCTACAGGGAGCCTTCCACCCCCCCCTTCCCCATGACTATGGGACACTGGGGGGGGGGGGTTATTTGGGTTAGCTGGACATTCCCAAAAAAAGTGACAGTCCTGCAAAAATAGGGTTAGTTGGGAGGTATGTGCAAATACATTTATTGTTTTGCATGCAGGGTAAATACTGGCTTCTTTGACATTTAGCCACAAATGCTGCACAGTTGAATTACAGTATTACACTGCAATTAACAGTTATGCTAGGACATTCCTTCTCCCAAAAATCTACCTCTCTCTGCATGTTACATCTGTCCCACAGTGGCGTGCGGTGAGGTCAGTGGCTAGTGAGGCACTACAGCCATAATGTCCGCCGAATCCTGCCGATGACCCTTAGCCAATGCCCGCTACTGCCTCTGAGCCGATACCCACTGCCACCGCCAATGGCTTACAAACTCTCCCACAATCAACTGACCCAGCCCTCCACCACTAATTTCTATCTCAGTCCGATGCCGCCAATGCCCGCTGCCTGCCTGCTCATTGTTCTTGTGATATATTATAAATTTTTAAAGAAAAAAAATGAGTGTTTGGGACTGGGAAGGGTGAGGGAGGAGGACATGAATGCAATTTTGTTGTCCAGGGCTTCCATTAACTTAAAGGAGAAGGGTCTGAATGGGTTAAAAAAAATGTGTGAGGTCCCCCCTCCTTAGTATAACCAGCCTCTTTGAGCCGGTCCTGGTTATTTAAATACTGGGGGAAAAATTGATCAGAGGTTCCCCGTATTTAGACAACCAGCACCGGGCTCTTAGACGGGTCCTGGTTCCAAAAATACGTGGGACGAAATATGTAGGGGTCCCCCATATTTTTAAAACCTGCACCGGGCTCCACTAGCCAGAGAGATAATGCCACAGCCAGGGGACACTTTTATGTAGGTCCCTGCGGCCCTGGCATTACCCCTCCAACTAGTCACCCCTGGCCGGGGTTCCCTGGAGGAGTGGGGATCCCTTAAATCAAGAGGTTCCTCCCCTCGAGGCACCCAAGGGCCAGGGGTGAAGCCCGAGGCTGTCCCCAGCACCCCTGGGTGGTGGGTGCCGGGCTGATAGCCATATGTGTAAAAAAAGAATATTGTTTTTTTTGTTGTGGAACTACAAGGCCCAGCAAGCCTCCCCGACTTGCTGGTACTTGGAGAACCTCAAGTACCAGCAGGCGGGGAAATAACGGGCTCGCTGGTACCTGTAGTTCTACAACAACAAAAAATACCCAAATAAAAACACAAACACACACACTGTGACAGTAAAATTATTGAGACAGGCTGTAGCATGTGGATGCATGTAACCCTATAAAAGTGATGGATTGGGTGACTATTACAATACCCACTGTTGCTGTCTGAAAAATGATGGATATATAGATTGCTCTGCCGAGATATGTTTTTTTTCTAAAATGCACCACAGGTATGGATGGATAGTATACTTGACGACACAGAGGTAGGTAGAGCAGTGGCCTACTGTACCGTACTGCTATATATTATATTATTTATTATTATTATCCTTTATTTATATGGCGCCACAAGGGTTCCGCAGCACCAAATTACAGAGTACATAAACAAATAATCAAACAGGAAAACAGCAACTTACAGTTGATGACAATATAGGACAAGTACAGGGAAAATAAACATAGCTACATCAGCAGATGACACTGGAATAAGTATCAGGTGGCAGAAGACTGCTGGATTTGGTGCAGCTGAAGATTATTAAAGTAAGAAAAGAGTAAGCACATGAGGGAAGAGGGCCCTGCTCATGAGAGCTTACATTCTAACGGGGAGGGGTAGACAGACAGGGGTGAGACAGATGGGGTACATAGAGAGCGTGGAACAGAGGTTTAGGATGAGATTTGGCTGGGTTTGGTGAAGAAGTGGGTCTTGAGAGCCCATTTGAAGTTTTGTAGAGAGGTGGAGAGTCTGAGGGGGAGAGGTAGGGAATTCCAGAGAAGTGGTGCAGCACGTGAAAAATCTTGGAGGTAGGAGTGGGAGGAAGTAATCCGTAGGCAGGAGAGTCGGCGTGCATTAGCAGAGCGAAGAGGACCGGTGGGAGTGTAAAGCGAGATAAGATCAGAGATGTAGATGGGAGAGGAGTGGGTGAGGGTTTTGTAAGCAAGTGTGAGAAGCTTGAAATGGATTCTGAAAGGGAAGGGGAGCCAGTGAAGGACTAGTAAGAGAGGAGAGGTGGACGTAGTGCATTTGGTGAGGAAAATGAGCCGGGCAGCAGCATTGAGGATAGATTGGAGTGGAGAGAGGTATTTGTCAGGAATGCCAGTCAGGAGGAGATTACAGTAGTCCAGTCTGGAGATGACCAGTGAGTGGATAAGAGTCTTAGTAGCATCCTGGGTCAGAAAGGGTCTGATCCTGGAAATATTTTTTAGATGAAAACGGCAGGTTTGTGAGAGGTGCTGAATGTGTGGTTTGAAGGAGAGGGAGGAGTCAAGGATTACTCCAAGACAGCGCACTTGGGGGGTAGAGGAGATAGTAGTGCCATCAATAGATAATGAGATTGTAGGAGGTGAGGTTATGCGGGAGGGAGGGAAGATGATCAGCTCGGTCTTAGACATGTTAAGTTTAAGAAAGCGCTGGGACATCCAGGAAGAGATAGCAGAGAGACAGTTGGAGATACGAGTGAGGAGAGTAGGGGAGAGGTCTGGAGAGGAAAGATAGATTTGAGTGTCATCAGCATAGAGATGATATTGGAAACCAAAAGAACTAATGAGCTTACCTAGTGAGGACATATAGAGAGAGAAGAGGACCAAGGACAGAACCTTGGGGTACCCCTACAGTTAGTGGAAGTGAGGGGGAGGTGGAGTCATGAGAGGAGACAGAGAATGAACGGTCAGAAAGGTAGGACGACAACCAAGAGAGGGCAGTGTTACGCAGACCAATGGAGTGAAGGATTTGCAGTAGGAGAGGATGGTCCACAGTGTCAAAAGCAGCAGAGAGATCAAGTAGAATAAGTAGAGAGTAGTGTCCCTTAGATTTAGCAGCATGGAGGTCATTGCATACTTTTGTAAGGGCAGTTTCAGTGGAGTGGAGAGGACGGAAGCCAGACTGGAATGGGTCAAGCAGTGAGTGTGAGGAAAGAAAGGAAGTAAGGCGGTTGTAGACAATACGCTCAAGGAGTTTGGAGGCAAAAGGGAGAAGAGAGATGGGTCGGTAGTTGGAGAGAGTGTTTGGATCAAGGGTAGGTTTTTTTAAGAATAGGAGAGATGAGAGCGTGCTTGAAGGCAGAGGGGACAGTGCCTGATGAGAGGGAGAGATTGAGAAGGTGGGAAAGATGGGAACAAGCAGAAGAAGAGATGTGGCAGAGGAGGCGGGAGGGGATAGGGTCAAGTGGGGAGGTGGTGAGGGGACAGGAACGAATGAGGGCCATGACTTCCTCTCCAGATGCATGGGAGAATGATGACAGAGTTGGTGCGAGGGATGGGGAGGGTTGGTAAGGGATGGGAGAAGGCTGGTTACTGATAGTCTGGTGTGATGTGATGTCCTGACGTATGGAGTCAATTTTGGATGTGAAGTAAGTGGCAAAGTCAAGAGCAGAGAGTGAGGAAGGGAGACGAGGTGGAGGTGGGCAGATGAGTGAGTTGAGAGTGGCAAAGAGGCGCCGGGGGTTGGAAGACTGGGAGGAGATGAAGTTCTTGAAGTATGACTGTTTAGCAAGAGAAAGGGCAGCACTGAAGGATGAGAGCATAAGTTTGAAATGGAGGAAGTCTGCCTTAGAGCGTGATTTCCTCCAGTGTCGCTCAGCAGTACGTGAGCATTTTTGCAGATATCTGGTGCATTTGGTGTGCCAGGGTTGAGGTGTTAATTTGCGAGGGTGAACAGTGGTTGGTGGAGCAACAGAGTCAAGAGCAGAAGTAAGGGAAGCATTGTATGTGGAAGTGGCTTGTTCAGGGCATGAGAGAGAGAGAGAATAGGAGAGAGAAGTGAGTCAAACAGGGAGGAAAGGAATGTGGTGTCAATAGCTTCAATGTTACGCTTAGTGATGGTAGCCTTAGGAGGTTGAGATGGGGAAGTCGAGAGAGATAGGTTGAAGGAGAGCAGGTGGTGGTCAGAGAGGGGAAATGGGGAGTTGGAAAAATCAGAAATATCACAGCGGTGAGTGAAGACCAGATCCAGTGAGCTCCCATTCACATGGGAGGGTGAGGAGGTCCACTGGGAGAGACCAAGTGAAGAGGTGAGGTTAAGGAGTTTAGAGGCAGGGGAATGTGTGGGGATGTCAATAGGGATGTTGAAATCGCCTAGGATAATGGTGGGAATGTCAGAAGAGAGGAAGTGAGGAAGCCAGGAAGCAAAGTTGTCGATGAATTTGGAAGCAGTGCCAGGGGGGCGGTAAATGACAGCTACTCTAAGATGGACTGGTTGGAAGAGACATATGGAGTGGACCTCAAATGTAGATAATATAAGGGATGGTTCTGGTGGTATGAGTTGGTAGGAGTAACTAGAAGGTAAAAGGACCCCAACACCACCCCCATGGCGACCCCCAGGTCGGGGGGTGTGTGTGAATGTAAGGCCCCCAGCAGAGAGAGCAGCAGCAGAAGTAGTGTCAGAGGGCGTAATCCAAGTTTCAGTAATGGCTAGTAGGTGTAGGGAGTTGGAAATGAAAAGGTCATGAGTGGGGACTAGTTTGTTACAAACGGATCTGGCATTCCAGAGGGCACAGGATAGGGGGTATGAGTTTGTGGGAGAGATGTGAATTAGATTTTCAGGGTTGCTGTAGCGATGAGGTGGGATTAACTTTGAGGGCAGGGATGAGAGAGTAGTGATGGTACGGGTGCCTGAGATAGGAGGGGAAACTGCAGGAGGTGGGCAGGGAGGGAGGTCAGTGTGATGTGGATGGGGGTGTGGGGAGGTGACAGGGAAGGGAGAGAGGGAGCAGGGCTGAGTTGTGGGGTAGCAGGACCATGGGGCAGAGGTGAATGAAAGTGGGGTAACAGGAAAGGTGGGGGAAGGAAACAGAGGGATGGAGGGGAGACAGAGGAGGAGGTGGAGGAGACTGGGGGGGGAAGGATAAAGATACATTATTAGGTAGACACTGAGTGATGTGGGGAGTATAAGAAAGCATTCACATAGTGTTAAGAAGGTAAATAGGTTGAGGGAAAGTGGAAGTAGGAGAGGAGACTGTAAGGGAATCCGAGCAGAAGAATTGTAGAAATGCAGGTGAGAAAAGCAGTGTAGGCTCAATTTAGTATGAAATGAGTCAAAAGCGTAGATAAAGTGGGTGCAGAAATGTATTTGGAGTGTAAGAAATGAAAGGATTGTGAGAGGTTTAAGAAGCAATGGTAATTATGTTAGATGTTTTAAGTGTTTGCAGGTAAAATTGCATTGGTGCAGCTGTGCTTAAAAAACAAAATTACAATAATACAGATACAGGCATTTGTAGGTGAAATGGATGGTTTATGAAATGTCCAAGTAAGGTAGTTCTGTGCTATGTAATCAGATGCAACAATCAGGACGTGAGTGATCTGAGGAGTAAGTGACTCACATTTGTTATTAGTTCTTCAGTTTTCTTTGTTTTGTTAGATTGGTGTGCTTCTGTTTTCCTTCTTTTTCACTTCGATTGAACGCTAATTGAACACTGCTGTTATGTGTCAATTTTATCACGCTTTTATAAAAATGCACGCTTAGATCAATAAATGCACAGCCAAATGGCTTTGCACAGCCTACACCATTGGACTTAAGTAGAAGACTATTACAAGTGAAACCAATAATTGAAATCTGTAACCACACCCCACCCCCTCAAATGCCAGGCAATAAATTACCTTAAAAGCTACAACCAGGCATTCCACAAAAATTAAACTGGGTCTATATCATTCAAAACTTTAAAAAAGTACTTCAAAATCACATACTATGCAATAATGTTTCAATTTGCATTACCCAGCAGAATTAGCTTTGCATATATAGATATAGTGCAGCAGAATAGATTGGTGGTTGTAGTCAATTGTAATTACCTGTAGGTGACAAGAAGAGAAGAAACGTCAATTCACAATCGATATCAGCTGAAGATAAATTAACGCTGATTGAACGCTGCGTTATGTGTCAATTTTATCACGCTTTGATAAAAATGCATGCTTAGATCAATAAATGCACAGCCAAACAGCTTTGCACATCCTACACCATTGGACTTAAGTAGAAGTCTGGTGGTCAGCAAAATTTTGCACTGTCCTCCTACTATATATAGTGCGCACAACTACTAAAATACACCACAGGTATGGATGGATAGTATACTTGACGACACAGAGGTAGGTAGAGCAGTGGCCTACTGTACCGTATTGCTATATATTATATACTGCTGGTCAGCAAAATTCTGCCCTGTCCTCCTACTATATATACTGCGCACAACTACTAAAATACACCACAGGTATGGATGGATAGTATACTTGACGACACAGAGGTAGGTAGAGCAGTGGCCTACTGTACCGTACTGCTATATATTATATACTGGTGGTCAGCAAAATTTTGCCCTGTCCTCATACTATATAATACAATGCAGCACAGATATGGAGCATTTTTCAGGCAGAGAACGTAGATATTTTCAGCACACTGAGCACAGATATTTGCAAGCACACTGAGCACAGATATTTGCAGCACACTGAACACAGAAACTGAGAAAACGCTGCACGTCCTCTCCCTATCATCTCCAATGCACAAGTGAAAATGGCGGCGACTCGTGGCTCCTTATATAGAATAGAATAGCTGCTGACGGGTACGATTGAGGGAGGAAAGGGACATTTGAATCCAGCCCATAGATGCAATGTGAATATGTAATTTGTACCTTCCTATCTTAAAATGTATATACAGTGTATATGTCACAACTGAGGGCCTGAGCTGACTGGAGGCAGCCTCAGTTGTAGGGGCTGAGGTGTAGTGGAACCTGGGAGGTTGTATCAGACCCCTGGACATGTAAGTTAAATGTAGAAGAATTGCCCGAAGGCGTGCCCACGACAACCAGGATAAAAGTCAATGATGTTTATTTTGACAAACTCCATGCATCACAGCAGTAATAAAAGAGAAACATAAAATCAGCAGAGAAATAATACAGTTCCTGGGTACTACAGGAGGACAAGGACCACAGGGCTCTGGTAGTATGAGACAGTTCTTATTATCTTCTAGTTGGAAAGTCCTTACCAGGCCCGACTGTAGCAATGGAGATAGCCCAGGATCATACTAGCTGGTGTTCCAGGAAAAGCTGGGCTGCTGTGGATAAAATGGCTGCTGTGGGTACTGGCTGAAACCAGACTGATGTAAGCACGGAGTGGATTGCTGGATGGAACCAGCCAAATAATAAATGAAGCTTGAGAGCGATGAAATATGATTGATATATGGAGTTTGAGAGCGGTGAAATAATAGTGCCGGTGGTGAGTGGTAATCTGCGGAAATGATACCGGCACTTTAAGAAGAGCTGATCTCTGCTGGAAGCTAGGCTGGAAGCAGGTAAATCTGTAACTGGAAACAGATGAGTCCCAGAGGACTGGAGAGTCAGGCTGCACCGCAGGTGGTAGACTAGAGCGGGTCTCTTTAGTGGAGGTTTGGAGATGGTAACTGGAACCTGGAAAACAACCACGGGAGAGAGACAAACTGGAACTAGGTTTGACAACCAAATCACTGACGCCTTCCTTGCTCAGGCACAGAATACTTATACCTGCAGCAAGGAAGGGATTGGCTAGGCAATTATGCAGATTACAATGGAAACAGCGGATTGGTGGAAATGAACAGGTGACAGAATCCAACATGGCTGCGCCCATGCAGACACTTGGAGGGAAGATTGGTTTGATAATCCATGTGGGAACTTTAACAGCAATGGCGGCGCCGGCAACAGTAAACAGGAGACGCCAGACTGATGAGTGCACATTTGAACCACGCGGGCAACAGCGGAGGCCGCGGCTGACATAAGCGCCACTCTGACATCCTGCATGCAGAAACTCAGGGACAGCGGCGGAGGCCGCGGGAGATGCCATTCAAGATGTAACATGGCGCCGCTGTGACAGCGTCTCAGAGTGACAGGAGAGGAGGCAGGAATGGGGACATCAGAATAACAGAAGGGATCCGGTCCTGGAGCGCTGAGCTAGCCTTAGGAGGCATCTGAAAGGTAAGTTATGGCGTCCAGATACCCGGATCGTGACAGTATACACTAGAGGTCTTTCCGAACCCCCTAATCCTAACATTGTAATTTGCTTTAGGGCGCACCTCCAATTAGTCTAGTGTTTCTTGCTGCCTTTCCAATGAAGCAAGTTTAATTTAGTAATAGGTGAAAAACCATCCCTACAAAGGTGTTAATCAGAGACTTGGCTTTGTGGACACTTTTCAGAGAACAACTTTGTTAGCATAAAAGTAAAGCCAGAAAATGAAGAGCTGTTTAATCACTCAATTGGATTTTTTTGCCAGCATATTTCTTTTTCTCTGCAACCCACTGCTAAATTGTGCTTCCTAGCTGTTTTTATAAAATCACTGAATCAAATCTAACTCTGATTACATCAGAGAAGGCCAGGTACCCTACACCATAAGAGGGGGTTTGAAATTTTGACTTGTCTACTTAAAGATCACCAAAATCTGATAACAAGGTCAATTACATCCCTGGGTGAGATTGAACCACCAACCTTTTGGTTTATAGCCGTACACACTAACCGATTGCGCCACAGAGACACTTTGCAAAAGTCTATACTGACAAAGGCTAATAAGCATTCATCTAAAACGTTTCCTAGAAAAACTTTAAAAAGTCAATAATCTGGAGAGTTTTTGTAAGATGTTTCTTCCATCAACCAACGAAGAAACACATTGGTACTTTCCCATGATGAGTGAGTGCTTCAGGATCTCTTGCACTTACATGTGCAGCAGAGTACAGCAATGGAAGCATGCTGGGCCCATAACCCAGCAGTAGGCAGATTGAAACAATCCTCTGCTATATGCATTTTTTTTTGTTAATTAAAGTAATCCAAAACTGGGATTGATATTTTGGCTCTTTTATTTTTACTTAAAGTACAATAACTTTTACCATTTAAATTTGTTTTAATAGTATATTGACAGTATAGTTTTCTTTAAAAAATCCACTTAATTTTCTTTACCCTATTATTAAAATGGTAATTGACAAAAACAAACTACATTGTCACCAGAAGAGCAATACAAAATGTACAAGTGATATATTAAAATCATCTTTCCAGCTTGAATTTCAATGATGCATTGGGGCAACGATTTTGTGAGAAACATTTTCACCCTTAAATAAAGATTTTCTTAATCCCTTACCTGTGTGCTAATTAGATATCACCTTGTTTTCACATTAAACAGACTTCTACATGAGAAAGCAGCAAGGATGCAGTGGCGGTAATGTTTCCTGGTGTCAACCTGTATTATTTCAGTAGACATTGAAATGAAGATGCATCTTGCTGCCTTTCCAATGAAGCAAGTTTAATTTAGTAATAGGTGAAAAACCATCCCTACAAAGGTGTTAATCAGAGACTTGGCTTTGTGGACACTTTTCAGAGAACAAATTTGTTAGCATAAAAATAAAGCCAGAAAATGAAGAGCTGTTTAAATCACTCAATTGGTTTTTTTTTGCCAGCATATTTCTTTTTCTCTGCAACCCACTGCTAAATTGTGCTTCCTAGCTGTTTTTATAAAATCACTGAATCAAATCTAACTCTGATTACATCAGAGAAGGCCAGGTACCCTACACCATAAGAGGGTGTTTGAAATTTTGACTTGTCTACTTAAAGATCACCAAAATCTGATAACAAGGTCAATTACGTCCCTGGTTGGGATTGAACCACCAATCTTTTGGTTAGTAGCCAGACACACTAACCGATTGCGCCACAGAAACACTTTTCGAAAAGTACATACTGACAAAGTCTAATAAGCATACATCTAGAACGTTTCCTAGAAAAACTTTAAAAAGTCAATAATCTGGAGAGTTTTTGTAAGATGTTTCTTCCATCAACCAATGAAGAAACACATTGGTACTTTCCCATGATGAGTGAGTGCTTCAGGATCTCTTGCACTTACATGTGCAGCAGAGTACTGAAATGGAAGCATGCTGGGCCCATAACCCAGAGGTAGGCAGATTGAAACTATCCTTTGCTATATGCATTTATTTTTGTTAATTTAAGTAATCAAAACTGGGATTGATATTTTTGCTCTTTTATTTTTACTTAAAGTACAATAACTTTTACCATTTTAATTTGTTTTAATAGTATATTGACAGTATAGTTTTCTTTAAAAAATCCACTTAATTTTCTTTACCCTATTATTAAAAGGGTAATTGACAAAAACAAACTACATTGTCACCAGAAGAGCAATACAAAATGTACAAGTGATATATTAAAATCATCTTTCCAGCTTGAATTTCAATGATGCATTGGGGCAACGATTTTGTTAGCAACATCTTCACCCTTAAATAAAGATTTTCTTAATTCCTTACCTGTGTGCTAATTAGATATCACCTTGTTTTCACATTAAACAGACTTCCACATGAGAAAGCAGCAAGGATGCAGTGGCGTTAATGTTTCCTTGTGTCAACCCGTATTATTTCAGTAGACATTGAAATGAGGATGCATCTTGCTGCCTTTCCAATGAAGCAAATTTAATTTAGTAATAGGTGAAAAACCATCCCTACAAAGGTGTTAATCAGAGACTTTGCTTTGTGGACACTTTTCAGAGAACAAATTTGTTAGCATAAAAATAAAGCCAGAAAATTAAGAGCTGTTTAATCACTCAATTGGATTTTTTTGCCAGCATATTTCTTTTTCTCTGCAACCCACTGCTAAATTGTGCTTCCTAGCTGTTTTTATAAAATCACTGAATCAAATCTAACTCTGATTACATCAGAGAAGGCCAGGTACCCTACACCATAAGAGGGGGTTTGAAATTTTGACTTGTCTACTTAAAGATCACCAAAATCTGATAACAAGGTCAATTACGTCCCTGGGTGAGATTGAACCACCAACCTTTTGGTTTATAGCCGTACACACTAACCGATTGCGCCACAGAGACACTTTGCAAAAGTCTATACTGACAAAGGCTAATAAGCATTCATCTAAAACGTTTCCTAGAAAAACTTTAAAAAGTCAATAATCTGGAGAGTTTTTGTAAGATGTTTCTTCCATCAACCAACGAAGAAACACATTGGTACTTTCCCATGATGAGTGAGTGCTTCAATACAGCTTTTCCGTGCCGATATCTCTCTTTTGCAAAGAGATAGGCATTGGAAAATTCAGGGCTATAACGTGTAGACGAAGCACTAACAGGAGGCTTTAAAATTTTCATTCTAGTGTCCTTCGTTTGGGAGAAAAATGCAAAGGTACAATGCAGCTTTTCCTTGCCAATATCTCTCTTTTGCAAAGAGATAGGCATTGGAAAATTCAGAACTATAACGTGTAGATTAAGCACTAACAGGAGGCTTTAAAATTTTCATTCTAGTGTCCTTCGTTTGGGAGAAAAATGCAAAGGTACAATGCAGCTTTTCCTTGCCGATATCTCTCTTTTGCAAATAGATAGGCATTGGAAAATTCAGGGCTATAACGTGTAGATGAAGCACTAACAGGAGGCTTTAAAATTTTCATTCTAGTGTCTTTCGTTTGGGAGAAAAATTCAAAGGTACAATACAGCTTTTCCTTGCCGATATCTCTCTTTTGCAAAGAGATAGGCATTGGAAAATTCAGGGCTATAACGTGTAGATGAAGCACTAACAGGAGGCTTTACCATTTTTATTCTAATGTCCTTCGTTTGGGAGAAAAATGCAAAGGTTCAATACAGCTTTTCCTTGCCAATATCTCTCTTTTGCAAAGAGATAGGCATTGGAAAATTCAGGGCTATGCCGTGTAGATGATGGCCTAACAGGAGGCTTTAAAATTTTCTTTCTAGTGTCCTTCGTTTGGGAGAAAAATGCAAAGGTACATTGCAGCTTTTCCTTGCCGATATCTCTCTTTTGCAAAGAGATAGGCATTGGAAAATTCAGGGCTATGCCGTGTAGATGATGGCCTAACAGGAGGCTTTAAAATTTTCTTTCTAGTGTCCTTCGTTTGGGAGAAAAATGCAAAGGTTCAATACAGCTTTTCCTTGCCAATATCTCTCTTTTGCAAAGAGATAGGCATTGGAAAATTCAGGGCTATGCCGTGTAGATGATGGCCTAACAGGAGGCTTTAAAATTTTCTTTCTAGTGTCCTTCGTTTGGGAGAAAAATGCAAAGGTACATTGCAGCTTTTCCTTGCCGATATCTCTCTTTTGCAAAGAGATAGGCATTGGAAAATTCAGGGCTATGCCGTGTAGATGATTGCCTAACAGGAGGCTTTAAAATTTTCTTTCTAGTGTCCTTCGTTTGGGAGAAAAATGCAAAGGTACATTGCAGCTTTTCCTTGCCGATATCTCTCTTTTGCAAAGAGATAGGCATTGGAAAATTCAGGGCTATGCCGTGTAGATGATGGCCTAACAGGAGGCTTTAAAATTTTCTTTCTAGTGTCCTTCGTTTGGGAGAAAAATGCAAAGGTACATTGCAGCTTTTCCTTGCCGATATCTCTCTTTTGCAAAGAGATAGGCATTGGAAAAGTCAGGTCTATGCCGTGTAGATGATGGCAAAACAGGAGGCTTTAAAATTTTCTTTCTAGTGTCCTTCGTTTGGGAGAAAAATGCAAAGGTACATTGCAGCTTTTCCTTGCCGATATCTCTCTTTTGCAAAGAGATAGGCATTGGAAAATTCAGGGCTATAACGTGTAGACGAAGCACTAACAGGAGGCTTTAAAATTTTCATTCTATTGTCCTTCGTTTGGGAGAAAAATGCAAAGGTACATTGCAGCTTTTCCTTGCCGATATCTCTCTTTTGCAAAGAGATAGGCATTGGAAAATTCAGGGCTATAACGTGTAGACGAAGCACTAACAGGAGGCTTTAAAATTTTCATTCTAGTGTCCTTCGTTTGGGAGAAAAATGCAAAGGTACAATGCAGCTTTTCCTTGCCGATATCTCTCTTTTGCAAAGAGATAGGCATTGGAAAATTCAGGGCTATAACGTGTAGATGAAGCACTAACAGGAGGCTTTAAAATTTTCATTCTAGTGTCTTTCGTTTGGGAGAAAAATGCAAAGGTACAATACAGCTTTTCCTTGCCGATATCTCTCTTTTGCAAAGAGATAGGCATTGGAAAATTCAGGGCTATAACGTGTAGATGAAGCACTAACAGGAGGCTTTAAAATTTTAATTCTAGTGTCCTTCGTTTGGGAGAAAAATGCAAAGGTTCAATACAGCTTTTCCTTGCCAATATCTCTCTTTTGCAAAGAGATAGGCATTGCCGTGTAGATGATGGCCTAACAGGAGGCTTTAACATTTTCTTTCTAGTGTCCTTCGTTTGGGAGAAAAATGCAAAGGTACAATACAGCTTTTCCTTGCCAATATCTCTCTTTTGCAAATAGATAGGCAATGGAAAATTCAGGGCTATAACGTGTAGACGAAGCACTAACAGGAGGCTTTAAAATTTTCATTCTATTGTCCTTCGTTTGGGAGAAAAATGCAAAGGTACATTGCAGCTTTTCCTTGCCGATATCTCTCTTTTGCAAAGAGATAGGCATTGGAAAATTCAGGGCTATGCCGTGTAGATGATGGCCTAACAGGAGGCTTTAAAATTTTCTTTCTAGTGTCCTTCGTTTGGGAGAAAAATGCAAAGGTACAATACAGCTTTTCCTTGCCGATATCTCTCTTTTGCAAAGAGATAGGCATTGGAAAATTCAGGGCTATAACGTGTAGATGAAGCACTAACAGGAGGCTTTAAAATTTTCATTCTTGTGTCTTTCGTTTGGGAGAAAAATGCAAAGGTACAATACAGCTTTTCCTTGCCGATATCTCTCTTTTGCAAAGAGATAGGCATTGGAAAATTCAGGGCTATAACGTGTAGATGAAGCACTAACAGGAGGCTTTAAAATTTTCATTCTAGTGTCCTTCGTTTGGGAGAAAAATGCAAAGGTACAATGCAGCTTTTCCTTGCCGATATCTCTCTTTTGCATAGAGATAGGCATTGGAAAATTCAGAACTATAATGTGTAGATGAAGCACTAACAGGAGGCTTTAAAATTTTCATTCTAGTGTCCTTCGTTTGGGAGAAAAATGCAAAGGTACAATGCAGCTTTTCCTTGCCGATATCTCTCTTTTGCAAAGAGATAGGCATTGGAAAATTCAGGGCTATAACGTGTAGATGAAGCACTAACAGGAGGCTTTAAAATTTTCATTCTAGTGTCTTTCGTTTGGGAGAAAAATGCAAAGGTACAATACAGCTTTTCCTTGCCGATATCTCTCTTTTGCAAAGAGATAGGCATTGGAAAATTTAGGGCTATAACGTGTAGATGAAGCACTAACAGGAGGCTTTAAAATTTTAATTCTAGTGTCCTTCGTTTGGGAGAAAAATGCAAAGGTTCAATACAGCTTTTCCTTGCCAATATCTCTCTTTTGCAAAGAGATAGGCATTGGAAAATTCAGGGCTATGCCGTGTAGATGATGGCCTAACAGGAGGCTTTAAAATTTTCTTTCTAGTGTCCTTCGTTTGGGAGAAAAATGCAAAGGTACATTGCAGCTTTTCCTTGCCGATATCTCTCTTTTGCAAAGAGATAGGCATTGGAAAATTCAGGGCTATGCCGTGTAGATGATGGCCTAACAGGAGGCTTTAAAATTTTCTTTCTAGTGTCCTTCGTTTGGGAGAAAAATGCAAAGGTACATTGCAGCTTTTCCTTGCCGATATCTCTCTTTTGCAAAGAGATAGGCATTGGAAAAGTCAGGTCTATGCCGTGTAGATGATGGCATAACAGGAGGCTTTAAAATTTTCTTTCTAGTGTCCTTCGTTTGGGAGAAAAATGCAAAGGTACATTGCAGCTTTTCCTTGCCGATATCTCTCTTTTGCAAAGAGATAGGCATTGGAAAATTCAGGGCTATAACGTGTAGACGAAGCACTAACAGGAGGCTTTAAAATTTTCATTCTATTGTCCTTCGTTTGGGAGAAAAATGCAAAGGTACATTGCAGCTTTTCCTTGCCGATATCTCTCTTTTGCAAAGAGATAGGCATTGGAAAATTCAGGGCTATAACGTGTAGACGAAGCACTAACAGGAGGCTTTAAAATTTTCATTCTAGTGTCCTTCGTTTGGGAGAAAAATGCAAAGGTACAATGCAGCTTTTCCTTGCCGATATCTCTCTTTTGCAAAGAGATAGGCATTGGAAAATTCAGGGCTATAACGTGTAGATGAAGCACTAACAGGAGGCTTTAAAATTTTCATTCTAGTGTCTTTCGTTTGGGAGAAAAATGCAAAGGTACAATACAGCTTTTCCTTGCCGATATCTCTCTTTTGCAAAGAGATAGGCATTGGAAAATTCAGGGCTATAACGTGTAGATGAAGCACTAACAGGAGGCTTTAAAATTTTAATTCTAGTGTCCTTCGTTTGGGAGAAAAATGCAAAGGTTCAATACAGCTTTTCCTTGCCAATATCTCTCTTTTGCAAAGAGATAGGCATTGCCGTGTAGATGATGGCCTAACAGGAGGCTTTAACATTTTCTTTCTAGTGTCCTTCGTTTGGGAGAAAAATGCAAAAGTACAATACAGCTTTTCCTTGCCAATATCTCTCTTTTGCAAAGAGATAGGCAATGGAAAATTCAGGGCTATAACGTGTAGACGAAGCACTAACAGGAGGCTTTAAAATTTTCATTCTATTGTCCTTCGTTTGGGAGAAAAATGCAAAGGTACATTGCAGCTTTTCCTTGCCGATATCTCTCTTTTGCAAAGAGATAGGCATTGGAAAATTCAGGGCTATGCCGTGTAGATGATGGCCTAACAGGAGGCTTTAAAATTTTCTTTCTAGTGTCCTTCGTTTGGGAGAAAAATGCAAAGGTACAATACAGCTTTTCCTTGCCGATATCTCTCTTTTGCAAAGAGATAGGCATTGGAAAATTCAGGGCTATAACGTGTAGATGAAGCACTAACAGGAGGCTTTAAAATTTTCATTCTTGTGTCTTTCGTTTGGGAGAAAAATGCAAAGGTACAATACAGCTTTTCCTTGCCGATATCTCTCTTTTGCAAAGAGATAGGCATTGGAAAATTCAGGGCTATAACGTGTAGATGAAGCACTAACAGGAGGCTTTAAAATTTTCATTCTAGTGTCCTTCGTTTGGGAGAAAAATGCAAAGGTACAATGCAGCTTTTCCTTGCCGATATCTCTCTTTTGCATAGAGATAGGCATTGGAAAATTCAGAACTATAATGTGTAGATGAAGCACTAACAGGAGGCTTTAAAATTTTCATTCTAGTGTCCTTCGTTTGGGAGAAAAATGCAAAGGTACAATGCAGCTTTTCCTTGCCGATATCTCTCTTTTGCAAAGAGATAGGCATTGGAAAATTCAGGGCTATAACGTGTAGATGAAGCACTAACAGGAGGCTTTAAAATTTTCATTCTAGTGTCCTTCGTTTGGGAGAAAAATGCAAAGGTTCAATACAGCTTTTCCTTGCCAATATCTCTCTTTTGCAAAGAGATAGGCATTGGAAAATTCAGGGCTATGCCGTGTAGATGATGGCCTAACAGGAGGCTTTAAAATTTTCTTTCTAGTGTCCTTCGTTTGGGAGAAAAATGCAAAGGTACATTGCAGCTTTTCCTTGCCGATATCTCTCTTTTGCAAAGAGATAGGCATTGGAAAATTCAGGGCTATGCCGTGTAGATGATGGCCTAACAGGAGGCTTTAAAATTTTCTTTCTAGTGTCCTTCGTTTGGGAGAAAAATGCAAAGGTACAATACAGCGTTTCCTTGCCAATATCTCTCTTTTGCAAAGAGATAGGCATTGGAAAATTCAGGGCTATGCCGTGTAGATGATGGCCTAACAGGAGGCTTTAAAATTTTCTTTCTAGTGTCCTTCGTTTGGGAGAAAAATGCAAAGGTACATTGCAGCTTTTCCTTGCCGATATCTCTCTTTTGCAAAGAGATAGGCATTGGAAAATTCAGGGCTATAACGTGTAGATGAAGCACTAACAGGAGGCTTTAAAATTTTAATTCTAGTGTCCTTCGTTTGGGAGAAAAATGCAAAGGTTTAATACAGCTTTTCCTTGCCAATATCTCTCTTTTGCAAAGAGATAGGCATTGGAAAATTCAGGGCTATGCCGTGTAGATGATGGCCTAACAGGAGGCTTTAAAATTTTCTTTCTAGTGTCCTTCGTTTGGGAGAAAAATGCAAAGGTACATTGCAGCTTTTCCTTGCCGATATCTCTCTTTTGCAAAGAGATAGGCATTGGAAAATTCAGGGCTATGCCGTGTAGATGATGGCCTAACAGGAGGCTTTAAAATTTTCTTTCTAGTGTCCTTCGTTTGGGAGAAAAATGCAAAGGTACAATACAGCTTTTCCTTGCCAATATCTCTCCTTTGCAAAGAGATAGGCATTGGAAAATTCAGGACTATAACGTGTAGACGAAGCACTAACAGGAGGCTTTAAAATTTTCATTCTATTGTCCTTCGTTTGGGAGAAAAATGCAAAGGTACATTGCAGCTTTTCCTTGCCGATATCTCTCTTTTGCAAAGAGATAGGCATTGGAAAATTCAGGGCTATGCCGTGTAGATGATGGCCTAACAGGAGGCTTTAAAATTTTCTTTCTAGTGTCCTTCGTTTGGGAGAAAAATGCAAAGGTACAATACAGCTTTTCCTTGCCGATATCTCTCTTTTGCAAAGAGATAGGCAATGGAAAATTCAGGGCTATAACGTGTAGATGAAGCACTAACAGGAGGCTTTAAAATTTTCATTCTTGTGTCTTTCGTTTGGGAGAAAAATGCAAAGGTACAATACAGCTTTTCCTTGCCGATATCTCTCTTTTGCAAAGAGATAGGCATTGGAAGATTCAGGGCTATAACGTGTAGATGAAGCACTAACAGGAGGCTTTAAAATTTTCATTCTAGTGTCCTTCGTTTGGGAGAAAAATGCAAAGGTACAATGCAGCTTTTCCTTGCCAATATCTCTCTTTTGCAAAGAGATAGGCATTGGAAAATTCAGAACTATAACGTGTAGATGAAGCACTAACAGGAGGCTTTAAAATTTTCATTCTAGTGTCCTCCGTTTGGGAGAAAAATGCAAAGGTACAATGCAGCTTTTCCTTGCCGATATCTCTCTTTTGCAAAGAGATAGGCATTGGAAAATTCAGGGCTATAACGTGTAGATGAAGCACTAACAGGAGGCTTTAAAATTTTCATCCTAGTGTCTTTCGTTTGGGAGAAAAATGCAAAGGTACAATACAGCTTTTCCTTGCCGATATCTCTCTTTTGCAAAGAGATAGGCATTGGAAAATTCAGGGCTATGCCGTGTAGATGATGGCCTAACAGGAGGCTTTAAAATTTTCTTTCTAGTGTCCTTCGTTTGGGAGAAAAATGCAAAGGTACATTGCAGCTTTTCCTTGCCGATATCTCTCTTTTGCAAAGAGATAGGCATTGGAAAATTCAGGGCTATGCCGTGTAGATGATTGCCTAACAGGAGGCTTTAAAATTTTCTTTCTAGTGTCCTTCGTTTGGGAGAAAAATGCAAAGGTACATTGCAGCTTTTCCTTGCCGATATCTCTCTTTTGCAAAGAGATAGGCATTGGAAAATTCAGGGCTATGCCGTGTAGATGATGGCCTAACAGGAGGCTTTAAAATTTTCTTTCTAGTGTCCATCGTTTGGGAGAAAAATGCAAAGGTACATTGCAGCTTTTCCTTGCCGATATCTCTCTTTTGCAAAGAGATAGGCATTGGAAAATTCAGGGCTATAACGTGTAGACGAAGCACTAACAGGAGGCTTTAAAATTTTCATTCTATTGTCCTTCGTTTGGGAGAAAAATGCAAAGGTACATTGCAGCTTTTCCTTGCCGATATCTCTCTTTTGCAAAGAGATAGGCATTGGAAAAGTCAGGTCTATGCCGTGTAGATGATGGCATAACAGGAGGCTTTAAAATTTTCTTTCTAGTGTCCTTCGTTTGGGAGAAAAATGCAAAGGTACATTGCAGCTTTTCCTTGCCGATATCTCTCTTTTGCAAAGAGATAGGCATTGGAAAATTCAGGGCTTTAACGTGTAGACGAAGCACTAACAGGAGGCTTTAAAATTTTAATTCTAGTGTCCTTCGTTTGGGAGAAAAATGCAAAGGTTCAATACAGCTTTTCCTTGCCAATATCTCTCTTTTGCAAAGAGATAGGCATTGGAAAATTCAGGGCTATAACGTGTAGACGAAGCACTAACAGGAGGCTTTAAAATTTTCATTCTATTGTCCTTCGTTTGGGAGAAAAATGCAAAGGTACATTGCAGCTTTTCCTTGCCGATATCTCTCTTTTGCAAAGAGATAGGCATTGGAAAATTCAGGGCTATGCCGTGTAGATGAAGCACTAACAGGAGGCTTTAAAATTTTCTTTCTAGTGTCCTTCGTTTGGGAGAAAAATGCAAAGGTACAATACAGCTTTTCCTTGCCGATATCTCTCTTTTGCAAAGAGATAGGCATTGGAAAATTCAGGGCTATAACGTGTAGATGAAGCACTAACAGGAGGCTTTAAAATTTTAATTCTAGTGTCCTTCGTTTGGGAGAAAAATGCAAAGGTTCAATACAGCTTTTCCTTGCCAATATCTCTCTTTTGCAAAGAGTTAGGCATTGCCGTGTAGATGATGGCCTAACAGGAGGCTTTAAAATTTTCTTTCTAGTGTCCTTCGTTTGGGAGAAAAATGCAAAGGTACAATACAGCTTTTCCTTGCCAATATCTCTCTTTTGCAAAGCGATAGGCATTGGAAAATTCAGGGCTATAACGTGTAGACGAAGCACTAACAGGAGGCTTTAAAATTTTCATTCTATTGTCCTTCGTTTGGGAGAAAAATGCAAAGGTACATTGCAGCTTTTCCTTGCCGATATCTCTCTTTTGCAAAGAGATAGGCATTGGAAAATTCAGGGCTATGCCGTGTAGATGATGGCCTAACCGGAGGCTTTAAAATTTTCTTTCTAGTGTCCTTCGTTTGGGAGAAAAATGCAAAGGTACAATACAGCTTTTCCTTGCCGATATCTCTCTTTTGCAAAGAGATAGGCATTGGAAAATTCAGGGCTATAACGTGTAGATGAAGCACTAACAGGAGGCTTTAAAATTTTCATTCTTGTGTCTTTCGTTTGGGAGAAAAATGCAAAGGTACAATACAGCTTTTCCTTGCCGATATCTCTCTTTTGCAAAGAGATAGGCATTGGAAAATTCAGGGCTATAACGTGTAGATGAAGCACTAACAGGAGGCTTTAAAATTTTCATTCTAGTGTCCTTCGTTTGGGAGAAAAATGCAAAGGTACAATGCAGCTTTTCCTTGCCGATATCTCTCTTTTGCAAAGAGATAGGCATTGGAAAATTCAGGGCTATAACGTGTAGATGAAGCACTAACAGGAGGCTTTAAAATTTTAATTCTAGTGTCCTTCGTTTGGGAGAAAAATGCAAAGGTTCAATACAGCTTTTCCTTGCCAATATCTCTCTTTTGCAAAGAGATAGGCATTGGAAAATTCAGGGCTATGCCGTGTAGATGATGGCCTAACAGGAGGCTTTAAAATTTTCTTTCTAGTGTCCTTCGTTTGGGAGAAAAATGCAAAGGTACATTGCAGCTTTTCCTTGCCGATATCTCTCTTTTGCAAAGAGATAGGCATTGGAAAATTCAGGGCTATGCCGTGTAGATGATGGCCTAACAGGAGGCTTTAAAATTTTCTTTCTAGTGTCCTTCGTTTGGGAGAAAAATGCAAAGGTACAATACAGCGTTTCCTTGCCAATATCTCTCTTTTGCAAAGAGATAGGCATTGGAAAATTCAGGGCTATGCCGTGTAGATGATGGCCTAACAGGAGGCTTTAAAATTTTCTTTCTAGTGTCCTTCGTTTGGGAGAAAAATGCAAAGGTACATTGCAGCTTTTCCTTGCCGATATCTCTCTTTTGCAAAGAGATAGGCATTGGAAAATTCAGGGCTATAACGTGTAGATGAAGCACTAACAGGAGGCTTTAAAATTTTAATTCTAGTGTCCTTCGTTTGGGAGAAAAATGCAAAGGTTCAATACAGCTTTTCCTTGCCAATATCTCTCTTTTGCAAAGAGATAGGCATTGGAAAATTCAGGGCTATGCCGTGTAGATGATTGCCTAACAGGAGGCTTTAAAATTTTCTTTCTAGTGTCCTTCGTTTGGGAGAAAAATGCAAAGGTACATTGCAGCTTTTCCTTGCCGATATCTCTCTTTTGCAAAGAGATAGGCATTGGAAAATTCAGGGCTATGCCGTGTAGATGATGGCCTAACAGGAGGCTTTAAAATTTTCTTTCTAGTGTCCATCGTTTGGGAGAAAAATGCAAAGGTACATTGCAGCTTTTCCTTGCCGATATCTCTCTTTTGCAAAGAGATAGGCATTGGAAAATTCAGGGCTATAACGTGTAGACGAAGCACTAACAGGAGGCTTTAAAATTTTCATTCTATTGTCCTTCGTTTGGGAGAAAAATGCAAAGGTACATTGCAGCTTTTCCTTGCCGATATCTCTCTTTTGCAAAGAGATAGGCATTGGAAAAGTCAGGTCTATGCCGTGTAGATGATGGCATAACAGGAGGCTTTAAAATTTTCTTTCTAGTGTCCTTCGTTTGGGAGAAAAATGCAAAGGTACATTGCAGCTTTTCCTTGCCGATATCTCTCTTTTGCAAAGAGATAGGCATTGGAAAATTCAGGGCTATAACGTGTAGACGAAGCACTAACAGGAGGCTTTAAAATTTTCATTCTATTGTCCTTAGTTTGGGAGAAAAATGCAAAGGTACATTGCAGCTTTTCCTTGCCGATATCTCTCTTTTGCAAAGAGATAGGCATTGGAAAATTCAGGGCTTTAACGTGTAGACGAAGCACTAACAGGAGGCTTTAAAATTTTCATTCTAGTGTCCTTCGTTTGGGAGAAAAATGCAAAGGTACAATGCAGCTTTTCCTTGCCGATATCTCTCTTTTGCAAAGAGATAGGCATTGGAAAATTCAGGGCTATAACGTGTAGATGAAGCACTAACAGGAGGCTTTAAAATTTTCATTCTAGTGTCTTTCGTTTGGGAGAAAAATGCAAAGGTACAATACAGCTTTTCCTTGCCGATATCTCTCTTTTGCAAAGAGATAGGCATTGGAAAATTCAGGGCTATAACGTGTAGATGAAGCACTAACAGGAGGCTTTAAAATTTTAATTCTAGTGTCCTTCGTTTGGGAGAAAAATGCAAAGGTTCAATACAGCTTTTCCTTGCCAATATCTCTCTTTTGCAAAGAGATAGGCATTGCCGTGTAGATGATGGCCTAACAGGAGGCTTTAAAATTTTCTTTCTAGTGTCCTTCGTTTGGGAGAAAAATGCAAAGGTACAATACAGCTTTTCCTTGCCAATATCTCTCTTTTGCAAAGAGATAGGCATTGGAAAATTCAGGGCTATAACGTGTAGACGAAGCACTAACAGGAGGCTTTAAAATTTTCATTCTATTGTCCTTCGTTTGGGAGAAAAATGCAAAGGTACATTGCAGCTTTTCCTTGCCGATATCTCTCTTTTGCAAAGAGATAGGCATTGGAAAATTCAGGGCTATGCCGTGTAGATGAAGCACTAACAGGAGGCTTTAAAATTTTCATTCTAGTGTCCTTCGTTTGGGAGAAAAATGCAAAGGTACAATGCAGCTTTTCCTTGCCGATATCTCTCTTTTGCAAAGAGATAGGCATTGGAAAATTCAGGGCTATAACGTGTAGATGAAGCACTAACAGGAGGCTTTAAAATTTTCATTCTAGTGTCCTTCGTTTGGGAGAAAAATGCAAAGGTACAATGCAGCTTTTCCTTGCCGATATCTCTCTTTTGCAAAGAGATAGGCATTGGAAAATTCAGGGCTATAACGTGTAGATGAAGCACTAACAGGAGGCTTTAAAATTTTAATTCTAGTGTCCTTCGTTTGGGAGAAAAATGCAAAGGTTCAATACAGCTTTTCCTTGCCAATATCTCTCTTTTGCAAAGAGATAGGCATTGGAAAATTCAGGGCTATGCCGTGTAGATGATGGCCTAACAGGAGGCTTTAAAATTTTCTTTCTAGTGTCCTTCGTTTGGGAGAAAAATGCAAAGGTACATTGCAGCTTTTCCTTGCCGATATCTCTCTTTTGCAAAGAGATAGGCATTGGAAAATTCAGGGCTATGCCGTGTAGATGATGGCCTAACAGGAGGCTTTAAAATTTTCTTTCTAGTGTCCTTCGTTTGGGAGAAAAATGCAAAGGTACAATACAGCGTTTCCTTGCCAATATCTCTCTTTTGCAAAGAGATAGGCATTGGAAAATTCAGGGCTATGCCGTGTAGATGATGGCCTAACAGGAGGCTTTAAAATTTTCTTTCTAGTGTCCTTCGTTTGGGAGAAAAATGCAAAGGTACATTGCAGCTTTTCCTTGCCGATATCTCTCTTTTGCAAAGAGATAGGCATTGGAAAATTCAGGGCTATAACGTGTAGATGAAGCACTAACAGGAGGCTTTAAAATTTTAATTCTAGTGTCCTTCGTTTGGGAGAAAAATGCAAAGGTTCAATACAGCTTTTCCTTGCCAATATCTCTCTTTTGCAAAGAGATAGGCATTGGAAAATTCAGGGCTATGCCGTGTAGATGATTGCCTAACAGGAGGCTTTAAAATTTTCTTTCTAGTGTCCTTCGTTTGGGAGAAAAATGCAAAGGTACATTGCAGCTTTTCCTTGCCGATATCTCTCTTTTGCAAAGAGATAGGCATTGGAAAATTCAGGGCTATGCCGTGTAGATGATGGCCTAACAGGAGGCTTTAAAATTTTCTTTCTAGTGTCCATCGTTTGGGAGAAAAATGCAAAGGTACATTGCAGCTTTTCCTTGCCGATATCTCTCTTTTGCAAAGAGATAGGCATTGGAAAATTCAGGGCTATAACGTGTAGACGAAGCACTAACAGGAGGCTTTAAAATGTTCATTCTATTGTCCTTCGTTTGGGAGAAAAATGCAAAGGTACATTGCAGCTTTTCCTTGCCGATATCTCTCTTTTGCAAAGAGATAGGCATTGGAAAAGTCAGTTCTATGCCGTGTAGATGATGGCATAACAGGAGGCTTTAAAATTTTCTTTCTAGTGTCCTTCGTTTGGGAGAAAAATGCAAAGGTACATTGCAGCTTTTCCTTGCCGATATCTCTCTTTTGCAAAGAGATAGGCATTGGAAAATTCAGGGCTATAACGTGTAGACGAAGCACTAACAGGAGGCTTTAAAATTTTCATTCTATTGTCCTTAGTTTGGGAGAAAAATGCAAAGGTACATTGCAGCTTTTCCTTGCCGATATCTCTCTTTTGCAAAGAGATAGGCATTGGAAAATTCAGGGCTTTAACGTGTAGACGAAGCACTAACAGGAGGCTTTAAAATTTTCATTCTAGTGTCCTTCGTTTGGGAGAAAAATGCAAAGGTACAATGCAGCTTTTCCTTGCCGATATCTCTCTTTTGCAAAGAGATAGGCATTGGAAAATTCAGGGCTATAACGTGTAGATGAAGCACTAACAGGAGGCTTTAAAATTTTAATTCTAGTGTCTTTCGTTTGGGAGAAAAATGCAAAGGTACAATACAGCTTTTCCTTGCCGATATCTCTCTTTTGCAAAGAGATAGGCATTGGAAAATTCAGGGCTATAACGTGTAGATGAAGCACTAACAGGAGGCTTTAACATTTTAATTCTAGTGTCCTTCGTTTGGGAGAAAAATGCAAAGGTTCAATACAGCTTTTCCTTGCCAATATCTCTCTTTTGCAAAGAGATAGGCATTGCCGTGTAGATGATGGCCTAACAGGAGGCTTTAAAATTTTCTTTCTAGTGTCCTTCGTTTGGGAGAAAAATGCAAAGGTACAATACAGCTTTTCCTTGCCAATATCTCTCTTTTGCAAAGAGATAGGCATTGGAAAATTCAGGGCTATAACGTGTAGACGAAGCACTAACAGGAGGCTTTAAAATTTTCATTCTATTGTCCTTCGTTTGGGAGAAAAATGCAAAGGTACATTGCAGCTTTTCCTTGCCGATATCTCTCTTTTGCAAAGAGATAGGCATTGGAAAATTCAGGGCTATGCCGTGTAGATGATGGCCTAACAGGAGGCTTTAAAATTTTCTTTCTAGTGTCCTTCGTTTGGGAGAAAAATGCAAAGGTACAATACAGCTTTTCCTTGCCGATATCTCTCTTTTGCAAAGAGATAGGCATTGGAAAATTCAGGGCTATAACGTGTAGATGAAGCACTAACAGGAGGCTTTAAAATTTTCATTCTTGTGTCTTTCGTTTGGGAGAAAAATGCAAAGGTACAATACAGCTTTTCCTTGCCGATATCTCTCTTTTGCAAAGAGATAGGCATTGGAAAATTCAGGGCTATAACGTGTAGATGAAGCACTAACAGGAGGCTTTAAAATTTTCATTCTAGTGTCCTTCGTTTGGGAGAAAAATGCAAAGGTACAATGCAGCTTTTCCTTGCCGATATCTCTCTTTTGCAAAGAGATAGGCATTGGAAAATTCAGAACTATAATGTGTAGATGAAGCACTAACAGGAGGCTTTAAAATTTTCATTCTAGTGTCCTTCGTTTGGGAGAAAAATGCAAAGGTACAATGCAGCTTTTCCTTGCCGATATCTCTCTTTTGCAAAGAGATAGGCATTGGAAAATTCAGGGCTATAACGTGTAGATGAAGCACTAACAGGAGGCTTTAAAATTTTCATTCTAGTGTCTTTCGTTTGGGAGAAAAATGCAAAGGTACAATACAGCTTTTCCTTGCCGATATCTCTCTTTTGCAAAGAGATAGGCATTGGAAAATTCAGGGCTATAACGTGTAGATGAAGCACTAACAGGAGGCTTTAAAATTTTAATTCTAGTGTCCTTCGTTTGGGAGAAAAATGCAAAGGTTCAATACAGCTTTTCCTTGCCAATATCTCTCTTTTGCAAAGAGATAGGCATTGGAAAATTCAGGGCTATGCCGTGTAGATGATGGCCTAACAGGAGGCTTTAAAATTTTCTTTCTAGTGTCCTTCGTTTGGGAGAAAAATGCAAAGGTACATTGCAGCTTTTCCTTGCCGATATCTCTCTTTTGCAAAGAGATAGGCATTGGAAAATTCAGGGCTATAACGTGTAGATGAAGCACTAACAGGAGGCTTTAAAATTTTAATTCTAGTGTCCTTCGTTTGGGAGAAAAATGCAAAGGTACAATACAGCGTTTCCTTGCCAATATCTCTCTTTTGCAAAGAGATAGGCATTGGAAAATTCAGGGCTATGCCGTGTAGATGATGGCCTAACAGGAGGCTTTAAAATTTTCTTTCTAGTGTCCTTCGTTTGGGAGAAAAATGCAAAGGTACATTGCAGCTTTTCCTTGCCGATATCTCTCTTTTGCAAAGAGATAGGCATTGGAAAATTCAGGGCTATAACGTGTAGATGAAGCACTAACAGGAGGCTTTAAAATTTTAATTCTAGTGTCCTTCGTTTGGGAGAAAAATGCAAAGGTTCAATACAGCTTTTCCTTGCCAATATCTCTCTTTTGCAAAGAGATAGGCATTGGAAAATTCAGGGCTATGCCGTGTAGATGATGGCCTAACAGGAGGCTTTAAAATTTTCTTTCTAGTGTCCTTCGTTTGGGAGAAAAATGCAAAGGTACATTGCAGCTTTTCCTTGCCGATATCTCTCTTTTGCAAAGAGATAGGCATTGGAAAATTCAGGGCTATGCCGTGTAGATGATTGCCTAACAGGAGGCTTTAAAATTTTCTTTCTAGTGTCCTTCGTTTGGGATAAAAATGCAAAGGTACATTGCAGCTTTTCCTTGCCGATATCTCTCTTTTGCAAAGAGATAGGCATTGGAAAATTCAGGGCTATGCCGTGTAGATGATGGCCTAACAGGAGGCTTTAAAATTTTCTTTCTAGTGTCCTTCGTTTGGGAGAAAAATGCAAAGGTACAATACAGCTTTTCCTTGCCAATATCTCTCCTTTGCAAAGAGATAGGCATTGGAAAATTCAGGGCTATAACGTGTAGACGAAGCACTAACAGGAGGCTTTAAAATTTTCATTCTATTGTCCTTCGTTTGGGAGAAAAATGCAAAGGTACATTGCAGCTTTTCCTTGCCGATATCTCTCTTTTGCACAGAGATAGGCATTGGAAAATTCAGGGCTATGCCGTGTAGATGATGGCCTAACAGGAGGCTTTAAAATTTTCTTTCTAGTGTCCTTCGTTTGGGAGAAAAATGCAAAGGTACAATACAGCTTTTCCTTGCCGATATCTTTCTTTTGCAAAGAGATAGGCAATGGAAAATTCAGGGCTATAACGTGTAGATGAAGCACTAACAGGAGGCTTTAAAATTTTCATTCTTGTGTCTTTCGTTTGGGAGAAAAATGCAAAGGTACAATACAGCTTTTCCTTGCCGATATCTCTCTTTTGCAAAGAGATAGGCATTGGAAAATTCAGGGCTATAACGTGTAGATGAAGCACTAACAGGAGGCTTTAAAATTTTCATTCTAGTGTCCTTCGTTTGGGAGAAAAATGCAAAGGTACAATGCAGCTTTTCCTTGCCGATATCTCTCTTTTGCAAAGAGATAGGCATTGGAAAATTCAGGGCTATAACGTGTAGATGAAGCACTAACAGGAGGCTTTAAAATTTTCATTCTAGTGTCTTTCGTTTGGGAGAAAAATGCAAAGGTACAATACAGCTTTTCCTTGCCGATATCTCTCTTTTGCAAAGAGATAGGCATTGGAAAATTCAGGGCTATAACGTGTAGATGAAGCACTAACAGGAGGCTTTAAAATTTTAATTCTAGTGTCCTTCGTTTGGGAGAAAAATGCAAAGGTTCAATACAGCTTTTCCTTGCCAATATCTCTCTTTTGCAAAGAGATAGGCATTGGAAAATTCAGGGCTATGCCGTGTAGATGATGGCCTAACAGGAGGCTTTAAAATTTTCTTTCTAGTGTCCTTCGTTTGGGAGAAAAATGCAAAGGTACATTGCAGCTTTTCCTTGCCGATATCTCTCTTTTGCAAAGAGATAGGCATTGGAAAATTCAGGGCTATGCCGTGTAGATTATGGCCTAACAGGAGGCTTTAAAATTTTCTTTCTAGTGTCCTTCGTTTGGGAGAAAAATGCAAAGGTACAATACAGCTTTTCCTTGCCAATATCTCTCTTTTGCAAAGAGATAGGCATTGGAAAATTCAGGGCTATGCCGTGTAGATGATGGCCTAACAGGAGGCTTTAAAATTTTCTTTCTACTGTCCTTCGTTTGGGAGAAAAATGCAAAGGTACATTGCAGCTTTTCCTTGCCGATATCTCTCTTTTGCAAAGAGATAGGCATTGGAAAATTCAGGGCTATGCCGTGTAGATGATTGCCTAACAGGAGGCTTTAAAAATTTTCTTTCTAGTGTCCTTCGTTTGGGAGAAAAATGCAAAGGTACATTGCAGCTTTTCCTTGCCGATATCTCTCTTTTGCAAAGAGATAGGCATTGGAAAATTCAGGGCTATGCCGTGTAGATGATGGCCTAACAGGAGGCTTTAAAATTTTCTTTCTAGTGTCCTTCGTTTGGGAGAAAAATGCAAAGGTACATTGCAGCTTTTCCTTGCCGATATCTCTCTTTTGCAAAGAGATAGGCATTGGAAAATTCAGGGCTATAACGTGTAGACGAAGCACTAACAGGAGGCTTTAAAATTTTCATTCTATTGTCCTTCGTTTGGGAGAAAAATGCAAAGGTACATTGCAGCTTTTCCTTGCCGATATCTCTCTTTTGCAAAGAGATAGGCATTGGAAAATTCAGGGCTATGCCGTGTAGATGATGGCCTAACAGGAGGCTTTAAAATTTTCTTTCTAGTGTCCTTTGTTTGGGAGAAAAATGCAAAGGTACATTGCAGCTTTTCCTTGCCGATATCTCTCTTTTGCAAAGAGATAGGCATTGGAAAATTCAGGGCTATAACGTGTAGACGAAGCACTAACAGGAGGCTTTAAAATTTTCATTCTATTGTCCTTCGTTTGGGAGAAAAATGCAAAGGTACATTGCAGCTTTTCCTTGCCGATATCTCTCTTTTGCAAAGAGATAGGCATTGGAAAATTCAGGGCTATGCCGTGTAGATGATGGCCTAACAGGAGGCTTTAAAATTTTCTTTCTAGTGTCTTTCGTTTGGGAGAAAAATGCAAAGGTACAATACAGCTTTTCCTTGCCGATATCTCTCTTTTGCAAAGAGATAGGCATTGGAAAATTCAGGGCTATGCCGTGTAGATGAAGCACTAACAGGAGGCTTTAAAATTTTCATTCTTGTGTCTTTCGTTTGGGAGAAAAATGCAAAGGTACAATACAGCTTTTCCTTGCCGATATCTCTCTTTTGCAAAGAGATAGGCATTGGAAAATTCAGGGCTATAACGTGTAGATGAAGCACTAACAGGAGGCTTTAAAATTTTCATTCTAGTGTCCTTCGTTTGGGAGAAAAATGCAAAGGTACAATGCAGCTTTTCCTTGCCGATATCTCTCTTTTGCAAAGAGATAGGCATTGGAAAATTCAGAACTATAACGTGTAGATGAAGCACTAACAGGAGGCTTTAAAATTTTCATTCTAGTGTCCTTCGTTTGGGAGAAAAATGCAAAGGTACAATGCAGCTTTTCCTTGCCGATATCTCTCTTTTGCAAAGAGATAGGCATTGAAAAATTCAGGGCTATAACGTGTAGATGAAGCACTAACAGGAGGCTTTAAAATTTTCATTCTAGTGTCTTTCGTTTGGGAGAAAAATGCAAAGGTACAATACAGCTTTTCCTTGCCGATATCTCTCTTTTGCAAAGAGATAGGCATTGGAAAATTCAGGGCTATAACGTGTAGATGAAGCACTAACAGGAGGCTTTAAAATTTTAATTCTAGTGTCCTTCGTTTGGGAGAAAAATGCAAAGGTTCAATACAGCTTTTCCTTGCCAATATCTCTCTTTTGCAAAGAGATAGGCATTGGAAAATTCAGGGCTATGCCGTGTAGATGATGGCCTAACAGGAGGCTTTAAAATTTTCTTTCTAGTGTCCTTCGTTTGGGAGAAAAATGCAAAGGTACATTGCAGCTTTTCCTTGCCGATATCTCTCTTTTGGAAAGAGATAGGCATTGGAAAATTCAGGGCTATAACGTGTAGATGAAGCACTAACAGGAGGCTTTAAAATTTTAATTCTAGTGTCCTTCGTTTGGGAGAAAAATGCAAAGGTTCAATACAGCTTTTCCTTGCCAATATCTCTCTTTTGCAAAGAGATAGGCATTGGAAAATTCAGGGCTATGCCGTGTATATGATGGCCTAACAGGAGGCTTTAAAATTTTCTTTCTAGTGTCCTTCGTTTGGGAGAAAAATGCAAAGGTACATTGCAGCTTTTCCTTGCCGATATCTCTCTTTTGCAAAGAGATAGGCATTGGAAAATTCAGGGCTATGCCGTGTAGATGATGGCCTAACAGGAGGCTTTAAAATTTTCATTCTTGTGTCTTTCGTTTGGGAGAAAAATGCAAAGGTACAATACAGCTTTTCCTTGCCGATATCTCTCTTTTGCAAAGAGATAGGCATTGGAAAATTCAGGGCTATAACGTGTAGATGAAGCACTAACAGGAGGCTTTAAAATTTTCATTCCAGTGTCCTTCGTTTGGGAGAAAAATGCAAAGGTACAATGCAGCTTTTCCTTGCCGATATCTCTCTTTTGCAAAGAGATAGGCATTGGAAAATTCAGAACTATAACGTGTAGATGAAGCACTAACAGGAGGCTTTAAAATTTTCATTCTAGTGTCCTTCGTTTGGGAGAAAAATGCAAAGGTACAATGCAGCTTTTCCTTGCCGATATCTCTCTTTTGCAAAGAGATAGGCATTGAAAAATTCAGGGCTATAACGTGTAGATGAAGCACTAACAGGAGGCTTTAAAATTTTCATTCTAGTGTCTTTCGTTTGGGAGAAAAATGCAAAGGTACAATACAGCTTTTCCTTGCCGATATCTCTCTTTTGCAAAGAGATAGGCATTGGAAAATTCAGGGCTATAACGTGTAGATGAAGCACTAACAGGAGGCTTTAAAATTTTAATTCTAGTGTCCTTCGTTTGGGAGAAAAATGCAAAGGTTCAATACAGCTTTTCCTTGCCAATATCTCTCTTTTGCAAAGAGATAGGCATTGGAGAATTCAGGGCTATGCCGTGTAGATGATGGCCTAACAGGAGGCTTTAAAATTTTCTTTCTAGTGTCCTTCGTTTGGGAGAAAAATGCAAAGGTACATTGCAGCTTTTCCTTGCCGATATCTCTCTTTTGCAAAGAGATAGGCATTGGAAAATTCAGGGCTATGCCGTGTAGATGATGGCCTAACAGGAGGCTTTAAAATTTTCTTTCTAGTGTCCTTCGTTTGGGAGAAAAATGCAAAGGAACATTGCAGCTTTTCCTTGCCGATATCTCTCTTTTGGAAAGAGATAGGCATTGGAAAATTCAGGGCTATAACGTGTAGATGAAGCACTAACAGGAGGCTTTAAAATTTTAATTCTAGTGTCCTTCGTTTGGGAGAAAAATGCAAAGGTACATTGCAGCTTTTCCTTGCCGATATCTCTCTTTTGCAAAGAGATAGGCATTGGAAAATTCAGGGCTATGCCGTGTAGATGATGGCCTAACAGGAGGCTTTAAAATTTTCTTTCTAGTGTCCTTCGTTTGGGAGAAAAATGCAAAGGTACATTGCAGCTTTTCCTTGCCGATATCTCTCTTTTGCAAAGAGATAGGCATTGTAAAATTCAGGGCTATGCCGTGTAGATGATTGCCTAACAGGAGGCTTTAAAATTTTCTTTCTAGTGTCCTTCGTTTGGGAGAAAAATGCAAAGGTACATTGCAGCTTTTCCTTGCCGATATCTCTCTTTTGCAAAGAGATAGGCATTGGAAAATTCAGGGCTATGCCGTGTATATGATGGCCTAACAGGAGGCTTTAAAATTTTCTTTCTAGTGTCCTTCGTTTGGGAGAAAAATGCAAAGGTACATTGCTGCTTTTCCTTGCCGATATCTCTCTTTTGCAAAGAGATAGGCATTGGAAAATTCAGGGCTATAACGTGTAGACGAAGCACTAACAGGAGGCTTTAAAATTTTCATTCTATTGTCCTTCGTTTGGGAGAAAAATGCAAAGGTACATTGCAGCTTTTCCTTGCCGATATCTCTCTTTTGCAAAGAGATAGGCATTGGAAAATTCAGGGCTATGCCGTGTAGATGATGGCCTAACAGGAGGCTTTAAAATTTTCTTTCTAGTGTCCTTCGTTTGGGAGAAAAATGCAAAGGTACATTGCAGCTTTTCCTTGCCGATATCTCTCTTTTGCAAAGAGATAGGCATTGGAAAATTCAGGGCTATAACGTGTAGACGAAGCACTAACAGGAGGCTTTAAAATTTTCATTCTATTGTCCTTCGTTTAGGAGAAAAATGCAAAGGTACATTGCAGCTTTTCCTTGCCGATATCTCTCTTTTGCAAAGAGATAGGCATTGGAAAATTCAGGGCTATGCCGTGTAGATGATGGCCTAACAGGAGGCTTTAAAATTTTCTTTCTAGTGTCCTTCGTTTGGGAGAAAAATGCAAAGGTACATTGCAGCTTTTCCTTGCCGATATCTCTCTTTTGCAAAGAGATAGGCATTGGAAAATTCAGGGCTATAACGTGTAGATGATGCACTAACAGGAGGCTTTAAAATTTTCATTCTTGTGTCTTTCGTTTGGGAGAAAAATGCAAAGGTACAATACAGCTTTTCCTTGCCGATATCTCTCTTTTGCAAAGAGATAGGCATTGGAAAATTCAGGGCTATAACGTGTAGATGAAGCACTAACAGGAGGCTTTAAAATTTTCATTCTAGTGTCCTTCGTTTGGGAGAAAAATGCAAAGGTACAATGCAGCTTTTCCTTGCAGATATCTCTCTTTTGCAAAGAGATAGGCATTGGAAAATTCAGAACTATAACGTGTAGATGAAGCACTAACAGGAGGCTTTAAAATTTTCATTCTAGTGTCCTTCGTTTGGGAGAAAAATGCAAAGGTACAATGCAGCTTTTCCTTGCCGATATCTCTCTTTTGCAAAGAGATAGGCATTGGAAAATTCAGGGCTATAACGTGTAGATGAAGCACTAACAGGAGGCTTTAAAATTTTCATTCTAGTGTCTTTCGTTTGGGAGAAAAATGCAAAGGTACAATACAGCTTTTCCTTGCCAATATCTCTCTTTTGCAAAGAGATAGGCATTGGAAAATTCAGGGCTATAACGTGTAGATGAAGCACTAACAGGAGGCTTTAAAATTTTAATTCTAGTGTCCTTCGTTTGGGAGAAAAATGCAAAGGTTCAATACAGCTTTTCCTTGCCAATATCTCTCTTTTGCAAAGAGATAGGCATTGGAAAATTCAGGGCTATGCCGTGTAGATGATGGCCTAACAGGAGGCTTTAAAATTTTCTTTCTAGTGTCCTTCGTTTGGGCGAAAAATGCAAAGGTACATTGCAGCTTTTCCTTGCCGATATCTCTCTTTTGCAAAGAGATAGGCATTGGAAAATTCAGGGCTATGCCGTGTAGATGATGGCCTAACAGGAGGCTTTAAAATTTTCTTTCTAGTGTCCTTCGTTTGGGAGAAAAATGCAAAGGTACAATACAGCTTTTCCTTGCCAATATCTCTCTTTTGCAAAGAGATAGGCATTGGAAAATTCAGGGCTATGCCGTGTAGATGATGGCCTAACAGGAGGCTTTAAAATTTTCTTTCTAGTGTCCTTCGTTTGGGAGAAAAATGCAAAGGTACATTGCAGCTTTTCCTTGCCGATATCTCTCTTTTGCAAAGAGATAGGCATTGGAAAATTCAGGGCTATGCCGTGTAGATGATTGCCTAACAGGAGGCTTTAAAATTTTCTTTCTAGTGTCCTTCGTTTGGGAGAAAAATGCAAAGGCACATTGCAGCTTTTCCTTGCCGATATCTCTCTTTTGCAAAGAGATAGGCATTGGAAAATTCAGGGCTATGCCGTGTAGATGATGGCCTAACAGGAGGCTTTAAAATTTTCTTTCTAGTGTCCTTCGTTTGGGAGAAAAATGCAAAGGTACATTGCAGCTTTTCCTTGCCGATATCTCTCTTTTGCAAAGAGATAGGCATTGGAAAATTCAGGGCTATGCCGTGTAGATGATTGCCTAACAGGAGGCTTTAAAATTTTCTTTCTAGTGTCCTTCGTTTGGGAGAAAAATGCAAAGGTACATTGCAGCTTTTCCTTGCCGATATCTCTCTTTTGCAAAGAGATAGGCATTGGAAAATTCAGGGCTATGCCGTGTAGATGATGGCCTAACAGGAGGCTTTAAAATTTTCTTTCTAGTGTCCTTCGTTTGGGAGAAAAATGCAAAGGTACATTGCAGCTTTTCCTTGCCGATATCTCTCTTTTGCAAAGAGATAGGCATTGGAAAATTCAGGGCTATGCCGTGTAGATGATGGCATAACAGGAGGCTTTAAAATTTTCTTTCTAGTGTCCTTCGTTTGGGAGAAAAATGCAAAGGTACATTGCAGCTTTTCCTTGCCGATATCTCTCTTTTGCAAAGAGATAGGCATTGGAAAATTCAGGGCTATAACGTGTAGATGAAGCACTAACAGGAGGCTTTAAAATTTTAATTCTAGTGTCCTTCGTTTGGGAGAAAAATGCAAAGGTTTAATACAGCTTTTCCTTGCCAATATCTCTCTTTTGCAAAGAGATAGGCATTGGAAAATTCAGGGCTATGCCGTGTAGATGATGGCCTAACAGGCGGCTTAAAAATTTTCTTTCTAGTGTCCTTCGTTTGGGAGAAAAATGCAAAGGTACATTGCAGCTTTTCATTGCCGATATCTCTCTTTAGCAAAGAGATAGGCATTGGAAAATTCAGGGCTATGCCGTGTAGATGATTGCCTAACAGGAGGCTTTAAAATTTTCTCTCTAGTGTCCTTCGTTTGGGAGAAAAATGCAAAGGTACATTGCAGCTTTTCCTTGCCGATATCTCTCTTTTGCAAAGAGATAGGCATTGGAAAATTCAGGGCTATGCCGTGTAGATGATGGCCTAACAGGAGGCTTTAAAATTTTCTTTCTAGTGTCCTTCGTTTGGGAGAAAAATGCAAAGGTACATTGCAGCTTTTCCTTGCCGATATCTCTCTTTTGCAAAGAGATAGGCATTGGAAAATTCAGGGCTATAACGTGTAGATGAAGCACTAACAGGAGGCTTTAAAATATTCATTCTAGTGTCCTTCGTTTGGGAGAAAAATGCAAAGGTACAATACAGCTTTTCCTTGCCGATATCTCTCTTTTGCAAAGAGATAGGCATTGGAAAATTCAGGGCTATAACGTGTAGATGAAGCACTAACAGGAGGCTTTAACATTTTCATTCTAGTGTCTTTCGTTTGGGAGAAAAATGCAAAGGTACATTGCAGCTTTTCCTTGCCGATATCTCTCTTTTGCAAAGAGATAGGCATTGGAAAATTCAGGGCTATAACGTGTAGACGAAGCACTAACAGGAGGCTTTAAAATTTTCATTCTATTGTCCTTCGTTTGGGAGAAAAATGCAAAGGTACATTGCAGCTTTTCCTTGCTGATATCTCTCTTTTGCAAAGAGATAGGCATTGGAAAATTCAGGGCTATGCCGTGTAGATGATGGCCTAACAGGAGGCTTTAAAATTTTCTTTCTAGTGTCCTTCGTTTGGGAGAAAAATGCAAAGGTACAATACAGCTTTTCCTTGCCGATATCTCTCTTTTGCAAAGAGATAGGCATTGGAAAATTCAGGGCTATAACGTGTAGATGAAGCACTAACAGGAGGCTTTAAAATATTCATTCTAGTGTCCTTCGTTTGGGAGAAAAATGCAAAGGTACAATACAGCTTTTCCTTGCCGATATCTCTCTTTTGCAAAGAGATAGGCATTGGAAAATTCAGGGCTATAACGTGTAGATGAAGCACTAACAGGAGGCTTTAACATTTTCATTCTAGTGTCTTTCGTTTGGGAGAAAAATGCAAAGGTACACTACAGCTTTTCCTTGCCGATATCTCTCTTTTGCAGATAGGCATTGGAAAATTCAGGGCTATAACGTGTAGATGAAGCACTAACAGGAGGCTTTAAAATTTTATTTCTAGTGTCCTTCGTTTGGGAGAAAAATGCAAAGGTACATTGCAGCTTTTCCTTGCCAATATCTCTCTTTTGCAAAGAGCTACGCATTGGAAAATTCAGGGCTATACCGTGTAGATGAAGCACTAACAGGAGGCTTTAAAATTTTCATTCTAGTGTCCTTCGTTTGGGAGAAAAATCCAATGGTACAAGACAGCTTTTCCTTGCCAATATCTCTCTTTTGCACAAAGCTGCGCATTGGAAAATTCAGGGCTATGCCGTGTAGATGATGGCCTAACAGGAGGCTTTAAAATTTTCTTTCTAGTGTCCTTCGTTTGGGAGAAAAATGCAAAGGTACAAGACAGCTTTTCCTTGCCAATATCTCTCTTTTGCAAAGAGATAGGCATTGGAAAATTCAGGGCTATGCCGTGTAGATGATGGCCTAACAGGAGGCTTTAAAATTTTCTTTCTAGTGTCCTTCGTTTGGGAGAAAAATGCAAAGGTACATTGCAGCTTTTCCTTGCCGATATCTTTTTTTTGCAAAGAGATAGGCATTGGAAAATTCAGGGCTATGCCGTGTAGATGATTGCCTAACAGGAGGCTTTAAAATTTTCTTTCTAGTGTCCCTTGTTTGGGAGAAAAATGCAAAGGTACATTGCAGCTTTTCCTTGCCGATATCTCTCTTTTGCAAAGAGATAGGCATTGGAAAATTCAGGGCTATGCCGTGTAGATGATGGCCTAACAGGAGGCTTTTAAATTTTCTTTCTAGTGTCCTTCGTTTGGGAGAAAAATGCAAAGGTACATTGCAGCTTTTCCTTGCCGATATCTCTCTTTTGCAAAGAGATAGGCATTGGAAAATTCAGGGCTATAACGTGTAGACGAAGCACTAACAGGAGGCTTTAAAATTTTCATTCTAGTGTCCTTCGTTTGGGAGAAAAATCCAATGGTACAAGACAGCTTTTCCTTGCCAATATCTCTCTTTTGCACAAAGCTGCGCATTGGAAAATTCAGGGCTATGCCGTGTAGATGATGGCCTAACAGGAGGCTTTAAAATTTTCTTTCTAGTGTCCTTCGTTTGGGAGAAAAATGCAAAGGTACAAGACAGCTTTTCCTTGCCAATATCTCTCTTTTGCAAAGAGATAGGCATTGGAAAATTCAGGGCTATGCCGTGTAGATGATGGCCTAACAGGAGGCTTTAAAATTTTCTTTCTAGTGTCCTTCGTTTGGGAGAAAAATGCAAAGGTACATTGCAGCTTTTCCTTGCCGATATCTTTTTTTTGCAAAGAGATAGGCATTGGAAAATTCAGGGCTATGCCGTGTAGATGATTGCCTAACAGGAGGCTTTAAAATTTTCTTTCTAGTGTCCCTTGTTTGGGAGAAAAATGCAAAGGTACATTGCAGCTTTTCCTTGCCGATATCTCTCTTTTGCAAAGAGATAGGCATTGGAAAATTCAGGGCTATGCCGTGTAGATGATGGCCTAACAGGAGGCTTTTAAATTTTCTTTCTAGTGTCCTTCGTTTGGGAGAAAAATGCAAAGGTACATTGCAGCTTTTCCTTGCCGATATCTCTCTTTTGCAAAGAGATAGGCATTGGAAAATTCAGGGCTATAACGTGTAGACGAAGCACTAACAGGAGGCTTTAAAATTTTCATTCTATTGTCCTTCGTTTGGGAGAAAAATGCAAAGGTACATTGCAGCTTTTCCTTGCCGATATCTCTCTTTTGCAAAGAGATAGGCATTGGAAAATTCAGGGCTATGCCGTGTAGATGATGGCCTAACAGGAGGCTTTAAAATTTTCTTTCTAGTGTCCTTCGTTTGGGAGAAAAATGCAAAGGTACAAGACAGCTTTTCCTTGCCAATATCTCTCTTTTGCAAAGAGCTGCGCATTGGAAAATTCAGGGCTATGCCGTGTAGATGATGGCCTAACAGGAGGCTTTAAAATTTTATTTCTACTGTCCTTCGTTTGGGAGAAAAATGCAAAGGTACATTACAGCTTTTCCTTGCCAATATCTCTCTTTTGCAAAGAGCTACGCATTGGAAAATTCAGGGCTATACCGTGTAGATGAAGCACTAACAGGAGGCTTTAAAATTTTCATTCTAGTGTCCTTCGTTTGGGAGAAAAATCCAATGGTACAAGACAGCTTTTCCTTGCCAATATCTCTCTTTTGCACAAAGCTGCGCATTGGAAAATTCAGGGCTATGCCGTGTAGATGATGGCCTAACAGGAGGCTTTAAAATTTTCTTTCTAGTGTCCTTCGTTTGGGAGAAAAATGCAAAGGTACAAGACAGCTTTTCCTTGCCAATATCTCTCTTTTGCTTAGAGCTGCGCATTGGAAAATTCAGGGCTATGCCGTGTAGATGATGGCCTAACAGGAGGCTTTAAAATTTTCTTTCTAGTGTCCTTCGTTTGGGAGAAAAATGCAAAGGTACAAGACAGCTTTTCCTTGCCAATATCTCTCTTTTGCAAAGAGCTGCGCATTGGAAAATTCAGGGCTATGCCGTGTAGATGATGGCCTAACAGGAGGCTTTAAAATTTTCTTTCTAGTGTCCTTCGTTTGGGAGAAAAATGCAAAGGTACAAGACAGCTTTTCCTAGCCAATATCTCTCTTTTGCAAAGAGCTGCGCATTGGAAAATTCAGGGCTATGCCGTGTAGATGATGGCCTAACAGGAGGCTTTAAAATTTTCTTTCTAGTGTCCTTCGTTTGGGAGAAAAATGCAAAGGTACAAGACAGCTTTTCCTTGCCAATATCTCTCTTTTGCAAAGAGCTGCGCATTGGAAAATTCAGGGCTATGCCGTGTAGATGATGGCCTAACAGGAGGCTTTAAAATTTTCTTTCTAGTGTCCTTCGTTTGGGAGAAAAATGCAAAGGTACAAGACAGCTTTTCCTTGCCAATATCTCTCTTTTGCAAAGAGCTGCGCATTGGAAAATTCAGGGCTATGCCGTGTAGATGATTGCCTAACAGGAGGCTTTAAAATTTTCTTTCTAGTGTCCTTCGTTTGGGAGAAAAATGCAAAGGTACATTGCAGCTTTTCCTTGCCGATATCTCTCTTTTGCAAAGAGATAGGCATTGGAAAATTCAGGGCTATGCCGTGTAGATGATGGCCTAACAGGAGGCTTTAAAATTTTCTTTCTAGTGTCCTTCGTTTGGGAGAAAAATGCAAAGGTACATTGCAGCTTTTCCTTGCCGATATCTCTCTTTTGCAAAGAGATAGGCATTGGAAAATTCAGGGCTATGCCGTGTAGATGATGGCCTAACAGGAGGCTTTAAAATTTTCTTTCTAGTGTCCTTCGTTTGGGAGAAAAATGCAAAGGTACAATACAGCTTTTCCTTGCCAATATCTCTCTTTTGCAAAGAGATAGGCATTGGAAAATTCAGGGCTATGCCGTGTAGATGATGGCCTAACAGGAGGCTTTAAAATTTTCTTTCTAGTGTCCTTCGTTTGGGAGAAAAATGCAAAGGTACATTGCAGCTTTTCCTTGCCGATATCTCTCTTTTGCAAAGAGATAGGCATTGGAAAATTCAGGGCTATAACGTGTAGATGAAGCACTAACAGGAGGCTTTAAAATTTTAATTCTAGTGTCCTTCGTTTGGGAGAAAAATGCAAAGGTTCAATACAGCTTTTCCTTGCCAATATCTCTCTTTTGCAAAGAGATAGGCATTGGAAAATTCAGGGCTATGCCGTGTAGATGATGGCCTAACAGGAGGCTTTAAAATTTTCTTTCTAGTGTCCTTCGTTTGGGAGAAAAATGCAAAGGTACATTGCAGCTTTTCCTTGCCGATATCTCTCTTTTGCAAAGAGATAGGCATTGGAAAATTCAGGGCTATGCCGTGTAGATGATTGCCTAACAGGAGGCTTTAAAATTTTCTTTCTAGTGTCCTTCGTTTGGGAGAAAAATGCAAAGGCACATTGCAGCTTTTCCTTGCCGATATCTCTCTTTTGCAAAGAGATAGGCATTGGAAAATTCAGGGCTATGCCGTGTAGATGATGGCCTAACAGGAGGCTTTAAAATTTTCTTTCTAGTGTCCTTCGTTTGGGAGAAAAATGCAAAGGTACATTGCAGCTTTTCCTTGCCGATATCTCTCTTTTGCAAAGAGATAGGCATTGGAAAATTCAGGGCTATGCCGTGTAGATGATTGCCTAACAGGAGGCTTTAAAATTTTCTTTCTAGTGTCCTTCGTTTGGGAGAAAAATGCAAAGGTACATTGCAGCTTTTCCTTGCCGATATCTCTCTTTTGCAAAGAGATAGGCATTGGAAAATTCAGGGCTATGCCGTGTAGATGATGGCCTAACAGGAGGCTTTAAAATTTTCTTTCTAGTGTCCTTCGTTTGGGAGAAAAATGCAAAGGTACATTGCAGCTTTTCCTTGCCGATATCTCTCTTTTGCAAAGAGATAGGCATCGGAAAATTCAGGGCTATGCCGTGTAGATGATGGCATAACAGGAGGCTTTAAAATTTTCTTTCTAGTGTCCTTCGTTTGGGAGAAAAATGCAAAGGTACATTGCAGCTTTTCCTTGCCGATATCTCTATTTTGCAAAGAGATAGGCATTGGAAAATTCAGGGCTATAACGTGTAGATGAAGCACTAACAGGAGGCTTTAAAATTTTAATTCTAGTGTCCTTCGTTTGGGAGAAAAATGCAAAGGTTTAATACAGCTTTTCCTTGCCAATATCTCTCTTTTGCAAAGAGATAGGCATTGGAAAATTCAGGGCTATGCCGTGTAGATGATGGCCTAACAGGAGGCTTAAAAATTTTCTTTCTAGTGTCCTTCGTTTGGGAGAAAAATGCAAAGGTACATTGCAGCTTTTCATTGCCGATATCTCTCTTTAGCAAAGAGATAGGCATTGGAAAATTCAGGGCTATGCCGTGTAGATGATTGCCTAACAGGAGGCTTTAAAATTTTCTCTCTAGTGTCCTTCGTTTGGGAGAAAAATGCAAAGGTACATTGCAGCTTTTCCTTGCCGATATCTCTCTTTTGCAAAGAGATAGGCATTGGAAAATTCAGGGCTATGCCGTGTAGATGATGGCCTAACAGGAGGCTTTAAAATTTTCTTTCTAGTGTCCTTCGTTTGGGAGAAAAATGCAAAGGTACATTGCAGCTTTTCCTTGCCGATATCTCTCTTTTGCAAAGAGATAGGCATTGGAAAATTCAGGGCTATAACGTGTAGATGAAGCACTAACAGGAGGCTTTAAAATATTCATTCTAGTGTCCTTCGTTTGGGAGAAAAATGCAAAGGTACAATACAGCTTTTCCTTGCCGATATCTCTCTTTTGCAAAGAGATAGGCATTGGAAAATTCAGGGCTATAACGTGTAGATGAAGCACTAACAGGAGGCTTTAACATTTTCATTCTAGTGTCTTTCGTTTGGGAGAAAAATGCAAAGGTACATTGCAGCTTTTCCTTGCCGATATCTCTCTTTTGCAAAGAGATAGGCATTGGAAAATTCAGGGCTATAACGTGTAGACGAAGCACTAACAGGAGGCTTTAAAATTTTCATTCTATTGTCCTTTGTTTGGGAGAAAAATGCAAAGGTACATTGCAGCTTTTCCTTGCCGATATCTCTCTTTTGCAAAGAGATAGGCATTGGAAAATTCAGGGCTATAACGTGTAGATGAAGCACTAACAGGAGGCTTTAACATTTTCATTCTAGTGTCTTTCGTTTGGGAGAAAAATGCAAAGGTACACTACAGCTTTTCCTTGCCGATATCTCTCTTTTGCAGATAGGCATTGGAAAATTCAGGGCTATAACGTGTAGATGAAGCACTAACAGGAGGCTTTAAAATTTTATTTCTAGTGTCCTTCGTTTGGGAGAAAAATGCAAAGGTACATTGCAGCTTTTCCTTGCCAATATCTCTCTTTTGCAAAGAGCTACGCATTGGAAAATTCAGGGCTATACCGTGTAGATGAAGCACTAACAGGAGGCTTTAAAATTTTCATTCTAGTGTCCTTCGTTTGGGAGAAAAATCCAATGGTACAAGACAGCTTTTCCTTGCCAATATCTCTCTTTTGCACAAAGCTGCGCATTGGAAAATTCAGGGCTATGCCGTGTAGATGATGGCCTAACAGGAGGCTTTAAAATTTTCTTTCTAGTGTCCTTCGTTTGGGAGAAAAATGCAAAGGTACAAGACAGCTTTTCCTTGCCAATATCTCTCTTTTGCAAAGAGATAGGCATTGGAAAATTCAGGGCTATGCCGTGTAGATGATGGCCTAACAGGAGGCTTTAAAATTTTCTTTCTAGTGTCCTTCGTTTGGGAGAAAAATGCAAAGGTACATTGCAGCTTTTCCTTGCCGATATCTTTTTTTTGCAAAGAGATAGGCATTGGAAAATTCAGGGCTATGCCGTGTAGATGATTGCCTAACAGGAGGCTTTAAAATTTTCTTTCTAGTGTCCCTTGTTTGGGAGAAAAATGCAAAGGTACATTGCAGCTTTTCCTTGCCGATATCTCTCTTTTGCAAAGAGATAGGCATTGGAAAATTCAGGGCTATGCCGTGTAGATGATGGCCTAACAGGAGGCTTTTAAATTTTCTTTCTAGTGTCCTTCGTTTGGGAGAAAAATGCAAAGGTACATTGCAGCTTTTCCTTGCCGATATCTCTCTTTTGCAAAGAGATAGGCATTGGAAAATTCAGGGCTATAACGTGTAGACGAAGCACTAACAGGAGGCTTTAAAATTTTCATTCTATTGTCCTTCGTTTGGGAGAAAAATGCAAAGGTACATTGCAGCTTTTCCTTGCCGATATCTCTCTTTTGCAAAGAGATAGGCATTGGAAAATTCAGGGCTATGCCGTGTAGATGATGGCCTAACAGGAGGCTTTAAAATTTTCTTTCTAGTGTCCTTCGTTTGGGAGAAAAATGCAAAGGTACAAGACAGCTTTTCCTTGCCAATATCTCTCTTTTGCAAAGAGCTGCGCATTGGAAAATTCAGGGCTATGCCGTGTAGATGATGGCCTAACAGGAGGCTTTAAAATTTTATTTCTACTGTCCTTCGTTTGGGAGAAAAATGCAAAGGTACAAGACAGCTTTTCCTTGCCAATATCTCTCTTTTGCAAAGAGCTACGCATTGGAAAATTCAGGGCTATACCGTGTAGATGAAGCACTAACAGGAGGCTTTAAAATTTTCATTCTAGTGTCCTTCGTTTGGGAGAAAAATCCAATGGTACAAGACAGCTTTTCCTTGCCAATATCTCTCTTTTGCACAAAGCTGCGCATTGGAAAATTCAGGGCTATGCCGTGTAGATGATGGCCTAACAGGAGGCTTTAAAATTTTCTTTCTAGTGTCCTTCATTTGGGAGAAAAATGCAAAGGTACAAGACAGCTTTTCCTTGCCAATATCTCTCTTTTGCTTAGAGCTGCGCATTGGAAAATTCAGGGCTATGCCGTGTAGATGATGGCCTAACAGGAGGCTTTAAAATTTTCTTTCTAGTGTCCTTCGTTTGGGAGAAAAATGCAAAGGTACATTGCAGCTTTTCCTTGCCGATATCTTTTTTTTGCAAAGAGATAGGCATTGGAAAATTCAGGGCTATGCCGTGTAGATGATTGCCTAACAGGAGGCTTTAAAATTTTCTTTCTAGTGTCCCTTGTTTGGGAGAAAAATGCAAAGGTACATTGCAGCTTTTCCTTGCCGATATCTCTCTTTTGCAAAGAGATAGGCATTGGAAAATTCAGGGCTATGCCGTGTAGATGATGGCCTAACAGGAGGCTTTTAAATTTTCTTTCTAGTGTCCTTCGTTTGGGAGAAAAATGCAAAGGTACATTGCAGCTTTTCCTTGCCGATATCTCTCTTTTGCAAAGAGATAGGCATTGGAAAATTCAGGGCTATAACGTGTAGACGAAGCACTAACAGGAGGCTTTAAAATTTTCATTCTATTGTCCTTCGTTTGGGAGAAAAATGCAAAGGTACATTGCAGCTTTTCCTTGCCGATATCTCTCTTTTGCAAAGAGATAGGCATTGGAAAATTCAGGGCTATGCCGTGTAGATGATGGCCTAACAGGAGGCTTTAAAATTTTCTTTCTAGTGTCCTTCGTTTGGGAGAAAAATGCAAAGGTACAAGACAGCTTTTCCTTGCCAATATCTCTCTTTTGCAAAGAGCTGCGCATTGGAAAATTCAGGGCTATGCCGTGTAGATGATGGCCTAACAGGAGGCTTTAAAATTTTATTTCTACTGTCCTTCGTTTGGGAGAAAAATGCAAAGGTACAAGACAGCTTTTCCTTGCCAATATCTCTCTTTTGCAAAGAGCTACGCATTGGAAAATTCAGGGCTATACCGTGTAGATGAAGCACTAACAGGAGGCTTTAAAATTTTCATTCTAGTGTCCTTCGTTTGGGAGAAAAATCCAATGGTACAAGACAGCTTTTCCTTGCCAATATCTCTCTTTTGCACAAAGCTGCGCATTGGAAAATTCAGGGCTATGCCGTGTAGATGATGGCCTAACAGGAGGCTTTAAAATTTTCTTTCTAGTGTCCTTCATTTGGGAGAAAAATGCAAAGGTACAAGACAGCTTTTCCTTGCCAATATCTCTCTTTTGCTTAGAGCTGCGCATTGGAAAATTCAGGGCTATGCCGTGTAGATGATGGCCTAACAGGAGGCTTTAAAATTTTCTTTCTAGTGTCCTTCGTTTGGGAGAAAAATGCAAAGGTACAAGACAGCTTTTCCTTGCCAATATCTCTCTTTTGCAAAGAGCTGCGCATTGGAAAATTCAGGGCTATGCCGTGTAGATGATGGCCTAACAGGAGGCTTTAAAATTTTCTTTCTAGTGTCCTTCGTTTGGGAGAAAAATGCAAAGGTACAAGACAGCTTTTCCTTGCCGATATCTCTCTTTTGCAAAGAGCTGCGCATTGGAAAATTCAGGGCTATGCCGTGTAGATGATGGCCTAACAGGAGGCTTTAAAATTTTCTTTCTAGTGTCCTTCGTTTGGGAGAAAAATGCAAAGGTACAAGACAGCTTTTCCTTGCCAATATCTCTCTTTTGCAAAGAGCTGCGCATTGGAAAATTCAGGGCTATGCCGTGTAGATGATGGCCTAACAGGAGGCTTTAAAATTTTCTTTCTAGTGTCCTTCGTTTGGGAGAAAAATGCAAAGGTACAAGACAGCTTTTCCTTGCCAATATCTCTCTTTTGCAAAGAGCTGCGCATTGGAAAATTCAGGGCTATGCCGTGTAGATGATTGCCTAACAGGAGGCTTTAAAATTTTCTTTCTAGTGTCCTTCGTTTGGGAGAAAAATGCAAAGGTACATTGCAGCTTTTCCTTGCCGATATCTCTCTTTTGCAAAGAGATAGGCATTGGAAAATTCAGGGCTATGCCGTGTAGATGATGGCCTAACAGGAGGCTTTAAAATTTTCTTTCTAGTGTCCTTCGTTTGGGAGAAAAATGCAAAGGTACATTGCAGCTTTTCCTTGCCGATATCTCTCTTTTGCAAAGAGATAGGCATTGGAAAATTCAGGGCTATAACGTGTAGACGAAGCACTAACAGGAGGCTTTAAAATTTTCATTCTATTGTCCTTCGTTTGGGAGAAAAATGCAAAGGTACATTGCAGCTTTTCCTTGCCGATATCTCTCTTTTGCAAAGAGATAGGCATTGGAAAATTCAGGGCTATGCCGTGTAGATGATGGCCTAACAGGAGGCTTTAAAATTTTCTTTCTAGTGTCCTTCGTTTGGGAGAAAAATGCAAAGGTACAAGACAGCTTTTCCTTGCCAATATCTCTCTTTTGCAAAGAGCTACGCATTGGAAAATTCAGGGCTATACCGTGTAGATGAAGCACTAACAGGAGGCTTTAAAATTTTCATTCTAGTGTCCTTCGTTTGGGAGAAAAATCCAATGGTACAAGACAGCTTTTCCTTGCCAATATCTCTCTTTTGCACAAAGCTGCGCATTGGAAAATTCAGGGCTATGCCGTGTAGATGATGGCCTAACAGGAGGCTTTAAAATTTTCTTTCTAGTGTCCTTCGTTTGGGAGAAAAATGCAAAGGTACAAGACAGCTTTTCCTTGCCAATATCTCTCTTTTGCTTAGAGCTGCGCATTGGAAAATTCAGGGCTATGCCGTGTAGATGATGGCCTAACAGGAGGCTTTAAAATTTTCTTTCTAGTGTCCTTCTGACAATGCTAAATTCCTTGTCGTATAAACAACCCTTTGTGAAGCTAAGAACACTGTACGCTGTTTACTTAAGAAGTACCGTAATGGTACGCTATTGGCGTAGCGATCGCTCAGCCGTAGGCGAGACGCTCAAGCGTCACGTTCGCTCACGGCCCAGTGATCACAGGACACGTTATTGGCTATGTCTAGGGGAATGATTCGCTGTAGCGTAGCGTACGCTCGAGACCACGAGGAGGTCACCAGCGATGCAGACGCTCACAACACTATACCTTTATGTTAAAACCTTATACCAATGAAATACACTGAATACCTTAATGTGAGTACAGGGTGTAAGTGCAACCTTGTGTAACCTGACTAACTACAAAGCTGCTTGAGCGTCACCGACGCTCAAGTGAACACTTAACACTATAGAAAATGCACAGATACTGGTTTAGGTTCCAAAGCCTATTAACTGTATTATATCTAATATACTTGTAAAAAGGGGATAACAGTACAAATGATACACTACAATATAACAGAGACTTCCTAACCACAGAACTAAACAATAAATACAAAAAGATAATACTACACTGACCTAAATGCAATACAGTACAATACTATAATACTATGAGAGATATAAGAGAAAAGAGGAGAGAGAGAGATAGAGAGAGAGAGAGAAATTGGCTCACAGAAAGACAATGATTACGGAGAGAAACTTACGCACAAAGGGTATGATCGCCTGCGCCTCGATATCCAGCTCCCGGCTATCAGCAGATAACCGTTGATGAGAGAGTGAGAGCTGGATGTGGTCGGCCTGCCTATTTATGCCCCACACACAATGCAATCTCCTGGTCCTACAATCCCATTGTCCATTGGCCGAAGGAATTCGGCCCTGCATCATAACAAAAGGTCATAGGGTGATTCATACAGGTGGGCTGTGACGATTTCCAACAGCTCAGGTGGGTGGGAAACTGGGTTTCCCGCCGCATACCTGAGTATGGGTAAATAATAGAAATGGACATAAACTTCTTATGTCCATAACTATTCGCACGAGCGATTAATACGCTCCAAACCAACACCGGAATATTGCTAATTAAATACTCTTCCGATGGGTACCAAACACTGCTGTATGATTCCTGTTAGACCCTTCGTACGATATAAAGAGGGATTCCTCAGCTCTGGGACATTGTATTTTAACCAAACTTTCAGAATCTATCAAAGGGACCATGATCTATAAACTACATTAATTGTGAAAATATGTAACGAATGAGTCGCACGCTACGACCACATAAACTCTACCGTAAATACGCATACCGCGCCTGCGTGTGCACGCTATTGCGGGTATGCGCTTCCACGGGAGAGCGTACGCACGCGCAGCGCGGACCAGTGTGCGGTGCAAATATGGCAACGTGCATTGAGACATTTTTCTGACTTTGACAGTCCACCCTTTGGCAGTCAATAATAACTGCCACAAAACATTTAAGGAGAAAAATGTAAGTCAGGGGTTAATTGATTTCCATGGTTGGGTAGGGGAGAAGAGTGGAGTAGGTGTGAAGAGGGTATGACCTAGTGAGAAAGTAGAAGCATGTGTGTATGAGTCCATGTTTGGAGGGTCATGTATCATCGTGCCGTACGTGTGGTAAATCAAGCTTCGAGGTATTGCGAAGTATACATTTGAATTCCTTCTTGTCCTGTGGTACAGGTCTGTGGATGGGCTGTCAAACTCTACCGAGCTCATTTCGGCTGTGGTTGTAACAAAATGGGGATGCACATTTTAGTTGATGATACATGAATGGGGGAGGTATGTGGTTGCTGCTATCTGTGCCTGTATTCCCTATCGTCTATGTGTGTCGTTACCTGGGGGTTGTAGAGATGAAGATAAAGAACACTTACGAAAAATGCAATGATATTCTATGTCAGGGAAATGTACATCTGTCGTCGAAGTTGTTTTCGGTATCTGTTGAGAGTCGTCTTCTTTGCGCTGTATTGCTCCTTGGGCATGAGCAAATAGCTTTGTCTGAGCCATCAGATTTACAAAAAATGTTGGGCTAGCGTGAGTTTAAAAATACTAGGGAAACTGGGGATCCATGGCAAAGTTCATCAAGTGTCCATATTTAAAGTTGTCAAATCTTCTTCTTTGGTGCTTGTCTGTTGTCTGTATACATCTCGTCTCGTCAGCTTCCTCGTCCAAGGGGGTCTTTGTATCTTGGAGAAAAGCAGAAAAACAGGTGAAAGAAACGGACCGTATAATCGCATTTTCATCACATTCTGGTTTCTATCATTGGGTCATAAATCAAATCCAGGTTAATTACGGTTTCCTCACTCCTCAAGCTCATCACTTTTGTACTTTGTTTGCACCTCATTAAAGCCTGCCCGCATCTAAATATCAATCCAATCGATATAACGACACCCAAGATACATAGTAGAAACTTTCCAACATCCATTATGACTCCTTGAGCCCAGTCTCCTAAACCGGAGAACCAATTTCGCGGGTTCAACCATGACACCCAACTAGTCAGCTCATTACCTACAGCAGCAAGGGTGAGATTGTGTTTTCGACGAAATTCCCACTTTAATTGCAGAATATCGTCCATCTTTTGGTCTATGACCTCTACCGGATCCTCGGTGCTATTTGTGATATACGTGCAACACTTTATGCCGTACTGTGTTGCCAATGTAACACAATATCCGCCTGTTACTGCTGTAAGATAATTAAGAACCATCCTATGCTGAACTAGTTCTGTTTTGTAAGCTTGAAGTTCTCTTCCAGTGTATCTAAACGTGTCATCATACATTTCAGTGATATTATCTAACAAATTGGCGAGTGCGGAAATGTATCTATAATTCATCACACCTCGAGCGGTGCGAGTGAAATCTAACGCTACCAGAACCTGAATCCCGGTGGATTCATGGATAAGATCAGAGGCCGGATGCTCTAACCTTTCTGACAGTTGTCTTTTAACTCGGTGCTCGTAATGAGTGTGAGTATAAGGAGCTTGGGCACCACGGTGTATGTCCTTCATTTTGTCATGTGTAACAGTCATCACTTCAGGCAATACTTTTCCAATATAACACAATCCTTCAGAGTTTGGGGCAAGCCACTTGTACGCCTTTCTCCCGCATATGAAATATGCATCATCGGGGAGAACATATGGGACGGAGAAGGACATGACCATGTTACAAACCTTCCAGGTGAAATCTCCTGACCCTAATTCTTCCATCTGCCTAATGCACGTATCGGTTTGTACGATATGTGCACAGTATCCTGGTGATACCTCTCCAACTCTAGTAATCCTATTTCCTAAGGTATATCGATACCGGAAAGATTTTCCTCTACTGGCTATGTGGCGTACGAGCTCTGTATCTGTAGGCATTCTATCTGCTCTGTGTGAGAAGGTCATGGTAAGGTTGCTCCATGACACTTCCCAATTTCCCGGTTTTCTGGGATTGGAGATGTTAAAACATATGAGGGACCTATCCACATGGTATTGGTGGAGCTTCAAACTAGGAGGGCTGGAGATGTTAAACCTCCGATCCACCGGTCTCCCACCACTTAGCTCAAGTACCTCCCCTAACGTTAAAGGAAATGGTACTAGCCCTGATTTACTGTGACCCTGAGGTACTTGAGAGCATACCCAACAATCGGTCTTGTTTAACACATTACCCACTAGAGAGTGATAGTCACTCAATGGATGCCGGTCCATATGGATATTAAAACTAGATTGGCATTTCTTTATGCATCCATCTTCAACCAGATTATCACAGAGCCTACAGATACAATTTTCTTCAGCTAACAATCCATCACAATTTCTTCTATCGGATCGTTTTCTGATACTCGCCTTTGCTTGTTGGTTTGGTTGATCTTGGAAAACTACGCCTCCATCATCATAATCGGAACCCATTCCAGAACCTCTCTCGACCTCTATGGTAGTCTCGCCGGAACAGACTGCTCTGGTCAACATCATGGTTAACATCAAAATCCGGATCACAGTCTCTTGGGGCAAGTCCATCTTTGAGGAGGAAATAGAGAAGAATGAGAAGGGGGAAAAAGAAATTTTTAAGGGAGAGGGGATGGGAAGTGGAGAAAACAATAAAAGGGAGAGGGGAGTCGACAGCTGCTTTTGATCTTCAAGGCTCAGGAGCCGCCTCAGTCCTCCTGGAACAGACACTCTAGTGATACAACCTCTACCGTCTGTTCCTTATCACGGGACTTCTCTGGATCAGCAACCTTTTTGCAGTGGGATGAATGGACCCAAGTCTCTCTCTCAGCAACCTTCAATGCTGTGGTGCTGGTCAATAAGACCTGGTATGGTCCTTCCCATCTATCAATAAGACAACCTGAGCGTAGAAAATTTCGTATCATTACATAATCCCCAGGTTCAATGTCATGACAATTACTATCTGGTAAATCAGGAATCACCAACTTCAGATTATCATTTTGATTCCTCAACTGCTTACTCATGTTAATCAAGTATTTTACAGTTACTTCATTGTTACATTTCAAATCATCCTGAGGGTTAATCATGACATGCGGTTGTCGACCAAACAGAATTTCAAAAGGGGACAAGTTAAGAGGGGACCTGGGAGTGGTTCTGATGCTATACAAAACAATGGGTAAAGCTTCTGGCCACGTCAATCCTGTCTCTGCCATTACTTTACTCAATTTATTTTTAATAGTGCTGTTCACTCTTTCGACCTTCGCACTCGCCTGTGGACGGTACGGAGTGTGCAGCTTGCTATCAATTCCCATCAACTTACACATTCCTTGAAAGACATCACCTGTAAAATGGGTACCCCTATCACTTTCAATGATTCTAGGGATACCATATCTACATACAAATTCCTGCACAATTTTCTTAGCTGTAAACATAGCGGTATTTGTAGCTGCTGGAAAAGCTTCGACCCAATTCGAGAAAACATCTATACAAACGAGTACATACTTCAAATTTCTACATGGGGGTAATTGAATGAAGTCAATTTGTATTACTTGGAAAGGGCCGCCGGCAGGTGGGATATGGGATGGTTCTGTAGGTATTGCCTTTCCAATATTCTTTCTCAGACAGGTAAGGCATGACATTGCTCTTTTACCCGCATGAGAGGAGAATCCTGGGGCGCACCAGTATGCTCTTACCAATTTGCACATCCCCTCCTTGCCTAGATGAGTCAGCCCGTGAGCTGCTTCAGCCAGACATGGAAGGTATGCCCTGGGGGCCACCGGTTTACCATGTCCATCCGTCCAGAGCCCTGAGGACTCCTGGCCATATCCCTTTGCCTTCCAGACTGCTCTTTCCTGTGTGGAACACAAATTCTGCATCTCACACAACTTCTGTGTGTTGATGGTATTAAATACCATCAACTGTGTGGTGTCTGTCCGTGTGGGGGTAGCAGCTGCAAGCTTTGCGGCTTCGTCTGCTCGGCTGTTACCAAGTGACACTGGGTCTTGACTATATGTATGTGCTTTACATTTGATAACAGCCACTCTGTCGGGTTCCTGTATCGCTGTTAGAAGCCTTTTTATGTGAGCTGCATGCGCTATCGGTGTACCAGCTGCCGTCATGAAATTTCTGAGACGCCATAGCGCTCCGAAATCATGGACTACCCCGAACGCGTATCTAGAATCGGTGTAGATATTGGCAGACTTACCCTTAGCCAATTCACATGCTCTGGTTAGGGCGACCAGTTCAGCAACCTGGGCTGAGTGAGGTGGGCCTAGCGGTTCCGCTTCTATGGTGTCTTGGTCATCTACGACTGCGTATCCAGTACACAAGTCTCCCGAGTCTGACTGTCTGTGACAACTACCGTCCGTGTAGAACGTGAGTTCTGCATCTTCCAGTGGATTGTCACTGATGTCAGGCCTTGCGGTAAAATTTTGGGTCAAATATTCCATACAATCATGTGCATCTTCCTTTGCATTAAATCCTCCTTCCCCATCACTCTCACCTCCCACCCTTTGTGCCTGACCAGGCACACTTGGGAGAAATGTTGCAGGGTTTAATGCACTGCATCTCCTTATGGTGATGTTTACGGGGGCCATTAATGCCAATTCCCATCTTGTAAACCTTGCTGATGAGACGTGTCTGGTTTGGGCAGAATTCAATAAGGCAGATACCGCATGCGGTGTATGGATTGTGAGGTTGTGGCCTAGCACGACATCTTCGCTTTTCGTCACTAGCAATGCTATCGCCGCAACGCTACGCAAGCATGTGGGGAGGGATCGCGCTACCGTGTCTAGCTGAGCGCTGTAGTATGCAATTGGCCTGCTGGCATCACCGTGTTTTTGTGTTAGTACACCTGCTGCGCACCCAGCACTTTCTGTTCCGTATAGTTCAAAGGGTTTCCCATAGTCTGGCATACCTAGTGCTGGTGCCTGCGTTAGGCACTGTTTGAGTCTCTCAAATGCTGTTTCAGATTCGTCTGTATGCGAAATCCGATCAGGTTTGTTTGAAGAGACCATTTCCTGCAAAGGTAGCGCCAATATGGAAAACCCTGGGATCCAATTACGGCAATACCCACACATTCCTAAAAACGTCCTGATCTGTTGCTGGGTTTGTGGCAGTGTCATGTCTCTAATGGCTTGGATTCTATCAGCGGTCAGGTGTCTCAGTCCTTGTGTTAGACAGTGTCCCAAGTATTTTACCTTAGCTTGGCATAATTGCAACTTGTCTTTGGAGACCTTGTGACCTGTGTCTGAAAGATGAAACAGGAGCTGTTTCGTATCCTTCAGGGATGCCTCCAATGAATCAGAACACAGTAGTAGATCATCCACGTACTGTATCAACACTGATCCACTTTCCGGTTGGAAAGACTGTAAACAATCATGCAAAGCCTGAGAAAATATACTTGGACTATCTATGAAACCTTGGGGTAACCGAGTCCACGTGTATTGGACTCCTCTGTATGTGAATGCAAACAAATATTGGCTGTCAGGGTGCAGAGGTACCGAAAAGAAAGCGGAGCAGAGGTCAATAACAGTGAAAAATTTGGCAGTGGGAGGAATTTGCATTAGGATGACAGCTGGATTAGGCACTACGGGGAACTGACTCTCAACTATTTTGTTAATCCCCCTTAGATCCTGCACTAGCCTGTAACCCCTCCCCCCACTCTTTTTAACAGGGAAGATGGGACTATTTGCTGTGCTGGACGTTCTTACTAGAATGCCCTGTTGTAGCAAGCGCTCTATTACGGGAAAAACTCCTAACTCCACCTCTGGCTTCAGAGGATACTGTGGGATTTTTGGAGCTATCCTACCATCTTTTACTTGCACAACTACTGGAGCTACATTTGCCATTAATCCAGTGTCCTGTCCATCTTTTGTCCAAAGCGACTCTGGTATCTGAGATGTCATCTCTTCTACTTGGGATGGATTCCTATTTGTCATAATGGAATGTGACATTAATTTTGATGGGGAGTCTAACATGTCTCGTACTTCCTGAGCGTGATTCTCAGGAATGTCCAAGAATACACCTTCAGGAGTACAATAAATGACGCAACCCATTTTACATAGTAAGTCTCTACCCAGGAGATTAGTTGGTGCCGATGCAGCCAGCAAAAAGGAATGCTTGGTATGCAAAGGCCCTATTGTAATCTCGGCTGGTTTGCTAACAGGGTAGTGCTGGACTACTCCTGTTACTCCCATGGCTGGAATTGTCCTACCAGTGGTTCTCATGCCCACTGTCGAATTTATCACTGACTTGGCCGCCCCTGTGTCTACAAGAAAGTTTAAAGTTTTACCAGCTACATTGATTGCAATCTCTGGTTCGCTTCCAAGACTGGCAATCAACTTAACTGGCTGCAGATTACAGGTATGGCCACACCCTTATTGGGTATGCTGACCTCCCTGAATCCCATTGGCAGCAACTACTTGTGGGGGAGTTAGCTGGGAACTACCAGAGGCATGCCAATCTCTGTTCGGGGGGTATCTTTTTGTTTCCCCTGTATGTGGCTCAAAACTCCGCCTCTGTGGACCCTGCTCCCAATGTCGTGTGTTGTGTTGTTGTCTAGGGGGTTGAAAAGATCTTTGTACATTCTTTGTTCTACATTCTCGTGCATAGTGTCCCGGTCTGTTACAAGAAAAACATGTTATTACACTTGCCTTACCCACAGGATTCGGTGGTACATACGCAGGCTGCCTTGTGGTCAGCGCCTGTATACTTACGGACATCAACTTATCACTTTGCGACTCCCTGTGCCTAGTGATATTTCTGTCGTGATCAATAGCAGCCTCTCTCAATGTGGACACTGACAGACCTCGCCAACATGGCTGCGTGGTCTGTACCCTAGCTTTTAATGTTTCTTTCAAACCATCCATCAGTACAGATACTGCTACTTCTCGATGGTTTGGGTTGGTCTTAATGTCTTCTATACCAGTGTACTTTGCCATTTCTAATAGTACCCGGTGAAAATATTCTGTTGCCGTTTCGGACTCCTTTTGCTTAATGGAAAATATTTTATTCCATTTAACAACGGCTGGGAAATACTCTTTTAGCTGTAAATTTATCCTTTTTACATTATCCTTGTTGTACACGTCTGTAAGCGGTACATCTTTATCCAATGCACAATCAGCTAAAAACTGAGTTGCATCAACATTGGAAGGTAAACAAGCTCTTAGCAGTATCTGCCAATCCTTGTTGTTGGGTTCTACAGTGTTACCTAGATCCCTGATGTATTTTTGGCTAGCAACTAAATCCTTCCTGGGGTCAGGAAATTCGGACACTATTGTTCTTAATTCCATTCGGGAAAATGGAGTGTACATGGCAATGTTCCTTATGGGAGTGGCTCCAGACACATCTGTTTTTCCATTGGGAACTGCTATTACCCTTACAGGAGCAATTCTAACAGCCTCTTCCTGTGTAGATTCTACTGCTTGTTGTGGTACAATTGTTTCAGTGTAGTGCATGGTGCCGTACTTACCCGTTGACACGACCTCACCTATCCCTCCGCTAGGGGCTTTCACTAATCTCGTGGGTGTTGCTGTGCCTACTGTGGTCTCTGCTATGGTGGCCGCAAGAGAGAGAGCTGAAATTGTTGCTGAATCGTCTTCTTGATCACACTCCTGAGGAAGGTTCACAACAGGGTACAACTTGCACGGGTTAATACTTGCATGAGTTATTTGGTTAACATCATTAACATTTACAGTGTTACTAAGAGTTTGTGTTTTACAACCCAGTGCGTTTCTCTCCGCAATCAACTTCTCTCCTGCAATGTATGGTGGAGGAGGAGCTGTGGCAATCAACTTCCTGACTGCCCCAGATCCTGCCGCCAGAGCCAAACCTCTCTGTATCTCACCTTCCTGGTGCCATAACTGTAAACAATCATGATGCTGAATTCGTCTCTTTGTTGATTTTACGAGACATATCCTCCTCCTTAAATTTTGTAACACTTCTGGACTGAAGCTACCTATTCTTGGGAATTTGTCCCTGTCTTGTACAGTCATTCTCTCCCATTCATCACATAAAACCTCTGTGTGACTACCGTATTTTTCACACATTACATATCGTGCCGACCCAACTGGTCGGTTCTCTGAATCAACCCGAACCGAGGTTGATCGCCCCCTACCGGAACAAATGGCCCCCATAATCTGCAGGCGTTGCTTATTCCTCCTTGGATCTTTATCTCAAGGTTTTCAGCGAACCCTTACAAACAAACCAAGATGTCCTTGGGCAGGCCGGCGGTGGTGGTTTATCAAGTACCCCACTTACTTCTCGCCCACGTTGGCCAGTACTGCAATCACTGTAACCAGAGCTGCGGTACCCAACCCAGGGCCCCTGTGAACCTTTATTTACTGGGGCGCGTTCCCCAGCAAGTATCGGTTGTTGGATAGTTCCTGAGTGACCAGCGAACTTCCCTTCCAAAAATAAAAAATTACACAAATCACGTCAGAATGTACAAATAGCGTTTGTGACCACTTTACTCTAATGGTATTAGGTCAGATTACTAACTACTGCACACAATTACGTGCGGTCCAATCGTTCAGTACACGAGCACTACTTGTCATGTACTGAAAGATCAATGGAATCGATGTTTCCGGCCGCGATTCCTTCAGCAAGAGCTTATGGCCTATATGGGTTCTGCACCAACACCCCAGGCGTTGTGCCACTGGACTTTTATAGCGGACCTTTTACCTTACGACCTCCTGGTCTTGTTCCTTATGACCTCCTGGTCTTGTTACCTTATGACCTCCTGGTCTTGTTACCTTATGACCTCCTGGTCTTGTTACCTTATGACCTCCTGGTCTTGTTACCTTATGGTCCGCTATACTCTAATGCTCAAATATTATTTAACCAGGGATGCCTCCCTAGCCACCGTATATGTCACTTACACGTATGTCCCTTGACGAGTACCCGGCTTTCCTTTTGGTTCCACCTTAAAGTTATATAAACTTTTGTATACAAAACACACTCACTCAACACATGTACACTTTGTTTCTATATCTATTTCTGCGCAGAAATTGTCTTTAGGCCAAAAGTGTTACCAATTAGGAGCAGGATCTGTTAAACTAAATTTCAGATTTTTCCAAAAATAGATTTGCGTTATTTACCGCGTCGCGTTATCTACCGCTGTGCGTTAATTATCGCCTTTGCGCTATTTATCGCTTTGCGCTAATTCAACTTTTCGTGACGAGCTACGTGGGCGTAACCGGACGCTACGTTGCGTAATGAACGCTGCGTGCGTCTGCCTTAGGATTGCGTACGCAAGTCTTTGTTAGTGACACGTGTACGCAATGCAAAGATCCACCGTAACACAATATATTTTTATCAATGTAAATGATCCCTGATCATCTACCGCAATCCACACTGACTGCCTTGTATCTCAGACAAACCGTGTGTTTTTCTATACTTTAACTATTACCTTTACTATGAAATAACAGCAAATCTCTTTTTAGCACTTTCTATCAACTATAAAAATTGGCAAACAGGAATAGTGATATACGAAATTGAAAAAGAAATGCAGATATATGCGTGCGTACGCAAGACAAAAGAAAAATAAACAGCTTTAAAAGACACAAGCGTTTTGTTCTTACTTCCGGTTACCGGGTTCCTTCAGCACTCTTTATCTAAGCGAAGCAGACGCTTATCCCGTCAGCAACTGCGAGACAACCTCCCACCCTTTGCTGGGGGATAATGTCTGCTGATCTACCTAGTGCAGATGTGAGAAGTATAGGACGAGTCCCCAATTGACAATGCTAAATTCCTTGTCGTATAAACAACCCTTTGTGAAGCTAAGAACACTGTACGCTGTTTACTTAAGAAGTACCGTAATGGTACGCTATTGGCGTAGCGATCGCTCAGCCGTAGGCGAGACGCTCAAGCGTCACGTTCGCTCACGGCCCAGTGATCACAGGACACGTTATTGGCTATGTCTAGGGGAATGATTCGCTGTAGCGTAGCGTACGCTCGAGACCACGAGGAGGTCACCAGCGATGCAGACGCTCACAACACTATACCTTTATGTTAAAACCTTATACCAATGAAATACACTGAATACCTTAATGTGAGTACAGGGTGTAAGTGCAACCTTGTGTAACCTGACTAACTACAAAGCTGCTTGAGCGTCACCGACGCTCAAGTGAACACTTAACACTATAGAAAATGCACAGATACTGGTTTAGGTTCCAAAGCCTATTAACTGTATTATATCTAATATACTTGTAAAAAGGGGATAACAGTACAAATGATACACTACAATATAACAGAGACTTCCTAACCACAGAACTAAACAATAAATACAAAAAGATAATACTACACTGACCTAAATGCAATACAGTACAATACTATAATACTATGAGAGATATAAGAGAAAAGAGGAGAGAGAGAGATAGAGAGAGAGAGAGAAATTGGCTCACAGAAAGACAATGATTACGGAGAGAAACTTACGCACAAAGGGTATGATCGCCTGCGCCTCGATATCCAGCTCCCGGCTATCAGCAGATAACCGTTGATGAGAGAGTGAGAGCTGGATGTGGTCGGCCTGCCTATTTATGCCCCACACACAATGCAATCTCCTGGTCCTACAATCCCATTGTCCATTGGCCGAAGGAATTCGGCCCTGCATCATAACAAAAGGTCATAGGGTGATTCATACAGGTGGGCTGTGACGATTTCCAACAGCTCAGGTGGGTGGGAAACTGGGTTTCCCGCCGCATACCTGAGTATGGGTAAATAATAGAAATGGACATAAACTTCTTATGTCCATAACTATTCGCACGAGCGATTAATACGCTCCAAACCAACACCGGAATATTGCTAATTAAATACTCTTCCGATGGGTACCAAACACTGCTGTATGATTCCTGTTAGACCCTTCGTACGATATAAAGAGGGATTCCTCAGCTCTGGGACATTGTATTTTAACCAAACTTTCAGAATCTATCAAAGGGACCATGATCTATAAACTACATTAATTGTGAAAATATGTAACGAATGAGTCGCACGCTACGACCACATAAACTCTACCGTAAATACGCATACCGCGCCTGCGTGTGCACGCTATTGCGGGTATGCGCTTCCACGGGAGAGCGTATGCACGCGCAGCGCGGACCAGTGTGCGGTGCAAATATGGCAACGTGCATTGAGACATTTTTCTGACTTTGACACTTCGTTTGGGAGAAAAATGCAAAGGTACAAGACAGCTTTTCCTTGCCAATATCTCTCTTTTGCAAAGAGCTGCGCATTGGAAAATTCAGGGCTATGCCGTGTAGATGATGGCCTAACAGGAGGCTTTAAAATTTTCTTTCTAGTGTCCTTCGTTTGGGAGAAAAATGCAAAGGTACAAGACAGCTTTTCCTTGCCAATATCTCTCTTTTGCAAAGAGCTGCGCATTGGAAAATTCAGGGCTATGCCGTGTAGATGATGGCCTAACAGGAGGCTTTAAAATTTTCTTTCTAGTGTCCTTCGTTTGGGAGAAAAATGCAAAGGTACAAGACAGCTTTTCCTTGCCAATATCTCTCTTTTGCAAAGAGCTGCGCATTGGAAAATTCAGGGCTATGCCGTGTAGATGATGGCCTAACAGGAGGCTTTAAAATTTTCTTTCTAGTGTCCTTCGTTTGGGAGAAAAATGCAAAGGTACAAGACAGCTTTTCCTTGCCAATATCTCTCTTTTGCAAAGAGCTGCGCATTGGAAAATTCAGGGCTATGCCGTGTAGATGATTGCCTAACAGGAGGCTTTAAAATTTTCTTTCTAGTGTCCTTCGTTTGGGAGAAAAATGCAAAGGTACATTGCAGCTTTTCCTTGCCGATATCTCTCTTTTGCAAAGAGATAGGCATTGGAAAATTCAGGGCTATGCCGTGTAGATGATGGCCTAACAGGAGGCTTTAAAATGTTCTTTCTAGTGTCCTTCGTTTGGGAGAAAAATGCAAAGGTACATTGCAGCTTTTCCTTGCCGATATCTCTCTTTTGCAAAGAGATAGGCATTGGAAAATTCAGGGCTATAACGTGTAGACGAAGCACTAACAGGAGGCTTTAAAATTTTCATTCTATTGTCCTTCGTTTGGGAGAAAAATGCAAAGGTACATTGCAGCTTTTCCTTGCCGATATCTCTCTTTTGCAAAGAGATAGGCATTGGAAAATTCAGGGCTATGCCGTGTAGATGATGGCCTAACAGGAGGCTTTAAAATTTTCTTTCTAGTGTCCTTCGTTTGGGAGAAAAATGCAAAGGTACATTGCAGCTTTTCCTTGCCGATATCTCTCTTTTGCAAAGAGATAGGCATTGGAAAATTCAGGGCTATAACGTGTAGACGAAGCACTAACAGGAGGCTTTAAAATTTTCATTCTATTGTCCCTCGTTTGGGAGAAAAATGCAAAGGTACATTGCAGCTTTTCCTTGCCGATATCTCTCTTTTGCAAAGAGATAGGCATTGGAAAATTCAGGGCTATAACGTGTAGATGAAGCACTAACAGGAGGCTTTAAAATTTTCTTTCTAGTGTCCTTCGTTTGGGAGAAAAATGCAAAGGTACAATACAGCTTTTCCTTGCCGATATCTCTCTTTTGCAAAGAGATAGGCATTGGAAAATTCAGGGCTATAACGTGTAGATGATGCACTAACAGGAGGCTTTAAAATTTTCATTCTTGTGTCTTTCGTTTGGGAGAAAAATGCAAAGGTACAATACAGCTTTTCCTTGCCGATATCTCTCTTTTGCAAAGAGATAGGCATTGGAAAATTCAGGGCTATAACGTGTAGATGAAGCACTAACAGGAGGCTTTAAAATTTTCATTCTAGTGTCCTTCGTTTGGGAGAAAAATGCAAAGGTACAATGCAGCTTTTCCTTGCCGATATCTCTCTTTTGCAAAGAGATAGGCATTGGAAAATTCAGAACTATAACGTGTAGATGAAGCACTAACAGGAGGCTTTAAAATTTTCATTCTAGTGTCCTTCGTTTGGGAGAAAAATGCAAAGGTACAATGCAGCTTTTCCTTGTCGATATCTCTCTTTTGCAAAGAGATAGGCATTGGAAAATTCAGGGCTATAACGTGTAGATGAAGCACTAACAGGAGGCTTTAAAATTTTCATTCTAGTGTCTTTCGTTTGGGAGAAAAATGCAAAGGTACAATACAGCTTTTCCTTGCCGATATCTCTCTTTTGCAAAGAGATAGGCATTGGAAAATTCAGGGCTATAACGTGTAGATGAAGCACTAACAGGAGGCTTTAAAATTTTAATTCTAGTGTCCTTCGTTTGGGAGAAAAATGCAAAGGTTCAATACAGCTTTTCCTTGCCGATATCTCTCTTTTGCAAAGAGATAGGCATTGGAAAATTCAGGGCTATGCCGTGTAGATGATGGCCTAACAGGAGGCTTTAAAATTTTCTTTCTAGTGTCCTTCGTTTGGGAGAAAAATGCAAAGGTACAATACAGCTTTTCCTTGCCAATATCTCTCTTTTGCAAAGAGCTGCGCATTGGAAAATTCAGGGCTATGCCGTGTAGATGATGGCCTAACAGGAGGCTTTAAAATTTTCTTTCTAGTGTCCTTCGTTTGGGAGAAAAATGCAAAGGTACAAGACAGCTTTTCCTTGCCAATATCTCTCTTTTGCAAAGAGCTGCGCATTGGAAAATTCAGGGCTATGCCGTGTAGATGATGGCCTAACAGGAGGCTTTAAAATTTTATTTCTACTGTCCTTCGTTTGGGAGAAAAATGCAAAGGTACAAGACAGCTTTTCCTTGCCAATATCTCTCTTTTGCAAAGAGCTACGCATTGGAAAATTCAGGGCTATACCGTGTAGATGAAGCACTAACAGGAGGCTTTAAAATTTTCATTCTAGTGTCCTTCGTTTGGGAGAAAAATCCAATGGTACAAGACAGCTTTTCCTTGCCAATATCTCTCTTTTGCACAAAGCTGCGCATTGGAAAATTCAGGGCTATGCCGTGTAGATGATGGCCTAACAGGAGGCTTTAAAATTTTCTTTCTAGTGTCCTTCGTTTGGGAGAAAAATGCAAAGGTACAAGACAGCTTTTCCTTGCCAATATCTCTCTTTTGCTTAGAGCTGCGCATTGGAAAATTCAGGGCTATGCCGTGTAGATGATGGCCTAACAGGAGGCTTTAAAATTTTCTTTCTAGTGTCCTTCGTTTGGGAGAAAAATGCAAAGGTACAAACCAGCTTTTCCTTGCCAATATCTCTCTTTTGCAAAGAGCTGCGCATTGGAAAATTCCGGGCTATGCCGTGTAGATGATGGCCTAACAGGAGGCTTTAAAATTTTCTTTCTAGTGTCCTTCGTTTGGGAGAAAAATGCAAAGGTACAAGACAGCTTTTCCTTGCCAATATCTCTCTTTTGCAAAGAGCTGCGCATTGGAAAATTCAGGGCTATGCCGTGTAGATGATGGCCTAACAGGAGGCTTTAAAATTTTCTTTCTAGTGTCCTTCGTTTGGGAGAAAAATGCAAAGGTACAAGACAGCTTTTCCTTGCCAATATCTCTCTTTTGCAAAGAGCTGCGCATTGGAAAATTCAGGGCTATGCCGTGTAGATGATGGCCTAACAGGAGGCTTTAAAATTTTCTTTCTAGTGTCCTTCGTTTGGGAGAAAAATGCAAAGGTACAAGACAGCTTTTCCTTGCCAATATCTCTCTTTTGCAAAGAGCTGCGCATTGGAAAATTCAGGGCTATGCCGTGTAGATGATGGCCTAACAGGAGGCTTTAAAATTTTCTTTCTAGTGTCCTTCGTTTGGGAGAAAAATGCAAAGGTACAAGACAGCTTTTCCTTGCCAATATCTCTCTTTTGCAAAGAGCTACGCATTGGAAAATTCAGGGCTATACCGTGTAGATGAAGCACAAACAGGAGGCTTTAACATTTTCATTCTAGTGTCCTTCGTTTGGGAGAAAAATCCAATGGTACAAGACAGCTTTTCCTTGCCAATATCTCTCTTTTGCACAAAGCTGCGCATTGGAAAATTCAGGGCTATGCCGTGTAGATGATGGCCTAACAGGAGGCTTTAAAATTTTCTTTCTAGTGTCCTTCGTTTGGGAGAAAAATGCAAAGGTACAAGACAGCTTTTCCTTGCCAATATCTCTCTTTTGCAAAGAGCTGCGCATTGGAAAATTCAGGGCTATGCCGTGTAGATGATGGCCTAACAGGAGGCTTTAAAATTTTCTTTCTAGTGTCCTTCGTTTGGGAGAAAAATGCAAAGGTACAAGACAGCTTTTCCTTGCCAATATCTCTCTTTTGCATAGAGCTGCGCATTGGAAAATTCAGGGCTATGCCGTGTAGATGATGGCCTAACAGGAGGCTTTAAAATTTTCTTTCTAGTGTCCTTCGTTTGGGAGAAAAATGCAAAGGTACAAGACAGCTTTTCCTTGCCAATATCTCTCTTTTGCAAAGAGCTGCGCATTGGAAAATTCAGGGCTATGCCGTGTAGATGATGGCCTAACAGGAGGCTTTAAAATTTTATTTCTAGTGTCCTTCGTTTGGGAGAAAAATGCAAAGGTACAAGACAGCTTTTCCTTGCCAATATCTCTCTTTTGCAAAGAGCTGCGCATTGGAAAATTCAGGGCTATGCCGTGTAGATGATGGCCTAACAGGAGGCTTTAAAATTTTATTTCTACTGTCCTTCGTTTGGGAGAAAAATGCAAAGGTACAAGACAGCTTTTCCTTGCCAATATCTCTCTTTTGCAAAGAGCTACGCATTGGAAAATTCAGGGCTATACCGTGTAGATGAAGCACTAACAGGAGGCTTTAAAATTTTCATTCTAGTGTCCTTCGTTTGGGAGAAAAATCCAATGGTACAAGACAGATTTTCCTTGCCAATATCTCTCTTTTGCACAAAGCTGCGCATTGGAAAATTCCGGGCTATGCCGTGTAGATGATGGCCTAACAGGAGGCTTTAAAATTTTCTTTCTAGTGTCCTTCGTTTGGGAGAAAAATGCAAAGGTACAAGACAGCTTTTCCTTGCCAATATCTCTCTTTTGCAAAGAGCTGCGCATTGGAAAATTCAGGGCTATGCCGTGTAGATGATGGCCTAACAGGAGGCTTTAAAATTTTATTTCTAGTGTCCTTCGTTTGGGAGAAAAATGCAAAGGTACAAGACAGCTTTTCCTTGCCAATATCTCTCTTTTGCAAAGAGCTACGCATTGGAAAATTCAGGGCTATACCGTGTAGATGAAGCACAAACAGGAGGTTTTAAAATTTTCTTTCTAGTGTCCTTCGTTTGGGAGAAAAATGCAAAGGTACAAGACAGCTTTTCCTTGCCAATATCTCTCTTTTGCAAAGAGCTGCGCATTGGAAAATTCAGGGCTATGCCGTGTAGATGATGGCCTAACAGGAGGCTTTAAAATTTTCTTTCTAGTGTCCTTCGTTTGGGAGAAAAATGCAAAGGTACAAGACAGCTTTTCCTTGCCAATATCTCTCTTTTGCAAAGAGCTGCGCATTGGAAAATTCAGGGCTATGCCGTGTAGATGATGGCCTAACAGGAGGCTTTAAAATTTTCTTTCTAGTGTCCTTCGTTTGGGAGAAAAATGCAAAGGTACAAGACAGCTTTTCCTTGCCAATATCTCTCTTTTGCAAAGAGCTGCGCATTGGAAAATTCAGGGCTATGCCGTGTAGATGATTGCCTAACAGGAGGCTTTAAAATTTTCTTTCTAGTGTCCTTCGTTTGGGAGAAAAATGCAAAGGTACATTGCAGCTTTTCCTTGCCGATATCTCTCTTTTGCAAAGAGATAGGCATTGGAAAATTCAGGGCTATGCCGTGTAGATGATGGCCTAACAGGAGGCTTTAAAATGTTCTTTCTAGTGTCCTTCGTTTGGGAGAAAAATGCAAAGGTACATTGCAGCTTTTCCTTGCCGATATCTCTCTTTTGCAAAGAGATAGGCATTGGAAAATTCAGGGCTATAACGTGTAGACGAAGCACTAACAGGAGGCTTTAAAATTTTCATTCTATTGTCCTTCGTTTGGGAGAAAAATGCAAAGGTACATTGCAGCTTTTCCTTGCCGATATCTCTCTTTTGCAAAGAGATAGGCATTGGAAAATTCAGGGCTATGCCGTGTAGATGATGGCCTAACAGGAGGCTTTAAAATTTTCTTTCTAGTGTCCTTCGTTTGGGAGAAAAATGCAAAGGTACATTGCAGCTTTTCCTTGCCGATATCTCTCTTTTGCAAAGAGATAGGCATTGGAAAATTCAGGGCTATAACGTGTAGACGAAGCACTAACAGGAGGCTTTAAAATTTTCATTCTATTGTCCCTCGTTTGGGAGAAAAATGCAAAGGTACATTGCAGCTTTTCCTTGCCGATATCTCTCTTTTGCAAAGAGATAGGCATTGGAAAATTCAGGGCTATAACGTGTAGATGAAGCACTAACAGGAGGCTTTAAAATTTTCTTTCTAGTGTCCTTCGTTTGGGAGAAAAATGCAAAGGTACAATACAGCTTTTCCTTGCCGATATCTCTCTTTTGCAAAGAGATAGGCATTGGAAAATTCAGGGCTATAACGTGTAGATGATGCACTAACAGGAGGCTTTAAAATTTTCATTCTTGTGTCTTTCGTTTGGGAGAAAAATGCAAAGGTACAATACAGCTTTTCCTTGCCGATATCTCTCTTTTGCAAAGAGATAGGCATTGGAAAATTCAGGGCTATAACGTGTAGATGAAGCACTAACAGGAGGCTTTAAAATTTTCATTCTAGTGTCCTTCGTTTGGGAGAAAAATGCAAAGGTACAATGCAGCTTTTCCTTGCCGATATCTCTCTTTTGCAAAGAGATAGGCATTGGAAAATTCAGAACTATAACGTGTAGATGAAGCACTAACAGGAGGCTTTAAAATTTTCATTCTAGTGTCCTTCGTTTGGGAGAAAAATGCAAAGGTACAATGCAGCTTTTCCTTGTCGATATCTCTCTTTTGCAAAGAGATAGGCATTGGAAAATTCAGGGCTATAACGTGTAGATGAAGCACTAACAGGAGGCTTTAAAATTTTCATTCTAGTGTCTTTCGTTTGGGAGAAAAATGCAAAGGTACAATACAGCTTTTCCTTGCCGATATCTCTCTTTTGCAAAGAGATAGGCATTGGAAAATTCAGGGCTATAACGTGTAGATGAAGCACTAACAGGAGGCTTTAAAATTTTAATTCTAGTGTCCTTCGTTTGGGAGAAAAATGCAAAGGTTCAATACAGCTTTTCCTTGCCGATATCTCTCTTTTGCAAAGAGATAGGCATTGGAAAATTCAGGGCTATGCCGTGTAGATGATGGCCTAACAGGAGGCTTTAAAATTTTCTTTCTAGTGTCCTTCGTTTGGGAGAAAAATGCAAAGGTACAATACAGCTTTTCCTTGCCAATATCTCTCTTTTGCAAAGAGCTGCGCATTGGAAAATTCAGGGCTATGCCGTGTAGATGATGGCCTAACAGGAGGCTTTAAAATTTTCTTTCTAGTGTCCTTCGTTTGGGAGAAAAATGCAAAGGTACAAGACAGCTTTTCCTTGCCAATATCTCTCTTTTGCAAAGAGCTGCGCATTGGAAAATTCAGGGCTATGCCGTGTAGATGATGGCCTAACAGGAGGCTTTAAAATTTTATTTCTACTGTCCTTCGTTTGGGAGAAAAATGCAAAGGTACAAGACAGCTTTTCCTTGCCAATATCTCTCTTTTGCAAAGAGCTACGCATTGGAAAATTCAGGGCTATACCGTGTAGATGAAGCACTAACAGGAGGCTTTAAAATTTTCATTCTAGTGTCCTTCGTTTGGGAGAAAAATCCAATGGTACAAGACAGCTTTTCCTTGCCAATATCTCTCTTTTGCACAAAGCTGCGCATTGGAAAATTCAGGGCTATGCCGTGTAGATGATGGCCTAACAGGAGGCTTTAAAATTTTCTTTCTAGTGTCCTTCGTTTGGGAGAAAAATGCAAAGGTACAAGACAGCTTTTCCTTGCCAATATCTCTCTTTTGCTTAGAGCTGCGCATTGGAAAATTCAGGGCTATGCCGTGTAGATGATGGCCTAACAGGAGGCTTTAAAATTTTCTTTCTAGTGTCCTTCGTTTGGGAGAAAAATGCAAAGGTACAAACCAGCTTTTCCTTGCCAATATCTCTCTTTTGCAAAGAGCTGCGCATTGGAAAATTCCGGGCTATGCCGTGTAGATGATGGCCTAACAGGAGGCTTTAAAATTTTCTTTCTAGTGTCCTTCGTTTGGGAGAAAAATGCAAAGGTACAAGACAGCTTTTCCTTGCCAATATCTCTCTTTTGCAAAGAGCTGCGCATTGGAAAATTCAGGGCTATGCCGTGTAGATGATGGCCTAACAGGAGGCTTTAAAATTTTCTTTCTAGTGTCCTTCGTTTGGGAGAAAAATGCAAAGGTACAAGACAGCTTTTCCTTGCCAATATCTCTCTTTTGCAAAGAGCTGCGCATTGGAAAATTCAGGGCTATGCCGTGTAGATGATGGCCTAACAGGAGGCTTTAAAATTTTCTTTCTAGTGTCCTTCGTTTGGGAGAAAAATGCAAAGGTACAAGACAGCTTTTCCTTGCCAATATCTCTCTTTTGCAAAGAGCTGCGCATTGGAAAATTCAGGGCTATGCCGTGTAGATGATGGCCTAACAGGAGGCTTTAAAATTTTCTTTCTAGTGTCCTTCGTTTGGGAGAAAAATGCAAAGGTACAAGACAGCTTTTCCTTGCCAATATCTCTCTTTTGCAAAGAGCTACGCATTGGAAAATTCAGGGCTATACCGTGTAGATGAAGCACAAACAGGAGGCTTTAACATTTTCATTCTAGTGTCCTTCGTTTGGGAGAAAAATCCAATGGTACAAGACAGCTTTTCCTTGCCAATATCTCTCTTTTGCACAAAGCTGCGCATTGGAAAATTCAGGGCTATGCCGTGTAGATGATGGCCTAACAGGAGGCTTTAAAATTTTCTTTCTAGTGTCCTTCGTTTGGGAGAAAAATGCAAAGGTACAAGACAGCTTTTCCTTGCCAATATCTCTCTTTTGCAAAGAGCTGCGCATTGGAAAATTCAGGGCTATGCCGTGTAGATGATGGCCTAACAGGAGGCTTTAAAATTTTCTTTCTAGTGTCCTTCGTTTGGGAGAAAAATGCAAAGGTACAAGACAGCTTTTCCTTGCCAATATCTCTCTTTTGCATAGAGCTGCGCATTGGAAAATTCAGGGCTATGCCGTGTAGATGATGGCCTAACAGGAGGCTTTAAAATTTTCTTTCTAGTGTCCTTCGTTTGGGAGAAAAATGCAAAGGTACAAGACAGCTTTTCCTTGCCAATATCTCTCTTTTGCAAAGAGCTGCGCATTGGAAAATTCAGGGCTATGCCGTGTAGATGATGGCCTAACAGGAGGCTTTAAAATTTTATTTCTAGTGTCCTTCGTTTGGGAGAAAAATGCAAAGGTACAAGACAGCTTTTCCTTGCCAATATCTCTCTTTTGCAAAGAGCTGCGCATTGGAAAATTCAGGGCTATGCCGTGTAGATGATGGCCTAACAGGAGGCTTTAAAATTTTATTTCTACTGTCCTTCGTTTGGGAGAAAAATGCAAAGGTACAAGACAGCTTTTCCTTGCCAATATCTCTCTTTTGCAAAGAGCTACGCATTGGAAAATTCAGGGCTATACCGTGTAGATGAAGCACTAACAGGAGGCTTTAAAATTTTCATTCTAGTGTCCTTCGTTTGGGAGAAAAATCCAATGGTACAAGACAGATTTTCCTTGCCAATATCTCTCTTTTGCACAAAGCTGCGCATTGGAAAATTCCGGGCTATGCCGTGTAGATGATGGCCTAACAGGAGGCTTTAAAATTTTCTTTCTAGTGTCCTTCGTTTGGGAGAAAAATGCAAAGGTACAAGACAGCTTTTCCTTGCCAATATCTCTCTTTTGCAAAGAGCTGCGCATTGGAAAATTCAGGGCTATGCCGTGTAGATGATGGCCTAACAGGAGGCTTTAAAATTTTCTTTCTAGTGTCCTTCGTTTGGGAGAAAAATGCAAAGGTACAAGACAGCTTTTCCTTGCCAATATCTCTCTTTTGCAAAGAGCTGCGCATTGGAAAATTCAGGGCTATGCCGTGTAGGTGATGGCCTAACAGGAGGCTTTAAAATTTTCTTTCTAGTGTCCTTCGTTTGGGAGAAAAATGCAAAGGTACAAGACAGCTTTTCCTTGCCAATATCTCTCTTTTGCAAAGCGCTGCGCATTGGAAAATTCAGGGCTATGCCGTGTAGATGATGGCCTAACAGGAGGCTTTAAAATTTTCTTTCTAGTGTCCTTCGTTTGGGAGAAAAATGCAAAGGTACAAGACAGCTTTTCCTTGCCAATATCTCTCTTTTGCAAAGAGCTGCGCATTGGAAAATTCAGGGCTATGCCGTGTAGATGATGGCCTAACAGGAGGCTTTAAAATTTTCTTTCTAGTGTCCTTCGTTTGGGAGAAAAATGCAAAGGTACAAGACAGCTTTTCCTTGCCAATATCTCTCTTTTGCAAAGAGCTGCGCATTGGAAAATTCAGGGCTATGCCGTGTAGATGATGGCCTAACAGGAGGCTTTAAAATTTTATTTCTACTGTCCTTCGTTTGGGAGAAAAATGCAAAGGTACAAGACAGCTTTTCCTTGCCAATATCTCTCTTTTGCAAAGAGCTACGCATTGGAAAATTCAGGGCTATACCGTGTAGATGAAGCACTAACAGGAGGCTTTAAAATTTTCATTCTAGTGTCCTTCGTTTGGGAGAAAAATCTAATGGTACAAGACAGCTTTTCCTTGCCAATATCTCTCTTTTGCACAACGCTGCGCATTGGAAAATTCAGGGCTATGCCGTGTAGATGATGGCCTAACAGGAGGCTTTAAAATTTTCTTTCTAGTGTCCTTCGTTTGGGAGAAAAATGCAAAGGTACAAGACAGCTTTTCCTTGCCAATATCTCTCTTTTGCTTAGAGCTGCGCATTGGAAAATTCAGGGCTATGCCGTGTAGATGATGGCCTAACAGGAGGCTTTAAAATTTTCTTTCTAGTGTCCTTCGTTTGGGAGAAAAATGCAAAGGTACAAGACAGCTTTTCCTTGGCAATATCTCTCTTTTGCAAAGAGCTGCGCATTGGAAAATTCAGGGCTATGCCGTGTAGATGATGGCCTAACAGGAGGCTTTAAAATTTTCTTTCTAGTGTCCTTCGTTTGGGAGAAAAATGCAAAGGTACAAGACAGCTTTTCCTTGCCAATATCTCTCTTTTGCAAAGAGCTGCGCATTGGAAAATTCAGGGCTATGCCGTGTAGATGATGGCCTAACAGGAGGCTTTAAAATTTTCTTTCTTGTGTCCTTCGTTTGGGAGAAAAATGCAAAGGTACAAGACAGCTTTTCCTTGCCAATATCTCTCTTTTGCAAAGAGCTGCGCATTGGAAAATTCAGGGCTATGCCGTGTAGATGATGGCCTAACAGGAGGCTTTAAAATTTTATTTCTAGTGTCCTTCGTTTGGGAGAAAAATGCAAAGGTACAAGACAGCTTTTCCTTGCCAATATCTCTCTTTTGCAAAGAGCTGCGCATTGGAAAATTCAGGGCTATGCCGTGTAGATGATGGCCTAACAGGAGGCTTTAAAATTTTCTTTCTAGTGTCCTTCGTTTGGGAGAAAAATGCAAAGGTACAAGACAGCTTTTCCTTGCCAATATCTCTCTTTTGCAAAGAGCTGCGCATTGGAAAATTCAGGGCTATGCCGTGTAGATGATGGCCTAACAGGAGGCTTTAAAATTTTATTTCTAGTGTCCTTCGTTTGGGAGAAAAATGCAAAGGTACAAGACAGCTTTTCCTTGCCAATATCTCTCTTTTGCAAAGAGCTACGCATTGGAAAATTCAGGGCTATACCGTGTAGATGAAGCACAAACAGGAGGCTTTAAAATTTTCATTCTAGTGTCCTTCGTTTGGGAGAAAAATCCAATGGTACAAGACAGCTTTTCCTTGCCAATATCTCTCTTTTGCACAAAGCTGCGCATTGGAAAATTCAGGGCTATGCCGTGTAGATGATGGCCTAACAGGAGGCTTTAAAATTTTCTTTCTAGTGTCCTTCGTTTGGGAGAAAAATGCAAAGGTACAAGACAGCTTTTCCTTGCCAATATCTCTCTTTTGCAAAGAGCTGCGCATTGGAAAATTCAGGGCTATGCCGTGTAGATGATGGCCTAACAGGAGGCTTTAAAATTTTCTTTCTAGTGTCCTTCGTTTGGGAGAAAAATGCAAAGGTACAAGACAGCTTTTCCTTGCCAATATCTCTCTTTTGCAAAGAGCTGCGCATTGGAAAATTCAGGGCTATGCCGTGTAGATGATGGCCTAACAGGAGGCTTTAAAATTTTATTTCTAGTGTCCTTCGTTTGGGAGAAAAATGCAAAGGTACAAGACAGCTTTTCCTTGCCAATATCTCTCTTTTGCAAAGAGCTACGCATTGGAAAATTCAGGGCTATACCGTGTAGATGAAGCACAAACAGGAGGTTTTAAAATTTTCTTTCTAGTGTCCTTCGTTTGGGAGAAAAATGCAAAGGTACAAGACAGCTTTTCCTTGCCAATATCTCTCTTTTGCAAAGAGCTGCGCATTGGAAAATTCAGGGCTATGCCGTGTAGATGATGGCCTAACAGGAGGCTTTAAAATTTTCTTTCTAGTGTCCTTCGTTTGGGAGAAAAATGCAAAGGTACAAGACAGCTTTTCCTTGCCAATATCTCTCTTTTGCAAAGAGCTGCGCATTGGAAAATTCAGGGCTATGCCGTGTAGATGATGGCCTAACAGGAGGCTTTAAAATTTTATTTCTACTGTCCTTCGTTTGGGAGAAAAATGCAAAGGTACAAGACAGCTTTTCCTTGCCAATATCTCTCTTTTGCAAAGAGCTACGCATTGGAAAATTCAGGGCTATACCGTGTAGATGAAGCACTAACAGGAGGC